>NC_057802.1:148794728-149394728 GCF_018294505.1 Triticum aestivum
CCCCCTCGACCCGTTCCCCTCCTTTCCCCGCACCAACAACCTCCGCTGCTTCCCCGATTTCTCGCCGGAGCCGAGCGCCGCCGCTGCACCATTATTGCCCTACCTCACCACCCCGACCACCTAGCCGCCACTTGAGATCACCACTGTAACCCCCTCGCTCGTCCGCACCTCCCCGTGCCCTCGCCCGAGCTCCAGAACCGCCGGAGCGCCGTCGCCATCCACCACCAAACGCCACCGCCGCCCCGAGCTCACCGTTGTCCGTCTCCGTCGTCCCCGAGCGCACCGATGACCCTCGTGGGACCACCTCCGACTGCTGCATCCCCTGGTCTCCTCTTGCCACCCCACCGACGACCGGAGCACCACCGACGACGACGTCCGAGCCGCATCTCCGGAGACCACCCCACAGTAAGCCGGCCAACTCCCCGCCTCCGTTCGATAGTATTTCAACACTGTAGATTAGATCTATCGAATAGTTAGGTTTTTTAACTAGATCGGTTTAGTCCGGTTTACTCTGGTTAGATTGAACCGTGCGACGTTTTTATTTATTTATTTAGCCGCGGCCGCCGAATACCCTAAGTTTCGGCCACTCGCCCTGTTTTGTTAGCGGATGCCTGCCCCTGGCCAATCAGACCGTGACACATGGCCACCGGCCGATCTGAAGTTTTGTCTGTATTTTGTTTCTGTTTTAAAAAGATAGAAATAGTTTCAATCTTATTTTGCTTGTATCTTTTAGCCTACTTAATGTTTTTGAGTGATTCCAATTGCACCGTGTCACAAATTTTATGAAGCTTCTGTTTGTGCCATTAGTTTTCAAATTTGAGTAGTTTAAGTTTGAGTTTGATGAAATTTGTTCAAATGACTAATTTGGTCATATTTTGAGTTTTACAAAGTATTTTCGATTGATTCTTTTTGCTACTGCTTTGTCATTGTTTTGTTTATCCAGTAGCATATAGTTATTTATTTTTAGTTTATTTTAAATTAAGTTTTTAGCAAAACAGTACTGTTTTAGTTATAGTTTTCTTTTAGTCTTTTCTTTATTGTTTTTATTAGTTTTAAATTATTTCGTTTTGTCACTCTTGAAAAAATTAGTTTTGTTTCTGTTAGTCAAGAAAAGAAAATTTTGTTTTTATTTTAAAAATTTATTTTACTTAGTTTGTATGAAAACTTGTTTAGGTCATAGTTAGTGTTTCATAAAAGCTTTTTATTTGTTTCTTTTTGCTATTAAAAGTTTATGAAAAATACTTTCTGTTAAAATTAGTTGTTTTATATTTTCTTTTCTGTTTATTTATTATGTTAGTATTTTCTTTGTTGTTAAATTTTACTTAGGACAAAGCTATTTTGGGTTATGTCTTAGAATTTTCTTTAGTAGTTTTCTTGTGTAGTTTTCATTGGTTTTTTTAATTTTGTGTTCTTTGTGATTTGCATTTTATTTGTTGATTTATTTGTGAGTGTTAGAAATTGCTTGCTAGTATGTTTGCTTATGTGACTACTATGTTTTACTATATAGATTTTCATCGGAGAGTTGCGTATAGTGCTATCAAGTTTTGCGAGAGCGATATTATCTTCATCAAGTAATACCAGGCAAGTTCACTTTGACCATGTTTTTCATACCTATCTTTATTGCATTTAGTGTCATCTTTGCAACAATCCCTCCAGTAGTGATATTGAATTCTTGTAGTTGAGTAGTATGCATGAGGTAGGAACCCATCACCCTGTTACCAAGCCCGGGACGTTATTTATTTTAATGCTACGCTATAGTAGACGGGGTTTGGTATGAGTGCACGAGAGTGGTGTGAAGAAGGACGACTCTACGTCAATGATGACAACTCCATGATGGCATATGCGAGGACTGCATCTTCAAGGCCAAGACATCAAGACTCGAGACAAGAATTCAATACACACTACTGGGTGAAGGACGGTTGACGGGCACCCTGGAGAAACCAGTGGATGGCCGGGATGCATGGAGAAGCGCCATGACATCTTGCGGAAAGCTTCACCCAGACTCAAAGAGACGGAAGAATACTTCATGCCCGGAAGCTTACCTATGCAACCGCAAGTCACTATGGGCTCTGGCTTGGTTGACCTTAGTTGTGACTCTGGCTGGGACGGTGCTAGCAGATGTAGAACGACGGTAGGATTGGATGAGCACCGGACAGTGGTCAGGGGAACTCTTTGGAAGACCATGTTTCGGTCGTCTTGTTCTCAAACACCCTGAAGTGCGAGAACGTAAAAAGAGGGATCGAATCTTATGGGTAAAGTATACAAACCTCTGCAGAGGGTTTAAAACCTAATCGATTAGCCGTGTCCCCGGTTACGGACAATTTGAGCCTCTGGACTTGGATCTATCTCGGAACTCTCAACACCGGACTGATAACTTAATTGTGGGCAACTTATGATGATTTGGGCTATGAGACATCGGTTGGCGGAACCATGTCATGATAGAAAACTCCATAGTACAGACTCCAGTTATTTCTTTGATGTAGGGAAAATAAAACCAGCTTTTATGCAAAACAAAACATAGACAAAGATCCACAAAGCCATATTGCATATAGTATAGTTTTATCATCTGTTTTCTCATGTTGTGATCTTGCCGGTACATTCAATGTACTGACCTACACGGCCGCAACGTATCATGTTGCAGGATTTTCTTCGACGAGTAAGAGTTACGATACAGGGTTACGGTCTACACTCAACTTGCCGATGGCATTGATGGGACTCCACCCCCATTTAATTGTTTCCGCTGACTATTATGAGGTATATATCAGTTTTACGTTATTTATACATGTGATTGCACTTTGATATATACATTGATGTACTGTGTGTGCCAGCATACTGATCCAGAGATGGCACAGATACACAAAGGCTTGACCGTCTGAGGTCGGGTCGCTACATAGCATCATCATATGTCATCACAGTAGCTCAACTCATAGAACTTTTCATGATCAAGTAACAAGCTATTCACATGTTAAAGTATAGATCATAAACTTTCTTGAAAACTAACAAATAGTTCAAAGTCATCAAACAATTGCAATTCATCTTATTTTTAGGAAGAGTCTATGTCAGAGCTTTGATTCAGCAAACTTCACATACTCAACTATCATTTAGTCTTCCATGATTGCTACCACTCAAAGCATATTTTTAGAACAAAGAGCATTCATCGAACACAAAGAAAGATAGGGGCTTAATGTTTCGCCTCCCAAACTTTTACCTCAAGGGTAATGTCAACAATAATAATTCATGATCAAATATATTTGAATGGCCATATATGCTTAGATCTTTCCATCACATGATGCTTGCCAACTAAAGAGTAGGTTGGAATGAGAAGGAATACTACTGACTCTTGCATAAAAGTAAAAGATAGGCCCTTCACAGAGGGAAGCAGGGATTTGCAGAGGTGCCAGAGCTCGAAGCAAAAACAGAGATGAAAATAATTTTGAGAGGTATGCTTTCATTGTCAACATAACGACCAAGAGTTCCAAATATCTTCCATACTAGATACATTATAGGCGGTTCCCACACAGAAAGGTAAAGTTTTTACTCCCCCTCCACCAACATTCACACTCCACGGCTTGTCCGAAACAATGGGTGCCATCCAACAATCCTGGGGGAGTTTGTTTAAATTATTTGTGAATTTGTTTTTGATCTTTTGATCATAGGACTGGGCATCCCAGTTAGCAGCCATTTTCTTGTGAATGATGAGCGGAGTCCACTCATCGTGAGAATAACCCACCTAGCATGGAAGATACTGATAGCCCCTAGTCGCTACATGAGCGATTCGGGCATAGAAAACAGATTATTATTTGAAGGTTTAGAGTTTGGCACATGCAAATTTACTTGGAACGGCAGGTAAATACCGCATATAGGTAGATATGGTGGACACTCATGGAATAAACTTGGTTCAAGGAATTTGGATGCACAAGCAGTATTCCCGCTTAGTACAGATATTTTGGCTAGCAAAGGATTCTAAAAAGCAAGCACCACATGTTAGAGGATCCATAACAATATAACTTCTATACAAATATACCCAAGCATAACTCATTATGTTGTCTTCCTTGTCCAACTTCAACTAATTTGCTCAGGTTTGAAAATAATTAATGGGGCTCACAATCATAGAAGTTGTCCAAGATAGTATATTTATATGTGAAATCTCTCTTCCTTCAATATTCTTTCATGAATTTTTCAAGTGACCAATACAATGTTTGCTAACCTTCAATAAGTTTACCACCTCTACTTCTTATATGTGAAGTCATTACTCCCTATGGGATAAGCATATGAAACATATATAATTTCAGATTTATGACATTCAAATCATTCAACCATTTACTCATAGGATATAAGTGAAGCACACGAGTAAATGACAAACTACTCCAAAAAGATATAAGTGAAGATCAATGAGTAGTTAAATAATTATGTAGCTATGTGAAGACTCTCTCTCATTTAAGAATTTCAGATCTTGGTATTTTATTCAAACAGCAAGCAAAACTAAAGAAAATAAAATGACGCTCCAAGCAAAATACATATCATGTGGTGAATAAAAATATAGCTCCAAGTAAAGTTACCGATGAACGAAGACGAACCCAAGATTAGGCTCTTGGTTGTCCTTGAATATTACCTTGGTGTGCCTTGGGCATCCCCAAGCTTAGGCTCTTGCCACTCCTTATTCCATAGTCCATCGAATCTTTACCCAAAACTTGAAAACTTCACAACACAAAACTTCACAGAAAATATCGTGAGCTCCGTTAGCGAAAGAAAACAAAACACCACTTAAAGGTACTGTAATGAACTCATTATTTATTTGTATTGGTGTTAAATCTACTGTATTCTAAGTTCTCTATGGTTTATAAACTATTTTACTAGCCATAGATTCATCAAAATAAGCAAACAACACACGAAAAACAGAATCTGTCAAAAACAGAACAGTCTGTAGTACTATGTAACTAACGCAAACTTATGGAACTCAAAAAATTCTACCAAAATAGGAAGAACCAGATAATTTGATTACTGATCTGCTGCAATTGGAATCAGTATTTTATCACGTTCTGGTGATTTTAAACAATTGTTTTCATGAACAGGAAGTTTCTGGAATTTTCAGCAAGATCAAATAACTATCATCCAAGAAGATCCTATAGGTCTTACTTGGCACAAACACTAATTAAAACATAAAACCACATCTAACCAGAGGCTAGATCAAAAATTTATTACTAAACAGGAACAAAAAGCAAGGAACAAAAATAAAATTGGGTTGCCTCCCAACAAGCGCTAACGTTTAACGCCCCTAGCTAGGCATGATGATTTCAATGATGCTCGCATAAAAGATAAGAATTGAAACATAAAGAGAGCATCATAAAGAATATGACTAGCACAGTTAAGTCTAACCCACTTCCTATGCATAGGGATTTTGTGAGAAGACAACTTATGGGAACAATAATCAACTAGCATAGGAAGGCAAAACAAGCATAACTTCAAAACTTTAAGCAAATAGAGAGAAAACTTGATATTATTGCAACTCCCACAAGCATATATTCCTCCCTCATAAAAAATTGAGTAGCATCATGAATGAATTCAACAATATAACCAGCACCTAAAGCATTCTTTTCATGATCTACTTGCATAAAATTTTACTACTCTCCACATAAGCGAAATTCTTCTCTTTTGGAATAGTGGGAGTATCATAAGAGACTCAAATACTATAAATTGTTTCCATATTAAAAGAGTAATGTTCAGAAAAAGGGTAATCATAAGCATGACAAGTTTTATAAATATAATCATCACCACTTTTTATAGCATAAGTATCATCACAATAATCATCATAAGTAGCAACTTTGTTCTCATAATCAATTGAAACCTCTTCCAAGATAGTGGATTCATCACTAAATAAAGTCATGACCTCTCCAAATCCACGTTCATAATTATCACAATAAGATTCAACATCCTCCAAAATAGTGGTATCATTACTTCCTAAAGTTGACACTCTTCCGTACCCACTTTCATCAATATAATCATCATAGGTAGAAGGCATGCTATCATCATAACAACTTTGCATATCAAAACTTGGGAGGCTAAAAATATCATCATTAAACGTAGCATCCCCAAGCTTGGGATAAACATTAATTTCAGCAAATATATTCTCAAATATGTCATCCTCATCAAACATAGCAACCCCTAGCTTGGGCCTTTTCATATCATAAGCATAATCACTCTCATTATTAATAGTATGGATGGCACCAATAGTATAGCAATTATCATCATCACAATGAGTAGTAGGAGCAACATCATTTGGGAGGGATACCTTTTTACCTTTGCTTCTCCATTTTTTCTTTTTCTTCTTCACATCATGTGCGGGTTTATGCCTCTTTTTTGAGCTCCTTATTGATGAGATTGGTTGAATAGAAAGCTCCTCCTCGTTACATGATTCATCATCAGAAATAATAGGAGGATATTGGGAAGTATCTTCCCTTTCAACAGTATTCTCTTCATCTTCTATTTGTTTTTTTGTCTTTATGTAATTGGCAATATAAGGATTTTCAATGCAATTCACCGCACAATACATATAAATTTCCTCTAGATCAAAATCAAGAAGTTTATAACGAGCAAATTCTGGAAGATGCTTAGTTATACGTTTCATTTCTACGTAACCCATAAGCAAACTAAGTTCATTATAATGTTCAAGGGAAATCAAGTCATCACAATTTTTGGACACAATTAGATCATGAAACAATTTGCATCGCATAGTTAAATGACCCCGTTCATTGCAAAGTTCACAAGTACGGCTAAGAAAATTTAAATTTTCAGCACAAACATCTAGCCTTTCTTGCAACAATTTAGTTTCTAAATGCTTATGCATCTTGCAATATCTATCTTCCCATTTGGTGTGTACTTGCAAACCCAATGCACTCCACAAAAATTGACATATTTCTAGGAGACATTTTCATCATAACTAGTGCAATCATCATTAGTACTATGGATATTCAAAGAGTTCATACTAACAACATTCCAATCATGCTCATCATTAAAAGATTTAGTGCCAAACATTTTTATGCATTCTTCTTCTAACACTTGAGCACAATTTTCCTTTTCATCATTCTCATGAAAGATATTAAAAAGATGAAGCGTATGAGACAAACTCAATTTCGTTTTTTTTGTAGTTTTCTTTTATAAACTAAACTAGTGATAAAACAAGAAACAAAAAGATTCGATTGCAAGATCTAAACATATACCTTCAAGCACTCACCTCCCCGGCAACGGCGCCAGAAAAGAGCTTGATGTCTACTACGCATCCTTCTTCTTGTAGACGTTGTTGGGCCTCCAAGTGCAGAGGTTTGTAGGACAGTAGAAAATTTCCCTCAAGTGGATGACCTCAGGTTTATCAATCCGTGGGAGGCATAGGTTGAAGATGGTCTCTCTCAAACAGTTCGGCGAAGAGATGGTGATACAAGTGCAATATGGATGATAGATATGAGTATTTGTAATCTGAAAATATAAAAATAGCAAGGTAACAAGTGGTAAAAGTGAGCGTAAACGGTATTGCAATGCTAGGAAACAAGGCCTAGGGTTCATACTTTCACTAGTGCAAGTTCTCTCAACAATAATAACATAATTGGATCATATAAATATCCCTCGACATGCAACAAAGAGTCACTCCAAAGTCACTAATAGCGGAGAACAAACGAAGAGATTATGGTAGGGTACGAAACCACCTCAAAGTTATTCTTTTTGCTCGATCTATTCAAGAGTCCGTAGTAAAATAACACGTAGCTATTCTTTCCGTTCAATCTATCATAGAGTTCATACGAGAATAACACCTTAAGACACAAATCAACCAAAACCCTAATGTCACCTATATACTCCAATGTCACCTCAAGTATCCGCGGGCATGATTATACGATATGCATCACACAATCTTAGATTCATCTATTCAACCAACACAAAGTACTTCAAAGAGTGCCCCAAAGTTTCTACCGGAGAGTCAAGACAAAAAACGTGTGCCAACCCCTATGCATAGGTTCATGGGCGGAACCCGCAAGTTGATCACCAAAACATACATCAAGTGAATCAATAGAATAACCCATTGTCACCACGGTTATCCCACGCAAGACATACATCAAGTGTTCTCAAATCATTAAAGACTCAATCTGATAAGATAACTTCAAAGGGAAAACTCAATCCATTACAAGAGAGTAGAGGGGGAGAAACATCATAAGATCCAACTATAATAGCAAAGCTCGCGATACATCAAGATCGTATCACCTCAAGAACACGAGAGAGAGAGAGAGAGAGAGAGAGAGAGAGAGAGAGAGAGATCAAACACATAGCTACTGGTACATACCCTCAGCCCCGAGGGTGAACTACTCCCTCCTCGTCATGGAGAGCGCCGGGATGATGAAGATGGCCACCGGTGAGGGATTCCCCCCTCCGGCAGGGTGCCGGAACAGGGTCCTGATTGGTTTTTCGTGGCTACAGAGGCTTGCGGCAGCGGAACTCCCGATCTATTCTGTTCCCCGAAGGTTTTTGGGTATATGGGAATATATAGGCGAAAGAAGTCGGGAAGGGGAGCCATGAGGGGCCCACAAGGGTGGAGGGCGCGCCCAGGGGGTGGGCGCCCCCCTGCCTCGTGCTCTCCTCGTTGATCTCCTGACGTGCACTCCAAGTCTCCTGTATTGCTTTCTTTCCAAAGATAACTTTTCCGAAGGTTTCATTCCGTTTGGACTCCGTTTGATATTCCTTTTCCGCGAAACACTGAAACAAGGGAAAATAGAAACTGGCACTGGGCTTTGGGTCAATAGGTTAGTCCCAAAAGTAATATAGAAGTGCATAGTAAAGCCCATTAAACATCCAAGATGGATAAAATAATAGCATGAATACTTCATAAATTATAGATACGTTGGAGACGTATCATCAACCTGGGTGTTTGGTTCACATGAATTGGAAGAACACAGGAATGGAGAAACATGGTCAAATTAAAGTCAAACCACGTGAAAATGAGAAAATAAGAATCTTATTATGCTAGTAATGCAATTAGTCCTGTTCTTCATGCATATTAATTTGAAAAGGACGTCCAAGTCGATATTAAAATTCCTACGTTTTTCTTTGAAAGAGACACCAAAGGAAAAAAATCCTCCAGTTTTGCTTTGCTCCACTCCTTCTAACCAAATGCACGAATAGTAGTACCATAGTAGTTCCATAGCAAAGGATCCCTGAGGGATCGACATGAATGCAGAGTAACAAAGTGATGCGACGAGTGTACAACCTCTTTGGCATAGCCTTGTCGACCTCAGCATCATTGGGTTGGACGTGGAGCATGGTAATGCTGGTGTGACTGTCGGAGGCAGGGAAGAAGATCTGAGGCCTCTGGAAACGGCGCCGAGGGTACTGCTCCGCTGTGATGGACGGTTCCGTTGTTAGAGCAGCTCCGCTGAGGTGTACGGCGGAGAGGCTGACGTAGGACAAGACAGACAACATGAATCTGAAGTGGGACTCTAATATCATCTGCAATAGATGATGTAAAATACATCACCAAAAAGTGCTAGATGTAAAATGCATCAGCCGCGCCACGGCCGCTCCGACAGATGCTGTAAATACTGTTCACTCTGAACTTAACTAAAGAAACTGAACTTTACAGTCGAAACTGATTGAACTAGTAGCAGAGCATTGCAATAGATGTTCAGGGCGTTCGAGCACTAGTAGCACAGAAGCAGTGATCTAAATCTGATAACGCTCGAGCAGGGAATGCACTAGTAGAGAGAAACTCATGCAGCTGCACCATGAGCGAGTGCTAAAGCAGCAACTCATGTAGCTACTGGAGGTCGTGTAGCAGCAGCAGCGCGAGCGAGAGCAAGAGTAGAGCAGCAGCACAAACGATAGCAAGAGCGGAGCAGCAGCACGACCGACGGCAATAGCAGAGCAGAGCAGCAGCAGCAGCAGCATGAATGAAAGCAAGAGCAGTGCAGCAGTGCGACCGACAGCAAGAACAGAGCCGCAGCGCGAGCGAGAGCTGGACCAGCAGCAGCAGCGCGAGCGAGAGCCGGACCAGCTGTAGCTAGTGCCAGTGTGGAAGTCGCCACCGAGAAAGTGATACGTCTCTGTCGTATCTATAATTTTTGATTTTTCCATGCCTATATTATTCAACTTTCATATACTTTTGGCAACTTTTTATACTATTTTTGGGACTAACATATTGATCCAGTGCCCAGTGCCAGTTCCTGTTTGTTGCATGTTTTTGGTTTCGCAGAATATCCATATCAAACGGAATCCAAATGGGATAAAAATGGACGGAGCTTATTTTTGGAATATTTGGAAAATTCCGGAAGAAGAATCAACATGAGACGGTGCCCGAGGTGGCCACGAGGCAGGGGGGCGCGCCTGCCCCCCTGGGCGCATCCCTGACCCTCGTGGGCCACCCGTAAGGCAGTTGATGCCCTTCATCGGCCGCAAGAAAGCTAATTTTTGGTTAAAAAATCACGGCGAAGATTATAGTCCAATCGGAGTTACGGATCTCCGGATATAAAAGAAACGGTGAAAGGGCAGCAGAGGAGAACGCAGAAACAGAGAGAGACAGAGAGATAGATCCAATCTCGGAGGGGCTCTCGCCCCTCCCATGCCATGGAGGCCATGGACCAGAGGGGAAACCCTTCTCCCATCTAGGGAGAAGGTCAAGGAAGAAGAAGAAGGAGGGGGGCTCTCTCCCCCTCTCTTCCGGTGGCGCCGGAACGCCGCCGGGGGCCATCATCATCACCGCGATCTACACCAACACCTCCGCCATCTTCACCAACATCTCCATCACCTTCCCCCATCTATCTACAGCGGTCCACTCTCCCGCAACCCGCTGTACCCTCTACTTGAACATGGTGCTTTATGCTCCATATTATTATCCAATGATGTGTTGCCATCCTATGATGTCTGAGTAGATTTTCGTTGTCCTATCGGTGGTGGATGAATTGCTATGATTGATTTAATTTGCTTGTTGTTATGTTGTTGTCCTTTGGTGCCCATCATATGAGCGCGCGCGTGGATCACACCATAGGGTTAGTTGTATGTTGATAGGACTATGTATTGGAGGGCAAGAATGACAGAAGCTTCAACCTAGCATAGAAATTGATGCATACGGGATTGAAGGGGGACCAATATATCTTAATGCTATGGTTGGGTTTTACCTTAATGAGCGTTAGTAGTTGAGGACGCTTGCTAATAGTTCCAATCATAAGTGCGTAGAATTCCAAGTCAGGGATGACATGCTAGCAGTGGCCTCTGCCACATAAAACTTGATATCGGTCTAGTAAAGTAGTCAATGGCTTAGGGACAATTTCGCAACTCCTACCACCACTTTTCCACACTCGCTATATTTACTTTATTGTGTTTTTATCTAAACAGACCCTAGTTTTTATTTATGCTCTCTTTATATTCTTGCAAACCTACCCAAAAGTACTTCTAGTTTCATACTTGTTCTAGGTAAAGCGAACGTTAAGCGTGCGTAGAGTTGTATCGGTGGTCGATAGAACTTGAGGGAATATTTGTTCTACCTTTAGCTCCTCGTTGGGTTTGACACTCTTACTTATCGAAAACTGTTGTGATCCCCTATAGTTCTAGGTTATCAAGACCTTTTTCTGGCGCCGTTGCCGGGGAGCAATAGCGTGGGGTGAATATTCTCGTGTGTGCTTGTTTGCTTTATCACTAAGTAATTTTTATTTGCTGTTCTTAGTTGTTCTTTATCTTTAGTTATGGATATGGAACACGAAATACCAAAAAAATTAGGTGTACTTGCTACTCATGGAGATGGGGAACCTCCTAAAACCCTCGATGCTTGTTATGTGACAGATATTATGTACTACTTTGATAATCCTGAGAAAACCCCATTCAATTTGGTAATGGGAGTAACGTTGGATCAACGTGAATACTTTAGGGATTATCGCTTGACACAAAAAGGGAAACTATTATGGGATCAAATTTATATATTGAAGTGGTATGCTCGGCAAGTATGCTTGAGTGATGATTATACTTGTTGCTCTAAGATGAAGGCTCCACACCTTCCCTTTTCATGCAAATTTAATGATAATAAAACCTTAGCTTCTTATGCTAATGGTATATATGATTACTATGATGTGGAACAAATAGAAGAATTTGTTGCTTTTAAGGGTGCTTATGAGATTGAATCTTTGTTTGAAAAGTATGAAGCTTTTGATGATGATGTTTATAGGCCTAAATTTTTTGCTATATTGAAATATTGCTATGAGAATTATGAATACAATTCCTATATTTATGCATTTATTGAGAAAGTCTCCGCTGTCCAAGAAGAGACTAATATTTTGCAGGAGTCTATGGAAGAAGAAATTGATGAAACTATGAGCCCATTGGATGAAAAAGATGATGAGGAGAGCGACGAACAAAAGGAGGAAGAGCGGATTAGCTACCCGTGCCCACCTTCTAATGAGAGTAGCTCTTCAACTCATACATTCTTTAATTTCCCTTCGTGCTTACCGAAGGATGATTTCTATGATAACTATTATGATCCCGTTGATTCTCTTGAAATATCCCTTTTTGATGATGCTTGCTATGCTTGTGGCCAAGATGCCAATATGAATTATGCTTATGGAGATGAACTTACTATAGTTCCCTATGTTAAACATGAAATTGTTGCTATTGCACCCACACATGATAGTCCTATTATCTTTTTGAATTCTCCAAACTACACTATATCGGAGAAGTTTGCCCTTATTAAGGATTATATTGATGGGTTGCCTTTTACCGTTGCACATGATGATTTTGATAGATATAATATGCATGTGCTTGCTGCTCCTACTTGCAATTATTATGAGAGAGGAACTATACCTCCACCTCTCTATGTTTCCAACACGATAAAATTGCAAGAAACTGTTTATACTATGCATTGGCCTTTACTTTGTGTGCATGAATTGTTCTTTTATGACATGCCGATGCATAGTAAGAGAGTTAGACTCCGTTGTTGCATGATATATGTTGCCTTGTGCTCACTACTAAATGCCAAATCATTTCTAATTAAAATTGGCTTTGATATACCTTGGGATCCGGGTGGATCCATTACTTGAGCACTATATGCCTAGCTTAATGTCTTTAAAGAAAGCGCTGCCAGGGAGACAACCGGAAGTTTTAGAGAGTCATTTATTTCTGTTGAGTTCTTTCATATAGTTTAAAAACAACAAAAATAAATAGGGGAACCCAAAACTTTTTCAAAAAGAAAAGCGAAAGATAGAAAGACGAGCATTGTTGAAGTGGGAGCTAGCCTTGAACTTTGTTCATGCTCACGGAAACTTTGTGAATCTTGATTACAGGAACTTTTCAACAAAAATAATTATCCCCTTGTACAATTCCATTGTATTATAAAAATAATGTGCTAAGGTTTGCCTTTAGGATGTTTACAATGCTTGTTGGTTTGTACGGTGCAGGACAGAAACTTTGGCTGTAGTGCGTGATTTTACATTCTTTACTGGAAGGTCAAATGGTTCTGATTCTTTTTGCACTGTCTTTATATACAAATTTTTTATTTTTCCTAATTTTTGAAGAATTTTTCAGGTATTATAAGTATGGTGAATGTTCAGATTATTACAGACTGTTCTGTTTTAGACAGATTCTGTTTTTGATGCATAGTTTGCTTGTTTTGATGAAACTATCGATTTATATCAGTGGATTAAGCCATGAAAAAGTTATATTACAGTAGACACAATGCAAAAATAAAATATGAATTGGTTTGCAACAGTACTTAGAGTAGTGATTTGCTTTATTATACTAACGGATCTTACCGAGTTTTCTGTTGAAGTTTTGTGTGGATGAAGTGTTCGATGATCGAGAAGGTCTCGATGTGAGAAGAAGGAAGAGAGGCAAGAGCTCAAGATTGGGGATGCCCGAGGCACCCCGAGTAAATATTCAAGGATACTCAAGCTTCTAAGCTTGGGGATGCCCCGGAAGGCATCCCATCTTTCTTCAACAAGTATCGGTATGTTTTCGGATTCGTTTCATTCATGCGATATGTGCAAATCTTGGAGCGTCTTTTGCATTTAGTGTTCACTTTTCTTTTATGAACCATGCTGTTATGAGATAGTCCTTGGTTGATTTATAGAATGCTCATTGCACTTCACTTATATCTTTTGAGTATGGCTTTATAGAATGCTTCATGTGCTTCACTTATATCATTTGAAGTTTGGATTGCCTGTTTCTCTTCACTTAGACAACCGCCATTTGTAGAATGCTCTTTTTCTGCACTTATATTTGTTAGAGCGTGGGAATATCTTTTGTAGAAAGAATTAAACTCTCTTGCTTCACTTATATCTATTTAGAGAGATGACAGGAATTGGTCATTCACATGGTTAGTCATAAAATCCTACATAAAACTTGTAGATCACTAAATATGACATGTTTGATTCCGTGCAATAGTTTTGCGATATAAAGATGGTGATATTAGAGTCATGCTAGTGGGTAGTTGTGGATCATAGAAATACTTGTGTTGAGGTTTGTGATTCCCGTAGCATGCACGTATGGTGAACCGTTATGTAACGAAGTTGGAGCATGATTTATTTATTGATTGTCTTCCTTATGAGTGGCGGTCGGGGACGAGAGATGGTCTTTTCCTACCAATCTATCCCCCTAGGAGCATGCGCGTAGTACTTTGTTTTGATGACTAATAGATTTTTGCAATAAGTATGTGAGTTCTTTATAACTAATGTTGAGTCCATGGATTATACGCACTCTCACCCTTCCATCATTGATAGCCTCTTCAGTACCGTGCATTTCCCTTTCTCACCTCGAGAGTTGGTGCAAACTTCGTCGGTGCATCCAAACCCCGTGATAAGATACGCTCTGTCACACATAAGCCTTATTATATCTTCCTCAAAACGGCCACCATACCTACCTATCATGGCATTTCCATAGCCATTCCGAGATATATTGCCATGCAACTTCCATCATCATCATATACATGACTTGAGCATTTATTGTCATATTGCTTTGCATGATAGTAAGATAGTTAGCATGATGTTTTCATGGCTTGTCCATTTTTTGATGTCATTGCTACGCTAGATCGTTGCACATCCCGGTACACCGCCGGAGGCATTCATATAGAGTCATATCTTTGTTCTAGTATCGAGTTGTAATATTGAGTTGTAAGTAAATAAAAGTGTGATGATCATCATTATTAGAGCATTGACCTAGTGGAGAAAGGATGATGGAGACTATGATTGCCCCACAAGTCGAGATGAGACTCAGGACGAAAAAAAAAGAAAAAAAAAAGAAAAAGAGAGAAAGGCCAAAAAAAGAGAAGGCCCAAAAAATGAGAGAAAAAGAGAGAAGGGTCAATGTTACTATCCTTTTACCACACTTGTGCTTCAAAGTAGCACCATGTTCTTCATATAGAGAGTCTCTTGAGTTATCACTTTCATATACTAGTGGGAATTTTCATTATAGAACTTGGCTTGTATATTCCGATGATGGGCTTCCTCAAACGCCTGAGGTCTTCATGAGCAAGCAAGTTGGATGCACACCCACTTAGTTTCCAGTTTGAGCTTTCATACACTTATAGCTCTTAGTGCATCCGTTGCATGGCAATCCCTACTCCTCGCATTGACATCAATTGATGGGCATCTCCATAGCCCATTGATTAGCCGCGTCGATGTGAGACTTTCTTCCTTTTTTGTCTTCTCCACATAACCCCCATCATCATATTCTATTCCACCTATAGTGCTATGTCCATGGCTCACGCTCATGTATTGCGTGAAAGTTGAAAAGGTTTGAGAAACGTCAAAAGTATCAAACAATTGCTTGGCTTGTCATCGGGGTTGTGCATGATGTGAATATTTTGTGTGGTGAAGATGGAGCATAGCCAGACTATATGATTTTGTAGGGATAACTTTCTTTGGCCATGTTATTTTGAAAAGACATGATTGCTTTATTAGTAGGCTTGAAGTATTATTGTTTTTATGTCAAATGATAGACTATTGCTTTGAATCACTCGTGTCTTAATATTCATGCCATGATTAGACATATGATCAAGATTATGTTAGGTAGCATTCCACATCAAAAATTATCTTTTTTATCATTTACCTACTCGAGGACTAGCAGGAATTAGGCTTGGGGATGCTGATACGTCTTCGTCGTATCTATAGTTTTTTATTGTTCAATGCCAATATTATTCAACTTTCATATACTTTTGGCAACTTTTTATACTATTTTTGGGACTAACATATTGATCTAGTGCCCAGTGCCAGTTCCTGTTTGTTGCATGTTTTTGGTTTCACAGAATATCCATATCAAACGGAATCCAAACGGGATAAAAACGGACGGATCTTATTATTGGAATATTTGGAATATTCCGGAAGAAGAATCAATGCGAGACGGTGCCCGAGGTGGCAACGAGGCAGGGGGCGCCCCTGACCCTCGTGGGCCACCCGTAAGGCGGTTGATGCCCTTCATCGGCCGCAAGAAAGCTAATTTTTGGTAAAAAATCACGGCGAAGATTTCAATCCAATCGGAATTACGGATCTCCGGATATAAAAGAAACGGTGAAAAGCAGCAGAGGAGAACGCAGAAACAGAGAGAGACAGAGAGATAGATCCAATCTCGGAGGGGCTCTCGCCCCTCCCACGCCATGGAGGCCATGGACCAGAGGGGAAACCCTTCTCCCATCTAGGGAGAAGGTCAAGGAAGAAGAAGAAGAAGGAGGGGGGCTCTCTCCCCTTTCGCTTCCGGTGGCGCCGGAACGCCGTCGGGGGCCATCATCATCACCGCAATCTACACCAACACCTCCGCCATCTTCACCAACATCTCCATCACCTTCCCCCATCTATCTACAGCGGTCCACTCTCCCGCAAACCGCTATACCCTCTACTTGAACATGGTGCTTTATGCTTCATATTATTATCCAATGATGTGTTGCCATCCTATGATGTCTGAGTAGATTTTCGTTGTCCTATCGGTGGTTGATGAATTGCTATGATTGATTTAATTTGCTTGTGGTTATGTTGCTGTCCTTTGGTGTCCATCATATGAGCGCGCATGTGGATCACACCATAGGGTTAGTTGTATGTTGATAGGACTATGTATTGGAGGGCAAGAGTGACAGAAGCTTCAACCTAGCATAGAAATTGATGCATACGGGATTGAAGGGGGACCAATATATCTTAATGCTATGGTTGGGTTTTACCTTAATGAACGTTAGTAGTTGTGGACGCTTGCTAATAGTTCCAATCATAAGTGCATAGAATTCCAAGTCAGGGATGACATGCTCGCAGTGGCCTCTCCCACATAAAACTTGTTATCGGTCTAGTAACAATGGCTTAGGGACAATTTCGCAACTCCTACCACCACTTTTCCACACTCGCTATATTTACTTTATTGTGTTTTTATCTAAACAGCCCCTAGTTTTTATTTACGCTCTCTTTATATTCTTGCAAACCTATCCAAAAGTACTTCTAGTTTCATACTTGTTCTAGGTAAAGCGAATGTTAAGTGTGCGTAGAGTTGTATCGGTGGTCGATAGAACTTGAGGGAATATTTGTTCTACCTTTAGCTCCTCGTTGGGCTCGACACTCTTACTTATCGAAAACTGTTGCGATCCCCTATACTTGTGGGTTATCAGGAAGCAACGACATGGGGGAGAGATGTCGTGTATGAAGTGGCCGGCGACGGCGCCATCGATGGAGACCCGCCATGGCTTCTCGGTATCGAGCACCGGCAGCCCCGTGAGATTGAATAAAAGATCAAATGCAGCGGTGAGTGCAAAACCTCCTTGGTGGAGCTGAGTTGGCCTCGGCTTCATCGGAGGAATTGGTGAGGGTGCTGCGGTTCCGGTGGGGCAGGTCAAGACGGCGCTATGGGGATGGAGGTGGCGCGACAGACGAGGCGAACGTCGGGGCAGCTCCTTGGAGGTGGAGGACGGGGTGGCTGATCCGGCGGGACGTCGAGATTGACGACGGATCCTCATCCGGTGCGGTGGATGAGGGACGGTGAGCTGTTGCGATGGACGACGTCATCAGGGAAGACTCTCCGGCTGGGCGGCGGTCGGGAGGCCGACGGAGGAGCGTGGGGTTTCGCGGGTTTTGGCGGCCTCGGTGTACGAATGGGGGGACGAAGGGGAAGGTAGGGGGAGCCATGGCTTAGGGACGCACTTGTCCGAAATGTAGGGTAAGTTACCAGCATACCCCCACCGGTTTTGACACCGCGACGTCGAGCCGGCATTTCCGACTGAGGGGTAGAAGGGGGATTTCGCGTGTCTGGGCTGCGGGACCGATTTTGGATGAGGAGCGAGTTTTTGCGCGCGTCAAAATTTTGGGATAACAACGCGCGGCGCGGGTTGAAGAGGCGGGAGTTTCAAAGCAGATGAGACAAAAGATACTCGAGCTTGAAAATTTCGGGATAACAAGGCGCGGATTCCTTGCTCAGCAGAACAAACTTAACGTGTACAAAAAACAATTCATACAAGCCACAAGAGAGTCATGTCCCCTTTTACTATATTGCTATAAATGCCATTGAAAAAACTACAAGAAAAATGTAAAAAAAATCGGGAGAACAAGATTACCCTGTACAGTACCAAATCGATTCGCACTTCCCTCAACAACAACAAAAAACAAATCAATTCCCACCAAAATAAAGAGTCATGTTCCTTTTTATATGATTACAAATGCCAGGATCTCGAATTTCAATTTTTGAATCCACGTTATGTTGAATTCGAATATATCGTTAGGTGACCTTGCGATTTATAATGGATGTAGTCCTACAGTTTGATCTTCCATCATATATGAACATTTTACTCTACCCTATGAACATATATATTGTCGTCTACCATATGGACTAAATTTGAGTCAATTTTCCTTATTTGAATACGATTGTTGTCAAGTTATACCATCATTTAAATATTATCTTGATAACAAAAAACATGCATATAGCAGTAATCATATTTCACTATGAACTACATGTACCATACGATCCCCAATTCAAATATTTGTATCCATTTTATGTTGAATTCAAATCAGAGTACATTGGTCTAGGTAGCGAGATGTTTGGGATAATCTAAACCTTGTTTTCATATGTATAATTTTTGGCTGAATTGGGACAAGTTTTGGTATAAGCTTCTTGCAAAACCGGAGATTCTCTCAACAAGGCTCGTGGTTCCGAGAGGGAACGTGTCACCTTTCTGTGCGAAACGATATACGCTGCCTCCCCCCTGATTTTCTTTACAGAGGCAACATAGAACTATATGAGTGCCCTGTTAAATTTTGGAATTATTCCGGGTTCGTTTGGCCTTTTTTATACATTAATTGAGTTTCTGGACATTTAATGTGCATAATCCAAATTTGAACTACAAGCACATGCTCCGGTGCACCAAAGTTGGTTGAAAAATCACATGTGTGTCCTTGGGTGAATTTCTAGGTCCCATGCAAGAAATGAGAATGAAATTCAAACATCTGGGCGTCGTGACTCGGCCAAGAACATCGAGAAACTTGGTTTTTAAATTCATGTAAATCCAAAACTCGCCTGGAAATCATGAAACTTGGCATGGTGTCATGTCATGGCACTAACATGCTATGGTAAAAAATTGAGCCGATTTGGAACAAGTTTTGGTATAAGCTTCTTGCAAACCGGAGTTTCTCTCAAGAAGGCTTGTGGTTCTGACAGGGAACGTGTCACCTTTGAGTGCGAAATGATATACGCTGCCCCCCTTGAGTTTCTTTACAGATGCAACATAGAACTACATGAGTGCCCTGTTAAATTTTGGAATTATTCCGGGTTCGTTTGGCCTTTTTATACATTAATTGAGTTTCTGGTCATTTAATGTGCATAATTCAAATTTAAACTACAAGCACATGCTCCCGTGCACCAAAGTTGGTTGAAAAATAACATGTGTCTCCTCGGGTGAATTTCTAGGTCCCATGCAAGAAATGGGAACGAAATTCAAACATCTGGGCATCGTGGCTCGGCTGAGAACATTGAGAAACTTGGTTTTAAAATTCTTGTAAATCCAAAACACGCCTGAAAATCATGAAACTTGGCATGGTGTCATGTCATGGTACTAGCATGCTGTGGTAAAAAAATTGGCCGAATAGGAACAAGTTTTGGTATAAGCTTCTTGCAAACCGGAGCTTCTCTCAAGAAGGCTCATGGTTCTGAGAGGGAACGTGTCACCTTGGTGTGCATAATTCAAATTTGAAATACAAGCACATGCTCCAGTGCACCAAAGTTGGTTGAAAAATCACATGTGTGTCCTCGGGTAAATTTCTAGGTCCCATGCAAGAAATGGGAATGAAATTCAAACATCTGGGCGTCGTGGCTCGGCTAGAAACATTGAGAAACTTGGTTTTTAATTCCTGTAAATCCAAAACACGCATGAAAATCATGAAACTTGGCTTGGTGTCATGACATGGCACCAACATGTTGTGGTAATTTTACTGTCCGATTTGCGAAGGCGCACACATTAACAATCAACAAAGCCATTTTGGAACAAGTGTTGTCACATTACAATCGGAAACACAAGTATTATTGAAACCGTGGGCGTTCTATTTACCATTTACGTACCGCCACGCGTCCCCTTTTTTTATTAGGTAGGAGGCGCCATGCAGGGTAGCTATTTGAGTACGGGAGGCGTGCGATCAGACCCCTGCGCATGCTTACCGGGAGGAGAGCCCTTTGACCTCCATCTGCCATCCACCTCTCTCCCAAGGTCTCCATTAATGGCGCCCGAGCCTCTTTTTAATGGCATGGCTATGTCTCACTCGACTGAGATTTAAGAGAGAAAAAAGAAAATCTGAAAAGAAAATTTTGCACGGATCTTGATGTAAGATCTGACGGACCTATATAGCATCTACTGCAACTTATAGCAAGACTGGTGAATATATAAGGACGACGACAGTGGATAATAATTGTCTTACATAATTAGGAAGATAATTAAAAAAGCAACATGTGGCTATGCCCGAAATGCACAAGGGCAAAAGAAGAAGGAAGGCAACGATCTGGCTCGCTGATCTCTACTTTCTTGATGTGTTTCTGTAGGCCGTGGGAACTAGTCTCCACGGTGAACGGCGATGAGCTCTATCGTGTCCTCAAGATGCTACTTGAGAGCATCCACGGATTCCTCCACCAGCCTTTGGCGCTCGATGCAGAGCATGTCATTCTCGTCAATAAGTTTCTTGACGATGACGCCGGTCCTCTTCAACAAGGCACTGGTCTCCTCCTGCTGCACTGCACTTCGGACGATCTTCGCCCTCAGCAGGTCGCGCTTGGCCCGGAGCCTCTCATTGCCCTCCCTTAGTTGGCGGATGACACCGGTAGCGTGTTAAAACAAGGCTTTCATGTCGTCCTGCAACCTCACCCAGCCGGAGATCTGATCCATCTGGCTATGGACGATTGCATGCATGCGCCTGTAAGAGCCGTCGCCTACCCGCGAGACATTCTCCCAGGCCGCCGTGGCGCGGCGGGACATCTCTGCTGCATTCGTGGCGTGGCAGGACATCTCTGCTGCTTCCGCGGCGCGACCGGACTAGTCTGCTGCATTGATGGTGCGGCGGGACCTCTGTGCTGCTCCAGCGGCGCGGCGGGACCTCTGTGATGTTACTTCCACGCGGAGGGACATGTCGGCTGCTTTCGCGGCGAGGCGGGACATCTCTCGTGCTTCCGCTTCCATGCCCGCCTCTCCCTGGTGGTAATCTCTCGACCCAGAACTCACGTTGGCCATGGCAGACGCAAGGGAAGGATGCTGAATGACTTGTTTGTTTTTGTGGATGAGGAGTTGAGGAGGAATGTGCAGTCATCTTGGCATAGTAGTACTAGCAAAAAGGCCCGTGTGTTGCAACGGGAGAAAAAAATCCACTCATATCTCTAGCTAAGTCAGTTGGACAAATTGTGCATGGCCGGTTGGCAGGTTATGAGATCAAACCCTCCCATCGGCAATTTTATTTTCTTTGGACCTGGGCCACAGTGCGCCGCCACATAGGCTTCCTGTGTTGGGCCAAAACGGGTGGCAAGTAATGAAACCAAATAGCGTACGTGAAATTAATTAAAGCGGGACCAAACAAAGTGGGACAAAACCAAGAATATCACCTCCGTTTAGTAGTAGGTATAGATTTATAACCGAGTACTAATACGCTCCTAAGTGGGAATCCGTTTAGGTTGTGATCGGTGTGAACAGGTTTGCAATTAAATATAGCGTGGTAGTAGTAATTTGGAATGTGATGAGACGCAAGCTCAAAATTTATTGACGGTTCTAGTTTCGAAGTGCGGCACTATTCCCGGATGGCATAACGTGGGCACATGTTCTCGGCCGTGGGGTAGCATATGCCATGGTAGTTCATTTTCTACTGCTGTGTATGTGCAATAACTGGCACCGTCATATACATATCTTACGGTTATTGGGGCGTTCGACAGGAATAGCCTCGTGGCGATCCATAGACTAGTCTTCTTTTCAAACGCATTACACCTATCTCTCGGGACTTCTCGCATGCACCATCTCTAGCTCCCTAGGTTGATGCCACCCACATACACTTGTACTCTGAGTTTAGTACGTTATACAGGAAGAGAAGAGGTGCACGCATGCACTCGTCCTCTCTCACACACACATCTGTAGCTACGAATTGTAGTGTTCTCAGCCATCCGAATGGCTCTATCATAGGTTTCATGTTGCTCCTTGGCCTTGAGATTGAGAAGTTTAAAACGCGGAGGCTAAGCTGGAGGCGCGAGGTTTTGGTTAATGTGCAGGCCGCACACGGCACCAACACGACACGAGCTTCGTCCGCCTGGTGTGCAGTCGGGTGAGTTGTCCAAGTATAGACACAACCAGGCCCTCCTTGGTATCTGCGCCTCGACTTATGCGCAGAGAAATTAGGATCAGAGGGAGTACTACTAGTAGTAGTACTACTTTGATGTGTCGCGTCAACTCGCACAAGTATGCAACACTTCTTGAACAAACAAGCATATAAGATGTTATACTTCTTACCCAAAGGATCTTTATATCCAACAGACACAAAATATCCGTTCGACTGTTGGAAATTACTTTAACTGTTGATCTGATGTCGAAGTAATTGCTGCATCGCCACCAAAACCCACCGTCTCTTAAGCTAAAGTAGACCGAGCTAACCCCTATATTAGCATATTACTAAGATAAACAGAAGGCACTGTAGAATCATTTAGGACGTGAGCTTGTCAATCTGATTGTGGAGGGACACCAGCTTAGCCCCGGCCAGCAGCTTGGGCGGAACTATGAAGAAGGTCAGCTCCTGCACGACGACGTTGTCGGGATCCTTGCTGCTTGTCACCTCCATTTCCACCTTGACGACGTCGGTCCTGCCTTTGGGCTCCCCCGGCGGGCCGTTCGCCCACAGCTTGGCCACGTAGTGCGGCAGTGGGGACAACCCCGCTCTGATGCAGACGACCGACACGGCGATAGGCGCGCCGACGTCGAGCACGCCGCCGACCAATAAAAATGTGCGGCCGTCCTCCTCCGTGAACAGCAAGAGCCGTGGCTCCGACAGTGGCACTTGCAGCTGGAGCACCTTGCCGTACTGGATCCTGTGCACGGGCATGGGATGCACGGTGCTGATGTGGTGGGAGAGTGCTGGCAGCGGGCCTTCGTAGCCGCAGATGGGCACGGGGCATTTGTAGGGCGCGAGCGGGCACACGCTCTGGTGATCGGCGAGCTTGTGGTAAGTGACGTAGAGCCCACAACTTTCGTGTGAGCACTACACCCTCACCGAGGAGAGGACGGTGTCCGCCGCCGTGTTCCGCACGTCAAAGCCACCGCCGCGCTCGCACTTCTGGCACTGCCGCTGGTTCCCAGGGCACTCGACGCGGCAGTCCGCGCAGGCCAGGTGCCCTCCCTTGCACTGCACAAATCAATCGAACAACACATCAATCAAGAAACCTGCACCTTGCTCGATCAGCCGAACGGATGAGATGTATTCGAACCTCATACACTGGAGGCTTCAAGGGGCAGAGGCACAAGGGGCAGTGGAGCAAGGTGAGGTACATCGAGACCGTAGAGAGCTCCATCGTCGGGTCCTGTTCCATCTGCATGATCTCGCCCTACTCGTGCACAACCATCTCTCGCTTTAGGGTCGGCCACCCACCTGTTGGGCCCACCTGTCATACACGCAAAGGCAGGAGCAGTAAGTCAATGAAGTTGCGTCCCTCCCTCGCGTGGTGGCTGGCAGGACTAGGAGAAGCTTTAGCTACACGCTCTCCCTCCCGCACGCGGTGGACATGCAGCAGTTCATTTGGTGTCAGATGGCCAGAAGCATACTTAAGTACTCCTCCACTACAGTAGTGCTCCATCATTGTTTGACTTCCCGAAGAGGCAAAGAGCCAAGCGCAGCCTGGACGCTCGTGTGGCAGTTTCATGTGTAGAGTAGTCTAGGATAGCGTGTACCATGCCTCTAAGCTTAAAATTGTTGGGGTCGGCTCCATGCTATGAGGCCGTCTCGAAGCTTTTTTTGATTAAAATAATCTTCTGGCCCTACCTATCATCCTGGTGATTGTAGTTTGCACGCTCATCTCGTCAAGACAGGAATATATATTTTAATTTGTGTTGGGGTAAATGTTAGAGGTTGCAGCAAATATATTGTACACCGCGGGTCTTTCAGCCAAATTTAGAGGCAAGCATGTGGGGCCAGTGCTATGATGTGTCGCGTCAACTCGTACAACGAGGAGAAGCTTGATTTTACTACTACACGCCTTCTCCCTCGCCCATGCGTGTGGTGGCTCGCAGACGAGGACAGGCTTTTCCTTATAACAAGCTATCCCTCCCGCACGCGGTGGACGGACATGTAGCAGTGGATTCGATATTGTAGAAGTAGTAGTAGTAACATCATTGTTCATCTTCTCGAAGAGGCGAAGAGCCAAGCGCAACCCGAACATGCCAGTTGCGAACCATGGAGCACGCATATAGCCAGGCTCTTGCATGAGACAAAATTGCTACGTGAGCCCACTATTGTAGTACTTGATAGTATAGCCCTGTAAACCGGAAAGGAGTATTTGCCTTTCTATAGATTTCAACAAGTGACTAGACTACACCGAGACGGAGTACATATGGAGCATAATGAGTGAATCTACACTGTAAATAAATATGTAGTTCTCTCGCTTTCCTCTCTGCCTTGGTCGCGGTGCACAATATTGAGTATACTAGTACTGACTAGTCTCTTTTTGACATGCATTTACGTTTTTTTAACACAGTACAGATGCAAGCGCTCATATACACGCGCATACGCTCACCCCTATCAACGCACACATGCACACCCTACCCCTATGAGAACCTCTGAAAGACTGAGCCAGCATATCATCTTGAAATTTATGAAGTCGCCATAGGCACCTCGTCGTCGACTGGAACGTCTCCTAACATGCATTTACATTGATACGGCTTGAATGCCAAGGAGGGAGAGGGTAGCGGTTCCCGAGACGTTGAACGGTCAATGATGCATCCTCAATTAGCATGCAGAGGGAATTAATTGGAGAAGCAGAATAGAGCCAGCACGATGTGAATGCAACAGAGTTTGGACTCTCATATAAAGGCGCCCCACCACTCCAATCCATCTATTCCTAGTCTCTGCGCAACACTGCTCACTCCAATCCAAGACCAAGTGACCAGAAGCCACAAGCACCTATGGAGGCGATGGACGCGAGCGGCAGTCGGCTGTGCCAAATCATCCAAGACGCCAGCCTGCGGCCCCGCACCGCATAGCGTTTCCAGATGGTGCTAGCGACTGCCGGCGTCGTAGACCTCGCCGACGCCGGCTTCGCCTCTCACATGGACGACATGATGGTCCACTCCATCCACAAGTTCACCGCCATCAAGAAGTGCACGGACGACCTTGTCGTACTGCTCCAACCCGCGCGCCCAGGCTCCTCATTGACTGCCACCCTCATCGGTCTCCATGGTGACGAACTCTTTCAAGCCCTCGTGGCCCTGCAGGTGCCAGAGGTCGTGACAAAGAATGTGCACCTCGAGGCCGTGCAGCGCCTCACCATGCAAGAAACCGTCGACCTGCACATCCACGTCTACGAGGAAATCGTCTACATAGGCCACTACAAGGCCAGCGAGGATAGAAAGACGTTGGCCTTCTTCCAGTGGCTGGAATCTGTGGACGCCATTATTTAGAAGCACGTCGACCTGGCCACGAAAGCCGCAACTACTTAGCCGCCATTCGGTGGGCCGGCGCCCTGAGTCGAGGAGGTGGACGTCGTCGATGGATGCATCTCTTCTTCTTGCATTGTAACCAGCACTGCATCGCCTCATGGCCTTAATGTTTTATTGGTATAGTACTCCCTCCATTCCAAAATATAATCTTTCTAGAGATTCCAGCAAGTGACTACATACGGAGCAAAAATGAGTGAATCTACACTCTAAAATATGTCTGCATACATCTGTATGTTGTATTCCATTTGAAATATCTAAAAAGGCTTATATTTAGGAACAGAGGGAGTATATGGCATTTTTATTCCAGTCGTAACGTATTCACTGTGAGGTGGGACCGCAGTTGAGCAAACCGACCATCGGCAAATCCCCACCCCGCCCACCGGGCGTCGGCCGAGTTTAGAATTAGAAGAGAGAAACAAGGGAGAAGAGCTAGCTGTAGCACGGACACTGTTGCCAGATGGGACTCGTGTTGATAGAATAGGAGTACTGAGCACTCGTACCTCTTTTTTTAGGGAAAAAGTAGTCGTATGTCTAGTACCACTAGTTGGCTGCGTGCGACCTATACCTGTCATCACTTTAGGTCTCCTTTTTGAACCGCAGCTACGCTTCACAATACAAATTTTTTCACACATTTATCCTCCTATATGTACTCCTAGGCTATTTCCACGTGCTCCCTTTCACCGACATGTGGGACATAGAGCATATGGGTCGTAGTGCATGCATGACTCGGAGCATATGCCGGGGTACTTTACATTTCAGACCTCATGAATTACATGCAAACCCCCCGCAGAAGAATAAATAAATGAATGAATTACTACATGAAACCGGATTGTTTTCGTAGAAACCGGAGCATGTTCATTAAATTTTGGACAAAACACGTTTAAAAAAATGACCGGACCTAAACCAGTCTAAGGGCCTCTTTGATTCGCAGGATACTGAAAACACAGGAATGGGGAAAGTATGATGGCGATGAACCAAGACGAGGAGAACTCTAACTCAGTTAGAGGTTAGAGTTAGATTCTAACCCTGAACTAACCCTGAACTAACTCTAAACCAAAGAGGTGTATGGATGGCAGGGTTAGATTGACAATAAATGCTCTTTCTCAATCATTTGACTACTTTGGACCCTATTTCCTGCCGGATTTGGTGTGGCCGGCTCTTGTGTGGCCTCCTCCCGCTCACAATTGACATAAACGAACCATCTTTACAAATCAAGCATGCAAAACATGATAAATTTTTACTTTGTCCATACAAATGAGATATCCCACTTAAACATACAAGTCATCAATCAAGCTTCACAAAAAAATACACTCCATGAAACAAAGCATGAGCTAACTCATCACGGAAGTCATTCACAATAGGGAGGGAGCCCGGAGCCCCTCATGCACCGAGGGAGGAGCTCGTCATCGTCACTCTGGAGGAAGGCTCTGTAGAGCCCAGGCCCCGGGAACCCCTCCAACGTCGACGCTTGCAAGTTAAGGTCGACACCGACATGGGTAGCAGGGCCGCTTGCCGACGACTGCGAACCGAATCTTTGGGCCTCTAGAAATAATGCAACCTGAAACTGAAATACCTAGAAAGGTGAACTGAATCTTTGGGCCTCTAGAAATAATGCAAGCCTGAAACTGAAATACCTAGAAAGGTGAATTGAATCTTTGGGCCTCTAGAAAGATTTATTACCTCCTCAAGCGGCATCAAACAATTCCATGTGTGCACCACAAATCTATACCAAGTTTAATCAGGATCTACTTTTCCAAATCAGAATTAGCGCTAGAGCGAGCAAAATCAATGATATGGCTGTGAGACAGAGAAGGAACGAACAAACTCACCCCTCTCGCGACCTCCCTGGTAGATGCATCGCCGCTGCGCACGACAGAGGGAGAAAACGACCGGTGAAGGGGGGTCGGGCGAGCTTCGAAGGCTGGAGGGAGAGGGCGGCCGGAGGAGGGCGGCGGAGACCGGGGAGAGAGGGTGGCCGGAGGAGAGAGCGAGAGAGCGGCGGAGCGGCGCTTGGGCGGGCAGCCCGAGGGGGAACAGAGAGGATTCATGCGAGGGGGGAGGGAGCGATGTGGTGCGGGCAGGGGAGATTTTTTTAGTTCTCTTTTAGTGGGCCCAAGGAGAACTAACCCAATTAGAACCTCTCCACCGAGCTAGTTTTTTTAGCTGGGTTAGAGCAAACTAGCTCAAACTAACCCCTCCTGTTTGGATAATTTGAGGCTATTTCAACCCAAACTAGCTCTAACTCAGGGATCCAAACAAAGAGGAGTAGTACTGTACATGTTACAGTCAGGACCGTAGCACATTGTTTTTTATGGCCATATCACCACATTGTTTTCTACTGCTGGTTCACTGGGCTGCCGTGGTTTGCACTGCTGGTTTACTGGGCTGCCGTGGTTCGCACTCCTCCGATGTGAGTAGTAGTACTAGTATATACCACATGATTCTTTGCTCCTTCTTACTACGTACTTCGCCGACATGTGGGAGAGCCAGCATCCAAGTCAACGTGTCATGCACCAGATTAGAGTGCAAAACGGAAGGGGGGCATCACCCCAGTCGTAGCACCAGTAATTCATGACTATAGTGACTAGTCATATCAAAAGTCTTTCCAGCAATAACGCGTCGTCAAATCGCACAGCCTGACCTTTCCAGCAGTAAGTAAGTTGAATCCGCTACTCCCTCACCCTCCTCGCCTCTCTGTCAAACCGCCTACGCGAAAACTGCCGCACGTACTGCCTGGGAAAAGCCCCGCCCTCAACTTTTAACTACGCGAAAATAGTTCGAGCTTGTTCATTCTATATAAATACTAGTACTGTATGTTTATTCACCCGTGGGGTTGTAAAATGAATGGAGGGCCGGGGAGCACAAGTGAACAATACTACTAGTAGTAGTAAGTAGGAGTCGTACAGTTAGTCACATTAAATAAAGAGTTTCTTTTCTTTAATGCCACGTACACAAATTAAAACGCTTGTTGTGGAGAGAAAAAAAATAAGCACTCCACTATATATGTACGCAGGGGCCTGAGCGCTTGCTTTACTAGGTTGCTCTCTTCATTCTCTCATCCTCTCCAGATCTAAACAAGACAGTGGTAGCGACATTTTCACTCTGCTCATCGCTGGTCACAGATCCGGCCGGATCCCTTCGGCTGGTGTGTGTAGAGGACTAAAAGGTGCATCGTTCACGCGGTCATCGCCGGCGAGGGAGGAAACCCACAATTGCCGGCGGGGCCCGAACATCTACCAGTGTCGTTCTCTCCGACACAACGCCAGCTCGGGAGGTTATCCGACCCTTCTTCCTCCCTGCCGTATTGTGCACAGATCGGACCTGCCGCCGCCGACATCCCAACGACCCTTAGGTAAAAGTTCTTCGAAAGCGGCCTTGCTCTACAGCCCCAGCTCCCCACGTGTCTGCATGTGCATCTTTTTCTACTTCCATCAGCTCTTCCAAATCCACCTAAATTTTTAGTATTATTATAGGTAAAGCTACTTCATGCATTCAAATCTAGGACTTGGTTCAAACAATGATGAAAGGGGGGAAAGTCGTAGCATGAATCTAGGACTTGATTCAAAGAGGAAATAACAGCGGGAAAGTAGTAGAGACCGGATACCCAACCGGTCTCTTGGTTTGAAAGGGAAATAATGGGAAAACTCAGTACAAACTAGATAAGGAACAGATCTATTATTGGTTGAAAAATGGATAGAAAGTGGCGGCTGGTGGACAAGTCAACAGAGTATGTCCAGGATTAGATTTGTTGCCCTCACATAGTAAAAGGTCTCCAGGATTAGATTTGCTGCCCTCACATAGTAAAAGGTCTCCAGGATTAGATTTGCTGCCCTCACATAGTAAAAGGTCTCCAGGATTAGATTTGCTTCCCTCACAGAGCATGAACAAACTCGGCATCACCACTTTATGCCTCCTTGTAGGTACATTGTGCCGATGCATCCACTATCGCATGTCCTTATACCAACCTTTTGTTGTTGTTAATGTAAGGGCGCATGTAAAATGAAGCGATCACACTGTTACCTTAAGGACATGTCTAACCAGTGTTATTGTTAATCTAATGCCTCCAGTGATATGATGCAATTAAACTGTGTTACAAATGGTACTCCTGCTGTTTTCCCCCAATATGATAAGTAAGTTGCTTCTTTACGCTGCTGAGTGACCTGGTGTCCCCACGGGCCCATGCCCTTAAACCAACTCTTTAGCTGTTGTTGATTTACTGTATCTCGTAAACAAGCAATGCCACCATTAAAGTAATCCATATTTGACGATGTCATAGTTGATCGTAATGGTTCCGGTAATATGAAGCATTGCTGACATTTTAAAATTTCTACTGTCCTTGCGTGATTTCCATGAACATAATTAAGATGCTTCTTTTCATTTCGTGTATGTTTTGTATATTCTTATTGACCAGCATCTGTTTACTTTCTATCTTTTTGTGCAGATAGGGATATCCAGTTCACCTATTTGCTATTGTGACCTTTTGGTGAACTGCACAAAACACTTTTTTTTGTATTGAGTGTCTTGTGCAGTTCAACTAAAATGTCATGTGGGCAACATCTCTCAATTTTGGTGGAACTGCACAAAATGGTGATTGGAGTTTCCAAAATCTCCATCAAATTCTGCTGGTAATCTCATGCAACATTTTATTAGCTTTTGCAAGATGAGTCGTCACTATTACCACAATGGCACTTTATTTTAGTGGAACTGCACAAAAGGATAAGCAAATTATAGTTGCACCTTACATGAGCAGGACAGCCAACCTTAATGTTGCTGGATTTTAGTGCAACTACTAAAGAAGAACCTGCCAGCTCACGAGAGCAAGTACTTCTTGCTAGCTGAATGATGCAATCTTTGCTTCATTTTAGGTGAACTGTAGAAAAAGTCGAATGAATTGAATCATCGAGTGGAGCTGCAGGTTGAGTTCAAGGAGTGCCACTATATAGTAATCATGCTCTTTCTTATTTGTGTGGTGCAAACAGGAATACTCAACTATAGATGTTGTGATGGTCAAGAGCATTCGCCAAGTTCTTGGGTTGTATGACACGGCTAGCCAAGATGGATTTAATCCCGATATTCAATTTATCAAAAGGCTCTAATGGGTTGGTTCTGAATCTTGCAAGCTGGGAATCAATGAGATGTGTAGGCATCTTTGTTGTACTTATTATTTGAATCTTATTTGTTGGTTCTGAATCTTGCAAGCTAGGAATCAATGAGATGTGTAGGCATCTTTGTTGTACTTATTATTTGAATCGTATTTGTTGGTTCTGAATCTTGCAAGCTGGGAAACACGGCATGATGATGCAGAGGACAACAACCATAACAAATAGTTCAAACTTGGTAGTATTATCTGTGTGAAAGTGCGACAAATGTGTTGATCATGTGCTTCCTGAGAATAATAATTCTAATTGTTGTGCATGTTGATCCTGTGGCACTGATAGAACGAGCCAATGCATTGCTTGTTTTAAGAATAAATTTCTATTAAAGCTAATTAAATTTAAGTAAAGTGACCACTAACACTTGTTATTACAGTACCAATACAAACCCGCTCGTGAACCGACGTGTGGCCGGAATAGGTTTCTTTAAGGAGGCGTTTGAATGCGCCGAGGGTGCATGTTCTGCCGGGCGTGCAGTGGATGAGGGAGGGGTAGTAACTGTTGTCGCCTGTACACACTCAGTTTACTGTTGAATCCAGTTCCCCAAGAGCTGAAAAACGAACTGCTGCCGCCACCTATCCACTCGTTCACTTGAAGAGACTCCAATGGCGATCCGAGGAGTTCACCTTTGAGTTCACCGTTAAGTCCCATGGCTGCACCAAGTTGAATGTTATGTACACCAACGATCCAGACTCGGTGAAGCTCTGCCTCGCTGAGTTCATGTAGTACCTACAAGACGAGAAAGCACAAGGTCGCAGGACTAGACCTGGTGCCCATCCATTCATCTCCTGACAGGGACCAGCGGATCACGGTCGCCCATGTATGTGTGCGAGACGAGGTTCTCGTCTACCACTGTTTTAGGGCCATCAGAGGTTCTGGAGCATCCGCCCGTTTCATCGGCAGCACTGAGTGCACCTTCACTAAGGTGGAGAGAAGGAAGAACGCGACGATTCGGCCATCTGGTGCAACAAGCTTGTCGACATCCAGAAGCAATACAAGATCATCGACAACGGGCAGGAGAAGGACTCGTTGGTTGACCTCGCCGAGACCATCATCAACCCCTGCTACGCCAACATGAAAGAAGACAATGGTACCAAGGACCTGAACACGTGGGAGGTACCTCTGAATCTAGCCTACATAACCTACACGGCCAAGGACGCATACGCATGCTACGACATGTATAGGCGGAGCTTGGACAGGAGGGCGTGTCTGCTTCCCGTAACCGACGAGTACACAGACAGCCGCATCGTCTTGATCAAGTGTGCCAGGAAGGTCTAGATGTTGTACTTTATCTGTTTATAAGCACCTTTATCATGTGAGTGTTTCATGCATTAGCCTATGTGTCGTAATTATCTATTTTGTCCGAAATATTTCTTCTAAGAACCCATTAACCTGTTTGCTTTTTTAGTGGCTATTTGTTTATGTATGTAATAAGTTCACTCGTCCGTTTAAAAAATAGTTCACTCGGTTGCCGTGCTTTGAATCTCCTTCCTAGCCACATATTCCCCTTCTCAGGTGGACCCAGCAGGTCTCGTACACAGACATATGGGACCAACCACCTATCCATTTGTATTTCTTTATTTTGTTCAATCTTTCGTCCTCTTCCTATACAGCGGCTGGCCATCATAGCCTATGGCGTTGGCCAGACCATCCCTCTACTACCACACAGTGTCCGGCGGCGGCTCCACCGGCCCACCCTGCACCAAAACAAGTCAACCCTCGTACTCCCCTCCGCCTGCGTCTTCCCCCGCTCTGGTTCGTTTGGTCCGAGGTCTCGACGTCGTCCTTCGCCTTGGTGCTCTTGCCGCGGCGCCGCCGTCTGTCGTTCCCAACATGGTCAGCAAAATAAGAGGAATCGGGAGACAACTATTCGTCGAGAGGCTGACAGTCCCGCGCCCACCAGGTACATGGCCTAGGTTTTGTTGTTTAACATGGGCAGCCCACATGTTTCAAAGTTTTTTGGATCCAGCAGGTATCAAGCAGCCTCTGTGCCTCCCAACCTAGCTTGTCTATAACATCAACAGCCCAAGTTATGTTTGTTTTTTCAAGACCACGCACAGCTCAGTTCTATTTTTTATAAGAATCCAAAACTGAAACTATGTTTTCCCTTCCATAATAGTATATATATATTCATATTTATATCTTATTTTATTACATATATATATAATAGAAACAACATAAGGTTCCATTAAACATGTCGTTCCTCCAACCATTTTATAGACCTTCCCATTTCCTTTATTTTTCGTTTTCATTAATCCAATATCTGAATTTTCTCCCACTTTCTTTTTCGATAGTTTTCTCCCATTACTTTTCCCTAGAACCAACTCAACTATCGCACGTCTAGCCTAAAAAATAATAATACCCCACGTCCTATTAACTCATCAAATTAAAAAAGATATTTTATCTCGTAAATCGAAAGTTCTTACAAAATAATAATAATAATTGTTTATATATAACTTGGCACGTTAACTCCTAGTGATTGCATACATAAGCTTGCAAAGATTTTACTGACCAATGCAGTAATAGATGTGCAATCATGTGTTTATGTTTTTATAACATTTCTCCGTCCAACCCAACATGATATTTTCACCCAGCCCAGCAAGTCCGCGGATTTCGAGAAAAATGCAAATGGGCTTTAAATTCTACCATATATATAAATGGGTTGCATAGATGCTACATCATTGTTTCACTTAGCCCACCAATGGACTAAAAAAATGGACTGGCTAACATGTGGGCCAGTAGGTCGAAGCCTAAGCAAGGCATTGGATTTACATCCAACGACCGACATTCTTCTTCAATCTCTCGTATTCTTCCCCCAGCGCTATCGGGACCGCCTGCTCAAGCCTCCAGTGTCCAGTGGCGTTGTTTTGCACGCCTTGCAGTGAAACGATACCCCGCCGACGGCCAGGCCATCCCTCCACTCCGCACCTCCTGTTATTCTCTGCCGAGTGTAGGACCACCCCGCACCCGAACCAGTCGAGTTTCCCACTCCTCTCCGTCTGCGACTCCACTGCCGCGTCTTCCCCATCTCAGGGTCATTCCAGTCTGGGGCCTCGCCGTCGTCCACTGCCTCGCTGCGCTCGGCGCGGCGTGGTCAACAAAGGAGAGTCATCGGAAGAGGACTGTACATGGAGAGCCTGACGGCTGGGACCCACGAGGTCCATGGTCGCCCGCAAGGAAAGTTCCTCCTTATTAAGCCGTTTCCTCCCCTTGACAGCTGGGACCCACCGGCTGTATCTTCGCACGGAAGGAAGTGCCTCCTTGTTATGCGAAAAGAACTATTCCTCCCGATGACAGCTGGGACCCGACAGATTTGGTGTCTGACTTGTGGGCCTACTAAGCAGACGTGTACGCAGGGCTTTGTCAACTTAATCAACAAATGATTCTAGCAGCTGGACCGTTTGATGTTAATCCAATAGCCGTGCTCCTTCTTCAACCTATGTTCTTGCTCCTGTCTCCCGTGGGCGGCAGTGCTGCCGCGCACCCGAACCAGTCAAGTTTCCCACTCCTCTCCATCTGCGACTCCACTGCCGCGTCTTCCCCATCTCCGGGTCATTCTAGTGTGGGGCCTCACCGTCGTCCGTCGGCCTTGGTGTGCTCAGCACGGTGTGGTCAACGTGGTCAACAAACGAGAGTCATCAAAAGATGACTGTACGTGAGAGGCTGACAGTGGGGACGCACCACGCCCATGGACGCATGCATGCAACTGCATCCTTTTTACCCTGAAAATAATGTTTTCTCCCCCTGACTGCTGGGACCCACTGTCGGTGTCAAAACCGGCGGATCTCGGGTAGGGGGTCCCGAACTGTGCGTCTAAGACGGATGGTAACAGGAGGCGGGGGACACGATGTTTACCCAGGTTCGGGCCCTCTCGATGGAGGTAATACCCTACTTCCTGTTTGATTGATCTTGATGATATGAGTATTACAAGAGTTGATCTACCACGAAATTGTGGAGGCTAAACCCTAGAAGCTAGCCTATGGTATGATTGTTGTTGTCCTACGGACTAAACCCTCCGGTTTATATAGACACCGGAGGGGGCTAGGGTTACACAGAGTCGGTTACAAGGAGGAGATCTACATATCCGTATTGCCAAGCTTGCCTTCCACGCCAAGGAGAGTCCCATCCGGACACGGGACGAAGTCTTCAATCTTGTATCTTCATAGTCCAACATTCCGGCTAAAGTATATAGTCCGGCCGTCCAAGGACCCCCTAATCCAGGACTCCCTCAGTAGCCCCTGAACCAGGCTTCAATGACGATGAGTCCGGCGTGCAGATTTGTCTTCGGCATTGCAAGGCAGGTTCTTCCTCCGAATACTCCATAGAAGATCTTGAACACAAGGACAGTGTCCGACTCTGCAAAACAAATTCCACATACCACCGTAGAGAGAATAATATTTCCACAAATCTAATCTGCTGACACGTTCGGCAGCATGACATCATACCCGGCCCGGTCATTATTCGAACCGTTTTTCTCAACCAGCCACTGCACATATTGCGAGGCGGTTTTCTTGGCACGTCTTGTCGAAGCAGAGATCATGTCCCCTTATCACGGGATTCTCATCAATACGGATGTGGGTAACCCAATCGCGCCATCAATTACGGCGCTTGGGGAATAAGCGAGTTTTACTAGGCAGGTGGGGAGGCGTATAGTTTCTTCCGCCCTTATAAAGGGATAAGGATTCCTCTTTTTACCCACGCCTTCTTCCTCCTTGCTCATCCATTCTTGCGCACTCGAGCTCTAGCACCCAAGTTCGTGTTTTTCTCCTCAAACCACTCCAAGCATGTCCGGAGCGGGAGGCAAGTGGATGGTCTCCTCCGTCACGGAGGAGAACATCACAAAGCTACGGGGAGCCGGATATCTGGCCGCGGACATCGCACACCGGCTGCCAGAGGCGGGGCAGATCATCCCTACTCCAGAACCCCATGAGAGGGTGGTTTTTCTTACCCACTTCATCCGCGGACTGGGATTTCCCCTCCACCCGTTTGTCCGCGGGCTCATGTTCTATTACGGGCTGGATTTTCACGATCTGGCCCCCAATTTCATCCTCAACATCTCGGCGTTTATCATTGTGTGCGGGGCCTTCCTCCGCATCAAGCCCCACTTCGGCCTGTGGCAGAAGACCTTGAATGTTAAGCCGAAGGTGGTGGTCGGCCAGCAAGCGGAGTGCGGAGGCGCCATGGTGGGCAAAATGCCTAACGTCACCTGGCTCGAAGGTTCCTATGTGGAGACCATAAAGGGGTGGCAATCGGGGTGGTTCTACATCACCGAGCCGCGCGACACCAACTGGGTGGCGGCCCCCGAATTCCGATCCGGGATCCCCACGCGGCTCACCTCCTGGAAAGAGAAGGGCCTGTCCTGGGGTTCATCGGTGGAGCTGACCGGACTCCAGAAATGTATCAGAAACATGATGAGCAAGAAAATCAAGCTCGTCAACGTGGTCCAGGTCATGCTCTTCCGCCGGATCCTCCCGTGTCAATGACGGGCATTCAATCTGTGGGAGTTTGACCAGGCCGAGCACCAGACGTTGCGAGAGCTCTTCGACACAACGCACAAGGATGTATGGAAGGTACTGTTCAAGGGCGCCGCGGTACCTCCTCCCCTTACCGAGGACCGCGGACTCAGCGCAAAGCGCCCTGCCAACCCGGTAAGTTTTTTATATCTCATAGGATGTTTATTTTCCCATTTTAATCATGTGCGGGATCTAAGCCTCCACGCCATTTAACAGGACTGGGTAGAGACAGCAGAGCAGATCGATTGCCCAGCCCCCCTGCCTGAAGATCCAGTAAATGCTCTCCTAACGGAGATGCTGGTTCTGGCGCCTTATGAGGTGCCGGTGAAGAAGGCCAAGAAGAAGGCCACGGGGACCCGGAAGGGTCTCCGGCGCAAGGTTATATCGGACTCATCGTCCGAAAACACCGAGGCGCACTCCTCCCACGAAAACGAGGAGGAAGAGGAAAGTTCACCCCCCCCCCCCAGCCGGGGGAGACAAGAAAAGGAAGGCCGCCCCATCCGAGGAGGCCGAAGGGTCCAAGAAGGGAAGGACCCTCCTCCCGGACTGCTCCATGACGGCCGCCTACAGTGACGACGAGTGGTTGCCCAAGGACAAGCCCCTGGCGAAGTCGTAAGTATCCGGATACCATAGTAATTCATGGTATGTTTTATTGCGCTGCTTCTCATCACGCCGAACATGATTAAGCAGTCCGTCCCGAGCCCATATCGACGTATCTTCGTCGGATGGTTCTTTGGACCCGTCGGATATGAATAGCGATTCACTTCCAACCACCTCCACCCCTCGCCCTACGGACAACGTCGAGGTGTTTTCTCAAAGGGCACCGAGCCGAGGGGAGGTAGTCCTGGAGGTGCCTCAAGGCGACATTCCGGACCCTGGGCGCAAGGGGAGCAAGACTCCCATGGGCTCCGAATTCGGCCCCCAGCCGAACACTGTGCCGGAACCTCCAGTGGTTCTGGACTCTGTCAGGCGATCCCTCATTAAGAGGGGCAAGCCACCTGTGTTGGTGGCCTCTGTCCATCCAGAGGCACCGGACAACTTGCTGGAAGCGCTTCGCGGCGCTTCCATCGACGAAGAGCACCGCACTATCATGAGTGCGGTGATCGAGAAGGTTCAGTCCGCCAAAGGCGGACTAACTGAAGCATGTGCCAGCCTCCTAACAGGCTTTCAGGTAAGTAATCAAATTATAAGAAAATATTACCGCATAGACAGTAGCCCATGATGCTCTGTTTGCCGTTCACGAAGAAAGGCCGAATAGAGGATCAAATAATGACCGCAGGAGTCTAATCAGAATATGTCTATGTGTGTATGCAGGCTTCACTGCTGGCCGCTGCCGCACGCACTGCGGAGGTTGCTGCACTGAAGCAGGACCTTGAGCGGTCCAAGGAAGAGCTCGGCCTTACCAAGAGGCAGCTCGAAGAGAACAAAGGTAAGTCATACCCCGTCTGTACATTATTAAGATTTGGTTTTAGAATAATGGGATCGCCATGAATGTTGCTAGGGGCCACGACCGAAGTGGCGACCCTGTAGAAGGCGCTTTCCGAGGCCGAAGGCAAAGCGTCCAAGGAGCGCATCGAGCGAGAAAAGCAAGAAGCCCGGGTGGGCGAGGTGCAGCAAGAGCTCCAGGCTCTCGCCAAAAAACACGAGTCCTTGGAGCTTGACTCTAAGACGCGAGAGTCCGAGCTTGCGAAGGCCCTCGAAAGCACACAAAACGCCAAGGCCGAAGCCCAGAAGGCCCTCCAGGAAATTGAGGCAGATAAGAAGATAGCAGCGGGTAAGGCATTCATTATGCAAAGCAAGCATGTGAAGGAAACATTCCTTTTACTTACCCGAGTTCGGAGCTCTCCAGGAGCGTTCGCAGATCTTCCCCGCAGTGTGTTGGATGCTGCGGAGTTCTACCGGGCTGAGGAGGGGAGCTCGACGGAGAAGTTGTTCTGGTCTCAGTATACTGGGACCAAACACCCAATGCCCTTGAGCGACCAGCTAAAGCAACTGGTCGAGCTTCGCAAGGCGGCCGAACAGGCCATGATGGGTCTTATAGTCCGGATGTGGCCCGGCGAGTCCCTGCCTGATAGCTACTTCGGTCTCGTGAGGCGGCTTGTGAACGCCTGCCCATGGCTTGAAGTCATAAAGCGGTCCGTCTGCATCGAGGGTGCGCGCAGGGCTTTTGCCCGGGCGAAGGTGCACTGGGCGAAGCTGGACGCTGTAAAGCTGGTGAAGGAGGGGCCGCCAGAAGGCAAGGAGCATCGCCACCCCGAAATGTATTATGACAATGTCCTGAAGGGTTCTCGCCTTGTGGCGGAGGAATGTGGTAAAGATGTAATATTCGAATGAATGTACTGATGTGATCCTGCAATGTGAAACGAGTTCATTTGTGCTATGCAACACTTGTTAATTTAAAATACTACCTTCTGTGCGGCCGTTTATGAAATCTGAGGGTTGGCCAGTCATTGGCTTCTGCCCCCATGTAACTAGTACTGGGGTGTTCGGGTTAAACCTGAACACTCTTTATCCCAATTTTGGGTCCTTCGAAGGAGGTGTTCAGCACAGCGAACCAGGCAATCGGACTATAAAGCTTTATCACCCTCACTTAGCCATAGAAGTCTACAATTTTAAATTTTGGCGAAGCCCCTAGTATTCGGAAGGCCGAATTTGGGGTGCTATATATGCCTAAGTCGGGCAAGGCCGACTCCTCGCCCGAAGCGGAAAAGGTCTTCAAGGACTTGAGACCTCTCGAACAGCGACCAGCTCTCGCCTTATCATGACAGTCAGTTTTTGGCTTTCTCTACTGAGGTGCTCGTCCGGAAGAACCGGGACACAATCGCAGTAGTTCTCCCAGCGCTACCTTAGCCGATATTGCGGAACGTAAGGTACCAAAACATGGGAGCCGGGCAAACCCAACTATTGACCCAAGACATGATTCGGAGCTGATGCATATAGTGCTATAAGTTCGGGGTGCCGCACTATCGAAAGTGTTCGGACTTTTCTCGCCGTGTTTATGGGGTATACTGAAGCCCCTGGCGTACTGGTCGTACCAGAATGTACGGTGCAATCTGTCGTAATTAAGCAGACAAGAGAAAGAAGAAAAAGAAATGGTAATGCAATAATAGGCTAACGCTACGCATTGTTATTAAATAGTACGTCAAAGCGTACGGATACGAGTAGTGCAAGAAATAGGACTATTTGACATATCCTATCCAAGGGCAAGCTGCGTATGGGTATTTAAAACAGGTATTTCGATCGTTATCAGAGACCACCTGGGGATTCCCTTGTACGTCAGAGCTTCTTGCTTCCTTGGTATTTTCTTCTCGTAGTGCGTCCAGCAATCAGACTGCCGAAAAGGGCTTGCAGAGAGTAAGGTCCTGAAAGAGAAAATGATGAAGGTATACGGCTCCTGGGGCGGTTGAGCCGCATTGTGGGATGTGCCGTAGTGGTGCCTCCGCCTATGCCCATGGTATCTTTAGTGCGTAGTTATGTACGCGTGGCACGAATTTCGCCACTTGACTGGGACTAGGACGGAGGCCGAATTGCTAGTCGAGCTCAAAACGTGCCTGTCGATCTGCCTGCGGGGTACTCCGGACTCACTTCAAGGTGTCCGGGGTCTTTTTCTCCGAATTGGCGGTTTGCCTAATAAGGCAGCTTTGCGCTTCTGCTGCGAGGGCTGCAGTGTGCTCCTCCGTGCGGAGCGAGCGCTCTGTGTTTCCGTTGACTGTTATTACCCCATGAGGTCCTGGCATTTTGAGCTTGAGGTATGCATAATGCGGTACCGCATTGAATCTTGCAAATGCGGTTCACCCGAGCAGTGCGTGATAGCCACTGCGGAACGGGACGATATCGAAGATTAACTCCTCGCTTCGGAAGTTGTCCGGAGATCCAAAGACCACTTCCAGTGTGATTGAGCTCGTGCAATGGGCCTCTACACCTGGGATGACGCCTTTAAAGGTGGTTTTAGTGGGTTTGATCCTCGAGGGGCCTATACCCATTTTGCACACTCTATCCTGATAGAGCAGGTTCAGGCTGCTGCCGCCGTCCATAAGGACTCGAGTGAGGTGAAATCCGTCAATGATAGGGTCGAGGACCAATGCGGCAGATCCGCCATGACAGATACTAGTGGGGTGGTCCCTGCGATCGAAGGTGATCGGACAAGAGGACCATGGGTTGAACTTTGGGGCGACTGGCTCCATCACATAGACGTCCCTTAGTGCACGCTTCCGTTCCCTCTTGGGAATGTGGGTTGCGTATATCATGTTCACCGTTTTCACTTGTGGGGGGGACCTCTTCTGTCCTCCTGTGTTCGGCGGCTGGGGCTCCTCCTCGTCGTCGCTATGCAGCCCCTTGTCCTTGTTTTCGGCATTCAACTTGCCGGCCTGCTTGAACACCCAGCATTCTCTGTTGGTGTCATTGGCTAGTTTTATCGGGGGTGCCGTGAATTTGACACGAGCGATCGAGTATGCGGTCCAAACTGGACGGGCCCGAAGTACTTCTTTTGAATGGCTTTTTCCGCTGACCGGATTTAGAGCCACTGAATCCGGCATTGACTGTCGTATCTTCGGCGTTACCGCCGTTGTTGCGGCGCTTGTGTCTGTTGCGACGTGGTCTGCCGTTAGTATCTTTGGTATCTGAAGTGCCAGGATTCCTTGATGTGTTGTTGCTGCGATCCAGCCAGCTATCCTCGCCCACGCAAAAGCGGGTCATGAGTGTCGTGAGGGCTGCCATAGACTTCGGCTTCTCCTGGCCGAGGTGCCGGGCGAGCCACTCGTCACGGATGTTATGCTTGAATGCCGCTAAGGCCTCTGCATCCAGACAGTCAACAATTTGGTTTTTCTTAGTTAGGAACCTGGTCCAGAATTTCCTGGACGATTCCCCTGGCTGCTGAATTATATGGCTCAAGTCATCAGCATCTGGTGGCCGCACATAAGTGCCCTGGAAGTTGTCAAGGAATGCATCTTCCAAGTCCTCCCAACTGCCAATGAAGTCTGCTGGCAAGCTATTCAGCCAATGCCGAGCTGGTCCTTTGAGTTTTAGTGGGAGGTACTTGATGGCATGTAGATCATCACCGCGAGCCATGTGGATGTGGAGGAGGAAATCCTCGATCCATACCGCGGGGTCCGTTGTACCATCATATGATTCAATATTTACGGGTTTAAAACCCTCTGGGAATTCGTGATCCATTACTTCATCAGTGAAGCATAGGGGGTGTGCGGTGCCTCTGTGCCGGGCTATATCACGACGCAGTTCATACGAGTCTTGTCTGCTGTATTCGGCCCGGCCGGATTTGCTTTTGGTATATCCGGCGTGACGATCATCGTCCCGCATTGGGGCGCGACCCCGTGATCCGTAGATCGATCTTGTATGCCCTGCTTTGTTTTCCAATACGTCTCGCAGGTCCCGCGTGTTGCCCCGGGCCTTGGTGTTTGTGGTTGAACGGCGGCGGGGTGCGGTCTGGACTTCGGGCTGATATGCCTCTCTGTCTCGGCCACGAGGTGGCCGATCAGCCGCATCATACGCTGGTGATGTGGGTTTTAATGCTTCCTCCTCGAGTCGGGGTAGCAACCTGCGCTTTGGATAACTCTTGGAGGGGCGTTCGAGTTCGTATTCCTCGGCTGCAAGGACTTCGGTCCATCTATCCGCTAGCAGATCTTGATCAGCTCGAAGCTGTTGTTGCTTTTTCTTCAGGCTATTTGTTGTGGCTATAAGCTGGCGCTTGAAGCGCTCCTGCTTGACGGGATCCTCAGGCACGATAAATTCCTCGTTGCCGAGGCTCACCTCGTCTTCGGAGAGAGGCATGTAATTGTCATCCTCCGTTTCTCCATCTGCTGCCTGTTCTGGAGGGCTAGCTTGTTCATCCTCCCGCTCTAAATCTTGCTGGAGGGGATTGTCGTCGTCTTCGGCACTATCCGGAGTGTTATTGTCTCTTGTGCCGGTATCACTACTTTTGCTATGGCGGGACTTAGAGCGGCGCCGCTGACGTCGGTGCTTGGGTTGCTTCTTGGAGGGGTCATCCTCCGTTGTCTTATCGCCATCGCCTTCTTTGGGGGTATCCACCATGTATATATCATATGATGAGGTGGCGGTCCAGCGCCCTGTGGGCGGTGGTTCCTGTTCGTCTCCTGCATCGTCGTCCATACCGTCGATGTCTTCGGAATCGCAGTCGAGCATGTCGATTAAATCGTCGACAGTGGCTATTAAGTGGGTGGTGGGCGGGGAGCGAATTTCTTCGTCGTCCGCATCCCATTCTAGCCGGACATAGTTCGGCCAAGGTTCTCCTGACAAGGAGAGAGACCTTAATGAATTTAGCACATCGCCAAAAGGCGAGTGCTGAAAGATATCCGCGGAGGTAAACTCCATGATCGGTGCCCAATCTGATTCGATAGGCACGGACGCAGGCGGCTCGGAGCCCGTGGCCGGGGACGAATCCAGTGGTTCGGCAACACGGCTCTCGTAGGAGGTGAAGTCAGTATTCGGCTCTATCGCCACTGAGAGTGCGGCCTTCATGGTGGGGTCTATCCACCCGTCCTCAGATGCCGCAATTTGTTCCGGATTGAGGGCCGGGGTAGTTGCAGGTGTGATCTCCCGAACACTGTCCAACAACAGAGTTAAGTCATGCTCGTCGTGATTGTGCGGCGCACCTGACATGGGTTCGAATCCGTCGAAGATTAAGTCTCCGCGGATGTCGGTAGTATAATTCAAGTTTCTGAACTTGACCTGGTGGCCAGGGGCGTAGCTCTCGATCTGCTCCAGATGGCCAAGCGAGTTGGCCCGCAGTACGAAGCCGCCGAATACGAAGATCTGTCCGGGGAGGAAAACCTCACCCTGGATCGCATCGTTGCCGATGATCGAAGGAGCCATCAAGCCTTACGGTGACGGCACACTGGAACTCTCAATGAAAGCACCAATGTCGGTGTCAAAACCGGCGGATCTCAGGTAGGGGGTCCCGAACTGTGCGTCTAAGGCGGATGGTAACAGGAGGCGGGGGACACAATGTTTACCCAGGTTCGGGCCCTCTCGATGGAGGTAATACCCTACTTCCTGCTTGATTGATCTTGATGATATAGTATTACAAGAGTTGATCTACCACGAGATCGTGGAGGCTAAACCTTAGAAGCTAGCCTATGGTATGATTGTTGTTGTCCTATGGACTAAACCCTCCGGTTTATATAGACACCGGAGGGGGCTAGGGTTACACAAAGTCGGTTACAAGGGAGGAGATCTACATATCCGTATTGCCAAGCTTGCCTTCCACGCCAAGGAGAGTCCCATCCGGACACGGGACGAAGTCTTCAATCTTGTATCTTCATAGTCCAACAGTCCGGCTAAAGTATATAGTCCGGCCGTTCGAGGACCCCCTAATCCAAGACTCCCTCACCCACCAGCTACATCTTCACACTCAAGAAAGTGCGTCCTTATTATGGGCAAAAAAATACCCCCTGACAGCTGGGACCCAGCAGCTATATCTTCACACGCAAGGAAGTGCGTCCTTATCCTCCCTGACAGTTGGGACCCACCCGGTCAAAGCGTACGTACCGTTGTCTGTCTTGTCGGAACGTGTATGTACATACTGGTCGATCGGTCACTCTGCAACAATGAACCGTGGCCGAGTAAGTAGCAGCACATGTCATAGTAGAGCCCCCCCACGTAGCATTTCAGGCTGTCCCGTCTAAATCGTGTACACGTACATACAGCCACACGCCAAAAAATACGGCCACGTACGTACATACGGGCGGGGTCTCGAACGCCTACTCGCTCATACGTAGGGCCTGGGCTCGTGTACATGGCTGGGTCGGAACGGAGAAACTGCGTCGTCGTGTTCATCGGGAGGCAACGGAATGTGTCGTGTTCATCAGGAGGCAACGGAATACGTCGTGTTCATCGGGAGCCAACCGGTTTGGACGGAACAGCCGATCGAAACGAGGCATGGCGTACCGCAGAGCGGAGGAAACGGCCTTGTGTTCGACCGGCCACGATCAAAACGGGATCCTATTCATCGAGATTGGTCTGGCGTACCGCAAAACGGAGGAAACGGACTTCTCTTGGACCTCCTACGGTCGAAACGGAGTCCTGTTGATCGAGAGGGGTGTGGCGTACCGCAAACAGAGGAAATGGACTTGTGTTTAGCACTACGATCGAAACGGGGGTCCTGTTCATCGGGAGGGGTGCGGCGTACCGCAAAACGGGACTCCACGGGATATTGTTCATCTCCACCGTCGACCTCCTCCAGCCTTCACGGGCTACTGTTCATCCACCGTCGACCTCCTCCAGCCTCCACCTGCGACTGCCCATCCACGGGCTCCTGTTCATCCAGCCTCCACCGCTCCTCCACCGGCTACTGTTCAACCAGCCCTCTCCACGGGGTCCTGTTCAACCACCCCTCCACGGGCTACTGTTCATCTAGACCTCCACCGTCTACTGTTCAACCAGCCTTCCACGGGGCCGTCCTGTTCATCCAGCCCTCCACGGGGTCTTGTTCATCCACCCCCAACCGGCTCGATCGATCGGGGTCCTGTTCATCCAGCGGCAACGACCTCTACTACCACGGGGTCCTATTCGTCCAACCCCCCACCAGGAACTGTTCATAAAAACTCCCCCAACCACGCTCATTGTTCATCAAGGGAAGGAGGCAGCAGGGTTCGATCGGCTTCAGTTAGCAGCAGTAGCGAAGGAATCGCTCGCTTGGGTTCAGTTAACAGCCATCGATCGATCGCTCGAGTTCAGTAACGCGTAGCCTACAGTGCAATCGCTCGGGTTCAGTAGGCGAACGCCTCGCTCGGGTTCAGTTAGAGCCCAATCCCTCGCACCCACGCGCGTACATGTACGAGAGAAACGCGCATCGCTCGGCCCCCGACCATCCACCGTAACTGGGAACTCCCCGATATTTTCCTCGCCCTTGCTTCTACCACGGTTTTTTCCATCATGGACGACCCAAAGAATGTCATGCAGCTGCATCTCCGGCCCGCCCAGGACGAAAAGCTCATTTTCTGTCATGATTTTTTGTCATAGAAGTAGGAGCCCACCACATCTATGATGATACCGGGTTTTGTCACAATTATCGTCATAGAAGTGTCATAAGCATGACAGAAAAAAAATCGTTCGGCCCAAAATGTCACGGATATGTCTTTTTTTGTAGTGTGTAGAGCGGTACTGCCGCTTAGCCTGTTCTGACAAGGTTCAAACATAAAGAGGGACAAGCTCAATTGACGGGAAAGAACAAGGGTGCAAAGATATAGTGTACATGTTGATTCCACCCAAACCTTTCCGAAGCAGACCCTCTTAATAGTACAGTGTTCCTACTACTGAAGTCCACCTAAAAAGAAACGCAAGAAAACACCGTCTTCATAAATATCCAGAGGGAACTTCAGCCCATAGCCCCTAGCCCCCCGCTCCCTAGCCCCGCCGGCGGCCACTCTGGCCTCGGCGTCCACCCCCCCCCCCTCCTCGCCGCTGGCCATTCCGGCCCCAGCACCCACCCCCTCTCCTACCGCTGACCTCCCTGGCTCCGGTGTACTTCCTGCTGGCGGTTCCTCATGGCTTTGGGCTCGAGCAGTCCTCCCTCGGTCTCCATGATCCGGCACCGGGAGCAGCCAATTGTTTATGGGTTGGGGATGTCGACGTCCTCGGGCTCTGCGCACTCATCCACGGCGGCGGTGGCGGGCGTGGCCTGGAGCAAGTCGGCTCCTTCCCGTAAGGCCATGTGGTGGCGCCAGCGGGCTCTGCGTCGCCAGTAGGAGGCTGGTGGCCTCGGCGGCCGTGACTCGCCCACGTCCTCGGAGAGGCGCCTCATCCCGCCGGACCTCTACGGGATCTACTTTCGTTGCTTCAAGGACGGGTACCACAGGCAAGATTGTACCAATGACCCAATGTGCATTCGATGCGGGTTTCCTTGCCACGTTTCCTCCCAGTGCAAGAGGCCTCGGAGCCCCATCTCTAAGGATGAACTCCGGCGGCAGTGATTGCTAAGGTTTCAGCTTCCTTGCCAGGGCGGGAGGATGGGGTGCTGGGCAGGGGAGGGCCGTTGATGGAGCCTAGACAGAGCGTGTCGAGGGCGTCGCCTCTGTCAGTTGCGCCCAACTTCCCTCCGCTGCTTGCAGGACCCTCTTCCCTTCCCCCGGTGGCTGCCTTCGCACCGGTGGTGGCCTTGCCGGAGGTCTGTGTCATGTCTCGGGTGCCGGACATGGATGATCTGGAGCGGCGTCTTCAGTTGGCGGTGGTGATGTATGTGGGTGGCTCATGGCCGTAGGTTTCTTGTGTGGCAGTGGCGGAGGCCATTGCAGGCCAACTTGACATCCAAGGCACCGCTTTTCTGTTCACAAGTATCACCCGGAGGATTTTCTTGTGGTGTTCGCGTCTCATGAGGTCAGGAAGAGGGTGCTGAGTGTGCCGGTGATTCATCATGTCGGTTTCAATCTGCATGTCAAGCCGTGGCTTAGGCAGGCTCAAGCTACGTCTAGATTGATGCGCACTCAGGTGGATATCATGATAGAAGGGGTGCCGTCTCATGCTTGCTCGAGGAAAATGTGGTTGCAAAACTGCTGGGAAAGGCCTGTTTGGTGGAGAGTCTTGCGCCGGAGACGGAGAATAGGGAGGACCTCTCTCTCTCTTCAAGCTTCGCGCCTGGTGTGTGGATCCGGAGGAGATTCTGGTGAGTCGTAGGCTGTGGGTGCTGGAGCCGCCGGAGGTAGATGGGAATGCGGCAGTGAGGAGACCATCTTTCCGTCAACTACTAGAATATCCCACCATCATTCATGTTGGGTGGATGCGGGAATTCTCGGAGCCGCAGCTTTGTCATCGTTCGGGCAGTTCGGATGGAGTAAGCGGCCAAAGCAGCTTCCCGGATAGTTCCAACCGGTCCTTTGCTGGAGGAGAGTGGGTGATTTCACCATGGACACGAGGTGTCTGCGGTAGAATGGTGGCCGGAGCTACTCTGGTGGCGGTGGTGGCCCTGGGAGGTCGTACAAGAAAGTGTTGGAAGGTAGGGTGGGGCCCTCGGACTGGCGCATCCCTCCGATGATGCAAGTGGGGCCCCGCTTGTCTGCGGTAAGCAGGTTGGACTACGGGTCCAGGAATAAGGAGATTCAAACTGAGCAGCTGGCCAGAGCATCTGAGAAGGTTCCGTTGGCTAATGAGGGGTTGCCAGCTGGCTTGGAAAGTGCAAAGGATTTGACTGATATGTCAGGCGAGGGAGCTAGGCAGACCGAGGTGAGGCCGCTGATTAGGAAAGGGGAGGTTGGCTCAGATCCCAATCCGGAAAGACAAGGAGAGTTGGTGCAGGAGGTGGCAACTGAGCTTGTGCCAATAATGCGACCGGCAGCGGATGTCATTGATGGCGCGCTGATCGAGGAAGGGCCCCAGCCATTTCAGGCCACTTGCAATAGGGATGGTGCAGTGGATCATCTGCGACCAGTTTTGGAGGATCCCCAGGAGGTGTTGCCTGCGCCAGACACGTCTGTGGTTCAGACAATCTGTTTGGAAGTGCGTGAAGTGGATCAAGACGGATACAGCGGGAATATTCGGAGCGCGGATGGCTGGGATCCGGTGGCACATGTGATTGCCCTGGCCAATGTGTTGTCGGATGCACGGATTTCTACCTCTGATTTGGAGGGATCAAGGGCTCGGGAGGAGGCGGATACTACTTTGGATACCGATTTGGCGGGTTCTGCTTTGGAGCCTACTGCGGGCTGCACTGTTGCTGCATGCGAGCGTGATGTGACCACGTCCAGCGCCATGTAGCAGGATGGGCACGTCGATTTGGTGGTTGCCCAGGTTTAGGAAGACAGGCTCTCGAACAAAGAACAGATAGCGATTGGAAACATCAAGTCCTTCTGCGCTGGACTTCTGAAGAAGCTGGCCCCACCGCTGCTTAAGGAGATTAAAACTATGAAAGGAGTTAGGGCAGGGCAAGATCCTTTCACCCCTCGGCGCAACACGAGGTCAGCATGTAACTCGATCAGGTCGAAGTCTAAGGCCACGGCGGTAGAGACAGTGCTTCTTAAAACTTTAGGCATTGCACACGACAATCTTGCGGTGTCGGAGGGGGCTTTGGACATACTCCGCAACATGTTTGACTCGCCCCTCCAAGAATCGCAACTTCGTGCTATTGCGGCCATATTTGGGAAGGCAGTTCTGATTAACCTTTCTGGAGAGTTTGACACGTTGGTGGCCATGTCGGGCTAGTTTGGGAGTGTGGGTTTGTACTGACATTGGAGTCCATCATTCCAAATGTCGTACATGCCGTTGGAGTTGGTGTGTTGGAATGTGCGTGGTCTAAATAGTTCGGCGAGGAGAGATGCTCTTAGAGAACTAGCGGACACGATGAAGGTCGCTATTTGGTGTATATTGGAGACTAAACTTGAACTTGTAGACCAGTTTGTGATCATGCAATATCTTGGGCCATCTTATGATGGTTTTGCCTATCTTCCTGCCTTGGCGACTCGGGGTGGTATTTTTGTTGCTTGGGACACCTCAAGGGTGAGGCTGTCCAACATGGTTAATGACACGAACTTTCTTACGGGCTACGTGACACCTTTGGTTGGGGAGCCATGGTGCATGTCGGTGGTATATGGTCCTCAAGAGGATGCTCAGAAGATTACTTTTCTTCATGAGCTGTCGGAGAGAAGGCAGCTATGCCCGGGCCCGTGGATGGTTATAGGAGATTTCAATATGATCCTCTGTGCTGCGGACAAGAACAATGCTCTTTTGGACAGAAGGATGATGGGGAAGTTTAAGAGGTTTGTGGATGACAATGCGATGAAAGAACTGCATGGGCGCAAATTTACCTGGAGCAACGAGAGGGAGAACCCAACCATGACCAATATTGACCGGGATCTCATCTCTCTGGATTGGGAGCTAGCATACCCTGATTGCTTGCTACAGGCGCTTTCTACCTCCTCCTTAGATCATTGCCCTCTTTTCCTTTCTCTAGAGGACCGGCTGCTGCATCGCAAGCGTTTTCGTTTTGAGACGTTCTGGGTTAAGATAGATGGATTCATGGAGGCAGTACAGGAAGGATGGGTGTGCGATGAGGCCATCACGGACCCATTTGTGCGGCTTGACTCGCTGTTGAGGAACGGTGCTAAGCATTTGACCGCGTGGGGTCAGAGGGAGATTGGCAACATCAAGATGCAAATGGCCGCTGCAAACTTGGTGATCTTAAGGTTTGATTGCGCGCAAGAAGCTAGGGTGCTGACTGAACAAGAAAGATGGCTTCGGAGCTCGCTGAAATGATTGGTGCTAGGTTTGGCCTCGCCGGAGAGGACGATTGCAAGACAGCGGTCTAGGATGAGATGGTTGTAGTCTGGTGATGCTAATACTAACCTATTTCATCTCGTGGCCAATGGAAGGAAGGCTAGGAATTTCATCCCGGCGATATCTATGGCGGGCCAGACCATTACTAATCAAATAGGCAAGGAGGAGGCATTTCATGAGGCCTATAGCGAGTTGCTTGGTAAGACCACACCAAGGCAGCACACATTGGACCTGGACTTTCTAGGCATCGAGGCAATTGATCTATCAGACCAGGATCAGATGTTTCAGGAGGAGGAGATATGGAATGTTATTAAGGAGATGCTTGTCGATTGTGCGCCTGGCCCGGATGGGTTCACAGGCATGTTCTTTCAGAAAGCCTGGCCGATCGTGAAAGGAGATGTGATTGCTGCAATTCACAACTTGCTTCTTGGCGATGGAAGGGGGTTTGATAGGCTCAACCAAGCTTTGATTTCGCTGATCCCTAAGAAGGCAGATGCTAGCCAGATCAATGACTTTAGACTGCTGAGCCTTGTCCATAGCTTGCCTAAGTTCACTTCAAAGCTTTTGGCAACGCGGCTGAGATGGCGCATGGGGGAGTTGGTGAGTGTGAACCAGTCGGCCTTCATAAAGCGGTGCAACATCCATGACAACTTCTTGCTAGTGAGGCAAATGGCGAGGAAATTGCATAAGCATAGGACAAAAGGTGTGTTGCTCAAATTGGACATATCTCGCGCCTTTGACTCTTTGTCCTGGCCATTCCTTTTTGAAGTTCTTAGGGCCAAGTGTTTTTCGAGCACATGGAGATCGTGGATTGCCACTATGTTGAGAACAGCGAGCTCTAGAGTGGTGGTTAATGGCAGCGTTGGGGAGAAAATTATGCATGTCTGTGGCCTCCGACAGGGTGAACCCCTATCCCCACTCCTCTTTGTGATTGCTATTGATGTGCTCACAGGGATGATGATCAAAGCTCAAGAGGGACAGGTTCTTAGCAAGATTCCTGGATGTTTACCTATGCAGCGTCTCTCGCTTTATGCGGATGATGTTGTGTTGTTTATTAGACCGTCGAGACCTGACCTGATGTTTGTCAGCGAGGCAATCATGATATTTGGAGAGGCCTCGGGTTTGAGGATTAACTTTGCAAAATCGTCGGCCATCATGATTAGAGCGGAAGAGGAAGACGAGGAACTAGTCAAGTAAGATTTACCGTGGAAAATGGAGAAGTTTCCTTTCAGATATCTTGGACTACAATTGGGCATCAGGCAACTCACGCGCTCGGAATGGCAGCCGATTGTGGATAATGTGCTGAGGATTGTTCCAGGTTAGCGGATTGGTCACGAGGCCGGGTCGGCTCATTCTGGTAAATCAAGTGGTTCGAGCTCGCCCCACTCATCACTTAATGGTGGCAGAAGCGCCCAAATGGGCAATTGAGAGGGTGGACAAGGGGTGTCGTGCTTTCTTTTGGGCTGGGCCTGACACTGTCCATGCGGGAAGTGTGTTGTAGCATGGCAACGGGTTTGTCGCCCTAAAGGACTGGGAGGACTTGGTGCGATTGATTTACATAAGCATGGGATTGCGCTTCGTTTGCGGTGGGAATGGCTCAAACGTTCTGACAGCTCGCGGCCTTGGCAGGGTCTGAACTTTTCTTCTGACAAGCAAGTGCAGATAGCGTTTGACAGTTTGGTCAAGTGGCAGCTTGGGGAGGGCTCCAACGTGCTGTTTTGGAGAGATCACTGGCTAAACGGAGCTCGTATTTCTGAAATTGCTCCTCTGGTTGTGGGAAAGGTCAGGACCCAGGTTGTGAACAAAAGAACTGTCAAGGACGCGATGCATCTTCATGCCTGGACCTCGGATATTGTTGGTGAGATGTCGACCGAGGGGTTGAGTCAGTTCATCCATCTCTGGGATAGACTGATTGAAGTGGAACTCACCCCCGATGTGGAGGATAGGCCGATCTGGCAATGGGATGCCTCTGGCACGTATACGGCGAAATCCGCGTACAAGATGTTGTGTGAAGGGGGCATAAAATTCCAATGTGCATCCGCGGTCTGGCGGTGCTGGGTGCCGCTCACCTGCAAGCTTTTCATCTGGCTGGCCTTGCGCTATCGGTTATGTACGTCGGACCGGAGATTCAGACATGGACTACAGGATCAGACCTCTGTCTGCTATCTGTGTGACCAGGAGGACACTGTGGACCACATTCTACTTCAGTGCGTTTTTGCTCGACATGTTTGGTTTCTCAGCTGCACGAGACTCGGCATTGATGTATCCATCTTGCCAACTATGACAGATAACCTGGAGGAGTGGTGGACTAGGTCGAGTAAAAGAATTCACAAGACCTACCGCAAAGGATTTGATGCTTTTTGCATCCTAATTTGTTGGAACTTGTGGAAACAGAGAAATGGTAGGGTTTTTGCGTCACAGGCCATTGCCAACGAATGGGGCACTGCTGAGCTGATTCATCAGGAGCTCTTGCGATGGGTGCTAGTAGGAGGGAGAGGAGTCCAACATCTAATTGAGGAGTAGTGTGTATGTGTTGGAGTGGTGTGTTTGATGTGCCAACCGTTTGTGGATGGCCGTCTATTGTAATTCTTGTATATAACCTCTGCCTTCTATAAATCAATGGTACGCAATTTGTGTACTCTAAAAAAATATCTAGAAGGGTTGAACTCGTCTTGTGCCATAAGATAAATTATTTGAAATACTCAATGCACACACTTATTTCGTAAAAGCATTGTCTTCAATCACCAAAACCACTAAGAAAGTAATATGCCCTAACACCTTCAAATGTGGACTTTTACTTCTCTAACCAGTTTCAAGTTATCAGCTAGAGATGCTCTTAAGTCAAAAAAACAAAGATTCGGCAGTAATTATTTCTGTCTTATGTACGTACAGTAGTACGAAAGCTGACGAAGAACCGTACGTACGTTTGCTGTAGCGAAGTGACAGTATTATTTAAGCCTGAGTAAAACTGTAGTTCCACATCAATCACCAGCTGGCTATGGAGCAGCATGCACGCATAAACACAAAATCTGCCTTCGCACTGACATGTGAACGCTGAAAAGGGCGTAAATCATGAAGAGGTTTGGCCCATTTGGTAGTATTAATATGCGGCTGTCAAGCTCACGCGATGTCACGTTACGCGTAATCATCGGGTAGCTTGACGTGCCATCGGACGTCAGGGAGGCTAATCCAGCCGTGTGTCCACGATCGATCGGTCTGCGCCACGCGCGTCGCCGTCCAGGACTCGAGAGCCATCGCCATGCACGTCGCTCTCGCATAATCTCATTGCTTGGGTACCCTGACGACATGGGCACGTACGGTTACTTAGCCTAAGTAACTTACGCGTGTGCATGTATATATAGGCCATCCGCCAGCCGACTTCTTGGAGCGTTCCCAAATCAGGCCATCTCTTCTTCGTCGGCTCCGGCTCCGAGCTAGTGCGGATCGATCGGTGATGGAAGAAGGGTTTGTGTTTCGGGGGTGCGAGCTGCCGCCGGGGTTCCGGTTCCAGCCCACGGACCAGGAGATCATCGTCTGCTACCTCAAGAGGAAGGTCGCCTCCGCCGCCTCCGCCGTCACCTCCATCATCGCCGACGTCGACATCTACAAGTTCGACCCGTGGGAACTGCCCGGTAAGCATGCACGCATGCATACGTACTGCATACGTAGCCACGCCATGCAACCAATGCAAAGTTTTGTTTCTATCTCTTTGACTCTCGTCCATGCACGAGCTTCCAAGAAAAAAATACCGTTAGCTGCCGACCGGCTATCTACACCCATTTTTAATGTATATATCATCGTGAGGAACAAGAGACAAGGATTATAATGCTGATTGAATATACTGGTAAATGGATGGAAGTTTGACATTTTTGTGCGTGCGTGCAGACAAGGCGCAGTTCGGGGAGGGGGAGTGGTTCTTCTTCAGCCCGAGGGACCGCAAGTACCCCAACGGCGCGCGGCCCAACCGCACGGCGGGCTCGGGGTACTGGAAGGCCACCGGCACCGACAAGCCGATCCTGGCCGCCGGCGGCGCGCGCTGCCTCGGGGTCAAGAAGGCGCTAGTCTTCTACCAGGGCCGCTCCCCGCGGGGCACCAAGACTGAGTGGGTCATGCACGAGTACCGCCTCCTCCACGCCGACGCCGGCGCCGCCACCCGCCACAAGCCCCACGACTCCATGAGGGTACGTACTATTTCCGTAAAAAAAAATACAAGAGCGTTTATATATCACTAAAGTTAGCAAGGGAGTACCAAACAAACACGCGTGTATTGATGAATCTACGGTACGGACACAGTTGCCGGTCAACTGAATTTCATACTTACATATATACGTTGGGTGCAGCTGGACGACTGGGTCCTGTGCCGCGTCCGCAAGAAGGGCGTCGCCGTCGCGCCGGACATGGATGGCAACCCCGGAGCGCCGAGCCACGCGGAGGTTCAGGCAATTGATAGTACCACCGCAGCGGCACACGGCGCCTTCGGCGACGACTGGACCGACGGCCAGCTCCTGCAGTACCTGATGAGCGGCGGATCCGGACAGGTCGACGGTGCCGGCACCATCAGCGGGGCGGCGGGTCACGTCCATGACGGTGCGCGCCGCGAGAGTGCGCCGGAGGTACAACTGGCGTCGGTGCTGGAGAACATCAAGAGGGACCTCTCCTTCCATGCCATGGACGACGTGTATTTCCTCCAGTCCAGCAAGCGGGCCAACTGCATGGGAGGAGGCGCGGGCCACCACACCGACGGCGACCAGCTGTCGCCGCCGAAGTCCCTGTCCATGTTCGAGGACGATTAGTTAGGTGTTGCCTTGCGCACGAGGGATATGCATGCACACGTAATCTACAGTCGACAGTGTGCGTGCTTAATTCGGTAGCCACGATTGGGAGTGTTTCTACTCTTGCGGATATCAACTGTGATCGATTTTATTTCCTCCACACTTGCAGAACAACTTAATTTATTCTCTATCAGTGCAGCCTTGCTGTGAACCAAAATAACGACGGGCATGTGTGCGTCACCTCTAACAAATACTGCTCACAACTCATAACTCAGGTGGCTATCCGTGCTATGGCACGTGGCATCACTTTGAACTCCTAATCATCATCAAGGTTCTTCCCGCGTCACTTTGAGCTCCTAATAAGGTTCTTCCCGCAAAACAAATACTTATAACGGAGTATGAAATTTTTGTCAAGGCGTCAGTCACGTACTTATAGGGGTTGAAAATAGATGTGCAAGATTGATACTTCCCTATTTTTTTATACACTTAACTCATGGGCGGCAAGTTTCTTTAACCAGCTTTTCCAAAACTAACCTTAATCAGACGGTTCAGATTTAAACTTCCCTATTTGAAGTGTATCCACACGCCCTCGATGACACTAGAAGCACCAATGAGACGGGGGGCGCTAGGTGGAGAGAACCTTATTCCATCTTCAGAGAGCCGCCGCCGCTTCGTCTCTCTGAGCAGGACACAAACCCTAAAAAAACTCGGAAAAACATCCAAAAACGAAGCCCTCCCGCCAGCAAAGGCCGAGATCCACCACGCCTTCATGGCCCTAAAGCCACATGAGACGAGGCAGACCGGGGCCGGCACCGGCGGGAGGCAAGAGGAACCCTAACGGCGTCTGGGTACGAGCGCCTCCTGAGAGTGGATCTCTTATTTTATTCCTCTATGACTGTTCATATATAAGTATATGATTGGATCATTTTCTTTTTGTGTTCTTGGTAAACATGTAGGAGTATACAATTTTTTTGTTAGAGCAATGCTAAAGAAAATTATGAATGATTTGGGGATCTTTTTAGTTACATGCTAGCATGGACGTAAAATATGGCGCATATTTGAAAATAATTATTGCTTCTCAAAGAAATATGATATCACGAAACAGAGAAGTTGGATTTGGGCTACAAACAACATTGATAACAGACAAATATATTTGAAATGTGTCTAACAAGTACGAGATAATCAAGCATCATCTGAAAACATAATAGTCCGACAAATATTTGCTAAACTTAGTTCAAAATTTTATAAATAACTCCTTTAGCACAACTAAAACGAAATACCTAACATGTTTTGTACATGCGTATAGATTGATTCAGATTTGGTTCTTTCCCCCTATAAATAAATTGTTTACATGTAACTCATGACAGTTAATAGCAAGTAATGATGTGCAAAAACATCCATAGCCTTGAGAAGGTCAATCGTAATTACCTCTTACCATCTAGATCACCCTAACCATTACATCAAAATAAACAGACGATCCAGAATCATTTGGAACCATCTTAGAAGTTCTCTAATCATTCAGAATCATATTAAGGACATCTTCCTTGCAGGATATAATCATAAGTCATCCAGCAGCGAGTGAGATCGAGCTATTAAAGCGTACATAGATTCATTACACAACAAGATAATTAGAGTCCTCGCATCTTGTTGGAAACTACAACTACTAAATTAGCAAGGGTACGTAGATAGAACCAAAGAGGCCGCAACCAAAAGGACAAGACCATCTTGAGGGACTGGAGACTAAGATAGTACAAAGTTATCTCTCCACGGAGACCCATTGCCTTGCTGATCATACGAGGTATATGCTACCTCAAGATCCCTCCTCACCCTCCTCAAACTCGATCTGCAGATTCACCGCTTCCTCCTGCATGGAGAACACAACAGAAAACCACTGTCATCATCGTTGCTGTGGAAGACAAATATCCGTGTGGTGTGGTGATCGACATCAATAACAAATCTCTGATGAAGCTCACCCGGGAAACAGATGACGCCGGTGGAGTAGACTCTTCGCCGTTGGAACCGCGGCCAACATCAGATGGAAGCGAACCTGCATAAACAGCAACTCGCACACTGTCAAACTAAAAAGTACTTGATCAACATAACCATTGTTGGGATTGCCACCAATATGGAAATAATAACTTGATTGGCATGAACTGTTAACATAACTAATTTTGAAATATATCAATGCTTTATATTATTTTATTTTATTTTACGGGAAAATGCAGCGGGTTAGAAATATGTGAGTATAACTGATAAGTATTTTTTTTGCGGGTTAACATAACTAATAATAACTAATTTTGAAATATGTCAATGCTTTATATATCCTGTTAGAAATATAGTAATTGCATAGGAAAAATGAAAACCAAATCATAAAAAATCAATCCATGTGTCCCTTTGTCAAGTCTCTGATGGCATGGTGACCCATGTTCCGGAAAACCTGTTTGTTTGAAATTAACTGGTGGCACTATTTTGTACATGCAAAGACTAATTGGGTGTATGTATAATAGCCATAGATGAACAAAATAGATGAGATAGTGGCTGCAGGTTTGTACACCTGCAGATATGCTAAGAACAATTGAATGTCTATTACAGTGCCATGAGAAAGAAAAGTATTTACAGTCCACCACTATCCAAATTGATAACAAACAATCAAGAGAATATACGTTGTGACAACTACAAGCTGTCTCCAATATGACAAGTTTAACAGCCTACAAGATAAATTACTTATGCATTGTGAGTTTGTGACCCAGCGTAAACCCTTCTCAAGGAACAATCTGAACCATATGAGCTCTATACTATTCTCATTTACGATGCATCATCCTAAATGTTACAAAATGAGAGTTATAGATGTGGGAGTGCATACTAAACTTCCAGATCTGTTACAAAATGTCCATACTGCTAGATGTGTGCAGGCCCGGTCCTGATGGGGGGGCAGGGGGGGCGGCCGCCCCGGGCCCCCGGAACGGAGGGGCCCCCACCCAGGGACGTACGTGATATATAGAGATATAGCCATATAGGCCTGCCGCTGCGTGCGTCTGCATGGACTGAAAAAACGCACTGCTTGGCCCAAGATTAGTACTATGTGAGGCTGGCCCAAGATGGAGTAATAATTACGCATGACCGTCGATCATGGATCGAATCAACCTTCTTCGAGAGGCGCATCAGTTACGCACGCACGCGAGGCACGGTGTCGGCGGCCGCCGCCGCCGAACGCCCGGATGGCTTTTCGGCTCTTCGGCTCGAGACCGCGAGAGCCAGTTGAACGACGGCGGACGAGGGACGACCCTTGAGCATGAGCCATGCAATCGCTGCAACTTTAGCGGAGACGCCCCATCAACGATTGCAGAAGTAGATTCTAGATAAGGTACTGTGCCCTATTCCTTTTGCTTTTCCTATGATAATTATTACAAATTATAAATGATAATCAATATTCCCTATTTATTATTGTCATATGGCATTGATAATTCTTTGATTGGGCATGGTTACTGTAGATTTTAGAGGCATTGTCATTACCTCCCTCCGATCCAAAAAAAATGTAGTGGCTTTAGTTCAACTTTACTTCTAATTTGAACTAAAGTCATATGACACTCTTTTTTTTTGAATCGGAGGGAGTAAGATTTTTTGTCCAGTTAATATAGTAGTTTTTTTATAGCTCTGCACTAATTTTCAAATACTAGCGGCACTTCCATAGGGACCTTGATGTGACGCTTACGAAAAATATATAAATAAAGAATAATGTGGCATCTGTCTATGAGCCACTACGTACCTCAGGTTCTAATTGCAATGTATATATGCTTTCCCATTAAATTGATTGGATTGCATCTGTTCTTTGCAATGTCCTATGGAACACGGAGATGCTAGCACTAGTCTAGAAAATACACTAGTCCATGATTATGGTTAATTTGATAGCTCTTCCAATCCCGCATCCTAGTGTATACAATAATTTCATCGGGTATTGAAGGCGAGATTGAATATTGGGATCAACGGAAGCGGGAAAGACCTACAAAATCGATCCCTAAGGCAACGCTCTAAGGGCCCCGAGCTCAAATTTTGCCCCGGGCCCCTAAAATCCTAGGACCGGCCCTGGATGTGTGTGCCAATGCTGATGTGATACCAGTAACGTTAACTGAATTTTGTTTGCATAACAGATAACAGTGAATCTTTTGGGATTTAAAAGGAATGTAGACACGAAGTAAAGGTATTTTCTCTCTCGTTTTAGGCACATTAAGGCAATATAGTTGTGGCTTACTAGAAGATCAATCAGAGGTGAACACATGTATGTCTTTTTCTCGTAACAATTTCAGTTGGAAGCAAACAGAGCATAGGAGCCGAGTAAGCATTAAATGTGCTGTCTAGTATACTTACTAATTTAAACAGATGAATATCTGCCACAAAAAAAAAAGAGAAATACAAGAGAAAAATACAACCAAATAACTAGTATAGAAGGATCACTGTAGAAGGCGTACAGAGCTTAAGGACTGCGTCACAGTCAAACGTACGTGAGCAACAGCATAACAACTTAATTAGCACATGTGAATACTAATCCCACAGATGAACTTTGATTGAATTGGGCAAAGTCAGTCCAAAAACTTAGCAAACGAGGGGAGCAATTGAAATGCGATTGCTTGCACGTGTCTAGTGATATTCCAATGCAAATAAGTTAAGTGTTCAACAGCATAGAGGGTAGAAACCATGGAAGGTGTGATGGGTGGCTACCTGCTGAAAGCGCGATCGGCAGCTCCAATGCGCGGACGGAGAAACAGTTGGGGGGCTTCCCTGACGGTGGCACCACCATCTCGTACACGCCGCACTCCACAACCCTCTTGGCGCGCAGGTCCACGCCGAAGAGGTGCTCCTCCAGGAAGAAGTAGAGCACGTCCGGATTCATGGGGTGGACGAGCGCGAACGTGGGGTTCTTCTCCGTCAGGCCGGCAGCCCTGTAGCTGTCGTCGGCCCAGATCTCCTGAAAGCTCACCTTGTAGTCCAGCACCCACTCATTGGCCTCCGGATCACTCAGCGTCCACATGCTGACCGTCATGGGAGCCTCGTCGTCGCTGCGAGAGCTCCACTCCGCGCACCGGAACTTGCCAGCGCTCACCTGCACGAACCGGCGGTGGGCCACCGATCTCCCGGCGCAGTGGGCGCACGAGGCACGAGGCAGATGGCAGTCGCTTTCTGGGAGCGGGATGACGTCCAGCACCGGGGCATCCGCGAAAGCGTCGCAGAAGATGAGCCCCCCGGCGAGATCCACCCACTCGCCGGTGTCGGAAGAGAAGCAGAGGAGCGTGGCGTGTTCGTCTGCAAACATGTAGCGGAACTCGACGACCATGTAGCGCTAGGCGCCGCCTCCGGCTCCGGGGGCGGCGACGACGCCGAGGTTCAGCGCGTTGATCTCCGTAGGTAGCCCGCTAGGGTCGCGGCCGGGTTGCGGGAGGCGGAAGGCGGTGGCGGACGCGACGTCGCAGACGAAGTAGGTCGGCGGGTGGCGCCTGATGTAGGTGACAGCGGGGACCAGCACGCCGTTGCGGAAGGTCGGCGGGGGAGTTGGAGAGTCAGTGGGAGGGGGTGGCGGGGCGCGGAGGAGGAGGAGGCCGGAGGCAGGGTCCGCGGTGACCACCCAGGGGCAGACGCCGCTGGTGGGGTCGGCCTGGACGGGGGACACGCGCCGGGGCACGTTGAGGACGGAGACGCGCGGCGGCGCGGCGAGCTCGAGGGAGAGGTCCGCGTCCTGCTGCTCCGACACGCGCGTGTCGGCGCCCAGGATGATCCACGCCGGCGGAGCCATTTTGGTGGCAGGAGAGCGGAGCGAAAGCAAGCGGGGAAGGGTGGAGCAGTGCAAATGCCCGTGAAGGATGCGAAATATGTGTGGGAGGAAGGGTAGTACTCCAGTAAGTAGTAGTAGGGTTTTAGCCGCCTAATTTCCAGGGGTTTAAGGAATTAAGGCCACTTCTGCCCCGTGTTTTTCTCTCTCACGACGAGAGGCGGAATGATGGGTTGGTACGAGTTTGAATCGTTCAGCTCTCTCTTCTCTTTCGTGGATTTCTGTCGTGGCTTGCAGCGGCACAGCTAGCAGGATGCTGCTAGGTGTTAGAGTAGTCATTATGGTATACGACTTCTAGTTCAAGTCAGTTTTGTACCTCTACCTCAAGTCGGTTTGTACCCTCTTATATACTCTTGTATGCCGCACCAAATAATCAATAAGCAATAATTTTATTCAGCTTTCATGGTATCAGATACCGGTCCCAGGGTTTAGGGTATGGCTCCGCCAACGCCACCGCCGCCGCCGCCGCCCGGCTACTTCAAGCGCCGGGCCGCGCTGATCGCTAAGGTTGCCAACGCCGCGGCCGCTTCTCTCTCGGCCCTCACCATAGCTCCACAAAACTACCCTGCACCCATCCTCGCCGCACCAATATCTCTTGCTGACACAATCTCCGACGTCAGCCCCTACATCCCCATAGTTCTTGATCTCGCCGCCCACAACTACTACCATTGGAGACATCTCTTCGATCTCCACCTCGGCCGCTGCAACCTGCGCTCGCATGTCGCCGCCAACTCTCTTCCCCGCCCCGATGATCCGCAATGGTTGAAAGACGATCTCGCGATCGTCCAGTGGTTCTACACCCGCATCATCACCGAGATCTTCAATATGCTCGATCACGACGGCGCCACCGCTGCCAACATCTGGCACTCCCTCCGTCAGCTCTTCCAAAGCAACACCGACGCTCGGAAAAACGCTCTCCACACCAAGCTTCGCAATATGGTGCAAGGAGACGCCCCGGTGAACCTGTTCTGCCAGCGCGTTAAGACCATTGGTGATGAGCTCCGCGAACTCGGCGATACAGTTAGCGACTCACAGCTAATCAATATCGTCGTCGTCGGCCTCAGCGAAGACTTTGACAAGCAAGCCTCGTTCATACCGATGATATGGCCCCCTCCTACCTTCGCTGAAGTTCGTTCCTTGCTACAACTCGCGGCGGAAACACAAGCTTGCAAGGACTCGCGCCCCAAGGTCTTTCATGCTGCGGCTCATCCTCCTCTGTCGTCTACACCAGCGCCGCCTTCCAGGCCGGCTCCTGCCGCCGGGCCGTCCGCATCGTCATCTGTTGAACCGCCCCCAGGCTGGCGTCCTAGTCCGAACTACCGCGGCAAAAACCCTATCTACAGGCCGCCGTCGACTCGTTCGGTTCCGCCTACGACATCACCAGCACCGAGTCCTGCACCACCCACCAGTGCTCCATCTGCGGTTGCATGGCGGCCTCCTCATGATCCTTGGACGGGGCTTGTTCAAGCATGGCCCATGCCCTGGTCCGCTCCGTCCACCCTCGGTGCTCCGCTGGCATACTCAGGTGCCTGGCAACCCGGCCTTCGGCCGCCTACTGGTGCTCCCGGGGTTCTCAACCCCCGACAGCCGGCCAATGCCTATCACGCCGCCCCGACGTATGCTCCTTATGGTCATTACAGCACCGACAGCGGCGCCTACTACACACCTCAGCCGGCCCTGCTCCCGACGCCACCCCCACCACAGCCGGCCAATGCCTACTACACTCCCCAGCCGGCCCTACTGCCTTCACCATCGTATCCGCCGGCACCGCTTCCGACGCCACCCTCACCTGCGACGCCGAGCTGGGTTCAAGCTGCCTTTCTCCAGGCCATGAATAACTTTGCTGCACAAGGAAACTCAGGTACGGATTGGATCTTTGATTCAGGGGCCTCCAGTCATATGTCTGCATCTAGTAATTGGTTATCTTCTTGCACTAAATCTCCTTTCCCTTCCATTATCCTTGGAGATGGATCATCTATTCCTATATATTGTGTTGGTCAGGCTCAACTTCCCTCTTCCACCAAACCTCTTTTACTTCGCGATGTTCTAGTTGCACCCGCCCTCATTAAAAATCTTATCTCTGTTCGCCAATTTACTTGCGACAATCTAGTTTCGGCTGAATTTGACCCTTTTGGTTTATCTGTGAAGGATTACCTGACCAAGGCCGAGATCGCTCGCTTCAATAGCTCCGGTGATCTTTATTCTCTTAATGGAGTTCCTGCCGCCACCCCTCCAACATCCATGCTGGCCTCCGTCGATCTCTGGCATCGTCGCTTGGGCCATCCCAACCCCGCCGTCTTAGCTTCTATGCTTAGTGAATTTACCATGTAATAGGGACTCTCATAATTCTGTGTTTTGCGAGTCTTGTAAATTAGGCAAACATGTGCGTCTTCCCTTTAGTTCCTCTAGTTCTTGTAGCACTTATCCCTTTGAATTAATACATTGTGATTTATGGACCTCTCCCATTGCAAGTGTTTCGGGTTTTAAATACTACCTTGTTATCCTAGATGATTTCACCCACTTTGTCTGGACTTTTCCTCTACGCAACAAATCCGAGGTCCATTCTCTTTTCCTTAATTTTCAACGCTATGTGTCTGTTCACTTCTTCCTCCCAATTCGCTTTATCCAATGTGACAATGGTCGCGAGTTTGATAACATTAAAAATCGTACTTTCTTCTTACAACATGGCATCCTGCTTAGGTTCTCATGTCCCTACACCTCCCCTCAAAATGGTAAAGCAGAACGCTCTCTTCGCACCCTCAATGATATAGTTCGCACTCTCCTCATTCAATCATCTATGCCTCCCAAGTTTTGGGCTGAAGCCCTACACATGGCCACCTTCCTTCTAAGTATTCGACCTTATAAAACTAAACCCAACACTACTCCCTATTATTCCCTCTTTCTTTCCCACCCCGACTACTCCGCAGTTCGTGTTTTCGGCTGTCTCTGTTTTCCCAATGCCTACGCCACTTCTGCAAATAAATTGTCACCACGCTCTATCCCATGTGCTTTTCTCGGCTTCTCTGACGAGCACAAAGGCTATCGCTGTCTCGACCTTCACACCGGACACGTTCATGTCTCTCGTCATGTCATGTTTGCTGAGCACATTTTTCCTTTCTCACAACGCACTACTACACCATCCAACACCCCTAGCTCCGCAAACACCCCCTCTCCCCGTCCTTTCCAACTATATACTCCCCTACCTGCCGAACACAACTTATCACCACCACCATTAACACCCACCATAGCCAATCCCAACCATACACTCACCCCACCCGAGACGTCTCCAACACCCCCGACCCCTGCTTCCTCCCCAACACCCCCGGCCCCTACTCCCACTCCACCACCCAGCCCTGCTCCCACTCCACCACCCAGCCCTACTCCTTCGTCCGACTCTTCCGCTGCGCCGGACTCACCAGTACCCACCTTACCCCCTTGTGCTATTCCTACAGCAGCCCCGATTAATGATCATCGCATGCGTACTAGGGCTAAATCAGGATTTCATCAACCCCAAGACCGCCTAAACCTTCATACCTCCGTATCTCTCACTTCTCTTCCAAAGAATTACAAAACTGCTCTACTTGATCCCAATTGGGCCGCTGCCATGCAAGAAGAATATAATGCTTTACTTCAAAACAACACTTGGCAACTTGTTCCTCGTCCTCCCAATACAAATATTGTTTCTGGCAAATGGATTTTTCGCCAAAAGTTCCACTCTGATGGGAGCCTCTCACGATATAAAGCCAGGTGGGTTTGTCGTGGCTTTTCTCAGCAACAAGGAATTGTTTACGAAGAAACCTTCTCTCCTGTTGTTAAACCTAGCACCATTCGCACCGTTCTTAGTGTTGCTGTCTCCTCTTCATGGCCCATTCACCAACTTGATGTTAAAAATGCTTTTCTCCATGGTTCCCTTCAAGAAACTGTCTACTGCCAGCAACCTCTGGGTTTTGAAAATCCATCCTTTCCAACTCATGTATGTCTTCTTCAGAAATCTCTCTACGGTCTTAAACAGGCCCCACGAGCTTGGTTTCAACGCTTCTCCTCCTTCATTCAAACAATAGGCTTCACTCCATCTCTCTCCGACACCTCTCTTTTTGTGTATCATCAAACTTCTGACACTGCCTATTTACTTCTCTATGTAGATGATATCATTCTTACCGCCTCCTCTCAAAAGTTCTTAGATCATATTGTCTCTCTTCTTAGATCTGAATTTTCTATGACTGACCTAGGACTCCTTCATCATTTCTTAGGCATTGCTGCTGTTCGAGATTCCTCTAGCCTTTTTCTTTCCCAACGCCAGTATATTCTTGATCTTCTTAATCGTGTTGGTATGCTTGACTGTCAATCATCTCGCACTCCTGTCGATACTAGTTTTAAACTTTCGGCTACCGGTGAACCCTTTTCCGATCCTACTCTCTATCGTAGCCTAACAGGTGCTCTCCAATATCTCACCATTACTCGTCCTGAAATCTCTTTTGCTGTTCAACAAGCATGTCTCTATATGCATGATCCCCGGGTTCCTCACTATAATCATGTTAAACGCATTCTTCGGTATTTAAAAGGAACTCTCAATCATGGTCTCCACCTCAATAATTCTTCTCCAAACTCGCTTACCGCATACTCTGATGCAGACTGGGCTGGTTGTCCTGACACTCGAAGGTCCACTTCCGGTTTTTTTGTTTTTCTTGGTAACAATTTGATTTCTTGATCTTTGAAAAGACAGGTTACAGTCTCACGTTCGTCGGCCGACGCTGAGTATCGCGCTGTGGCACATGCCGTTGCAGATACCATCTGGATTCGGCAGTTACTCTCCGAGCTACACAGGCCTATTGAGCAGGCCACTATTGTCTACTGTGACAACATATCAGCAGTCTACATGACCAGCAATCCAGTTCAACATCGACACACAAAGCATATTGAGATTGATATTCATTTTGTTCGTGAAAAGGTTGCTCTTGGTCAGGTTCGGGTGCTTCATGTTCCCTCTACGGCTCAGTTTGCTGACATTTTCACCAAGGCACTGCCTACTAAGCCGTTTCAAGATATCTGTTTCAGTCTCAATGTCGTCGAGCCTGCCGTTGATACTGCGGGGGGATGTTAGAGTAGTCATTATGGTATACGACTTCTAGTCCAAGTCAGTTTTGTACCCCTACCCCAAGTCGGTTTGTACCCTCTTATATACTCTTGTATGCCGCACCAAATAATCAATAAGCAATAGTTTTATTCAGCTTTCACTAGGAGTAGGACGACGAGACTGGTCGTTGGGCAGAGCTGGGTAGTCTTTACGCAACCGGCCTTTCGCAGTTGCCGTTTCGGTGATTGCGGGGCAGACGAGCTGCTTGGCATTGCCAGGCGTGGTGCGGCACCGCAGCTTTGATCCACGCGGGCGTGGTGAGAGAGGAGAGAAGGGTTGCATGGACACAAGTTTCCCTCTCTCAAACTAAAGACTTTCATTTCATTTTGTTATATCATTTGAATGGCTCACACCAAAAATCCGTTTTTGAAACTATTTACATATTTGAATTCCTGCCCAAGAGACCTTTAAAACAAGACCCAACTTGGTTTGAGGTGTCTCTCCCTTTTCTTTTGCCTTCTTCTGAAAATAAGGCTCTCTCCTCTTAGGAGGCGGAATAGTCTTCTTCGTTATTGCTTCGACTATGCGGATTGCTTTCGATTCCCTATTATGTTTTACAAAACATTTGTTTGGTATCTGCAAAAACTCAGAAAAATCTTTCAAAATTCGTAAAGCAAGGACACTTCCAATATAAAGTTCTTGACGAAGATTTCTCATCTTCTCTAATTTAGAGAAGAATTTAATACTATCATAACCGAGATCAATCTTCTTCTTCTCCTTTCAGCGTAATACCAACTTTCAGCATTTTGTCACATCATATCGAACAACCCCAAGCTTGAGAAATATTAGTCCCCATAAAGGATCATTGGGGAGCAATGTCTAATGCATGCTTGCTTTGTGAATCAAGTCCCCTATAAAAGAAGTTCACCATTAAGTAATTAGGGTAATAATGTTCAGGACATTCAACGAGTATCTTCCGGTATCTTTTATAAGCATCAACCAAACGCTCACTTGGACGTTGCCCAAAGCTACCAATCTTTCTTCTTATATTGTATAATTTTCCTTGAGAATAAAAATAAGCGAAGAACACAGACGATAACTTCCTCCAATTATTCAAGGTACCTCCGGGCTGTTCTAGTAGCCATTTAGCGGCTTCCTTCTCAAGAGTACAAGGAAACAATTTTGCTTTAATTTCTTCATGAGTCAAATCCTACAGCTGAAATGTATCACATGTAATTTCAAATTCTCGGGCAGCAGCGACTAAGCCGAGGTTCGACGCGTTGATCTCCGAACCTAGCCCCCTCGGGTCGCGGTCGGGTTGCAGGAGGCGGAAAGCGGTGGCGGAGGCGACGTCGCAGACGAAGTAGGCCGGCGGCCGACGCTCGATGTCGGTGATGTTGAGGACGAGCCTCCCGTTGCGGTAGGCCGGCGGGGGAGGTGGAGTGGGAGCGGGAGGGGGCGGCGGGGCATAGAGGAGGAGGAGGCCGGAGGCAGGGTCCGCGGTGACAACCAGAGGCAGGCGCCGCTGGTGGGGTCGGCCTGGACGGGGGGGACACGCGCGGGGGCACGGTGAGGACGGAGACGCGCGGCGGTGCGGCGAGCTCGAGGGAGAGGTCCGCGTCCTGCTGCTCCGACACGCGCAGGACGGTGCCCAGGATGACCCACGCCGGCGGAGCCATTTTAGCAGGAGACCGGAGAAGGGTGGAGTAGTGGAGTGATGCCGATGCCCGTGAACGATGGGAATGTGTGTCAGGGTAGTAGTAGTAGGGTTTTAGCCGCCTAATTTCCAGGGGTTTAGGTCAACTCCAACGCGAGACCCCATCCTGTTCGCCCACGTCCGTTTAAGGGTAAACGGACAAAGCAAGCCTTCCAACGTGCGGCCGCAAACGGACTGTCGTCCGTTTTCTGTCCTCTTTCGACCCATTCCCGGCCCAAGTTTGGGCCAAGTTTGTGGTCAAACGGACACGCGCGGACGCAAGGGGCGCCTGCCCTTGTCCTGCCCTGGCCCGCCCGTCGGGGAGACATACCCCTCTTTTTTCTTCCTCTACCTCCCTCCGCCCCCGACATTGCCGCCGCCACCACCCTCCCCGGTCGCGTTGTCTTCCACAAGGGCCATCCCAACCAGCACCTCGCCATGCCATGGCCGTCTCCCCACCGGCCTTCTGAAAAGCATTTGGCTGGTGTTCTCCTTGTTGCCGGTGGGAGAGAATCTACGGTCGTCGGCGTCGCCCGTCCTCCCAAACCTCTTCGCCCTCCAGCACCACCGACCCCAAAGCCTTGTTTTGCTGCCTGCGAGGGGAGCAGGGCGTGCACTATCCGGCGGCTTCCCCAGCATGACGGCAAGGCGTTCGACGGATTGCTCAAAAGGTACAATGGATAGTGGTGATGACTTTTTCTTTCATAGCTTCATTTGCTCATCGGATGATTCATCCTCGTATGGTGAAGAGCTTGTGGCTGCATTGGTCGTACATGAACACATTAGTAGGAAGCGGCCTCGGTACAGGGGATCAATCCCCGGCCATGCTCCGGCCTTAGACCGCAATAGGGAGAAAGGCCACACCCTTCTCTATGCCGATTACTTTAAGGATGGTGCACTCTTCAGGCCACATCAATTTCGTCGCCGATTCCAAGTGAGAAGGCATGTGTTCAATCGTATTCGCGAGGGAGTGGTCGTGTATGAACCATACTTTGAGTGCAAAGAGGATGCCCTAGGCAAGCTTGGTTTCTCTTCATACTAGAAATGCACTGCAGCTATCCGCATACTTGCATATGGAATTCCTGGTGATCTTGTGGATGAGTATGTTCGCATGAGTGAGTCCACATGTCTCCTCTCATTGTATAGTTTTTGCATGGCCGTGGTGGAAGTGTTTGGCCCGGAGTACCCCAGAGAGCCAACTGTCACTGATACAGAGAGGTTGTTGACGATCAATGCCGAGAGGGGCTTTTCCGGGCATGATTGGTAGTATAGATTGTATGCACTGGAAGTGGAAGAACTGTCAATTTGCTTGGCAGGGGCATCACAAGGGGCATGTGAAAGGTGCCACTGTTATACTTGAAGCTGTAGCTTCACAAGATCTCTGGATATGGCATTCTTTCTTCAGCATGACTAGTTCTCAGAATGATATTAGTGTTCTTCAGCGGTCTCCGGTGTTTGCAAGGCTTGCAGAAGGGCACTCCCCGGAGGTCAACTTTGAGGTCAATGGCCACCATTACAACAAGGAATATTACCTAGCTGATGGCATCTATCCTCAGTGGTCCACTCTTGTGAAGACCATACACAATCCGCAAGGAGAGAAGAGACAGAGGTTTGCCCAAATGCAAGAGAGTGCTAGGAAGGATGTGAAGCGTGCTTTCGGTGTGCTCGGGTCTTGGTGGGGTATCATTCGTAACACTGCATTGACATGGAACACGAAGAAGCTTTGGAAGGTGATGACTTCTTGTGTGATCATGCACAAAATGACCGTGGAGGATGAGCGCGACGATACCATCTACGGCCAAGGGAATGTTGAGCCTGAGCATGCACCTCCTGCAACCTTTGAACAATTTGTCAAGTTTTATCGGGAATTGCGTGATTGGCATACTCATGTCCAGCTCCAGGATGACTTGGTTGAGCACGTGTGGACTCACATTGGCAACCAGTACATCTATCAGTTTACTTTCTTGTCATGCAAACAAATTTCGATTGGGTTGTAAGACTATTTGATATTGTTTTCTTGTCATGCAGACAAATTTTGATTGGGTTGTAAGACTATTTCAGATTTCTATGTTTGATTTGAACCATTTCATATGCATCATTTTCATTTTAGTGTGGTGGTGAACGGACGAGATGCGGCCGCGTGTTGGACGCACGGTCGTTGCATCCACAATCCCGGACGGACACGGCCTCAATGCCATCTTAAACGGACGGAAAGCAGATGAAACGCCATCTTAAACGGACAGAAAGCAGATGAAACGTACGTCCGTTTGAGATCGAACATTGAAATTGGCCTCAAGGCTACTTCCACCCCGTGGTTTTCTCCACGAGGGTGTTGATGAACTAAACTGATGAGTGGATGGGGGATTGATGCGTTTGTACTACGACTTTGAATCGCTCCTCTCTTTCTTTTCTCTCTCCGTGGCAACAATTCTTGGGCTTTTGTCGTGGCTTTTGCAGCGGCACAGCTAGGCAAATTTGACAAATTTGACCTATAGACGAAATCAAATCACAGAATGAACTGTCCGTGAAACTATTTCACGCGGCTGACCCGTGGCGCCTAGCTCTCAGGCGCTGCACTAGTGCAACGCCTGGGAGTTAGGCGCCACACTGTGTAGCGCCTAGCTCCCAGGCGCTGCACACTGACTTAGTAATTTTCTGATCGCACGGGTGCGACGCTGGCCGTGTAGCGCCTATCTGTGAGGCGTTGCACAGTGTAGTGTGGCGCCTTCGTGTGGCGTCACACAAAAAGGTCAACCGCGTGAAATAGTTTCACGGATAGTTCATTCTGTGATTTGTCAAATTTGTCAAATTTGCCGCGCTGCTGCGACGACGAGACGAGTCGTTGGATGGAGCTCTGTTGCCTTATACACGATGGCCTTTGGCAGTTGCCGTTTTGGAGTCTGCGGGGCAGACGAGCAGCTTGGGAGGCGTGGTGCCGTGCAGGAGTTGGGGCAAACGCAGCTTTGACGGACACAGCCACGCTGTCTCTCACAACTCACAAAAGAACTAGGCGCCCGCGGACCAAATTCGGCCGGTCACGCGCGGCCCGGCAGGTGTCTAGTCCGTCGGATCTGAGAAAAACGGTTCGCCCCAAAGGTCCTTCTTCCTCGCGTAACACAGGTTGCCTTCCGCATCTCGCACAGCTCGTCTGGTGCGCGCGCCGTCCTCTCCCCTCCCCCCCCCTGCAGCAACGCGCCGCCCCTGCTGTTCCATACTAGATCTCATCGCCAGGATTCACGGCAACCCCCCGTTGGTTGTAGCAAAATCAGAAGACCATGGTAGCAAATTTTAGCCTGATTCTAGCAAAAAACAAAACAAGGTGGTAGCCAAAAAACCTTGATGATTCCAACAAAAAAGATGGCTGATTAAAGCAAAATTTCTCGCTGGACGCACCAAAAATTGCAATCCCAGCAATAAAAATACAAATGCTTCTGTACTTGCTTTTATGGAAATCGCTGATTCCAGCAAAATTGCTTAATGGTTCCAGCAAAACAATGGCTTGTTGAAGCAGAATTTCTGGTCGGTCGCACCAAAAGTTATGATCCCAGAACAAAAAAAATGCTTCTGTACTCGCATACATGGAAATCACAGGTTCCAGCAAAAAAAATTAATGGTTCCAGCAAAATCAATGGCTGTTTGAAGCAAAAAAAAAACCTGCCGGAGGCCGCGGCGGTTGGTTCCAACATTTTGCTATCATGGTAGTAGCACCTCCTGCCGCCGGTTCCAGCAAAAAAGCTCGCCGGTTCCAGCATCATCGGCGTCGTCGCAGCTCTTTCAACGCCCCCGGTTGCAGCAAGCCACCATGCGGTCCCAGCTTCCGCCGAGGCCGGTTGCAGCATGTCTCGCTGCGGTTCACATCTTCTCTGGTGACCGGTCGCCACTTGTAGCTCAGCCTCGTCGGAGCAAGTAGCGCGACGCCCGAGGACAACAGATGCATGGGTGGTGCACGGCCAGGCCGTTGCCCCGGGCGCGCGGCTGCCCGTCGTGGCCGGTTGCAGCACACAGGCCCAGCCGCCTTCGACGCCCACGACCTCGACTGCCGGCATGGGTAGAGGAGATGGCATGGCGGAGGGCTCTCACCGGCTGGCCAGATTGAAAGAAGGAAGGGAGCGGAAGGGGAGGGGATTGAACAGAGGAAGGAGATGTGCTTCGTTTGGATAAGAAGAAAGCGGTGGTGGAGATAAGGCTTCTGGGCCCGCATTGGACACGTGTGAGGGACGCGACCGGCCGAGCGTCGTCCGTTCCCAAACGATTACCAAAGAACATGCAGTATACCTACAACATCTACAACCGGCCTCCCAAATCCCTACGCCCGCGCGAATGGCATAATGACCGGTCACAAAATTCCAACTCGACTTACCGGCCCTATAAGTATGGGCTAATCATATCCAGCCGAAATCTAGGCTGATATAGGGAGGCCGAGACGCATCCGCTATGTCAGATCCAATCCACGCTGGCCCACCTCGACTCCACACATATTCGTACCCATCCGTATTCCGGATCAAATTTTAGCCATCCCACTTTAGTCCGCCGCAAGCTCCCTTTTAGCAATCTTCGACCTTCTCTGGCATCGCGGGCAGTGGATCGACTCTGGCCACTCCTGATCCATCGACTAGGGCATCGTCTCATGTGGGGAGGAGGAGGCTATGGTCGTCTGCATGACCCTCCGTCGCTGGGAAGAGTGCACCCGACCGAGGTTGGATTTGATCCGAGGAGAATCCGTTGCATCGGCGCAACTGGAGCTCGGATCCGCCAGGGCTGAAGGCTCGAGCTCCGTTTGTCGCCCTATCTCTGGTGCGGAGGCATTTGAGTGTTACAGGGACAGGTGTACCCCGCCGTGTGAAGGAGAGGGCGTGGGAGGCCAAGGCCCACCTCGCTGCCGAAAATGCAGAGGCGAACACGAATGATGCCGCATCGTGCGCTGCCTTGGACGAGGAAGTGGTTCGTGCCCGCATCGTCCAGAAGCGACAAAGGAGGAACACGCATGCCCTCGTCCGAGAGAAAAACTGAGCGGTCCGTGTCATGGTCGGACTGCCCCCTAAAGAGGAGAAGGAGGACAGTGACAACTCGAACAACTTCTACGAGGAGCAGATCCGGCTTGAACCATTTTGCATCTTCGAGCGCAACGCCGCTGAAAGATCGTGGATGTCGCCTAGAGGGGGGGGGTGAATAGGCGCTTTAAAATAATTACGATTGAGGCTTGAATAAATGCGGAATAAACCTAGCGGTTAATTTTTCAAGCACAAAACCTACAACAACTAGGCTCACCTATGTGCACCAACAACTTATGCTAAGCAAGAAAAACTACTTAGGTGATAGCAAGATATATGACCAGAAACAATATGACTATCACAAAGTAAAGTGCATAAGTAAAGGGCTCGGGTAAGAGATAACCGAGGCACGCGGAGACAACGATGTATCCCGAAGTTCACACCCTTGCGGATGCTAATCTCCGTTTGGAGCGGTGTGGAGGCACAATGCTCCCTAAGAAGCCACTAGGGCCACCGTAATCTCCTCACGCCCTCGCACAATGCAAGATGCCGTGATTCCACTAAGGGACCCTTGAGGGTGGTCACCGAACCCGTACAAATGGCAACCCTTGGGGGCGGTCACCGAACCCGTACACTTTGGCAACCCTTGGGGGCGGTCACCGGAACCCGTCAAATTGCTCGGGGCGATCTCCACAACCTAATTGGAGACCCCGACGCTTGCCCGGAGCTTTACACCACAATGATTGAGCTCCGAACACCACGAACCGTCTAGGGCGCCCAAGCACCCAAGAGGAACAAGCTAAAGGGTACCAAGCACCCAAGAGTAATAAGCTTCTCAACTTGTAAATTCCACGTATCATCGTGGAGAACTCAAACCGATGCACCAAATGCAATGGCAAGGGCACACGGAGTGCCCAAGTCCTTCTCTCTCAAATCCCACCGAAGCAACTAATGCTAGGGAGGAAAATGAGAGGAAGAACAAGAAGGAGAACACCAAGAACTCCAAGATCTAGATCCAAGGGGTTCCCCTCACATAGAGGAGAAAGTGATTGGTGGAAATGTGGATCTAGATCTCCTCTCTCTTTTCCCTCAAAAACTAGCAAGAATCCATGGAGGGATTGAGAGTTAGCAAGCTCGAAGAAGGTCAACAATGGGGGAAGAACACGAGCTCAAAGGATAAGGTTCATTGGGGAAGAAGACCCCCTTTTATAGGAGGGGGAAAATCCAACCGTTACCCCCATAGCAGCCCTGCAGAGAGCGATACTACCGCTTGGCCAGCGGTACTACCGCTCCCCCTCGCGGTACTGCCGCTGGGCCCAAAGCGGTACTACCGCGGTGGTCAGGGCGGTACTACCGCACACGAGCGGTACTACCGCCTCCACTGCCGCGGCTAGTACCGTAAAACCCGACACGGAAAAAGACCCCTCGAATCGAGGCGATACTAGCACAAAGCCGCAGCGGTACTACGGCTGGGGGCTACCAGCGGTACTGCCGCTTGTAGCACCCAAGCGGTACTACCGCTCCGGCCCGCGGTACTACCGCTGGGACCAAACAGAACTGCCAAAACTTCTTCATATGAGCTCCGAATTGAGCAAACTCAAGCTTGTTGGATACAAGACGACGAGTAGCATCAAAAGAGTAAGAATCGGCATAACCTCCAACATTGAAAACATCATAGATGATGCGAGTGAACTCCGTTTTCGATGAACTCAAGCTTGTCATCAAGATGACCATAAGCTCCAAAACTCACAAAGAGAAGAACCAAACAAGAACCAATAAAGATGATGCAAGGATGCAATGGTTTGAGCTCTCTATGAACGATACGATCAAGCTACTCATCAAGAGCCCCCCTTGATAGTACGACAATCAATCCTATAACCCGGTCTCCCAACTACCATCATGAGACCGGTAAAATAGAAAACCTATCAAGAGCAAATCTTTGCCTTGCACATGGTCCACTTGAGCTAGATGATGACGATCTTGACTCCCTCAAGATGGACCACCTTTCTTGATTGCGTTGGCTCGATGAAGACTAGTTGATTGCTCCCCCATACTCCACTATGGGTGAGCCACCCTTCCGCACATCTTCACAAGTCCATTGTCACCACAATGGATGGCAAGCTTCAAGCATTTGATCTCTTCGTGATGCTTTACTTGAACTTGCCCGCTTCACTTGAACTTGCACACCGCAACCTAACCCCACAAAGAACTCTCACGAAGACCATGGGTTAGTACACAAAGCGTAATTGGCAATGCTTACCATACCATGGGATCGCTTGATCCCTCGGTACATCTTGTGCGCTTTGTGTGTTGATCAACTTGATTCACTCTTGACTTAGTCTTGATCAACCTTGACTCTTTCCAACTCTCTTCATTTGGATGATGTCTTGAAGGTAAACATGAATGATCACACAATCTTCTTCTTCAAGACATGCTTGCAATAAGCTCAACTCTCACATGACCAATCTTTGGATAATTCCTTAATAACACCTTGGTCACCACATAAACTCCTTGAAACCAACACATGGACTTCAAGAAATGCCTATGGACAAATCCTTCAAATATAACTTAAGGCAACCATTAGTCCATAGAGATTGTCATCAATTACCAAAACGAAACATGGGGGCACCGCATGTTCTTTCAGCCGCGACAAAGATGCCAAGGACGCTGACACAGGGAAGGGCAAGTGCAGTCGTCAACAATCTTTGTCGATAGCTAGTAGAACATGCCAACTATTTGTAGTCCTATGGCATGTATTGATGTAGTGGCCGGACGCTTTGTGTTGGATCATAGCAATAGTTTACGATGCATGTGGTTGTATGGATTTGAGGTTTGCTAAATGAGGTACCATATTGTGAAAATGATAATTTGTGGGATTACCTGTCACTATTTCGCGCGACCGACCGCGTTCGCGGACGTTTGAAGGGACGGATTAACTATATGCAGTTGTAGAAGCTCTTAGGTTATCTTCATCGCCGTCCTCCCAAGTCACTATCCGTATGTGGACACGTTGGCGAACATAGATACGGGACTTTCATTCATCGTTGTGTCCAAAACATCGGTCCAGTTCGGCCCCATCTGAATACATTTGAACTGCAAATAATGATTGGTAGCAATTTTGATGAGCAAATAAAAGTGCATATGTATACTTCACAACCAGAAACCAGCGATTGTTCATTAGTTTTTACATGCACCCGATAACAAAAGTTTTAGTTCGGCAGTCAGTGCAAATTATGCCCTCTCAGACCGGCTGGCCATCCCACCTCCATCATCACTTTGTCGCCGGCTCGTCAGCAACTTACACCTCTGTTATCTCTGTCGCTAAGCGTTTCAACATCTTTGCACGGACGGCTTGCACGATTTCGGTCTCATCGGGATCCAACACGTCCATCTTCATGGTCAGCATCTTGGTTTTCTCTGAAGCGGCCATGAGCCAACCCTCCTCTCTTTAATCTTGCTCTTCTTTCTTCAATCTTGCATAAATAACCAAGCCACTGCTACAACTGTACTAAGTTTTCAGGTCAAGAAAGCGGAGGGCTATCTAGGTGTACCAATTGTTAGTGAACCAAAATCTTCCCGTTATTTTGTTTAAACAACTAAGTTCCTTATGGTTGAGTTTTCTTTCTTTCTTGAGGATGATCAATGTTTAAGCTTGGGGAGGTTGATGAGTGATATTTTTGCGCTCATTGCACCATTGTTTAAACCGGATAATTCCGGAATTTCCAAGAAAATCACTCTGATATTGGCAATAATGACTAATGAATGTGAGAGATCGTGAAACCCTTTTATTTAATGTGATTCTGCGGGAAAAGGGACTAAACATTGAAGGATATCATCATATACAAGGAAATACAAAGTTAGGTAGAAGAGGAAAGTCAACAGGAGGCGCAATAGGTTTCATGGAGCACAAGAGGGCGCATGGTACGAGCGCACCCGCTCGCACCACACACCGCCGGCTCCAAATTGTCCACGTGACCAATTTCTATAAAGGGGTCAATGCTAGAATATCAACATGGAGAGCATCATTTGTGAAATGTAGAACCAAAACCCGTCTTCCAACCCTAGCCGCCGCCATTTCCCATTTCGTCTTCATAGCCTCTGCCACTGTCATCACCGCAGCCATCCATCTTAAATTGTAATCAGTGTATCGCATCTAGCAACTATTGTAAGGATAATTCATCCTGGAGCCCGGGCTCAGATGCACCCGATGAACAGTAACGCGATAAAAAATACAAAAAGTGTTCAAAAAAATTCAAATTTTTTCGTGGTACAAGATGTTTGAGTGCATGATGTGCGTGCAAATTTTCATCCCATTTGAACATCTGTGGAGCTCGTGGCAAAAAAGTGAAAACCGGCCAAAACCGTTCATGAACAGTAACCTTACTCACAGAGATGGATTTTGTCTTTTTTGTCGCGCGCTCCTCGAATGTCAAAACTGCACCAAATTCTGGACGAACATCACGCATACAAGCATCTTTCTTGCAAAAAAAAATTCAGAGTTTTTTGAATTTTTTTTCTATTTTTTTGATTTTTTCATTTGGCCCGGGCTCATCTGAGCCCGGGAGCCAAATCGCCGCACTCCTATTGTAAGACATATTATCAATCAATAATTTATCTTGATGTCATCTTCAATGAGTTCATCTTGCGATCCGATAGCTGCGTGTGAATAATTCGGTAAGGCAATGTATTGATGCAAGGCCTTGCAACCCTATGTATTTGTGCATGTGATTACTGGAATGACTTTGCGTATTTGTGCATGTGATTACTGGAATGACTTTGCGTATTTGATGTTATTTGTATTTATCTGATTCCAACGGGGTTGTGTCTTGTCATCTTCTCGTTCTAAGGCCCTGTAGGTACCCAAGATCACGTAGATCGATCAGGGAGAAGGTAAAGAGCAAGGATAACATGGAATGCTATCCCGAACAGCAGCGAGAGAGGGGGTTAGTATGGTAGCAGAAAAAAAATTCCTTGGGGACAAATGAGGTTTAGGCATTAAACGCCCAATATTTTGCCTGAATATTTCACTACAGGAAATAGATACATCCGTGACATTATGGCCCGAACGAAAAAAATGTCTATCATGAAAGTGATGATAACTGTGACAACACGTATCATCATGGATATGGTGGGCACCTATTCTATGACAAAAATGGGTTTTTCGTCCTGGGCAGGCCGGAGGCGCACCTGCATGAAGTTCTTTGGGTCGTCAATGACCTAAAAATGGTACTCCCTCCGTTCCCAAATATTTGTCTTTCTAGACATTTCAAATGGACTACAACATACGGATGTATGTAGACATATTTTAGAGTGTAGATTCACTCATTTTGCTTTGTATGTAGTCACTCATTGAAATCTCTAGAAATACAAATATTTGGGAACGGAGGAAGTAGAAGTGAGGGCAATAATTTTTCGAGGATTTCCTGGTATACGGTGGGTGCTCGGGAGGGGTGGTTTGCGTGTTTCTCGCTAACACTTTATGAAACTGCAAAACATAAATACAGAAGGCCTCAAGTTCAAATAGCGACCAAACAATCATTTCATGGAGGTTTGGAAAAAAATAATGTGCCAAAAAGACTATTGTTGGAAGCATTTTGAAGCATCGATTTTGTTATTTTTGCCAGACCTACACCAATGTTATTTCATCACAAAACTTTGCGGGCAGTTAAAACACTCATCAATATTTATCACAAAAAGAAATAAGAATTTATTTTGAATTTGTTTACTATTTTTTCAGATTTTACTGTTCTATCAGGGAGCATGTGAGCTCAAAATCAAAAGAGCACTTTCGGGTTTGTTCACTCATTTTGGACTGTATGTAGTCCATATTGAAATATCCAAAACATCTTATATCCCTGAACCGAGGGAGTACCAGTGAATGAATAAAAGGAGATTGTGTTGTCAAAAAAGTAAGTAGAGGCATATAACAATAACAAACTTATAGATCCTTCCACATTGTCAGGGCAGCTCGTGAAATGAGCCATACAGTACCATGAGCCATAGTATCAGTACATATTGGTCCAGGTCGAAAAGGAAACTACCATGGACACAAGTAGCAAAACATATCGAGTTGTTCACAGGCAAACGGAGCCCATTACATGATAACCAGTCATGACACGCAACAAACTTCACTTGGCTCGGAGCTTCTTACAATGCAAGAGGAATGCCCACCCTGCTAAACTATGTTGCATCCGGATGGAGCAGAAGCCGTTGAGGTTGACGCTGCTTCAGTCACGGCATCTCCAGTACTCAACCCTGATAAACCTTCAACCAAAGCTTCAGTCACGCCATCTCCAGCACTCAGCCCTGATGAACCTTCGCAAAAAAAAAGCTAAGAGATGTTAGGCAAAATACTGGATACATGCAATGTATTTGAACAAAACACGCTAGTTTCCAGTTATGGAAATACTAGTAGAAACTGTAATCCGATACAACAGAAACTTGGTACAGTATATAAGAGTGACACTGTCTCAAGAACTAATAATAATAATAATTCAAATATACCAATCAGTGGAGACGAACAGGTTGCCTGATAATTCAAACTTTTTTAGGAAAACATTTAAACAACTTGACATAATGCCAGGAAAATGAGTTTCAAAATGTCAGTGTTTTGCCCAAAAGAAGAATAAAATCAGCAACTGCTTCCTATCAATTAATCTCCTCCTCACTAGAATTTAATTATCTTTATATAATGTACGTACATGCTTTCCTATCACTCTAATCTAGTCTGAACCCCTAGTTTCATAGCTTGTACTACTTAGTTTACACATAAGCATTAACAAGGTAACATCTATAAATTGGCGATAGCAGTAGCAGATAACAATTGCCAATAATGAAATAAGATGCATGCACTCAGTTTCAGCTTTGGATCAAAAACCAACAACGAAGAGTAGGATGGTTTATACAAAGATTCATCAATCACCAAACTGATTATATCCAGTCAATAAACTAGCTCTCATGAGACACAAAATGTTAGTGCATGCCCCTGTATGCCTAACTACTGCCCATATGCTAACACTCAAAACCGATATAATGGCACTTGGCTTCCCAAATAGGTGAAGTACTGATACATGTACTGTTAGTCTGTTACTGAAGTAAAGAGTATTCATGAGAATATGCCTTTCTCAGGAAACTCAAATTGGGTAATTCAAGGTGCTGTGTTTCTAAACAAATGTTCATGAGAATATGTCTTTCTCAAGAAATTCAAATTGGGCAACCAAAACAACACAAAAGCCGGTTAAAGTGTTGTGATACTCCCTCCATTCCCTTATACAAGGCCACAAACTCAAATTACAGGTACCAAGGTAAAATCAAAAGAAAAGGTTTGAAAGGCAATGAAAAGTGTCCCTCATGGATTTCCTGGTGACAATTTGTTACTTCGGAATCAAAGGTATATAAGGACCAACTGGCACTGAAGACAATTTCCGGGGTGAGCTGACTCCACTACCTAAGTCTGTCTTAAGGTAGATTGGTAAACAAAAGGAACTGATGGTAGTTTATTCTGAAGGCAAATTCACTACAACTATAGTAGTAGTAGTGCTTAAAAAAATTGGATAAAGATGCAAAACAAACAAGGTGGCAGCAAACGATAAGATAACAGTTATAAAATCATGCATCTTATGTAATACCATAGTTTTAAATAGCGGGAAAATGGCAAATAGCGCTAAAAGCATTAGCACCCTAAATTGGAGCTATAGCATGCTAAATGGCACAAAACGGCTTAGCATGATGCCCCTCCAAATGCTATAGCATCGAGATAGCGCCCTATTTAAAAGTTAAAACTATGATGTATATACACATTGCTCATGACCTGACACTTGATAACGAAGCGGCAAATGAATTATGCAGCACTGAAATAACATACAAAGATAATACAGGAACCATGACATCAAGCTAGCTAATGCCTCTAATGGTACCACACAGTCACAGGCACATCACACATTAGAACAAGTAGCTAAATTAGCCATTCAATCCACATGCACATGGCCCTGTAAACTAGATATATGATTCACACTTCTATTCCTAGCTCAGACTAAAGTGCCAGCAAATACGTCAATTAAGCCTCGTGGGAAATTTCAGCAAAATAAATGAAGTTTCTCACTGGAAATAAATGAGGAATAAATAGATGGCTTGGAGGAAACATCCACATACTACTCCCTCCGGTCCTTTTTACTTCGCATATAAGATTTGTCTGAAATCAAACCTCGTAAAGTTTGACCAATTTTATAGGAAAAAATATGAACATTCACAATGTGAAATCATTATCGTTAGATGCGTCGTGACTTAAATTTTCATATTGTATAACTTTAGCGTTGTAGATGTTGATATTTTTTCATATAAATATAGTCAAACTTTACGAAGTTTGACTTCAGACAATTCTTATATGCAGAGTAAAAAGGACCTGAGGGAGTACTAGCTCAACGGTATATGGTAATTAAGCTCTGAGCAGTAGACCAATCCACACTCTACAGCAGTCGAACCTAATGTAAGCTTGTTTGTTATGCATAATTACATACGCACACGCCACATGATCATGTTCTGTAACAGAGGGCATAACATCCAGTAGAAGAGCAACACAATAATTGACAGAAAGTGCTAGCGCGGGGAAGAGTTCCATGCAAGCTAGTAGGGAGATAAATCACCTGCGGAGAACATGGGAGGAAGCTCAAATGGGAAAACGAGCCCGGAAGAGTAGCAGCCCGGAAGAGTAGCTGCCTTTCTTCTGCGACTTGGCCGGGTCCAAGGGCTCGCACTCCACGACCTCCCTAGCGCGCATGTTGACGCCGAAGAGGCGCTGTTGCAGGAAGAAGTATACCACGTCTGGATTGTTGGGGTGGACGAGAGCGAGTACGGGAGCCTTCTTCGGCAGCCCCGCCGCCTTGTACGAGTCACCGGCCCAGATCTCAGAAAAGCTCGCCTCGTACTCAAACGTCCATTCTGCGGTGCTCGGGTCAGCCAGCGTGCGCATGGAAACCTTGGGAGCGCCGTGGCTTGCACAGCTCATCTCGACGCACCGGAAGACGCCGTTGCTGACCTGCACGACGCGGCGGGAGCCGAGCTCTCTCTCGGCGCAGTAGCCGCAACCATGGCCGTGCTGAACGTCCCCAGCCGGGAGCTGGACATACTCCATGGCCGGCTCATCGGCGAAGGGATCGCACGCGAGAAGGCCCGCCACGCAATCCACCCACCAGAGCTTGCCGCCGTGGGAGACGATGTCGGAGAAGGTCCACATCCAACGCGGCAGGGGGTTGGCGACCTTCTTCCTGGCCCACTTGCCGCTCTCGGACGAGAAGCAGAGGAGGGTGGCTTCGCGGCCGCCGACGATGGTCTGGAACTCGACCACCATGAATTGGCCGCCGCCCCCTGGCGCGGCGATGACGCCGAGGTCGTTGTTGAAGATGAGATCGTGGGGGTCGGGGACGGGCGAGGCGGTGGCGGTGGCGGAGGAGAGGTCGCAGACGACGTAGCGCGGCCTGGGGACACGGCCGATGCGGATGGTGCGCTCGACGCCTCTGGCGTCACGGCTGGTGCGCAGCTCCCCGTCGTCCCGCTCGGAGAGGGGCGGCGGGGTGAGGAGGAGGAGGAGGCCGGAGGGGTCGGCGGCGAGGACGCAGGGGGACTTGTGCCTGCAGGCGGGGTCCGGCTCGACGGTGCAGGCGGCCGGGCGCAGCTTGACGGTGGTGACCCGCGGCGGCGCGGCGAGGGCGAGGGAGAGCGCGGCGGCCTGCGGGAGGCCGTCGTCGCCGGCGGCGGGCGCGGTCGCCTTCCGGCTCAGGATGACCCACGACGGGGACGCCATCGGCTCGGAGGGAGAGCGGAGGAGCTGGGCGCTTTGGTTGGGTGGGAATGGGGACCGGGGGGTAGGGTTTAGGGGTTTGGTTGTTGAAGTACTAGTAGTAATACGAGTTTGAACTCTGTCGGGTTGCGGAGACCGCGGGGTGGCGAGTTGAGACGGTAGGAGGGGGGAAGGGAGGAAGAGAGCGAAGCAGGCGAGGAGGAGGTGTACGCTAGCTATCTTTTGCGTGCGGAATCTTTTGGCAGTTGGGGTTGCAGAGCTACGGCGGAGGAACTGCGGAGGTGCAGGGCGGTGACAGGCAGGCAGCCTTTGAACGGCCCGGGCATACCGCCGTGCTGGGCTGCTCTGCTGGCCAGCGCAAACAGCACGGAGATCGATCGGCGAGCGAATGTTTGTAACGTGCGCACGTTTGTACCTATATACTGTGCTGGTCATTTCTCGATAGCAACATTGTGCGCTTCATCAAAGCTCAAAAGCCTAAGAGCAACTCCCACGTGCCGACTTGAAGGGACGATGTTTTTGTCCGCTTTTTATTCGTTTGGGTCGGTCACCCGTTCGGCGTCCTCCTCTTTAAAATTTGGGTCAGCAGTGCGTCCAACGCTCGATACCCATTTCATGTTCCTACGCAAATTTCGAAAAACCCCTGCGGCCATAGATTATGCCAGCGGCCATGTCGTCGCCCGAAGTTCATGCCAGCACCATGTCAGCGTCGGCATACAATGCCAGCTTCAGAAAAACATCACACAGTTCAGCTGGCGCACTTGCCAGCAGTCGGCACACATGCCAGCACATAAAAAGGGGCGGGAGTTCGACCACGCCATCGCGACCGTGGTCATGCCAACACACTTGCCAGCGGACAAAAAAGGATGGCGCTCGCCGTATAGGTCACTCGTCGTCGAACTTGAGCATGTCGGCCTGCATCTTCTCGAACCACGGCCTCTTCCTTGGCGACACGGTGTTGAGATCCACCTTCATGATCTCCACCCCCGTTGAGGGAGTCCTGAACTAAGGGGTCCTCGGGTGTCCGACCTGTTGGACGTGGGCCGGACTGATGGGCTATGAAGATACGAGACCGAAGACTCTTCCCGTGTCCGGACGGGACTCTCCTTGGCGTGGAGGGAAAGCTTGGCGACCGGCTATGAAGATTCCTTTCCCTGTAACCGACTTTGTACAACCCTAGTCCCCTCCGGTGTCTATATAAACCGGAGGGCTTAGTCCGTAGAGGGCAATCATAATCATACAGGCTAGACTTCTAGGGTTTTAGCCATTACGATCTCGTGGTAGATCAACTCTTGTAATATTCATATTCATCAAGATCAATCAAGCAGGAAGTAGGGTATTACCTCCATAGAGAGGGCCCGAACCTGGGTAAACAAAGTGTCCCCTGTCTCCTGTTACCATCGACCTTAGACTCACAGTTCGGGACCCCCTACCTGAGATCCGCCGGTTTTGACATCGACATTGGTGCTTTCATTGAGAGTTCCGCTGTGACGTCAAAGACGGGATCGATGACTCGCCTTGTTATCAAGGACAATATCACCTCCGGAGGAGCACTGGCCCCAGGCCAAACCCTTCGGCTGGGCGGCTTTACCATGACCGCCCGTTCGGCCGTCAAGCCGACGATGACTTCTCGGGTCATCAAAAACTTCCTTCGTGTTGACTCCAAATACTCCAAGCAGATGGATCCGGTAGAGTTGTCGTCTTTAAACGAGCTTCTAGATCGCATCGCCGCCCTGGGGTCGCTACAGACTACGATCGGATTGGGCTTAAACCCGACCAGAGAGAAATTAAATCTCCACCGATCACCCATCAGATAGCAGTAGTAGAGGAGCAAGACGACAACTCTTCCTCTATACTGAGGATGGACTATGTCCGGATCTCCGAGTTTGAAAATCGGACACCCGCCTGCGGAAAGACACGCCCTGCCCTCCGAACCTAGAATCGGACGACGGGCCTAAAAAATCAATTGATATCCCGAAGCCCGAACTATTAAGTTCGGAAGTTTTTCAAACTCCGGATCCCAAATTGGGTCAGGGTTCGGATTTAAATCCACCCACCCGCCCAGATATAAGCGATCTCATGTGCATAGGACAGCAGTCTTAGGAAGCGGTCCATCACTTCTGGGCCAGATTCCTCCTTGTCAAAAACAAGATTGAAGATTGCCGCGACGAAGACGCGATCTCAGTATTCCGCAACAATTGCACGGACGAAGGAATCCTCAACGCCATCAACCGCCGTCGCGTATTACACTTCGCTGACTTGGCAACCATAGTACAGAAGTACTGCGCAATGGAAAGCACCTGAAAAACTCAGGCAGCTCACTGGTAACCACAGGTTTCCACTCAGCCCCTCGCCCGGGCAAAAAGGATGCACCCTCCTGGGGCGCCCGACCCAATAGTAAAGAAATCTAAGCCCATTACGGGGTGCGGAACCGTTCTGGAGGGATGGCTTGATAGGCCATGTAAAATACACACAACACCAGATACCACACCAACCCACAGCCTTAGAGCATGTTGGATACTCCGGCAAGTGGCCAAGAGCGGCGAGGATCTCCTCACCAAAAACACCTCAGAACAACAACCCCCGGAAGGCGACGACCTCAGAATATTAACGGTTGATGACCCACAAGTATAGGGGATCTATCGTAGTCCTTTCGATAAGTAAGAGTGTCGAACCCAACGAGGAGCAGAAGGAAATGATAAGCGGTTTTCAGCAAGGTACTCTCTGCAAGCACTGAAATTATCGGTAACAGATAGTTTTGTGATAAGGTAATTTGTAACGGGTAACAAGTAATGAAAGTAAACAAGGTGCAGCAAGATGGCCCAATCCTTTTTGTAGCAAAGGACAAGCCTGGACAAACTCTTATATAGAGAAAAGCGCCCCCGAGGACACATGGGAATTATCGTCAAGCTAGTTTTCATCACGCTCATATGATTCGCGTTCGTTACTTTGATAATTTGGTATGTGGGTGGACCGGTGCTTGGGTGTTGCCCTTTCTTGGACAAGCATCCCACTTATGATTAACCCCTATTGAAAGCATCCGCAACTACAAAATAAGTATTAAGGTAAACCTAACCATAGCATGAAACATATGGATCCAAATCAGCCCCTTACGAAGCAACGCATAAACTAGGGTTTAAGCTTCTGTCACTCTAGCAACCCATCATCTACTTATTACTTCCCAATGCCTTCCTCTAGGCCCAAATAATGGTGAATTGTCATGTAGTCGACGTTCACATAACACCACTAGAGGAGAGACAACATACATCTCATCAAAATATCGAACGAATACCAAATTCACATGACTACTTATAGCAAGACTTCTGCCATGTCCTCGGGATCAACATAACTACTCACAAATCATATTCATGTTCATAATCAGAGGGGTATTAATATGCATAAAGGATCTGAACATATGATCTTCCACCAAATAAACCAACTAGCATCAACTACAAGGAGTAATCAACACTACTAGCAACCCACAGGTACCAATCTGAGGCTTTGGGACAAAGATTGGATACAAGAGATGAACTAGGGTTTGAGAGGAGATGGTGCTGGCGAAGATGTTGATGGAGATTGACCCCCTCCCGATGAGAGGATCGTTGGTGATGACGATGGCGATGATTTCCCCCTCCCGGAGGGAAGTTTCCCCGGCAGAACAGCTCTGCCGGAGCCCTAGATTGGTTCCGCCAAGGTTCTGCCTCGTGGCGGCGGAGTTTCTTCCCGAAAGCTTGCTTATGATTTTTTCCAGGGTAAAAGACTTCATGTAGCAGAAGATGGGCACCGGAGGCCTGCCAGGGGGCCCACGAGGCAGGGGGCGCCCAGTTGGGTAGGGCGCGCCCCCAGCCTCGTGGCCAGGGTGTGGGCCCCCTCTGGTACTTTCTTCGCTCAGTATTTTTTATTAATTCCAAAAATGACTTCCGTGAAGTTTCAGGACTTTTGGAGCTGTGCAGAATAGGTCTCTAATATTTGCTCCTTTTCCAACCCAGAATTCCAGCTGTCGACATTCTCCCTCTTCATGCAAACCTTGTAAAATAAGAGAGAATAGGCATAAGTATTGTGACATAACGTGTAATAACAGCCCATAATGCGATAAATATCGATATAAAAGCATGATGCAAAATGGACGTATCAACTCCCCCAAGCTTAGACCTCGCTTGTCCTCAAGCGGAAGCCGATAACGATAAATATGTCCACATGTTTAGAGATAGAGGTGTCGATAAAATAAAATACGGACATGAGGGCATCATGATCATTCTTATAACAGCAACATATATGGATATTGTCATATGATTTCTTATGCTCAAGTAATAATCTATTCACAATGTCAAGTATGAATTAGAAACTTCATTGAAAACCAACAAACTATAATCTCAGTCATTGAAGCAATTGCAATTTATCGTAACATTGGAAAGAGTAAATATAAGAGCTTTTCAGGAAGGCACATACTCAACTATCATTTAGTCTTTCACAATTGCTAACACTCATGCAATACTTATGGTTATGGAGTTTTAATCGGACACAGAGAAAGATAGGGGCTTATAGTGTTGCCTCCCAACCTTTTATCTCAAGGGTAATGTCAACCATAATAATTCATGCTAACTTACATCCAATTGGATATATATATATATCAGGATCTTTCCAACACAAGGTGCTTGCCAAAGGATAAAATGTAAAAAGGAAAGGTGAAGATCACCATGACTCTTGTAAAAGGTATAAGGCAAAAGTAAAAGATAGGCCCTTCGCAGAGGGAAGCAGAGGTTGTCATGTGCTTTTAGGGTTGGATGCACGAAATCTTAATGCAAAAGAACGTCACTTTACATTGCCACTTGTGATATGGACTTTTATTATGCAGTCCGTCGCTTTTTTCTTCCACATCACAAGATCGTATAAAGCTTATATTCTCCACACTAATAAATCATACATATTTAGAAAGCAATTTTTATTGCACGCAACATGACAACTTACTTGAAGGATCTTACTCAATCCATAGGTACATATGGTGGACTCTCATGGCAAAACTGGGTTTAAGGATATTCGGAAGCACAAGTAGTATCTCTACTTGGTGCAAAGAATTTGGCTAGCATGAGGGAGAAAGGCAAGCTCAACATGTTGGATGATCCATGACAATATACTTTATTTCAGATATAAGAAAACATAACCCATTACGTTGTCTTCCTTGTCCAACATCAACTCTTTAGCATGTCATATTTTAATGAGTGCTCACAATCATAAAAGATGTCCAAGATAGTATATTTATATGTGAAAACTTTTCTTTCTTTATTACTTCCTATTAATTGCAACGATGACCAAAACTATGTTTGTGAACTCTCAACAACTTTTATTCATCATACTCTTATATGTGAAGTCATTACTCTCCATAAGATCAATATGATCTCTTTACTTCTTTTTATTCTTTCTTTTTCTTTTATTCCCTCACGATCATAGCAAAATAATCAAGCCCTTGACTCAACACTAATCTTTATTATATATAGCTCACGGACTCGATTACATAGAAGGATCATAAGGCAAAGCTCAAAACTAGATCATGCTACAACTTTATTCTACTAGATCAAGATAATACCAAAAGGATCAAACTAAGAAAAACGCTAAAGATAGGAGTGTGATGGTGATACGATACCGGGGCACCTCCCCCAAGCTTAGCAGTTGCCAAGGGGAGTGCCCATACCCATGTGTTTATATTTCTTTCTTCGGAGATGGTGATGTGATATTCTTGGCGATGATGCCCCTCAAGATACGATTCTCCTCCTCGAGCTTATTGACTTGCTGCTTGAGATCCATTATTTCCTTATGGAGCTTACCCATGACGGTTGAAGCTCCTTTCACCCATGGATGTTGCATAGCTGCGGAAGAACAAGTAACACTCTTTTTCATATTTTCATAAGAGAGAAATTTAACATTGGAAGGGATGACCGATGTTGGAATGGCTGAGCTCTGTAGTTCCCCCATCATGAATCCGGCTCGGAAACGGGAAGTAACTTCTTGATCCTCTTCCATGGCATCTATCCTTTTCAAGTCGGCCTCCATCTCTTCCTCCGTTGATGGCCCAAAGTGGTCAGCATCACTGTTTGCTCTTGGTCCCGGTGTCGGATTAGACACCCGGCTTTCCCCGACCGACTCTTGAGAAGACATCTTGCTCTAATCTGCGGCAGAAACAGCTCGAAACACAAACAGAGCATATTTGCGTGGTACGGTGGTCAAAACCTTCGGGAGATTATATAATGAATTTTTATCGACCAAAAGAAGTATCGTGCAAGAAAACGGAGTCCGGAGAGCACACGAGGTGCCCACGAGGCAGGGGGCGCGCCCTCCACCCTCGTGGAAGCCTCATGTCCTTCCCGTACTACTTCTTATTTTCCTATTTTCTTAAATATTTCAAAACAGAGAAAAATTGCCATTAGAACTGTTTTGGAGTCGGTTTACTTACCGTACCACATACCTATTCCTTTTCGGAGTCTGAAACGTTCTGGAAAGTGTCCCTTATGTATTCCTTCGGGGTTACGGTTTCAATAACATTGGTTTCAACATTTATAGGATTACCTGAGATATAATGTTTGATTCTTTGACCGTTCACCACCTTCGGATTTGTGCCTTCAAAGTTGTTGATTTTTATGGCACCGGCGATAGAACTCCTCGATAACGTAAGGACCTTCCCATTTAGAGAGAAGTTTTCCTGCAAAAAATCTTAAATGAGAGTTGAATAGTAACACATAATCACCTACATTAAACTCATGCTTTTGTATCCTTTTGTCATGCCATCTTTTGACTTTTTCTTTAAACAGTTTGGCATTCTCATAGGCTTGGGTTCTCCATTCATCAAGTGAGCTAATGTCAAATAGCCTCTTCTCACCGGCAAGTTTGAAATCATAATTGAGCTCCTTAATGGCCCAATATGCCTTATGTTCTAGTTCGAGAGGTAAGTGACATGCTTTTCCATAAACCATTTTATATGGAGACATACCCATAGGATTTTTATATGCAGTTCTATAGGCCCATAATACATCATCAAGTTTCTTGGACCAATTCTTTCTAGATCTATTAACAGTCTTTTGCAAAATTAATTTGAGCTCTCTATTACTCAATTCTACTTGACCACTAGACTGTGGGTGATATGGAGATACAATTCTACGATTAACATCATACTTAGCAAGCATTTTACAAAAGGCACCATGAATAAAATGTGAACCACCATCAGTCATTAAATATCTAGGGACTCCAAACCTCGGGAAAATAACTTCTTTAAGCAATATTAATAGAGGTGTTATGATCAACACTACTAGTTGGAATAGCTTCTACCCACTTAGTAACGTAATCAACAGCAACTAATATGTGTATACCCATTAGAGGAAGGAAACGGATCCATGTAATCAAAGCCCCAAACATCAAATGGTTCAATAACGAGTGAATAATTCATAGGCATTTCTTGAGGTCTACTAATATTACCAATTCTTGGACATTCATCAGAAGATAAGACAAACTTACGGGCATCTTTGAAGAGAGTAGGCCAATAAAAACCGGATTGCAATACCTTATGCGCAGTTCTATCTCCAGCGTGGTGTCCTCCATAAGCTTCGGAGTGACACTTGTGTAGGATCTGTTCCTGTTCATGCTCAGGTATACAACGTCTAATAACACCATCCACTCCTTCTTTATAAAGATGTGGGTCATCCCAGAAGTAATGTCTTAAATCATAGAAAAACTTTTTATTTTGCTGGTATGTGAAACTAGGTGGTATAAATTTAGCAACAATGTAATTAGCATAATCAGCATACCATGGAGCAGTGCGAGAAGCATTTATGACAGCCAATTGTTCATCAGGAAAGCTATCATCAATAGGTAGTGGGTCATCAAGAACATTCTCTAACCTAGACAAGTTGTCTGCAACCGGGTTCTCAGCTCCCTTTCTATCAATAATATGCTAATCAAATTCTTGTAGCAAGAGAACCCATCTAATGAGTCTAGGTTTAGCATCTTTCTTTTCCATAAGATATTTAATAGCAGCATGATCAGTGTGAACAGTTACTTTAGAATCAACAATATAAGGTCGGAACTTATCACAAGCAAATAAAACCGCTAAAAATTCTTTTTCAGTAGTAGCATAATTTCTCTGAGCATTGTCTAGAGTTTTACTAGCATATTGGATAACATTTAATTTCTTATCAACTCTTTGTCCTAGAACAGCACCTACAGCATAATCACTAGCATCACACATAATTTCAAAGGGTAAATTCCAATCAGGTGGCTGAACAATAGGTGCCGAAATCAATGCTTTCTTAAGTATTTCAAATGCTTCTACACAATCATCATCAAAGACAAAAGGAATATCTTTTTGTAAGAGATTAGTCAGAGGCCTGGAGATTTTCGAGAAGTCCTTAATGAACCTCCTATAAAAACCGGCATGACCAAGGAAACTTCTTATACCTTTAATGTCCTTGGGACACGGCATCTTTTCAATAGCATCAACTTTAGCTTTATCAACTTCAATACCTCTTTCAGAAATTTTATGCCCCAAGACAATACCTTCATTAACCATAAAGTGGCACTTCTCCCAATTCAAGACAAGGTTAGTTTCTTCACATCTCTGCAAAACTCGATCAAGGTTGCTCAAGCAATCATCAAAAGAAGTTCCATATACGGAGAAATCATCCATGAAAACCTCAACAATCTTTTCACAAAAATCAGAGAATATAGCCATCATGCATCTTTGAAAGGTAGCAGGTGCATTACATAAACCAAAAGGCATACGTCTATAAGCAAAGGTACCGAAAGGGCAAGTAAAAGTGGTCTTTTCTTGATCCTCTTTTGACACAGGTATTTGAGAGAAACCAGAATAACCATCTAGAAAGCAAAAATGTGTATGTTTGGATAATCTTTCTAGCATTTGATCAATAAAAGGTAAAGGGTAATGATCCTTTTTAGTAGCTTTATTTAATTTGCGGAAATCAATTACCATTCTATAACCTGTAACAATTCTTTGTGGGATCAATTCATCTTTATCATTAGGAACAACAGTAATACCTCCCTTCTTAGGGACACAATGGACAGGACTTACCCACTGACTATCAGCAACGGGATAAATTATACCTGCCTCCAGAAGCTTTAGTATTTCTTTCCTTACCACTTCTTTCATCTTAGGATTTAACCGTCGTTGGTGATCAACAACTGGTTTAGCGTCTTTCTCCAATTTTATTTTGTGCTGGCATAGAGTGGGACTAATGCCCTTAAGATCATCAAGAGTATATCCAATAGCAGCACGGTGCTTCTTCAGAGTTTTCAATAATTTCTTTTCTTCATGCTCTGAAAGGTTAGCACTAATAATAACAGGATATATCTTCTTTTCATCAAGATAAGCATATTTAAGAGTATCAGGTAATGGTTTAAGCTCAAACACGGGATCACCCTTGGGTGGAGGAGGATCCCCTAGGATTTCAACAGGCAAGTTGTGTTTCAAAATAGGTCCCTGTTTAAAGAATACTTCATCTATTTCCCTTCTTTCATTCATAAACATATCATTTTCATGGTCTAGCAAATATTGTTCTAAAGGATCATTAGGAGGCACGGCAATAGAAGCAAGACCAATAATTTCATCTTTACTAGGCAATTCCTCATCACGGGGTTGTCTACGAAATTTAGCAAAGTTAAACTCATGAGACATATCCCCCAAACCAATAGTAACAACATCCTTTTCGCAGTCTATCCTAGCATTAACAGTATTCAAGAAGGGTCTACCAAATATGATGGGACAAAAGTTATCTTGTGGGGAACCAAGAACAAGAAAATCAGCAGGATATTTAACTTTCCCACACAAGACTTCAACATCTCTAACAATCCCAACTGGTGAAATAGTATCTCTATTGGCAAGCTTAATTGTAACATCAATTTCTTCTATCTCAGCAGGTGCAATATCATGCATAATTTCTTTGTATAAGGAATGAGGTATTGCACTTGCACTAGCACCCATATCACATAAGCCATGATAACAATGATCTCCTATTTTAACAGAAATAACAGGCATGCCTACAACAGGTCTATGTTTATTTTTAGTATCAGGTCTAGCAATTCTAGCAGCTTCATTACAGAAGTAAATAACATGCCCATCAATATTATCAGCCAAGAGATCTTTAACCATAGCAATACTAGGTTCAACTTTAATTTGCTCAGGGGGTTTGGGTGTCTTAATATTACTTTTGTTGACCACAGTTGAAGCTTTAGCATGATCCTTTATTCTAACAGGGAAAGGTGGTTTCTCAATATAAGCAGTAGGAACAACAGGATCATTATAAGTGATAGTCTTTTCTTCAACTTTAATAGGTGCAACTACTTTTACTTCAATGGGAGGATTATATTTAAACCACTTCTCCTTAGGGAGATCAACATGAGTAGCAAAGGATTCACAGAAAGAAGCTACTATCTCAGAGTCAAGTTCATATTTAGTGCTAAATTCACGGAAAACATCGGTATCCATAAAAGATTTAACACAATCAAACTTAGGTGTTATACCTGACTCCTTACCTTCGTCGAGATCCCAATATTCAGAGTTGCGTTTAATTCTTTCCAATAAATCCCATTTGAATTCAATAGTCTTCATCATAAAAGAGCCAGTACAAGAAGTATCGAGCATGGAGCGATTATTGAGAGAAAGCCGAGCATAAAATTTTTGAATAATCATTTCTCTTGAGAGCTCATGATTGGGGCATGAATATAACATTGACTTAAGCCTCCCCCAAGCTTGAGCGATGCTTTCTCCTTCGCGAGGCCAAAAATTATATATATAATTACGATCACGATGAACAAGATGCATAGGATAAAACTTCTGATGAAATTCCAATTTCAATCGGTTGTAGTTCCATGATCCCATATCATCACATAGCCTAAACCATGTCAATGCCTCTCCCTTCAAAGATAAAGGGAAGACCTTCTTCTTGATAACATCCTCGGGCATACCTGCAAGCTTAAATAATCCACAAACTTCATCCACATAGATTAGGTGCAAATCGGGATGTAATGTTCCATCTCCTGTAAAAGGATTAGCTAGCAGTTTCTCTATCATACCCGAAGGAATTTCAAAGTAAACATTTTCAGTAGGTTCAGTAGGTTGAGGAGCAACTCTTTGCTCTACTGGTCGGGGTGAAGATACCCCGAACAAGCCCCTCAAAGGATTACTTTCCATAGTAACAAGTGACAGTAAATTTCAGCACACTATATAAATTTTTCCTTACCAAATTCCACCTACCAAAGGCGCTTCACTCCCCGGCAACGGCGCCAGAAAAGAGTCTTGATGACCCACAAGTATAGGGGATCTATCGTAGTCCTTTCGATAAGTAAGAGTGTCGAACCCAACGAGGAGCAGAAGGAAATGATAAGCGGTTTTCAGTAAGGTATTCTCTGCAAGCACTGAAATTATCGGTAACAGATAGTTTTGTGATAAGGTAATTTGTAACGGGTAACAAGTAATGAAAGTAAATAAGGTGCAGCAAGATGGCCCAATCCTTTTTGTAGCAAAGGACAAGCCTGGACAAACTCTTATATAGAGAAAAGCGCTCCCGAGGACACATGGGAATTATCGTCAAGCTAGTTTTCATCACGCTCATATGATTCGCGTTCGTTACTTTGATAATTTGGTATGTGGGTGGACCGGTGCTTGGGTGCTGCCCTTTCTTGGACAAGCATCCCACTTATGATTAACCCCTATTGCAAGCATCCGCAACTACAAAAGAAGTATTAAGGTAAACCTAACCATAGCATGAAACATATGGATCCAAATCAGCCCCTTACGAAGCAACGCATAAACTAGGGTTTAAGCTTCTGTCACTCTAGCAACCCATCATCTACTTATTACTTCCCAATGCCTTCCTCTAGGCCCAAACAATGGTGAAGTGTCATGTAGTCGACGTTCACATAACACCACTAGAGGAAGACAACATACATCTCATCAAAATATCGAACGAATACCAAATTCACATGACTACTTATAGCAAGACTTCTCCCATGTCCTCAGGAACAAACGTAACTACTCACAAATCATATTCATGTTCATAATCATAGGGGTATTAATATGCATAAAGGATCTGAACATATGATCTTCCACCAAATAAACCAACTAGCATCAACTACAAGGAGTAATCAACACTACTAGCAACCCACAGGTACCAATCTGAGGCTTTGGGACAAAGATTGGATACAAGAGATGAACTAGGGTTTGAGAGGAGATGGTGCTGGCGAAGATGTTGATGGAGATTGACCCCCTCCCAATGAGAGGATCGTTGGTGATGACGATGGCGATGATTTCCCCCTCCCGGAGGGAAGTTTCCCCGACAGAACAGCTCTGCCGGAGCCCTAGATTGGTTTCGCCAAGGTTCCGCCTCGTGGCGGCGGAGTTTCTTCCCGAAAGCTTGCTTATGATTTTTTCCAGGGTAAAAGACTTCATATAGCAGAAGATGGGCACCGGAGGCCTGCCAAGGGGCCCACGAGGCAGGGGGGCGTGCCCAGGGGGGTTGGGCGCGCCCCCCAGCCTCGTGGCCAGGGTGTGCGCCCCCTCTGGTACTTTCTTCGCTCAGTATTTTTTATTAATTTCAAAAATGACTTCCGTGAAGTTTCGGGACTTTTGGAGCTGTGCAGAATAGGTCTCTAATATTTGCTCCTTTTCCAGCCCAGAATTCCAGCTGCCGGCATTCTCCCTCTTCATGTAAACCTTGTAAAATAAGAGAGAATAGGCATAAGTATTGTGACATAGCGTGTAATAACAGCCCATAATGCGATAAATATCGATATAAAAGCATGATGCAAAATGGACGTATCAACGGTCTTCGAGACTTTTGCTTGAAACAATAGGCGCAAAAGGGCACTCCGTGGCCTCGCCGAAGTTTGCCAGGTCGCAAAAATAAACCCCTGGAACAACACGGTTATAACTTTCAATGCCAATGACGAACCAAAACTCAGGACAGTCCGGGCTCCAGCCGCCTTGGTCCTAGTCCAATCGTGGATGGCTTTCGGCTTACCAAAGTGCTCATGGACGGCGGCAGCGGATTAAACCTCATTTACGAGGACACACTCAACAAAATTGAAATAGACAAGAGTTGCATCGAGCAAAGTAGCACGACCTTCCGAGGAATTATTCCCAGTCAGGAGGCGCGATGCGCGGGAAAAATCACACTCGACGTGGTATTCGGCACGCCCGAGAATTATCGGTCCGAATAAATAACCTTCCAAGTGGCCCCTTTCAATAGTGGATATCACGCCCTATTTGGGCGAGATGCATTTACACGCTTCCAGGCTATACCTCATTACGAGTACATGAAGCTTAAGATGCCTGGGCCCAATGGCATAATCACTCTTGCCAGTGATCCGGACATAGCACTCCGCGCCGAAAATAAAACCGCATCCCTGGGCCTCGAGGCCTTGTCTGAAGCCCTCGCAGCCGAAGAATTAACCGCACTACGCTCCACGGTGGATAGGGACGATGTAATCCTGGATAAACGGCCCAAATCCACCTCCTTTAAACCAGCAGATGAAATAGTCAAATTTCAAGTCCATCCAACGGACCCCAAGAAGACAGCATCCATCGGGGCACAACTAGACCCAACGGTCGACGCCGTGCTACGAGAGTTCCTGCGCGCGAACTGGGACATATTCGCTTGGCATCCTTCGATATGCCAGGAATCCCACGTAGGTTGGCCGAACACAGGCTCAATATATTGAAGGGATATAAACCGGTCAAACAAACACTGCGGCGCTTTTACGAGCCCAAACGTCAAGCTATGGGGGAGGAGCTAGCCAAGTTAATCGAGGCCGGATTCATTAGAGAAATAAAACACCCGGACTGGCTAGCAAACCTGGTGATGGTGCTGAAAAAGGATAAATCCTGGCGCTTGTGCGTCGATTTCAAAGACCTTAATAAGGCTTGCCCTAAGGATCCCTTCCCCCTCCCCCGCATCGACCAGATTATCGATGCTACCGCAGGACACGACTCACTGTGCTTCCTCGACGCATATTCCGGATACCATCAAATCAAAATGAAGGAATCCGACCAAGCCGCAACGACATTCATTACCCCATATGGGCCATTCTGCTTCAACACCATGCCCTTCGGGCTCAAAAACGTCGGGGCTACCTACCAACGCATGATTCAAACATGCCTGGAGAAACAGATCGGCAAGACAATTGAAGCATATGTGGATGACGCCGTCATCAAAACGAAGTGCGTTGAGTCATTGATAGACGATCTACGTCTCACATTCGACAACCTCCGTACATATGACATCAAGCTCAATCCGGAAAAGTGTGTTTTCGGCGTCCCCGCTGGAAAACTGCCGGGCTTCATCGTTTCCAATAGAGGAATTGAGGCAAATCCAGCCAAAATCCGAGCTTTGTCACAATTGGCTACGCCAACGGACCTTAAACAGGTCCAGAAACTCGCCGGATGCGTGGCAGCTTTAAGCCGCTTTATCTCCAGATTGGGAGAAACAGCATTGCCACTTCATCGCCTTCTCCGATGCACCGACCACTTTGAGTGGACGGATGCGGCAACGGCTAGACTGGAAGAAATAAAGGCCCTTTTAGTGAGCAACCCAATCCTGGCCGCGCTAAACGTCCGCGAACCCATGTTATTATACATATCGGCAACACACCAGGTGGTGAGCGCCGTGCTCGTCGTTGAGCGAGAGCAGGACGAACACAAGTTCACGCTCCAGAAACCAGTATACTACGTATCCACTGTCCTCACACCATGCAAATCCCGATACCCTCATTACCAAAAGATAGCATACGCGGTCTTCATGGCATCCCGAAGCTGCGACACTACTTTCAAGAGTGCTCGATTACGGTGGCTTCTGAGGTACCACTCAACGACATAATAAACAACCGCGATGCCATGGGCTGGATTGCCAAGTGGGCTATTGAGATCCTTCCATTCGACATAACATACAAACCGCGCCGAGCCATTAAATCCCAAGTACTGGCTGACTTCGTCGCCGAATAGAAAGAGGCCGAACTCCCTAAAGAGTACGACACATATTCCAACTGGGTTATGTACTTAGATGGTTCCAAAATGTTGGCGGGGTTAGGGGCGGGTGTTATCTTAGCGTCCCCCACTGGAGACGTAGTTCAGTACGTACTCCAAATATTATACACAGACTCCAACAATGCAGCCGAATATGAGGCCTTATTGCATGGTCTTCGGATGGCTGTCTCCATAGCATACAACGCCTGGAAGTGCGCGGGGACTCAAACCTCACAATATCCCAAATAAATGGATATTTCGATGCCAAAGATTCGAAGATGGCAGCTTACCGTAATGCCGTTCTCAAAATGCCAGCTCGGTTCGAGGGGCTCGAGTTTCATCATGTGGCTCAAGAAAGCAATCAAGCGGCGGATGTCCTTGCTCGCATCGGCGCCAAGCGCGACCCCGTCCCACCTAACATCTATCTGGAAAGGCTTTTCAAGCCATCCGAGGTGTGGCAAGTGGGGAGCGGCAACACCAGTCCTAATCCTACCATAACCCCAGATTCCGAACACACTGATATCATCAGGGGCTCAGCCACCGAAATAACATCGTCGGCCCATCTCATCATGGCAGTCATTGCCCCATGGACCGAACCCTTCTTGGCCTACCTTAATAGGCGAGAACTCCCTGAGGATCAGAATGAGGCTCGCCGCATTGTCCGGCGTTCGAAAGCCTACAAGGTTCACGACGGAGAACTCTGTAAGAAAAGTGCTACCGGAGTACTTCAACGATGTATCTCTGAGGAAGAGGGGCGGCAACTCTTGGCTGAAATTCATGCCGATCTCGGTGGTCACCACGCCGCGGCTCGGGCCCTTGTAAGCAAGGCCTTCCATACATGTTTCTATTGGCCGACGGCCCGAGCAGATGCACATGACCTTGTCCAACGCTGCGTCGGATGCCAGCTTTTCGCCAACCAAAGCCATATGCCACCCACTGCTCTACAAACAATCCCCATCACTTGGCCTTTCACGGTCTGGGGGCTTGATATGGTCGGACCCCTTATTACGGTGTTCCACACAGCATCATCACTGATAATGGCTCCAATTTCACAGCCGATGAGGAGAAAACCTGGTGCGCTAATCCGGGCATTAAGCTTGATTACGCCTTTGTCGATCACCCGCAAACAAACGTCAAGTTGAACGAGCCAATGGTCTTATTATGAGCGGCATTAAACCCAGACTAGTGCAGTCTTTGAAAGAATCGGACAAGCACTGGGTTGAGGAGCCCGACTCCGTACTCTGGGGGCTGCGGACAATGCCCAACCGCACTACCGGATATACACCTTTCTTCATGGTGTATGGCGCAGAGGCTATGTTACCCTGCGACATTATTCATGACTCACCTCGAGTGCGCATGTACGAAGAGAGAGAGGCCGAGCTTGATCGGCAGGACAACCTAGATGCCCTGGAGGAGGAGCGCGATGTTGCAAAAGCCCGTTCCGCATTCTATCAACAACAGGCCTGCAGATATCAAAGCAGAGAGGTGCGGGCCAAGACTTATGATGTTGGCGAACGTGTTCTACGCCTGCTGGAGAAGAAAAAGGACAAACTCAAGCCTAAGTGGGAGGGTCCCTTCATCATTGACGAAGTTCTCACGGGAGGAGCGTACCGCCTGCGTGATACATCAGACGATCTCCTAGAGCCGAACCCCTGGAACGCGGCCAGACTCCGAGGATTCTATGCCTAGCGATGAACTCTTTGTTCGTCTCCTTCTCCCTATTGTTTCCATTATTTTTCCCTCTCTTTTCGCTCTCTTTTTTTAGATTTATAGCTTTTGTGCGGCTAAACCGCGCACCTATGATGAACACATCCTTAAATATGTACGTCCATTATACCTGGGTGCTTCTGGCACAGAAGCTTGTTATTGTTATTTTTCGAGCACCAAGCTCATCACATATGCGTTTTTTCCTCATACGTACCTTTTCTTCGCCACTATGTGCATCGATATGACTTAAGTTTTGGCCAACCTGGGTTGCCTGGCTCCTGTGCTTATGCCCTACGTTCCCATTAGTTCGGCTAGGGCATAAAGGGAGCACCTCTGCGATTGTTGCTGCCGGGTCATCCGGATGTGTACCTCAGACTGGGTGAAGCCGAAAGCTAGCGTTCTTAAGGGAATATTCGGTCGGCGGACTAAAGATGTTTTTGCATTCACCCCATTGTGAACCCCCAGATGTTACATATACTGTGATTTTTTTCAATCGCAGTTCGGACATGCACATTAACGCATGTGCACCCAGGGAAAGGAACCCTTAATGGAACTATTCTCTCTGGAAGATGTTTCTTACAATCACAATGTAATATAACATAGCTAGCCGGATACAACTTGTCTGTTCAAGCAACTATGACCCCTAGCCTGGTTTCCATGCATACCCCGGTCTATTTTCCCGCTCAGGTATTCGGAAACACTCCGCACCTTCGGGTCCTCGGGTCGAAGCGAAAAGGTCTGCCATGACAATCGTTTTACAATTCGGCTAGGGAAAAATATGTCAAGGAAAGTACATAGTCACTTGGACTAAAAAATTTCCTCCTCTATACCGTCTAACAGGCTGTCTAACTTACAATCCTGTTGGGAATATTTGGCGGCTACTTCTACTTTGTCATATACCAAATTAACGGGAATTTCTTTTCCATCTGACCCTAGAGGTCCGACCCGGGCCATATGATTCGGATCAAGCTTGGTATACCATGTTTTCACCATGGCCCAGTCCTCTTGCGCACCTTCCCGGCAGGCCGATATCTTCCAGAATCGGAAACGCCGCCGCACTCCCTTGAATAGCGGTATAAGCTCCTCCATACTTCCTGGAGGGGAGGCGGATGGCCATAAGGCCTTGGCAATACTTCGCATCACCTGCCGAGCTTGCTCGTGCATTTGCGATAGCTCTTGTAGCAGATCGTCCAAGGATCCGGACATCTCCTCTTCGGGACGGCCAGTCGGCATACCTACAAACATAACTCTGTCAGTTCCTTTCGTCTCTGAACTACACGGTGATAAGTTTGAACACATACTAAATATGCCGCCTCGCAGCCTCTTATTTTCCTTCACGGCGTCAGCCAACTGGGCCCGTACATCTTTCAGTTCTTCGCCCAGCTGGGTATTGGAATCCTGGAGCTTGTTTTTCTCCTCCCTGACTCGTGTCAGCACACGTTCGCCCACGGCCAGTAGCCTTTTGGCTTCTTGTTCTCTCGCTTGAACGGCTTTCAGTTGCTCCTCCAGTTGGTCTAACGATCCTGCCATGAGACGAGCAACAGTGTTAGGATTGCTGGTATATAATTATGTTTCCTCGATGGAGGGGAACATTACCAGGTGACGCCTTCTTGGATTTCTCCAGTTCCGCGGCAACAGCAGTTAGGTGGGTCCGATACTTTTCTAGTTCTTGAGACAACAGGTTGTTCTTCTCTGTAAGCACCTGGTTATACAATGATCCTTAAAATAGTTGTATCAACTGCTTCAAGTCTCGGGGGCTACTGGTATATGAGGGAGTCCTGGACTAAGGGGTCCTCGGGCGCCCGGCCTATTAGCCGTGGGCCGGACTGATGGGTTGTGAAGATACAAAGACCGAAGACTCTTACCCGTGTCTGGATGGGACTCTCCTTGGCGTGGAGGGCAAGCTTGGCGTCCGAATATGAAGATTCCTTTCTCTCTAACCAACTTTATGTAACCCTAGATCCCTCCGGTGTCTATATAAACTGGAGGGCTAGGTCCATAGAGGCCAATCATCATAATCATAGCCATACAGGCTAGACTTCTAGGGTTTTAGCCATTACGATCTCGTGGTAGATCAACTCTTGTAATACTCATATTCATCAAGATCAATCAAGCAGGAAGTAGGATATTACCTCCATAGAGAGGGCCCAAACCTGGGTAAACATTGTGTCCCCTGCCTCCTATTACCATCGACCCTAGACGCACAGTTCGGGACCCCCTACCCGAGAGCCGCCGGTTTTGACACCGACATTGGTGCTTTCATTGAGAGTTCCGCTGTGACTTCGAAAGATAGGATCGATGGCTCGCCTTGTTCTCAAGAACAATGTCACCTCCGGAGGAGCACTGGCCCCAAGCCAAACCCTCCGGCTGGGCGGCTTTACCATGACCGCCCGTTCGGCCGTTAAGCCGACGATGACTTCTCGGGTCATCGAAAATTCCCTCCATGTTGACTCCAAATACTCCAAGCAGATGGATCCGACGGAGTTGTCGTCTTTAAACGAGCTACTAGATCGCATCGCCGCCCTGGGGGTCACCACAGACTATGATCAGATTGGGCTTAAACCCGACCAGAGAGAAATTAAAACTCTACCGATCACCCATCAGATAGCGGTAATAGAAGAGCAAGAAGACAACTCTTCCTCTGTACTGAGGACGAACTATATTCGGATCTTCGAGCTTGAAGAGCCGGACACCTGCCTACAGAAAGACACGTCCCGTCCTCCAAACATAGAATCGGACGACAAGCCTAAAAAATCAGTTGATATCCCGGAGCCTGAACTATTAAGTTCAGAAGTTCTTCAGACTCCGGATCCCAAATTGGGTCAGGATTCGGATTTAAATCCACCCACCCACCTAGATATAAGCGCTCTCATGGGCATACGACAACAGTCTCAGGAAACGGTCCATCACTTCTAGGCCAAATTCCTCCTTGTCAAAGACAAGATTAAAGATTGCCACGACGGAGACGCGATCTCAGTGTTCTGCAACAATTGCACAGATGAAGAATTCTCAACGCCATCAACCGCTGTCGCGTATCATAGTTCGCAGACTTGGCAACCATAGTACACAAGTACTGCGCAATGGAAAGCGCCTGGAAAACTCAGGCAGACCGCCAGGAACCACCAGTTTCCACCCAACCCCTCATTCAGGCGAAAGGACGCACCTCATGGCACGCCCGGCCCAATAATAAAGAAATATAAGCCCGTTACGGGGCACGGTACCGTTATGGAGGGATGGCTCGATGGGCCATGTAAATACACACAACACCGGATACCATATCAACCCACAGCCTTAGAGCATGTTGGATACTCCGGCAAGTGGCCAAAAGCGGCGAGGATATCCTCGCCAAAAACACCCCAGAGCAACACCCCCCAGAAGACGACGACCTCAGAGTATTGACGGTCTTCAAGACCTTCGCTTCAAACAATAAGCGCAAGAGGGCACTCTGCGACCTCGCCGTAGTCTGCCAAATCGCAGCAATAGACCCTTCGAACGACACGGCTATAACTTTTAATGCCGGTGACGAACCAAAATTTAGGACAGTCCGGGCACTAGCCGCCTTGGTCCTCAGTCCGATCGTGGATGGCTTTCGGCTCACCAAGGTTCGCATGGACGGTGGAAGCGGACTAAACCTCATTTACGAGGATACACTCAGCAAAATGGAAATAGACAGGAGCCGCATCGACCAAAGTAGCAGGACCTTCCGAGGAATTATTCCCAGTCAGGAGGCGCGATGCGCGGGAAAAAACACGCTCGACATGGTATTCGGCACACCGGAGAACTATCGGTCCGAAGAAATAACCTTCCAAGCGGCCCCTTTCAACAGTGGATATCACACCCTATTGGGGCGAGATGCATTTACACGCTTCCAAGCTATACCTGACTACGGGTATATGAATCTCAAGATGCCCGGGCCCAACGGCATAATCACTCTCGCCAGTGATCTGGACATGCACTCCGCACCGAAAATAAAACCGCATCCATGGCCCTTGAGGCATTATCTGAAGCCCTCGCGGCCGAAGAACTAACCACATTGCGCTACACGGTGGATAGGGACGATGTAATCCTAGACAAACGACCCAAATCCACCTCCTTCAAACCAGCAGAAGAAATAGTCAAATTTCAAGTCCATCCAACGGACCCCAAGAAGACAGCATCTATCGGGGCACAACTAGAACCAACGGTCGACGCCGCGCTACGAGAGTTCCTGCGCGAGAACTGGGATATATTCGCCTGGCACCCTTCTGATATACCAGGAATCCCACGTAGTTTGGCCGAACACAACCTCAATATATTGAAGGGATATAAACCGGTGAAGCAAACACTGCGGTGCTTTTCCGAACCCAAACGTCAAGCTATGGGAGAGGAGCTAGCCAAGCTAATCGAGGCCGGATTCATTAGAGAAATAAAACACCCGGACTGGCTAGCAAACTTGGTGATGGTGCCAAAGAAGGATAAATCTGGCACCTGTGCGTCGATTTCAAAGACCTCAATAAGGCCTGCCCTAAGGATCCCTCCCCCTCCCCCGCATGGACCAGATCATTGATGCTACCGCAGGACACGACTCACTGTGCTTCCTCGGAGCATATTTCGGATACCATCAAATCAAAATGAAGGAGTCCGATCAAGCCGCAACAGCATTCATTACCCCATATGGGCCATTCTGCTTCAACACCATGCCCTTCGGGCTCAAGAACGCCGGGGCAACCTACCAACGCATGATTCAACATGCCTGGAGAAACAGATCGGCAAGACAGTTCAAGCATACATGGACGATGTTGTCATCAAAACTAGGCACGTCGAGACACTAATAGACGATTTATGTCTGAAATTCGACAACCTCCGTGCATATGACATCCAGCTCAATCCGGAAAAGTGTGTTTTCGGCGTCCCCGCTGGAAAACTGCTGGGCTCCATCGTTTCCAATAGAGGAATTGAAGCAAATCCAGCCAAAATCCGAGCTTTGTCACAATTGGCTACACCAACGGACCTTAAACAGGTCCAAAAACTCGCCGGATGCGTGGCAGCTTTAAGCCGCTTTATCTCCAAATTGGGTGAAAAGGCATTGCCACTGTATCGCCTTCTCCGGCGCACCGATCACTTCGAGTGGACAGATGCGACAACTGCCGGACTGGAAGAAATAAAAGCCCTTCTAGCGAGCAACCCAATCCTGGCCACGTCGAACGTCGGCGAACCCATGTTATTATACATATCGGCAACACACCAGGTGGTGAGCGCCGTGCTCGTTGTTGAGCGAGAGCAGGACGGACACAAATTCGCGCTTCAGAAGCCGGTATACTACGTATCCACTGTCCTCACACCATGCAAATCCCGGTACCCTCATTATCAAAAGAAAGCATACGCGGTCTTCATGGCATCCTGGAAGCTACGACACTACTTCCAGGAGTGTTCGATCACAGTGGCTTTCGAAGTACCACTCAATGACATAATAAACAACCACGATGCTACGGGCTGGATGCGAAATGGGCCATTGAGCTCCTTCCATTTTACATAACATACAAACCGCATTGAGCCATTAAATCCCAAGTACTGGCTGACTTCGTCGCCGAATGGACAGAGGCCGAACTCCCTAAAGAGTACGGCACATATTCCAACTGGGTTATGTATTTCGATGGTTCCAAAATGCTGGCAGGGTTAGGAGCGGGCGTCGTTTTAACGTCCCCCACTGGAGATGTAGTCCAGTACGTACTCCAAATATTATACACAGACTCCAATAACGCAGCCGAATATGAGGCCTTATTGCATGGTCTCCGGATGGCTGTCTACATGGGCATACAACGCCTGAAAGTGCGCGGGGACTCAAACCTCGCAATATCTCAAATAAATGGAGATTTCGATGCCAAAGATCCAAAGATGGTAGCTTACCGTAATGCCGTTCTCAAAATGTCAGCTCGATTCGAGGGGCTCGAGTTCCATCATGTGGCTCGAGAAAGCAATCAAGCGGCGGATGTCCTTGCTCGCATCAGCGCCAAGCGTGACCCCATCCCACCTAATATCTTTCTGGAAAGGCTTTTTAAGCCTTCGGTGGTGTGGCAAGGGGAGAGCGGCAACACTAGTCCGGATTCGACCACATCCCTAGATTCCGAACACACTGACACCATCGGGGGCTCAGCCACCGAAATAACACCGTCGTCCCATCTCATCATGGCAGTCATTGCCCCATGGACCGAACCCTTCTTGTACTACCTTAATAGGCGAGAACTCCCCGAGGATCAGAATGAGGCTCGCCGCATTGTCCGGCTTCGAAAGCCTACAAGGTTCACGACGGAGAACTCTACAAGAAAAGCGCTACTGGAGTACTTCAAAGATGTATCTCTGAGGAAGAAGGGAGGCAACTCTTGGCTGAAATTCATGCCAGTCTCGGTGGCCACCATGCCGCGGCTTGGGCCCTCGTAAGAAAGGCCTTCCGTACATGTTTCTATTGGCCAACGGCCCGAGCAGATGCATAGGACCTTGTCAAACATTGCGTCAGATGTCAGCTTTTCGCCAACCAAAGCCATATGCCACCCACTGCCCTACAAACGATCCCCATCACTTGGCCTTTCGGGGTCTGGGGGCTCGATATGGTCGGACCCCTTAAAGGAGGAAGCCATAAGAAAAAGTATCTGCTGGTCATGGTGGATAAATTCACTAAGTGGATAGAGGCCAAACCAGTTAAAACGGCCGAGGCCGGGCCAGTGATAGAATTCATATCCGGTGTTGTGCACCGTTATGGTGTTCCACACAGCATCATCACCGATAACGGCTCCAATTTCACAGCCGATGAGGTGAAAACCTGGTGCGCTAATCCGGGCATTAAGCTTGATTACGCCTTTGTCGATCACCCGCAAACAAACGTCAAGTTGAACGAGCCAATGGTCTTATTATGAGCGGCATTAAACCTAGACTAGTGCGGTCTTTGAAAGAATCGGTCAAGCACTGGGTTGAGGAGCTCGACTCCGTACTCTGGGGGCTGCGGACAATGCCCAACCGCACTACCGGATATACACCTTTCTTCATGGTGTACGACGCAAAGGCTGTGTTACCCCGCGACATTATTCATGACTCACCTCGAGTGCGCATGTACGAAGAGAGAGAGAGAGACCGAGCTTGATCGGCAGGACAAACTAGTTGCCCTAGAGTTGGAGCGTGATGTTGCAAAAGCCTAATCCGCATTTTATCAACAACAGGCCCGCAAATATCAAAGCATAGAAGTGCGGGCCAAGACCTATAATGTTAGCGAACTCATTCTACGCTTGCCGGAGATGAAAAAGGACAAACTCAAGCCCAAATGGGAGGGTCCCTTCATCATTGACGAAGTTCTCACTGGAGGAGCGTACTGCCTGCGTGATGCATCCGACAATCGCCTAGAGCCGAACCCCTGGAACGCGGCCAGACTCCGAAGATTCTATGCCTAGCGCCAAACTATTTGTTCGTCTCCTTCTCCCTGTTGTTTCCATTATTTTTTCCTCTCTTTTTGTTTTTCCTTTTTTTCTAGCCTTAAAGCTTTCGCGCGGCTAAACCGTGCACCTGTGATGTACACATCCTCGAACATGTATGTCCACTATACCTGGGGGCTTCCCGGACAGAAGCTTATTATTATTATTTTCCGAGCATCAAGCTCATCACATATGCGTATTTTCCCATATGTACCTTTTCTTCGCCATTATATGCATCGATATGACTTAAGTTTTGGCCAAGCTGGGTTGCCTGGCTCCTGTGCTTATGCCCTACATTCCCGTTAGTTTGGCTAGGGCATAAAGGAAGCACCTCTGCGATTGTTACTGCCGGGTCATCCGGATGTGTACCTCAGACTGGGTGAAGCCAAAAGCTAGCGTTCTTAAGGATATATTCGGTCAGTGGATTAAAGATATTTTTGCATTCACCCCATTGTGAACCCCCAGATGTTGCATATACTGCGATTTTTCCAATCACAGTTCGGACATGCATTTAACGCATGCACACCCAGGGAAAGGAACCCTTAACGGAACTATTCTCTCTGGAAGATGTTTCTTACAATCATAATGTAATATAACATAAGTAGCCGGATACAACTTGTCTGTTCAAGCAACTATGACCCCTACGCCTGGTTTCCACGCATACCTCAGTCTATTTTGCCGCTCAGGTATTCAGAAACACTCCACACCTTCGGGTCCAGAGGTCGAAGCGAAAAGGTGTGCCATGACAATCGTTTTACAATTTAGCTAGAGTTGCATATGTCAAGGAAAGTACATAGTCACTTGGACTAAAAAAATCCTGCTCTATACCGTCTAGTAGGCTATCTAACTTACAATCCCGCAGGCAATACTTGGCGGCTACTTCTACTTCGTCATATACCAAATTAACGGGCACCTCTTTTCCATCTGACCCTAGAGGTCCGACCCGGGCCATACGATTCGGATCAAGCTTGGTATACCGTGTTTTCACCATGGCCCAGGCCTCTCGAGCACCTTCTCGGCAGGCTGATATTTTCCATAATCGGAAACGCCGCCGCACTCCCTTGAATAGCTGTACAAGCTCCTCCATACTTCCTAGAGGGGAGGCAGATGGCCATAAGGCCTTAGCAACACTTCGCATCGCCTGTCGAGCTTGCTCATGCATTTGCGACAGCTCTTGCAGCAGATCACCCGACAATCCGGACACCTCATCTTCGGGACGGCCCGTCAGCATACCTACAAAGATAACTCTATTAGTTCCTTTCATCTCCGAATTACTCGAAGGTAAGTTTGACCACATACTGAATATGCCGCCTCGCAGCCTTTTATTTTCCTTCATGGAGTCAGCCAGCTGGGCCCACACATCTTTCAGTTCTTCGCCCTGTTGGGTGTTGGAATCCTGGAGCTTGTTTTTCTCCTCCCTGACTCGGGTCAGCACATGTTCGCCCGCGGCGAGTAGTATTTTGGATTCTTTCTCTCCCGCTTGAGCGGCTTTCAGTTGCTCCTCAAGTTGATCTGACGATCCTGTCATGAGATAAGCAACAGTATTAGCATAGCTGGCATATAATTATCATTCCTCGATGGAAGGGAATATTACCAGGTGATGCCTTCTTGGATTTCTCCAGTTCGGCGGTAACAGCAGTTAGCTGTGTCAGACACCTTTCTAGCTCTTGAGACAACAGGTTGTTCTTCTCCGTAAGCACCTGGTTATACAATGATCCTTAAATCAGTTGTATCAACTGCTTCAAGTCTCGGGGGCTACTGGTATATAATTATCATATTGGGACAATGTAAACTTACTTGCACATCTTTTAAATGTTGATTTGTGGCTCTGATAAGCCCATCTCGAGTAGCTCGGATGTATGCATCAGCCGAGCTGAAGGCATTGAATGCCTCTTTTGTAAAGCTGGGGTCTCGTAAGACGGCCCAACGGCGCCGATGATTCATGGCGCACTCCACTTCTTAGTTTGTGATGGATACATCATCTGAATCCTCGGCCGGAGGATAATCCGACGTCACTCCCGTATCAGCCCCCGTCTTTATGGCAGGATCTGGATCCCGGCTGTGGGGAGTATGACCAGCCGGACCCCCGGACATAGTCCGGTGAACTCTTTTGCTGATACAGGACAAACGGAAAAAGTCACAGTTGGATGCGGCTGCCAAGGGGCATATTTACAAATCCATACCTCTTCGATGAAGGCTCGGCCGTGTCTTTGTTTGCCTTCCTCTTCGAAGGCTTGCCCGGCGTGGGGGCCGCTCTCTTTGGAGTTGCCTCTGGGGTAGCATGGCGCGCCGAACGCCTCCCCTTTTGAGCACGGGATAGTGCGGTGGGTGAGGCAGAACGAGGGAACTCTTTCGGAGGAGATGTCTCCTGATTACTTACGTGTGAAGCAGGGAGAAGACCGCGATAGTCGGCGGTGATGGCCACTTTCGTGCCGTCATAGCTCGCCTGGTAAAACACCCCGTCCTGGAGCACCACGAATATATCTGGATCCTCTTCGAATCCGGGGTCAAGGTCCCGGTTTTGGTCCTCTGGCTGTGGGGCGGGGCTGTGAAGCCCCTCGGTGATCTTTCACCATTTCTGTTATAAATGGATGCATTAATATTCATTAACGATGACTCGAGGAGTGGAGTGAGTAGAGCAGAGGGGTTGGGACTTACCCAGCTAGGAGGATTGTACATGGAAAATCCATCTATGCGCTTAATACGAAGAAATTCCTCTTCCTCCCCTTTGAACAGTTCGACCAATATTTTGGCCAGAGCGGCGGGGATGTCCGGACCCTTCCGGCCACAGCGGGAGGCGTCACCCTCCCCATTATAGTGCCAGATGGGAAGCCCTCTATATTGTTGTGGCTGAACCCCTCGTACTATGGAAGTCGCCATTACCTCGACTATTGATAATCCGGACTGGGCAAGTATCTTTATCTTGCTCATGAGTTGACAAACTTCCGCACTATCTTCCTCCTCGAGGCTCCGAGGGCGCCAGCTATGGCGTTTCTTCAACGGAACGCTTGAAAACTCGGGAAGACCTCCTCGGATCAGGTCAGGAAGGAAGACGTCCTCGATATAGAACCATTCGGAAGGCCACTCTTCGGATGCCTTCTTTGGTGTGCCGGACAGGTATCTGGTCTCGGCGATGCGCCATATTTCGGCTCCGCCCACTTCAAATATTGATCCCTCGTGGTTACGCGGGACAAGGCAGAATAGCTTTCTCCACAATTCAAAATGGGCCTCACAACCCAGGAATAGCTCACAAAGAGTGACATAACCCACGATATGTAGGATGGAGGCGGGAGTGAAGTTGTGCAGTTGGAGGCCATAATACTCCAGAAGCCCTCGGAGGAACGGATGAATTGGAAATCCGACGCCTCTTAGCAAATAGGGAACGAAGAACACTTGTTCCCCCAGATGGATTGGGGAAATTCTCCACCTGGGCCCCACCATTGAAGGAGGTCAATCCTGCCCGAACAGGGACCAGCTCCGCGGGGGGAAGAAATCCCTGTGTTTGCAGCTTCACCAGCTGACCGTGGGATACGGAACATCTCTCCCAATCGCCTTTTCTGGGCCACAGGGACGGGAGGAGGAGCTGGGAGCGCTAGCCATGGTGGAGTGGTCTTTCCTAGCAGGCTCTGAGGATTTTTTTCGTGTGGTGATGAATGGATCTAAGATCCAATCTCTTTAAATAGACGCTCTTTCTTACATGACCGGGGTGTTATGTGCAAAAATACCCTGACCTCTCGCATTCGCTCGACACGTGGAAGCTGAAGTCGTTGATACATAGAAGCCGAGGGGTACGACATTAAATGGAAGGCCGAATACATCTCTTCGAAGTCATCGGAGGAGGAACCCGCCTTGCAATGCCGAAGACAATCTGTGCGCCAGACACCTCGTCATTGAAGCCTGGTTCGGGGGTTACTGAGGGAGTCCTGGACTAAGGGGTGCTCGGGCGTCCGGCCTGTTAGCCATGGGCCGGACTGATGGGCTGCGAAGATACAAAGACCGAAGGCTCTTACCTGTGTCTGGATGGGACTCTCCTTGGTGTGGAGGGCAAGCTCGGCGTCCGAATATGAAGATTCCTTTCTCTGTAACCGACTTTATGTAACCCTAGATCTCTCCGGTGTCCATATAAACAGGAGGGCTAGCTCCGTAGAGGCCAATCATCATAATCATAGTCATACAGGATAGACTTCTAGGGTTTTAGCCATTACGATCTCGTGGTAGATCAACTCTTGTAATACTCATATTCATCAAGATCAATAAAGCAGGAAGTAGGGTATTACCTCCATAGAAAGGGCCCAAACCTGGGTAAACATTGTGTCCCCTGCCTCCTGTTACCATCGACCCTAGACGCACAGTTCGGGACCCCCTACCTGAGATCCGTCGGTTTATACAATAATCCTTAAAACGGTTGTATCAACTGCTTTAAGTCTCGGGGGCTACTGCTATATAATTATCATATTTGGACAATGTAAATTTACCCGCATATCTTTTAAATGCTGGTATGTGGCTCTGTTAAGCCCATCTCAAGCAGCTCGGATGTATGCATCAGCCGAGCTGAAGGCATTGAATGCCTCTTTTGTAAAGTTGGGGTCGCGTAGAGCGGCCCTCCGGCGCTGATGATTCATGGCGCTCTCCACTTCCGAGTTTGTGACGGATACATCATCCGAATCCTCTGCCAAAGGACAATCCGGCGTCACTCCCGTATCAGCCCCTGTCTTTAAGGCAGGATCTGGATCCCGACTGTTGGGAATGACCGGCCGGACCCCCGGACATAGTCTCGCGAACTCTTTTCCTGATACAGGACAAACGGAAAAAGTCACAGTTGGATGCGACTGCCAAGGGGCATATTTACAAAGCCATACCTCTTCGATGAAGGATCGGCCGTGTCTTCGTTTGCCTTCCTCTTCGAAGGCTTGCCCGGCGTGGGGGCCGCTCTCTTTGGAGTTGCCTCTGGTGTAGCATGGCGCGTCGAACGCCTCCCCTTTGGGGCACGACACAGTGCGGTGGGTGAGGCAGAACGAGGAAGCTCTTTCGGAGGAGATGTCTCCTAATTACTTACGTGTGAGGCAGGGAGAAGACCGGGATAGTCGGCGGTGATGGCCACTTCCAGGCCATCATAGCTCGCCTAGTAGAACACCCCATTCTTGAGCACCACGAATATGTCCGGATCCTCTTCGAATCCGGGGTCAAGGTCCCGGTTTTGGTCCTCTGGCTGTGGGGCGGGGCTGTGAAGCCCCTCGGTGATCTTTCACCATTTCTGTTATAAATGGATGCATTAATATTCATTAACGATGACTCGAGGAGTGGAGTGAGTAGAGCAGAGGGGTTGGGACTTACCCAGCTAGGAGGATTGTACATGGAAAATCCATCTATGCGCTTAATACGAAGAAATTCCTCTTCCTCCCCTTTGAACAGTTCGACCAATATTTTGGCCAGAGCGGCGGGGATGTCCGGACCCTTCCGGCCACAGCGGGAGGCGTCACCCTCCCCATTATAGTGCCAGATGGGAAGCCCTCTATATTGTTGTGGCTGAACCCCTCGTACTATGGAAGTCGCCATTACCTCGACTATTGATAATCCGGACTGGGCAAGTATCTTTATCTTGCTCATGAGTTGACAAACTTCCGCACTATCTTCCTCCTCGAGGCTCCGAGGGCGCCAGCTATGGCGTTTCTTCAACGGAACGCTTGAAAACTCGGGAAGACCTCCTCGGATCAGGTCAGGAAGGAAGACGTCCTCGATATAGAACCATTCGGAAGGCCACTCTTCGGATGCCTTCTTTGGTGTGCCGGACAGGTATCTGGTCTCGGCGATGCGCCATATTTCGGCTCCGCCCACTTCAAATATTGATCCCTCGTGGTTACGCGGGACAAGGCAGAATAGCTTTCTCCACAATTCAAAATGGGCCTCACAACCCAGGAATAGCTCACAAAGAGTGACATAACCCACGATATGTAGGATGGAGGCGGGAGTGAAGTTGTGCAGTTGGAGGCCATAATACTCCAGAAGCCCTCGGAGGAACGGATGAATTGGAAATCCGACGCCTCTTAGCAAATAGGGAACGAAGAACACTTGTTCCCCCAGATGGATTGGGGAAATTCTCCACCTGGGCCCCACCATTGAAGGAGGTCAATCCTGCCCGAACAGGGACCAGCTCCGCGGGGGGAAGAAATCCCTGTGTTTGCAGCTTCACCAGCTGACCGTGGGATACGGAACATCTCTCCCAATCGCCTTTTCTGGGCCACAGGGACGGGAGGAGGAGCTGGGAGCGCTAGCCATGGTGGAGTGGTCTTTCCTAGCAGGCTCTGAGGATTTTTTCGTGTGGTGATGAATGGATCTAAGATCCAATCTCTTTAAATAGACGCTCTTTCTTACATGACCGGGGTGTTATGTGCAAAAATACCCTGACCTCTCGCATTCGCTCGACACGTGGAAGCTGAAGTCGTTGATACATAGAAGCCGAGGGGTACGACATTAAATGGAAGGCCGAATACATCTCTTCGAAGTCATCGGAGGAGGAACCCGCCTTGCAATGCCGAAGACAATCTGTGCGCCAGACACCTCGTCATTGAAGCCTGGTTCGGGGGTTACTGAGGGAGTCCTGGACTAAGGGGTGCTCGGGCGTCCGGCCTGTTAGCCATGGGCCGGACTGATGGGCTGCGAAGATACAAAGACCGAAGGCTCTTACCTGTGTCTGGATGGGACTCTCCTTGGTGTGGAGGGCAAGCTCGGCGTCCGAATATGAAGATTCCTTTCTCTGTAACCGACTTTATGTAACCCTAGATCTCTCCGGTGTCCATATAAACAGGAGGGCTAGCTCCGTAGAGGCCAATCATCATAATCATAGTCATACAGGATAGACTTCTAGGGTTTTAGCCATTACGATCTCGTGGTAGATCAACTCTTGTAATACTCATATTCATCAAGATCAATAAAGCAGGAAGTAGGGTATTACCTCCATAGAAAGGGCCCAAACCTGGGTAAACATTGTGTCCCCTGCCTCCTGTTACCATCGACCCTAGACGCACAGTTCGGGACCCCCTACCTGAGATCCGTCGGTTTATACAATAATCCTTAAAACGGTTGTATCAACTGCTTTATGTCTCGGGGGCTACTGCTATATAATTATCATATTTGGACAATGTAAATTTACCCGCATATCTTTTAAATGCTGGTATGTGGCTCTGTTAAGCCCATCTCAAGCAGCTCGGATGTATGCATCAGCCGAGCTGAAGGCATTGAATGCCTCTTTTGTAAAGTTGGGGTCGCGTAGAGCGGCCCTCCGGCGCTGATGATTCATGGCGCTCTCCACTTCCGAGTTTGTGACGGATACATCATCCGAATCCTCTGCCAAAGGACAATCCGGCGTCACTCCCGTATTAGCCCCTGTCTTTAAGGCAGGATCTGGATCCCGACTGTTGGGAATGACCGGCCGGACCCCCGGACATAGTCTCGCGAACTCTTTTCCTGATACAGGACAAACGGAAAATGTCACAGTTGGATGCGACTGCCAAGGGGCATATTTACAAAGCCATACCTCTTCGATGAAGGATCGGCCGTGTCTTCGTTTGCCTTCCTCTTCGAAGGCTTGCCCGGCGTGGGGGCCGCTCTCTTTGGAGTTGCCTCTGGTGTAGCATGGCGCGTCGAACGCCTCCCCTTTGGGGCACGACACAGTGCGGTGGGTGAGGCAGAACGAGGAAGCTCTTTCGGAGGAGATGTCTCCTAATTACTTACGTGTGAGGCAGGGAGAAGACCGGGATAGTCGGCGGTGATGGCCACTTCCAGGCCATCATAGCTCGCCTAGTAGAACACCCCATTCTTGAGCACCACGAATATGTCCGGATCCTCTTCGAATCCGGGGTCAAGGTCCCGGTTGTGGTCCTCTGGCTGTGGGGCGGGGCTGTGATATGTCCATTTTGCATCATGCTTTTATATTGATATTTATTGCATTATGGGCTGTTATTACATGTTATGTCACAATACTTATGCCTATTCTCTCTTATTTTACAAGGTTTACATGAAGAGGGAGAATGCCGGCAGCTGGAAATCTGGGCTGGAAAAGGAGCAAATATTAGAGACCTATTCTGCACAGCTCCAAAAGTCCTGAAACTTCAAGGAAGTTATTTTTGGAATTAATAAAAAATACTGGCGAAAGAATCCACCAGAGGGGGCCCACACCCTGGCCACGAGGGTGGGGGGGCGCTCCCTACCCCCCTGGGCGCGCCCCCTGCCTCGTGGGCCCCCTGGCAGGCCTCCGGTGCCTGTCTTCTGCTATATGAAGTCTTTTATCCTGGAAAAAAATCATAAGCAAGCTTTCGGGGAGAAACTCCGCCGCCACAAGGCGGAACCTTGGCGGAACCAATCTAGGGCTCCGACAGAGCTGTTCTGCCGGGGAAACATCTCTCCGGGAGGGGGAAATCATCACCATCGTCATCACCAACGATCCTCTCATCGGGAGGGGGTCAATATCCATCAACATCTTCACCAGCACCATCTCCTCTCAAACCCTAATTCATCTCTTGTATCTAATCTTTGTCCCAAAGCCTCAGATTGGCACCTGTGGGTTGCTAGTAGTGTTGATTACTCCTTGTAGTTGATGCTAGTTGGTTTATTTGGTGGAAGATCATATGTTCAGATCCTTTATGCATATTAATACCCCTCTGATTATGAACATGAATATGATTTGTGAGTAGTTACGTTGATCCCGAGGACATGGCAGAAGTCTTGCTATAAGTAGTCATGTGAATTTGGTATTCGTTCGATATTTTGATGAGATGTATGTTGTCTCTTCTTTAGTGGTATTATGTGAACATCGACTACATGACACTTCACCATTATTTGGGCCTAGAGGAAGGCATTGGTAAGTAATAAGTTGGTGATGGGTTGCTAGAGTGACAGAAGCTTAAACCCTAGTTTATGAGTTGCTTCATAAGGGGCTGATTTGGATCCATATGTTTCATGCTATGGTTAGGTTTACCTTAATAATTCTTTTGTAGTTGCGGATGCTTGCAATAGGGGTTAATCATAAGTGGGATGCTTGTCCAGGAAAGGACAGCACCCAAGCACCGGTCGACCCACATACCAAATTATCAAAGTAACGAACGCGAATCATATGAGCGTGATGAAAACTATCTTGACGATAATTCCCATGTGTCCTCGGGAGCGCTTTTCTTTATATAAGAGGTTATCCATGCTTGTCCTTTGCTACAAAAAGAATTGGGCCATCTTGCTGCACCTTATTTACTTTCATTACTTGTTACCCGTTACAAATTACCTTATCACAAAACTATCTGTTACCGATAATTTCAGTGCTTGCACAGAATACCTTACTAAAAACCGCTTATCATTTCCTTCTGCTCCTCGTTGGGTTCGACACTCTTACTTATCGAAAGGACTATGATAGATACCCTATACTTGTGTGTCATCAAAACTCCTTTCTGGCGCCGTTGCCGGGGAGTGAAGCGCCTTTGGTAGGTGGAATTTGGTAAGAAAAAATTTATATAGTGTGCTGAAATTTACTGTCACTTGTTACTATGGAAAGTAATCCTCTGAGGGGCTTGTTCGGGGTATCTTCACCCCGACCAGTAGAGCAAGGAGTTGCTCCTCAACCTACTGAACCTACTGAAAATGTTTACTTTGAAATTCCTTCGGGTATGATAGAGAAACTGCTAGCTAATCCTTTTACAGGAGATGGAACATTACATCCCGATTTGCACCTAATCTATGTGGATGAAGTTTGTGGATTATTTGAGCTTGCAGGTATGCCCGAGAATCTTATCAAGAAGAAGGTCTTCCCTTTATCTTTGAAGGGAGAGGCATTGACATGGTTTAGGCTATGTGATGATATGGGATCATGGAACTACAACCGATTGATATTGGAATTGCATCACAAGTTTTATCCTATGCATCTTGTTCATTGTGATCGTAATTATATATATAATTTTTGGCCTCGCGAAGGAGAAAGCATCGCTCAAGCTTGGGGGAGGCTTAAGTCAATGTTATACTCATACCCCAATCATGAGCTCTCAAGAGAAATGATTATTCAGAATTTTTATGCTCGGCTTTCTCTCAATAATCGCTCCATGCTCGATACGTCTTGTACTGGTTCTTTTATGATGAAGACTATTGAATTCAAATGGGATTAATTGGAAATAATTAAACGCAACTCTGAAGATTGTGACCTCGACGAAGGTAAGTGATACATCTCCGTCGTATCTACTTTTCCAAACACTTTTGCCCTTGTTTTGGACTCTAACTTGCATGATTTGAATGGAATTAACCCGGACTGATGCTGTTTTTAGCAGAATTGCCATGGTGTTATTTTTGTGCAGAAATAAAAGTTCTCGGAATGACCTGAAAATCAACGGAGAATTATTTTGGACTTAATAAAAAATACTGGCGAAAGAATCAAGGCCAGGGGGCCCACACCCTGTCCATGAGGGTGCGGGGCGCGCCTACCCCCTGGGCGCGCCCCCTGCCTTGTGGGCCCCCTGGAGCTCCACCGACCTCAACTCCAACTCTATATCTTCACGTTCGGGGTGAAAAAAATCAGAGAGAAGGATTCATCACGTTTTACGATACACCGCCAAGCCCTAATCTCTCTCGGGAGGGCTGATCTGGAGTCCGTTCGGGGCTCCGAAGAGGGGAATCCGTCGCCATCGTTATCATTAACCATCTTCCATGACCAATTTCTGAGATTGATGTTGCTATGACTTTGCTATGCTTAATGCTTGTCACTAGGGCCCGAGTGCCATGATTTCAGATCTGAACCTATTATGTTTTCATGAATATATGTGAGTTCTTGATCCTATCTTGCAAGTCTATTGTCACCTACTATGTGTTATGATCCGACAGCCCCGAAGTGACAATAATCAGGACCACTCCCGGTGATGACCGTTGTTTGAGGAGTTCATGTATTCACTATGTGTTAATGCTTTGGTCCGGTACTCTATTAAAAGGAGGCCTTAATATCCCTTAGTTTCCATTAGGACCCCACTTCCACGGGAGGGTAGGACAAAAGATGGCATGCATGTTCTTTTCCATAAACACGTATGACTATATTCGGAATACATGCCTACATTACATTGATGAATTGGAGCTAGTTCTGTGTCACCCTATGTTATAACTGTTGCATGAATAATCGCATCCGGCATAATTCTCCATCACTGATCCAATGCCTACGAGCTTTTCACATATTGTTCTTCGCTTATTTACTTTTCCGTTGCTACTGTTACAATTACTACAAAACTATCACTGTTACTTTTGCCACCGTTACCGTTACTTCCATATTACTTTGCTACTAAATACTTTGCTGTAGATACTAAGTTATCCAGGTGTGGTTGAATTGACAACTCAACTGCTAATACTTGAGAATATTCTTTGGCTCCCCTTGTGTCGAATCAATAAATTTGGGTTGAATACTCTACCCTCGAAAACTGTTGCGATCCCCTATACTTGTGGGTTATCAGTAAGGAGTCAGCTATAACACCTAAGTTTGATTGTGTTAAATCTTTTATGGATACCGATGTTTTCCGTGAATTTAGCACTAAATATGGGCTTGACTCTAAGATAGTAGCTTCTTTCTGTGAATCCTTTGCTACTGATGTTGATCTCCCTAAGGAGAAGTGGTTTAAATATAATCCTCCCATTAAAGTAAAAGTAGTTGCAACTATTAAAGTTGAAGAAAAGACTATCACTTATAATGATCGTGTCGTCCCTACTGCTTATATTGAGAAACCACCTTTTCCTGTTAGAATAAAGGATCATGCTAAAGCTTCAACTGTGGTCAATGTCGGTGTCAAAACCGGCGGATCTCGGGTAGGGGGTCCCAAACTGTGCGTCTAAGGTCGATGGTAACAGGAGACAAGGGACACAATGTTTACCCAGGTTCGGGCCCTCTCTATGGAGGTAATACCCTACTTCCTGCTTGATTGATCTTGATGAATATGAGTGTTACAAGAGTTGATCCACCACGAGATCGTAATGGCTAAACCCTAGAGGTCTAGCTTGTATGACTATGGTAAATGAATGTGTCCTCTGGACTAAGTCCTCCGGTTTATATAGACACCCGAAGGATCTAGGGTTTACACCAGGTCGGTTACAAAGAAAGGAATCTACACATTTGATCGCCAAGCTTGCCTTCCACGCCAAGGAGAGTCCCATCCGGACACGGGTGCAGTTTTCGGTCTTCGTATCTTCACAGCCCATCAGTCCGGCCCATGGCTAACAGGCCGGACGCCCGAGGACCCCTTAGTCCAGGACTCCCTCAGTAGCCCCTGAACCTGGCATGAATGACGAGGAGTCCGGCACGCAGATTTGTCTTCGGCATTGCAAGGCGGGTTCCCGCTTTCCGGATACTTCACAATGGTCTTTGGACGATCGAGTTTGGCTCTGCAGCACGAGTAGCATATACTTCCATAGAGGGCATCATAATTTATAAGTACAATCCTCTTGCAATTTTTTACAACATGACATCACGTCAGTCCGGTCATTATTTTGAATCGTTTTTTCGCCTGCTGCCTCACGTTCTGAGACGCGGTTGTCATTGGCACGTCATATCCAAGCAGAGATCATGTCGCCTTATTAAGGGATTCTTTATCGACACAGACGTGGGTAACCCAACCGTCTTTAGGGTACAAATCCTTGGGAATAGGCAAGTTTTAAGGCCCAGGAGGAGGCATTCAATATTCACGGCCTTTATAAAGGGGTACAGACCCGTCTTTCTTCTCCATGCTTGCTTCTTCCTCGACCCTTACTACCTCGAGTTCCAACACCCGGGTTTCAATTGCCACAAGCCTTAGCCATGTCCGGATGCAGCCGTCAGGGCTGGTGGGTGGCTTCTTCTGTCATAGAGGAGGATATTGCGAAGCTTCAGGCGGCAAGATATCTGACCATAGAAATCCTCCATCGGCTTCCCACGAAAGGGTAGGTTATCCCTACCCCCAGATCCGGCGAGAGGGTCGTATTCGTTTCCCACTTCCTCCGAGGATTAGGGTTCGCCCTTAATCCCTTCGTCTGGGGCTCATGTTCTATTATGGACTTGATTTTCACGATCTCGCCCCGAAATCTGTTCTTCTCATCTCGGCGTATATCGTCACGTGCGAAGCCTTCCTCTGAACTCCTCCGCACTTCGGCTTGTGGCTCAAGACCTTCATTGTGAAGCCGCAAGTGATAGAGGGGGAGCAGGCGGAGTGCGGTGGTGCCTCAGTGAGCAAGCTTACCAGCGCTGTTTGGCTAAAAGGATCCTTCAAAGAATATTTCGACTTATGGCAGCAGGATTGGTTCTATATCACCGAGCCCCGTGGTTCCAAGTGGGTAGCTGCGCCTGCGTTCCGATCCAGCCCCCCAATTCAGCTTGCATCATGGATTACTAAGGGGTTGGACTGGGGATCAGTTGATGAAGCGTTGACTCTGCAGAGTCGTATCCGAAGCCTCGTTGAGAAGGATATCGATCTCGTCAACGTTATTAGGTAATGCTAGTCCGCCGGACCCTGCCGTGCCAGGGACGGCCTCTCCGCATGTGGGAGTTTAATCCAGAAGGGCCACGGACTCTTCAGCACTTCTTCGGCACTACGCACGAAGGAATGTGGAAATTATTTTTCGGGAAATGAAAACAATGGCTGGACACCACCGAAGATATCGGCCTTGACTGCAACCATCCGGACACCCCGGTAAGCGCTCAACTTCCGAACACCTTTTAGTCAAGCATCCCGTAATAAGATATTGAGCAAACCATGTTCTCCAGGGCTGGATAAAGAAAGTGGAACGAATTAGGTGTCCAGCCCCCCTTCTCGAAGACTCAGGGGACGCCGTGCTGACAAGGATGCTGGCCCTGACACCGTACTAGGTGCCTATGAAGGAGGGCAAGAACAAGAAGACCGGAGGCGACCCTTGTTCCGGAGATAAATCAGACGCCGTGTCCGGGGAAATCAAAGTTTCTTCGCCCAAAGACAAAGGTGCAGGAGAAGCGAACATCCCTTCTCCCCATGGCAAGAAAAGGGCCATCTCCGAAGCTTGGGAGGAGAAGTCTCCCAAGAGAGGCAAAATGCCATCGTCAAGCGGCTCGGGCTTGGCAAGCGACATCGTCGCACAGTTTCATCATGAGGACAAGCCTCCAGCCAAATCGTAAGTGAAGCAGGGTGCTTTAAACATATCCCGCTCCTTTCTTGTTACCGGAGTAGCATCTAATATATATGTCTTCGTAGTTCAGCGCTCAATTTTCCTCATCAATCCTCTTCCTAGATGATGGAGAGCGATACGCCTCCCCCGACCTCCTCGCCGTGCGGGGGGCGAAGAAGACCTTACCCGAAGGTGGTCCATCTGTTGCCCAGGGTTTGACGGCCAATAATGAAGGTCCCGGACTATCCGGTTTACAGCCGGAGATGATTCTGGAGATGAGTGAACGGGTTCCTTCAAAGGAAGGCCGTACTCCTGCGGCGGCTTCCGAAGATCCAGAAGCACCGGACATGTTAACTGTAGCAACCAGACCTCAAACAGTCTGATCTCTGTGCACCAGTGTCATCCCTGGATCAGTAATGCTAACACACACAGGTCTTGGAGGATTTATAACAGAGTAGCAATCACACACTTATTACAATGTATATGGCTTAAGGCCATCTAAATACGATAACAGCGGAAGACTTGGAAGATAAGTGAGTCCATCAACTCCAACGGCATCACTGAGTATAAGACCACGACCTAAGGCACCTTACTCGTCGTCTGAAAAGTCTGCAACATGAAACGTTGCAGCCCGAAAACGGGTCAGCACATGGAATACGCTGGCAATGTAACACATAGAGAATAATGAACATAATAATGCTATACTACATGCATATATGGCTGGTGGAAAGCTCTACGGTTACAGTTTTGCGAAAAGCCAATTTTTCCCTACTGCAAAGGAATAAATTTTATTTAACTATCATGGTGGTTCTTAAACATTGAGAATGGTTGACAGCATTCTCAATCCCAATTAAGTATCATCATTAACCCAACAAGATTAATTAAAGTAACATGATGAGATTCACATGATAATCCAAGTACTAGATACTCAAGTTGTCCATAACCAGGTACACGGCTAACCATGATTAGTTTATACACTCTGCAGAGGTTTGTGCACTTTTCCCACAAGACTCGATCTCCTCCGTTGGGATTCTCGCACTTCATGGTGTTTGAGAAACGGATGACCGAGACACAGTCTTTCAGAAGTGTTTGCACCTTACGATGTGATAGACCGTACCACCTACATCCCCTACATCTGCTAGTCTACCACTGTAAGAGTTCACACAACTTAATCAACTATGCTAGAGCCCATAATAGCTTGCGGCTGCACACGGAAGTTTCTAGCATGAATAATCTCATGATCCCTTTGAACCTGGGTGGCGGTCCAAAAGAAAAACAGGCAATCCTGGAATACCCAGGTACCTCAATCCACCCAGATGTGAGTTTTAGTTGCCACCTTAAGTAAACCATTAATTAACAATCTCACATCTGTCATGAATATCTCTCAAACCCAATCCGCGTCTACGAGCATAGCATAGCAATATAATAGCAAACGTAGAAGTAACTCCCAAGGGTTTGATAATAAAACAGGTAATAGGTACTACCTCAACTACTTCCCAATACCCACAATTTAATTAGATCCTAATCATGCAATGTTTGAGGATTGATCTAATGCAATAAAAACTGGGTATGGAAAAAGTATGATCAAAGTGTTACTTGCCTTGCTGATGATCCGCGAAACCTAGAGATTCGAAGTAACAAGCGGCGCACTCCGGGTACTCTATCGCAAACAAACAAGCAAACAATAAGTACTCATCTAATGCACAAGTAAAACTCAAATAAAAGATCCAACCAGAAAGTTCAACTTAAGAACTCCGGTTTGCAAAAGGAATCAAATCGAACGAAGCAACGAAAGTCAAACGGCGAAAGAAACAAGCTTCGTTTACTAATCTGGGTCTAGGTCAAATTTTACAGTAGCAAAAACTTGTTTGAGTAGGTTAACCGGAAAGAGAATTTCGAGACGAAACTCTAGGCGCTTGAATCGCCTGATACCGATAAACGAGCGAAAAGTTAAACGAAAACGAAAATCTGATCAGAAATCGAGAGCTGGAAAAATCGTGGAAAATCGATGAAAAAGAAAACTGACGAACAGTTAAACGAACGGACGTTCGTTAACAACGACAATCCGACGAACACGTTCGTTTTAACGAACGGGTCGGTGAATGTTCACTAAATAGTAAAACCGAAAAAATAATAAACCGATCTGAAAAAAACGAAAACTAGGGTTTAGAAAAAAACGAACAGTTTTTTTTAGAAAACCGGCAAGGCGGCGGCGGCTCGGCTACCTCGTCGGGACGGGCTCCGGCGGCGTCGGGCGGGGCTCCGGCGGGGCTCGGCGAGGGCGGCGGGGCTCGGGGCGGCGGCGGCACGGCTGCGGGGTGGCGGGCGAGCGGCGGCGGCGGGTGCGGGTGCGGGTGCGGGGCGGCGGCGGGGTGAGAGGGAGGGGCGGCGGCGGGGGGTATATAAGAGGGGGGCTGGCTTGGAGGAGGGGCAAGGTGGCGGCGCGGGGCGTGTCCGAGCCGGACTCCGGCGGCGGCGGCGTCGTGCGCGCGAGGGAGACGACGGGGTGGGCCGGCTGGCTCGGCTGGGCCTCGGCCCGGTCGGGCGCAGTGGTTTTTTTTAATATATTCCGCCGAATCAAAAAAAATCACAGAAAAATAAATAAAAATCCAAAAATGTTAACACAAAATTTCCCCGTCTAATTAAAATAATTAGAACAAGGTGAACATTTGTTTGACCCAAAAATGCAGTTTTGAAAACGTGCAATTTTTTTAATGCAAGTAAAATTGCAAATAAAATTCGAATAAAATCCAATGTATGATTTTAATATTTTTCCTCCAATATTTCAATTGTTTTGGAGAAGTCATCTTTTCTCCTCTCGTTTATTTTAATATGAAATATTTTTCGGAGAGAAAATAATTAAAACCAAAAATCCTCGTTTTATTATTTGATAAAAATCAAATATGAAAAACCGGAAAAATCCCCAACCCTCTCCGAGGGTCCTTGAGTTGCTTAGGATTTATCGAGGATTTGCCAAAATGCAATAAAATATGCTATGCAATGATGATCTAATGTATAACATTCCAAATTGGAAATTTGGGATGTTACACTTAAGAACTCCGGTCTGCAAAAAGAATCAAATCAAACGAAGCAACGAAAGTCAAACGGCGAAAAAACAAGCTTCGCTTACTAATCTGGATCTAAGTCAAATTTTACAGTAGCAAAAACTTGTTTGAGTTGGTTAAACAGAAAGAGAATTTCGAGACGAAACTCTAGGCGCTTGAATCGCATGATTCCGATAAACGAGCGAAGAGTTATACTAGAACGAAAATCGGATCAGAAATCGCGATCTGGAATAATCGCGGAAAATACGAGAAAAAGAAAAACTGACGAACAGGCTAACGAACGAACGTTCGTTAACTGCGGCTAAACGATGAATGCGTTCGTTAAAACGAACGAACGAGCGAACGCTCGCTATTTAACTAAACCGAAAAAACCGATCTAATAATAAAAAAACAACCGCAGTTTTTTAAAAAAACCTGGCGGTTTTCTAAAGAAAACCGCCGGCGGCGGCGACGAACTCCGGCGGCTACCTCGGCGAGGCGGGCGGCTCCGGCGGGGTCGGCGGGCGGCGTCGGACGGCGGCGGGCGACGGCGACGGGCGGCGGTGGCAGACGACGGCGGCGGCGGCGGATTAGGGTTAGGGTTTCGGGGGCGGCAGCGACTAGGGCCAACGGGGCCAGGGGTGGCGCCTTATAAAGGCCCGGCCAGGCGGAGTCCTGGCCGAACACGGCCCAAAGTCGGTTTCGTTTTTTTAAATAATTACGCGCAGAAAAACAAACAAAAGAAATACTAAACAGACTCCAAAAATCCCGAAATAAATTTTACCCGACTTCTAAAATCAAGCCGGACAAGATGAACATTTATTTGGGGCCTAAATGCAATTTTGAAAAACGCGCATTTTTTTCCTAACCAAATAAAATAACGAAAAACTCCACAATAAAAATCTTATTTGATTTTTTTATTAAATCCTCAATATTCCTTTATTTTGGGAAAGTCATTTTATTCCCTCTCTCATATTGTTATAATTGGAATAATTGAAGATAAAATAAATAAAATCAAATGATCCTATTTTCAAAATTTGAGAAAACTCAAATATGAAAATAACGAAATTCCCAACTCTCTCCTATGGGTCCTTGAGTTGCGTAGAATTTCTAGCATCTAGCCAAAATGCAATAAAATATGATATGCAATAATGATCTAATGTATAACATTCCAAATTGAAAATTTGGGATGTTACATTAACGAACATGCTGCGACAGGCGTCTATCTCAGAGGAGCACCGTGCCCTGATGGGTCCGGTGGTCGAGAGGGTGCTGTCCGCGAAGGGCGGATTGAATAAAGCCTTCACGAGCCTGTTAAGAGGCTAGCTTCGAGGTTTGTCATATAATTTTTCCAGCTGTACTTTATTCGCAAAATACACCCGTGTATAGATAGTAGCCCCTGAGACTCGGATTGCCTTCCCAAGGGAGGCGATCGGAGGATCAAGAAGATATGCTCAGGTAACAATCTGATGTAATTGGAACACAGGCCATTTCTGCCCCGGCAACTGTCCGGACTACAGAAGTAGCCGAGCTGTAGTGGAAGCTCGATGTGGCGGGGATGACATTGCGTTGATCAACATGCGTCTTGGACGAGTCGCAAGGTATGTGTTTGGAGCGGTCATGACACATACGTGCTTATAATATAAGCGTGACGCTAAAATTTGTATACTGGATGTGCGTGACTGCAGATGGTGTTGCCGCAGTTGAGGTTCTTCGGGCAAAGCTAGCCCGGGCCAAGGAGCAGGCCCGGTTTAGTAATGCAGCTGCCGAAAAGGCATCGGCCGAGTTAAAGGCCGAACAGGCTGCTCGGCGCCAAGATGAGGAGAAAATACCCATGATGGCGCTTGAACTGAAGGATGCTGCTGGCCGCTGTGAATTCCTTGAGAAGGATAATAAAGCCAAAACAGCTGAACTTGACAAGGCCTTACAAGAGGCAAAAGAAGCGCGGTCTGAATCCAGAGCAGCCCGTGAGGAGATCCGGCAAGCTGGGGAGACTGCAGCCGGTAAGCCCTTTTTGCTACAGGCTAAGTTCGGCGATCCCAACTATGCTCAGCTTAACCAAGTGTGGAGTTCTCCAGACGAGTTTTTAGACTTGCCGAAGAGTTCTTCCGATGCGGCGTAGTTTTACCAAGCGCGAGAGGGGTATGCAATGGAGAAGCTTTTCTGGTCACAATTTGGCGCATGGAAGCGCCCTCTGTTGCTAAATGAACAGATGTCCCAATGGGCCGAGCTTCATAGGATATCTGGCGCTGCCATGAACAACATCATAATCCGGCTGTGGCCGACTGAGCCTATTCCGAATAGCTACTTCGGCTTGGTGCAGCAGCTTGTTGATGCGGCGCCACGTATCGACGCTGTTAAGCGGTCGGCGTGCATTGAGGGTGCACTGATGGCCTTTGCCCGTGTCAAGACATACTGGGGGAAGATGAAGGCCATCGATGTTGCTGCCAAGAGTCCACCCAAGGGCAAGGACCATCATGCACCGGAGCATTATTTTGAGGACGTCTTAGACGCTGCCCGCTTGATAGAGGGTCAATGCTCGAAAGACATAATATTCGAGTGAGGTGTATGGAAATTGTAAAAGACAATTTTATATTTAATCTATTTTTATGTTTTCTTCGAAAGCTTTTGTTCCTCCTGTGCGGCCGTTTTTATATAATCTGAAAGTTTTCCAGTCGTCGGCTTCAGCCCCCTTGTAGGAAGTACGGGGGTGTTCGGAAAAGCATTTGATCACTCTTGACCCAACGTCTTGGTCCATGAAGGAGGTGACAATGCGGCGAACCAGGCAACCAGACTATAGGGCGTTAACACTTTCACTTAGCCATAGGAGTTTTATGGTGGGTCTACGATATAGCCCCTGGTATGTACGCGGCTTATTTTAATAAGATGCGTTGCAAAATTGATCTGAAAAAGATCCTTCGTATGACACGGAGAGAATCGATAAAGATTCTGATAAGTCGTCGAGTGGTTGACCAGCTCTCGCCGCATCATGACAGTCAGTTTTCGACTTTCTCTACTGAGGTGCTTGACCAGATGAACCGGAAGCACAATCACAGTAGTTCTCCCTTTACTACCCTAGCCGATAGAGCGGAACGTAGGGTAGCAAGCACAGGAGCCGGGCAACCCAACTATTGACTCAAGACATGATTCGGAGCTGATGCATATAAGGCCAAACTCGCGACGCCGAAGTATGCTATAAAGCTGTTCGGACTTGCCGGCAACTCATTTGTTCCCATACCGAGCCCCTGGCAAGTTATATCGAGGTGTGTGTGTAAAACAACCACAGGAGCAAAAATTTGGGTCGATTAGGAAAAAGTCAATGCTGAACACTATTGCTTTTACTGGGAGCTGAGTGATATGCCAATTATTATGTAGATAACAAAGCCGCAACCCTGGCTATTTGACATGCCAGGGGCCGAAGGCTGAGGAAAAAGGCATGTAACAGGCTCGAAATAGAGAGCGCGGTCTACAAAAAGTTGTTTTGGACCTCCTGTCGCACGTCTGTGCCGCCTGTCCTCGGTTAAGGGACTCCTTGGCAGGAATAACCCTTGGATGATTGTACGAAGCTGAACTCTGGTAGAGTCCGCGGGGTGACCGGCCCTTGAGCTACCTATGGAGGGGATAATAAAAAGGAAAAAAGGCAGTTATAAAAGTAGGGGGATTACAGGCCCACCCGTATTGTGCTTCCACCGATGCCCAGGGTGTTTCAAGTGCATAATTATGTATGCGCAGTACCCACTTCGAGGGCATATTAGGCAAACGGCGGAAGCCGATTTGCTAGTCCAATATGGACATTGATCGGTCATGTTGAATGGAGACCGGCGGCATGATGGCCGACGTGGTATGCGACGTGATAAGGCCGCTGTGTAGTTCGGCTGAGGTAGCCGTAGTATGATCTCCTGTACGGAGGGAGTGTTCCGTGCACTCACCCCTAGGGGTGTGTGTCACGTATACCATGTTTACTGTTTTTGCTTCGGGGGGAAACTGCTTCTGACCCCCGTTGTTCGGTTGGTGAGCCTCTTCGTCGTCGCTATCGCCGGGCAGCCTCTTCCCCTTGTGTACGACATTTAACTTGCCGGCCTGTTTGAATACCCAACAACTTCTGTTGGTGTGATTAGCTGGTTCATTGGGGTGGTCATGAATCTGGCAGGGCCTATCCAATATTTTGTCTAAATTGGATGGTCCGTCTTTGTTTGCCGTAAATGGCTTTTTCCGTTGGCCGGGTTTGGGGCCGCTGAATCCAGCGTTGACCGTTGTGTCCTGCGTGCCCTCATTATTATTGCGACGTTTGTTTTTATTGCGTCGTGGCTTTCCATTACCGTCTCGTACTTCGGAGGTGCCCGGATCGCTAGCGCTATTGCTTCTACGGGCGAGCCAGCTGTCTTCTCCTGTGCAAAAGCGGGTCATCAGAGCGGTAAGGGCTGACATAGACTTTGGTTTTTCCTGGCCGAGGTGGCGGGCAAGCCACTCGTCCCATACGCTATGTTTGAAGGCCGCCAGGACTTCTGCGTCCGATAGTCAAGAATTTGGTTCTTTTTAACTAAGAACCTAGTCTAGAGCTTTCTGGCGGACTCTCCGGGCTGCTGGACAATGTGACTTAGGTCATCGGCATCCGGTGGCCGGACATATGTACCTTGAAAGTTATCGCGGAAGGCATCTTCCAACTCCTCCCAGCTGCCAATTGAGTTTTCAGGCAGACTATTTAGCCAGTGCCGAGCTGGTCCTTTGAGTTTTGACGGGAGGTATTTGATTGCATGAAGGTCGTCTCCGCGGGCCACATGGATATGGAGAAGGAAATCCTCAATCCATACCGTGGGATCTGTTGTTCCTTCATATGATTCAATATTTACGGGTTTAAACCATTTTGGGAACTCGTGATCCATTACTCCATCAGTGAAGCAAAGGGGGTGTGCAGCGCCTCTATATCGGGCCGCATCGCTACGTAGCTCCGATGAAGTCCATCTACGGTTTTCAGCCCGGGCGTGACTAGGTTTGTCGCGTCCGGATAGATAGCCATCGTCGCATGTCGAGGTACGTCCTCACGATCCGTAGATCGATCTGGTATATCCTGCTTTACTGTCCAGGTCCTGCCGGAGGTCTTACGTATCACCCCAAGCTGTGTTATTTCTATCTTTGCGTGGCGGTGGGGCCGGTTACTGTTCGGCTTGAATTGCCGCTTTATCCCGACCAAGTTGTGGTCGGCCTGCCGCATTGTCCCGACCGCGCTATGGTCGGTCGGCCGCGCTGCGCGATTGAGGTATGAGCTCTGGCGCCTCCTCATTAAACTGGGGTTGCAGTTTGCGCTTCGGGTAACTCTTGGCTGGGAGCTTGAGGCCGTATTCTTCGGCTGCTAAGACATTAGTCCATCTGTCATTGAGCAGATCTTGGTCAGCTTGCAGCTGCTGCTGTTTCTTTCTTAGGCTCCTTGTAGTGGCTATTAGCCTGCGCTTGAAGCGCTCCTGCTTGAGAGGTTCCTCGGGCACTGTGAAATCCTCGTCGCCGAGGCTTACTGTCGGTGTCAAAACCGGCGGATCTCGGGTAGGGGGTCCCGAACTATGCGTCTAGAATCGATGGTAACAGGAGACAGGGGACACGATGTTTACCCAGGTTCGGGCCCTCTCTATGGAGGTAATACCCTACTTCCTGCTTGATTGATCTACCACGAGATCATAATGGCTAAACCCTAGAAGTCTAGCCTGTATTACTATGGTAATGAATATATGCCATCCGGACTATGCCCTCCGGTTTATATAGGCACCGGAGGGATCTAGGGTTACATAGAGTTGGTTACATAAGAAGGAATCTTCATAGTTGATCGCCAAGCTTGCCTTCCACGCCAAGGAGAGTCCAATCCGGACACGGGTACATTCTTCGGCCTTCATGTCTTCACAGACCATCAGTCCGACCCATGGATAACAGGCCGGACGCCCGAGGACCCCTTAGTCCAGGACTCCCTCAGTAGCCCCTGAACCAGTCTCCAATAGCGAGGTGTCCGGCACCCAAATTGTCTTCGGTATTGCAAGGCGGGTTCCTCCTTTAGTGATTTCCAAGTAATGTATTCGGCCATAGATTCAATGTCTGCCCTCGACTTCTACGTGTTTAATAACCTCGTCCTCCACGTGTCGAGCGAATGTGGGGGGTCAGGGTATTTTTTCAAATAACACCCCGTTTAGGCCACGAAGAGCGCCTATTTAAAGAGATTGGATCTTGGATCCATTCAACATCTCGCGGAGAAAAATCCCCAAAGATCACTAGGAGAAGCCATTCCAACATGTCCAGCATTCCCAGTTCCTCCTTCGACTCAGAGAGAGGCGAGTGGGAGAAGTGCTCAGTGGCCCACAACAAATTAAAGAAGCTGCAAACGCAGGGATTCCTCCCCCTGCAGATCTGGTTCCTGTTCGAGCAGGGCAAGCCTCCATTAACGGCGAGACCCAGGTGAAGGATTTTCCCAATCCATCTTGGGGGAACGAGTTTGTTTCGTCCCTTACCTGCTAAGGGGCGTCGGGCTTCCAATCCATCTGCTCCTCCGGGGTCTTCTGGAATACTATGGCCTTCAGCTGCACAAATTACTCCGGCCTCCATTTTGCACATTGCAGGCTATGTTGCATTGTGTGAACTGTTTCTGGGCATTGAGGCCCATTTCAAACTGTGGAGAAAGCTGTTCTGCCTTGTCCTGCGCAACCACCAGGGGTCAATATTTAAAGTGGGCGGAGCCGAAGTATGGCGCGTCGCCGATACCGGATACCTATCCGGCACACCAAGGAAGGCGTCCGAAGAATGGCCTTGCGAATGGTTCTATATAGAAGACGTCGCTCTTCCCGATCCAGTTCGCATGGGTCTCCCGGAATTTGCAAGCGTTCCGCTGAAGAAACTTCACAGCTGGCGCCCCCGAAGTCTTGAAGAAGAGGACAGTGCGGAAGTTTGTCAGCTCCTGGGCAAGATAAGGATGCTTGCCCAGTCCAGATTTACAATAGTGGAGGTAATGGCGACCTCCATAGCGCGGGGGGTTCAGCCACTTCAATACAGAGGGATCCCAATGTGGCCCTACAATGAGGAGGATGACGCCTCCCGCTGTGGTCGGAAAGGTCCGGACTCCCCCGCCGCTTTAGCCAAGATACTGGCCGAGCTGTTCAAAGGGGAAGAAGAAGAATTTCTCCACATTAATCGGAGAGAAGGGTACGCCATGTACAACCCTCCCAGCTGGGTGAGTCCTAACCTCTTTGCTTTTATTCATTCCGCTCTTGTAGCCATCTTTAATGAATTCCCTATCCGCTTATCTTGAAACAACACTGACGGAAGTTAACCAAGGGGCTTAGTAGCCCTGCCCCACAGCCGGAGAACCACAACCGGGAGCTTGATCCTGGGTTCGAAGAGGACCCGGACATATTCGTGGTACTCGCGGAAGGGGTGTTTTACCAGGCTAGCTATGACGGCACAGAAGTGCCCATCATTGCCGATTATCCTGGTCTTCTTCCAGCTTCCCACATAAGTAATCAGGAGAAATCCCCCTTGTCGTGGAATTGTCACGGCAGATGTCCTCGTGAAAGGGCTTAGTCGTGGAGCCATCGCAACTAGGAAGCTTAAAGGTGTTAAATCGGGACAAAGGACACGAGGATTATACTGGTTCGGCCCCTTACGGTGAAGGTAAAAGCCTACGATCCAGTTTGGAGTGGGATTGCTTATGTCTCAATAACCAGGGAGCGAATCGCTTGACCTTGCTCTCGATCTGATGTTACTTGCCCTGAGCCGCCGCCGGGCCGTCCCTTTATATAAGAGGTTGACGCCCAGCGGCTCTCAGAGTCCCGGCCGGCTCATAAACAGTGTCCGGCTGGGTTTCTTAACTATTCTTGCCTTACAATACAAGTCATGTACATATGGCGGTTTATCACTACGGGCCTTAAGTCGCCTCTGGGCTTTGGGCCCTTAACTGAACCGCCATCTTCAACCTTGGTCTTGGGCTTCGAGTAGACTCATAGGTATAACCCGGCCCCTCCTGGGCGGGTCATACCAGTAGTTATATCGCCAACATTAGGCCCCAGATTGATTTGGACTGGTTCATGTCAATCTTCAACAGTTAGAAAAAATCTTCTGCTTCTTGCTTATGAAATTTTTTGTAACCCGCCATGACGTCATCCTTAGAACCCGCAGTAACCCGCCATGACGTTACCTGTCATAAATGAACATTTTATCCGATATATCTCAATGGATCTTTTTCTTAATGACCGTCCTGAAAATCGAGGCGTCCTTGTAGCTGGATAACTTCATTTTTCGGCTTCCTCGTTTTTCGCGCCCACTTATCTGTCTTCCCCTTATAAATAGGCACGACTGGTCTTTCTTCATTCTCCCCCCTTCCATCGTCTTCTTCCTTTCGCAACCCCACTGCCGCTCGAGCTTCCGCCGCCGCCGCAGCGCACCCCGTCTTCGTCGACCTTGGCCGCTGCATCGACCTGAATCTGTCTAGAGAACGGCGGCGCCCCTCCGCAGAAGATCTGCTGCTGTAAGTTTCTCCTTCCAGCCCCTTAGATCTGCATTTGGGTTTCGCGGGTTCCTGTGTTATTCGTAGTTCATCACAGTATCTTCATAGTTCCTCCTCTGCGGCCTCTTTTGATCCAAGAATAATATGGAACCCATGCGGTAGCTGTTTAGCATCCGTTTTTGGCGCTAGCAGATCCTCTTTCTTTGAACAGAACTTTCATTAGAACGCATGAACTCTGCAGTACCATATTTTTAGGTCTAGAAATATTTCTTTTCTAAACGGCCATTTGATCCAAAATAATAACTGTAGTTTGGGAAACCTGTTTATGCCACACTTAAGCAAAAATCTGGACTTTGTTAGATTGCTCTAGCCATGGCGACTCTTATCACCGGTTTAAAGAGACAATGCTTATTTGATAACCTTGAACACCCATGACGGTTTAAACAATCTTAACGGCTTATAGAACCTATGGAGGCTTAAATAACCTTGACATAATTACCCTTATACCATTAGCCCCCTTCATAAGCCGCCATCTTGAATATACCTGTCGTATTTTTTCTTTCCGGCTTAAATTTAAACCGGTATTTTATTCTTTCTCAGGCCTCCTTCACAATGGCACCCAAAGCTCCCACTTCTTGCAACTGGGTTAAATCCATTGTCACAGACAGAACTCTTAATGATTATGTAAAACCCGGCTATCTGCCAAAGAAGGAAACCATGTCTTATTGTGCTCCAAACCCGGAGGAGGAATTCCCTCAACCCAAAGAGGGGGAATTTATTGTTTTCACGGATCATATGAACCGGGGTTTCTCTCCACCCGGCTCAAAATTCTTCAGAGATGTGTTGCACTTCTTTGATCTTCGCCCACAAGACATCGGACCCAATTCCGTGTCCAACATCTGCAACTTCCAAGTATTCAGTGAAGTTTATCTTGGAGAAGAACCCAATATTTTACTCTTTAGAGAGTTATTCTATTTGAACCGCCAGAATGAATGCGCCAGCAGCCAGAGCTTAGAACTTGGTGGTGTCTCGATCCAGCGTCGCAGGGACGTAATCTTTCCTTACGCCAACCCGCCAAGTCATCCGAAAGACTGGAATCAGACGTGGTTTTACTGCGAAGACACCTCTCCGGCTGGTGAGAACCCTTTGCCCGGGTTTCATGCAGTACGTCTTGGGCCCAACCACCCGCTTCTAGACAAGATTATAGCCGCCGAATGCAAAACACTCGCCCCCACTTTAGCTAAGATCAAAGCTCTTCTAGGGAACGGTTTAACTGGCATCGACCTGGTCCGGGTCTGGCTCGCCTGGCGAGTTATTCCATTGAGCCGCCGCCCCGGCTTGCTGTGCACCTACACAGGCAAGAAGGATGATCCTCTGCGGCATAGCCCTGAAGACGTATCTGAAGATGTGATCAATGAGATGACAAAATCCCTTTTGAACGAGAGCTTGGTAGATTGCGGTAAGGTGGGCCTGGCCCCCTTCTACGAAGCTAATCCGGCTCCAAAGGTAAACTGCCCATCTGAACAAATTACTTGATTCTTTCAATATGTTACCCGTACTCATGCTTCTGTTACTCTCACAGGCGGGTGATAAATTCTGGAAGGTCAAATATGACCATGAAGCTGCAAAGAGAGCCAGGAAGACCAAGAAAGTCGCCAGGAAAGAGGCTGCCAAAAAGAAGGGCAAGAAAGCTACCGCCTCTGACTTACTTCAGCTAGAAGACTCTTCTGAGTCGGAGGTAGCCCTTGATTCTCTTGGCTCCTTTTTTAACTATCTTATTGACATTGATTCTCAGCAGGAGGACACAGGAGCCAGCCAAAACAAGGCTGAAGAGGTAACTATCCTTTCCTCCGACTTTGAGCCTTTGCCAAGACAGAAAATCCGCAGAGTAACCCGGAAAGTAAGATTTTCTCATCCCTTAGCTTATCAAGACCCTCAATTTCTTTTGAAGCAACAGATCCATGAGAACCGAAGGCAAACCCAGACCAGCAAGGACGCGGAGCTCTCTTCCGGCTTGCCAAACATCCCAAAGAAGCGTTAGAACGAGGTCATTTTTGACTTAAATCTCGTTTATCCTTTGGCGGGTCTCACTCGTCAACCTCTCAATTCTTCTGACTCGGATTATCAGGAAACTTCCCCTTCTTCCGGCGACTCAATGCAGTCTAACTTGTCGGCTTTCAAGACCGCGCCAGGGTAATAATGACCTATTTATCCTGTATTCCTTGCAATTCATTGCATTTGTACTAACCCTTATGATTTTATGTAGTGGCCAAGCCAAACCCAGTAAACGGGGCAAGAAGAATAAGCCGGCTGAAGATACCATCATGACTGAACCAGCACTTGGAACAACTGCGCCTGAATCATCAACTCATGAGCCGCCGCCTGAACTGGCTCAAGACACACCAATTCCAACTGCTGATCCGCCTACTGAACAAGCCGCCGATGACTCAGAAAACCCGGAGGCTCCTAGACCGGTCAGGATGGATGATCCTCAAAATACTGACATTGAGATCACCGAAACTAGCTTTGTTGAGCCGGGAAGACCAAACGTACTGGCCAAGTGCTCTGCCAAGGAAGAACTTCTGCAACACCGCCGGGTCAAACTTGATGTCACTGACTATAGTCACCTGAGCGTTGACGAGGTGTTTTCCGGCTATATGAGTCAAGTCCACAGCAGCCGTGACACTGAAATTAATCTGGTAAAGCAGATGCACCAGAAATTTGAGGTACAACCCTCTCTCTACACTTACTTATCTTTACTCATGCCAGCCCCCAAGTCTATTGCTAATGATAAAGATGTTGTAGACTTAGAAGATAACTTAACAACATTAGCAACATAAATGGATAAAATATGTTAGAAATCCGGCTTACACTGTAGTCCCCAAAGGGCGGCTTAAACAACATGGTTGAACCGGTCCTTCATATGATTATAAAAATGGTTGTAAGACTTCGAACAATAATATAGATTAGCCCCCAAATGCCAAGTATTGTTGCCTGCAAAGTGCTCGGGACTTACTTGTCCTGAACCACCATATTAAATAAAACTTTTCAGTAAGCATTAGCCTCCAAGTGCCAAGTGTTGTTGCTTGCAAAAGGCTTGGTACTTAATATTGCATCATGAACGACCTAATTTTTGACCCGGTCTTTGTACAGGTCACAGTAAATCAGCTTGAATCAAAAGTGTCTGATCTGAAGAACCGCCTAGAGGTCCAAGAGACAGAAACTCAAAGAGCTGATTCCAAGTTTAAATTCAGCGTTTCTGAACAAGAAAAACTGAAGAAAGAACTTGAAAAGGAGAAGAAGGCCTGGGCTGATGAAAGAACTGCACTGATGAACCGAGCTGAGAAAACAGAGGCGGCTCTTAAGGAAGAAACTGACGAACTATCCGACTTAAAATGCCACATCTCTCAGATGGTCTCAGCGATCTTTGGTAAGTCGCCCTGCAAATGTTAAATTCTTGCAACTTTAAACTTATCATATAAAAGTGGATTTTACTCACCTTATAATGTCTATGCAGGCCCCAGGAGTTCAAATCTGAACCAAGATATGCTGATCAAACTGAAGGCGGTCTATACACTGGTGGAGCAACTGTATACCGGCTCTCAGCGTGCCTTAGCCATAGTAGCTTTATCAAATGAAGTGCCTACCCTTTTGGCGGATGTACTGAAGAAGCTTTATGTGCTGCCCGAATGGTTCAATGAACTAAGGCGGTCAGCGGTGAGAGCCGGAGCAGTGAATGCTTTGAGCCGGGCCAAAGCTTGGCTACCAGAGTTAGACCTGGCCGACATTGCTATCGGTTACCCAAGCCTAAAGGAGGATGGTACTTCGTTTGAACAAGAAGACTTTACCGCTTGTGTGAAAGAAGTACGCCCCGTGGCCACCCTGATAGCTGACGAAGTGGATCTCACCAAGTACCAGGCGGGCAATGACGAAGAGAACCGGAGCATTCCAACGCCGCATTATGAAGTGATCAGCCTGATCCCCCCAACTCGTAAGCATACCTTTGCCCCTGAAGTTGACCCGGCTGGACTAGTTGATGATGAAGCCGAATTTGAAGCTTTGAACAACATTGACTGGTCATTGTCAACCTTCCAGGAAAGGGAACAGGGCGAAGAAGCGGAGAGGGCTAACCCAGATACTTCAGGCCAACATGAGAGCTAGTCTGCCGTGGCGGCTCATACCTGTGGTGTGCTGGAAAACAATATGAATTTTTGGGACTCGGGGAGTCATGTAATAGAATAGAAATAACTTTGATGTGGTGGTGCCATCGTGGACGTTTTTGGCGCTGAGCACTATTAAGCCGCCATATTATATTTACCCGTGTTATACTTGTCATCTGCTTTCCTGATGCTTCGACCAAGTCTTTCAACTGTCCTGCATAGAAAAGTAGATCACCAGATCCCTTGACGGCTTAACCGCCAGGCGGGTCATAATAACTTGACACATTAAGATAGAAAAAAACACGAATGAGCCTGTTGTAACATATGATGTTGAAACATAGCTGTAATCGTATATCCGTAATCTTTCTAAATTTGTAGTACCGGCCTATATAACCCGGATAATGAGGGTGAAAACCCAAGCTTCAGAAACCCGTATTTCCAAAGGTATGATGATTCTTATATTTTGGCGACTTATCAGCCAATATCAAGTCGGGTTAAATTTAACCACCCTTGTATTTTTGAAACCTCAAAAAAGTCTCAAGTCAAATAAAAGCAATGTGCAAAGAAAATTTGAAACCAAATAGATCATAGAATAATCAAGGCTTCTGATCCGAATACGATCAGTAAACCGTTCCAAAGGGGTTAAGCTAGGATTCGAATACGATCATGTAGCCCCCAGTGGCTTTGGCGTTACGCCGATCAAGAGGGTACCGACAGCTATGTTCTCTTTGGTTCAAATATGACCTATGTTTGAACAGGAAGCCCCCTAATGACCTTGAGAATTTTTTAATGACTCTGGTTCGAATACGATCAAAGTCGGTTCCCAAAAGGGGTTGAGCTATGATTCAAATACGATCAAGAAGCCCCCTAGTGGGCTCGGCAGTGTGCCAATCAAAAGGGTACCGACAGCTATGTTCTCTTTGGTTCGAATACGACCTATGTTTGAACAGGAAGCCCCCTAGTGATCATAATGTTTAACGGCTAGATTCGAATACGATCATAAGCCGGATCAGACGGGTCAAGCGAGATTCAAATACAATCAGCCCCCAAGTGATCATGTGAGATGACAATGATAATAACAATGACACATTTATCTTTGAGGAGGAAAAAAGGACAAAGGTCCTGCTTTATTATTTATCATAATATATACATTGTCATAAAATATGTACATTATGAGAGTCGGTGGCTGAAGTGTAATAAGGCCGAAGATGAGCGATATTCCACGGCCGGCGGGTCTCCTCCTCCGACTTACGTGAGGCTTTGCGCTCTCGAACATCGATAAGGTAGTATGACCCGTTGTTCAAGTTCTTACTAACCACAAAGGGCCCTTCCCAAGGTGGGGATAACTTGTGTGCATCAGTTTGATCCTGGATGAGCCGGAGCACCAAATCGCCTTCCTGAAAGGTTTTGGACTTAACCTAGCGGCTGTGATAGCGGCGCAAGTCTTGTTGGTAAATCACCGAGCGAGCTGCTGCTATGTCACGCTGTTCATCCAACAAGTCAAGTGCATCCTGACGCGCTTGTTCATTGTCTGCCTCAACATAAGCCGCCACATGGGGCGAGTCATGACGGATGTCACTAGGGAGAACCACCTCGGCTCCGTAAACCATGAAGAAGGGCGTATAACCCGTAATCCTATTAGGAGTAGTATTGATGATCCATATCACAGAGGGCAATTCCTCCACCCAACAACCCGGCGTCCGCTGCAAAGGAACCAAAACCCGGGGCTTGATGCCTTTCAAGATTTCCTGATTGGCTCTCTCAGCTTGACCATTGGATTGGGGGTGAGCCCTGATGAAACATCAAGCCGAATATGCTCTCGTTGACAAAATTCTTCCATCGCACCTTTAGACAGATTAGTACCATTGTCAGTTATAATGTTGTGTGGAAAACCAGAGCAAAATATCACCTTTTTCATGAACTGAACCGCCGTGGCTGCATCACACTTACTAACTGGCTCTGCCTCAACCCACTTTGTGAACTTGTCAACCGCCACCAAGAGGTGGGTCTTCTTATCTTTGGACCTTTTGAAAGGCCCAAACATATCAAGCCCCCAGACTGCAAACGTCCAAGTAATTGGAATCATCCTCAACTCTTGAGCCGGCACGTGAGCATGTCTTGAGAACTTCTGACAACCGTCACATTTACTGACTAAGTCCTCTGCATCAGCATGAGCCGTCAGCCAATAAAAACCATGATGGAAAGCTTTGGCCACAAGGGATTTTGAGCCGGCATGATGGCCACAATCCCCCTCGTGAATCTCACGTAAAATTACTTGACCTTCCTCAGGGGAAACACAACGCTGAAAAGCCCCAGTGACACTGCGATGATGCAACTCGCCATTGGCAATTGTCATTGACTTAGACCGCCGGGTTATTTGTCTGGCCAAAGTTTCATCCTCAGGAAATTCTCCCCGGGTCATGTAAGCCAAGTATGGCACTGTCCAATCTGGGATGACGTGAAGAGCCGCCACCAACTGTGCTTCTGGGTCAGGAACAGCCAAGTCTTCCTCTGTAGGTAACTTGACAGAAGGGTTATGCAGAATATCCAAGAAAGTATTAGGCGGCACCGGCTTTCACTGAGAGCCCAGCCGGCTTAAGGCATCAGCCGCCTCGTTCTTTCTCCGGTCAATGTGCTCCACTTGGTAACCCTTAAAATGACCGGCAATGGCATCAACTTCACGGCGATAAGCCGCCATGAGGGGGTCCTTGGAATCCCACTTGCCTAATACTTGTTGAGCCACCAAATCTGAGTCGCGAAAGCACCTTACCCGGCTTAAGCTCATCTCCTTAGCCATCCAAAGACCATGGAGCAAGGCCTCGTACTCAGCTGCATTGTTAGTGCAGGGAAACATCAACCATAGCACATAACAAAATTTGTCACCTCGAGGGGAAGCTAACATGACTCCAGCCCCCGAGCCCTCCAATTGCCTGGACCCGTCGAAGTGAATAGTCCAGTATGTGTTATCCGGCTTCTCTTCAGGCATCTGCAGCTCTGTCCAATCGTTGATGAAATCCACCAATGCTTGAGATTTGATAGTAGTGCGTGGTACATACTTTAGACCATGAGGCCCAAGTTCAATGGCCCACTTAGCGACTCTTCCTGTGGCTTCTCTATTTTGGATGATATCTCCTAAAGGAGCAGAACTAACCACAGTGACAGGGTGGCCCTGGAAATATTTCTTAAGCTTCCGGCTTGCCATGAACACCCCATAAACGAGCTTCTGCCAATGTGGATACCGTTGTTTGGACTCAATAAGTACTTCGCTGACGTAGTAAACCGGCCGCTGAACCGGATGTTCCTTACCCGCCTCCTTGCGCTCCACCATGATGGCCACGCTGACAGCACGTGTGTTAGCGGCCACATATAACAATAAGGGCTCCATATCAATGGGAGCAGCAAGCACTGGTGGCTCAGCTAACTGTCTCTTCAAATCTTCAAAAGCAGCATTGGCAGCATCACTCCAGACGAAGTTATCTATTTTCTTCATCATCTGATACAGTGGTATAGCCTTCTCGCCCAACTGGCTTATGAACCGGCTTAAAGCAGCGATATGACCCGCCAGACGCTGAACATCATTTATGCATGCCGGTTTAGCCAGAGAGGTGATTGCCTTGATCTTCTCCGGGTTAGCTTCAATGCCTCTGTTAGAAACCAGAAAACCCAAGAGCTTGCCTGCAGGAACGCCAAAAACACACTTGGCCGGGTTAAGCATCATCTTGTAGACCCAGAGATTAACAAAGGTCTCCTTCAGATCGTCTATCAAGGTCTCCTTCTCTCTGGATTTCACCACAATATCATCCACATAAGCATGAACATTGCGCCCAATCTGATCATGAAGACAATTCTGCACACACCGCTGGTAAGTCGCCTGGGCACTCTTGAGCCCAAAAGGCATAGACACATAACAGAAGGCTCCAAACGGAGTAATGAACACCGTCTTCTCTTGGTCCTTAACTGCCATTTTGATCTGATGATAACAAGAGTAAGCATCCAAAAAACTCAAACGCTCACAACCCGCCGTGGCATCAATAATTTGATCAATACGAGGGAGAACGAAGGGATCAGCCGGACAAGCTTTGTTTAAATCCGTATAATCCACACACATACGCCAAGTGCCGTTCTTCTTGAGCACGAGCACCGGGTTAGCCAACCACTCTGGATGAAATACTTCAACGATGAACCCGGCCGCCAAGAGCCAGGCTACTTCCTCACCAATGGCTTTACGCCTCTCCTCGTTAAACCGTCGAAGAAACTACTTGACTGGCTTAAATTTTGGATCAACATTAAGAGTGTGCTCAGCGAGTTCTCTCGGTACACCCGGCATGTTAGAAGGTTTCCATGCAAAGATGTCCCGGTTCTCACGGATTAACTCGATGAGCGCGCTTTCCTATTTAGGATCCAGATTGGCACTGATGCTGAACTGCTTAGATGAATCGCCTGGAACAAAGTCAACAAGCTTAGTCTCATCGGCCGACTTAAATTTCATTACCGGCTCATGCTCTGTGGTTGGTTTTTTCAAAGACGTCATATCAGCCGGGTCAACATTATCCTTGTAAAACTTCAATTCCTCTGCTGCACAAACAGATTCGGCGTAAGCAGCGTCACCTTCCTCGCACTCCAAAGCTATCTTTCGGCTACCATGAACCGTAATGGTCCCTTTGTGACCCGTCATCTTGAGCTGTAAATACACGTAACACAGCCGTGCCATGAACTTGGTGTAAGCCGGCCGCCCAAACAGAGCATGGTATGGGCTTCTGATCTTGACCACCTCAAAGGTCAATTTTTCCGCCCTAGAGTTGTACTCATCTCCAAAGGCTACCTCCAGCTCGATCTTGCCAACTGGATACGCCGACTTACCGGGCACCACGCCATGGAAAACAGTATTGGACTGCTTGAGGTTTTTATCAGTTAATCCCATGCGATGGAAGGTCTCATAATAGAGGATGTTGATGCTACTGCCTCCATCCATGAGCACTTTAGTGAATTTATACCCACCAACCTGAGGAGCCACCACCAAGGCCAGGTGACCCGGATTATCAACCCGGGGAGGGTGATCTTCCCTACTCCATACAATAGGCTGCTCAGACCATCGCAAGTAACGTGGAACTGTCGGCTCAACAGCGTTCACAGCCCTCTTATGAAGCTTCTGGTCTCGCTTGCACAAACTGGTAGTCAACACATGATACTGTTCGCTATTGAGCTACTTTGGATGGGTCTGGTATCCCCCTGCTGCTGCTGCTGATTATCCTTGCCGGATTGGTGGTTAAAACCACCATGATTACCTTGAGAACTCTGAAGATTGGAATTTGAACCGCCGCCCGGGCCATGCAAGCCGCCGCCACCTGAGCCGCCGCCCTGCCCATTATTACCGTCGAACATGTTGGAATTCTTGAAAGCCTTCATGATCGTACAGTCTTTCCATAGATGGGTGGCCGGCTTTTCCCTAGTGCCATGCCTTGGACAGGGCTCATTCAACAACTGCTCAAGCGTTGGGCCTGACCCGCCAGACCGGGGAGGCGGTCTCCCCTTACGTTGTTGATTGTTACCCTGCGCGTTGGTGTTAGCCACAGATTCCAAACTATCATCAGTCTTATGTTTGTTACCTCCTTGATTCGCCGGGTTATGCTGAGGGCCCTTGCCGTTGCCATTCTTCTTTCCCTTCCCTGTCTTTTCATCATCAGACGCGGGATCCTTGGTACTATCAGAGTCGGCGTACTTGACCAGAGCCGCCATCAGCATACCCATATCATTGCAATCGCGCTTGAGCCGCCCAAGCTTCATCTTCAAAGGCAAAAAAGGCAATTTTTCTCCAACATTAAGACTGCAGAGCCGGCATCCATCTTATCAAACGAATGTATTATTTCCTTGACCCGGCGCACCCAATGGGTTATAGACTCGCCTTCTTCCTGCTTGCAACTAGTCAAATCCACAATTGACATAGGCTGCTTGCATGTATCCTTGAAGTTTTGGATGAACCGGGCTTTCAGCTCTGCCCATGACCCGATGGAATTAGGTGGCAGTCCCTTCAATCAAGTGCGGGTAGTCCCATCCAACATCATGGTGAACTATTTGGCCATCGCAGCGTCACTGACCTCCAGCAACTACATAGCCATCTCGTAGCTTTCAATCCATGGTCCGGGCTGTAAGTCAGCCGTGTAATTAGGTACCTTCCTAGGTCCTTTGAAATATTTGGGCAAACGTTCGTTACGGAGAGCCGGCACCAGACAAGGGACACCTCCGGTCCTCGTAGCTACGCCTGTCTCGATAGAAGCCGTCGGGTAAACCGGAATGGGCTGGTAAGCTATCAGCTGAGCCATCTGCTCAGCCTCTTGACATGCTCTGTCTTGATCTACCGCGTTAAAGGCTCCGTTGTGCGCCGCGCCATGCCCACCTGGCTGGTCACGGCACCGGGCGTTGCTTGAGCCGGCTGCCGAAACCATGTGCCTGCTATAACTCGGGCTCCGGTTTGGACGAGGGGTTGAATGAATCATGTCCCGGCTATATGAATATGCCTCCTATTGCGCCAAAGCCGTCTGAAGAAGTTCTCTGACCCTGCGGGTTTCGACCGCCGTTGGAGAATCGCCCTCGACCGGGAGAGCCGCCAGTCATGCCGCCGCAGCGATCATGTTTTCCAATGGGTTAGAGTAATGACCCGGTGGTGTTGGTACATATTGAGGTGGAGCAGTATTCACACGAGGAGGCCCCATCACTTGTGGCTGAACCAGCGTTCCAACCCCGGGTGCCGCGACCCAATTCATCTCTGGCGGGTTACTGGGCCCTGCACCGGGTGTGTGGAAGAGGTTTCGAGGATCATAAACCGGAGGGAGCCGAGATTGAGCCTTCTGATATCTCCTTCTCATGACCTCATTGGATGCATTCTGATCCATTGTGAGCCGGAAAGACTGCGCCTGAATCAGCTGAGTCTGGGCGTCCAGAGCCGCCCGCTCTGCAGCCATCCTGACTCCTTCCGCTGCCAGATCTTCCTTGGCCTGCACTATATCCAGCTTTAACTGTGCCACTTCTGCATCATGTTGAGCTTGATCCACTGGGACGACCGTGGCGTTAATAGGGTGGTCATCTTATCCGTGAGATCCATCAGCACCTGAGTCGGCGAACGCACAGGGCCTCCTGCCCCGGCTGCTGCTGACCCGGAGATCATTGCTGCCGCAGCGGTGGAGTCTTGAATAGGTTGCGTGCCGGCCATGAAGATTCCAACCCGGCTCGGCGACTCAAAGGGGTCCGGAATACTGTTGCCATCGGAACAGCCCCCAAGCCCGCCGTCTTGAAGTTGATACAACGAGTCCGTCTCACCTGTGGACGACTCACCATCAGAATAGATGGCCGTCTCACCGCCAGATGCAGATCCTTTCGAGAGTCCTCAATTGATGCATCCCACGAAGGCACGCTTCAAGGCAGGCAAAGTCCGGGCGGGTCTCGCACGCTGAGCCGTCTCGACGAGGTCGGTGCAGATGTCCGGCTCAGGGCCCGGCTCACCAATCTTGCCAATGAAAACGTGGATTCCGCCAAAGGGGACCCGCTACCCGTACTCAATTGAGTCGGCGTCGGGGCCCCAGCCTGCGTCGTCGATGTAGAGCTTGCCGTGACGACTCTTGGTCATCCGGCCCACAATGTATCCCTTGAGCCCTTCGAAGCTGCCCTTCAAGAACTCAAATCCACCGTGCGCTGGCCCCACGGTGGGCGCCAACTGTCGTGGAATTTTCATGGCAGATGTCCTCGTGAAAGGACTTAGTCGTGGAGCCATCGCAACTAGGAAGCTTAAAGGGGTTAAATCGGGACAAAGGACACGAGGATTATACTGGTTCGGCCCCTTACGGTGAAGGTAAAAGCCTACGATCCAGTTTGGAGTGGGATTGCTTATGTCTCGATAACCAGGGAGCGAATCGCTTGACCTAGCTCTCGATCTGATGTTACTTGCCCTGAGCCGCCGCCGGGCCGTCCCTTTATATAAGAGGTTGACGCCCAGCGGCTCTCAGAGTCCCGACCGGCTCATAAACAGTGTCCGGCTGGGTTTCTTAACTATTCTTGCCTTACAATACAAGTCATGTACATATGGTGGTTTATCACTAAGGGCCTTAAGTCGCCTCTGGGCTTTGGGCCCTTAACTGAACCACCATCTTCAACCTTGGTCTTGGGCTTCGAGTACACTCATAGGTATAACCCGGCCCCTCCTGGGCGGTTCATACCAGTAGTTATATCCCCAACACCCCTCGAAAGAGTTTCCTCGCCCTGCCTCACCCACCGCACTGTCTCATGCTTCAAAAGGGAGGCGTTCGGCACGTCATGCTACGCCAGGGATGACTCCAAAAAGAGCGGCTGCCGCACCGAGCAAGGCCTCGAAAAGGAAGGTCAGCGAAGACAAGGCCGGTCCTTCGTCGAAGAGGTATGGATTTGAAGATATGTTTTGGCAGTCGTACCCAACCGTAATTGTTATGTTGGTCCTGTATCAGGAAAAAGGTTCGCCGATCGCACTCCCCTCAACTGGGATTTAGATCCCACCGGAGGGGTGAGGCCTGCTATGGGGACAACACCGGACTGTCCTTCAGCCGAGGGTTCGGAAGATATGTCCGTTACCAACTCGGAAGTAGAGAGCGCCATGAATCATCGATGCTGCCGGGCTGTCTTATGAGACCCCAAGTTCTTGGGAGAGGCATTCAATGCTTTTAGTTCGGCCGACGCATACATCTGAGCTGCTCGAGATGGGCTTAGAAAAGCCACAAAGCAACATTTGACCGATATGCGGGTAATTATTTCTTTGTCCGAAAAGGGTAATCGTATGCCCGTAGCCCCCGAGACTGGAAGCAGTTGGTACAACTGATTTGAGGATCGTTGTATAACCAGGTCCTTACAAAGAAGAATGGCCTGCTAGGCCAAGAGCTGGAGCAGTGTCGGGCGCAGCTGAGTGCCGCTACCGCCGAGCTTGAAAACTTCAAGAAGGAGTCATCTGGTAACATTCCCCTCTATCGAGGAACAATAAGTGTATACCAACTATACTAATACTGTTTTCTTATCGCATAATAGGATTGCCCGATCAACTTGAAGAGAAGTTGAAGATTGCCCAAGAGGGGAAAAAAGAGGCGAAAAGGCTACACGCCATAGGCGAGCGTGTGTTGACCCGAGTCAGGGACGAGAAAAACAAGCTACAGGATTCCAACACTATATTGGGTGAAGAGTTGAAAGATGTGCGAGCCCAGCTAGCCGACTCTGTGAAGGAGAACAAGAAGCTGCGGGGCGGCATATTCAGTATGTATCTGAACTATTGTTAAAGTAGTTCAGGGATAAATGGAACTGATATAGTTATGATTGCAGGTATATTGACGGGCCGTCCTGAAGAGGAGGTGTCCGGATCATCAAGTGATCTGCTGCAAGGGCTGTCGCAGTTGCACGAACATGCTCGGCTAGCGATGCGGAGTGTTGCCAAGGCGCTATGGCCATCCACCTCCCCTCCAGGAAGTATGAAGGAGCTTGTAGAGCTGTTCAAGGGAGCGCGGCGGCGTATCCGACTATGGAAGATATCGGCCTGCCGAGAGGGTGCGCGAGAGGCCTGGGCCATGGTGAAAATGCGATATACCAAGCTGGATCCTAATCACATGGCCCGAGTTGGACCGCTAGGGTCAAATGGGGAAGAAATTCCCGTTAGTTTAGTATATGACCAAGTAGAGGTGGCTGCCAAATATTCCCAACAGGATTGTAAGTTAGACTGCCTGTTGGACGGTGTAGAGGAGGAAGTGTTTGAGTCCAAGTGACTATGTACTGTCCTCAACATTTGAAACTCTAGCTGAATTGTATACCATTTGTCATGGCAGACCTTTTCGCTTCAACCTCCGGACCCGAAGGTGCGAAGTGTTTCCGAATACCCTCACGGCCGAATAGACCGGGGTATGCGTGGAAAGCTAAGCGTAGGGGTCATAGTTGCTTGAACAGACAAGTTGTACCCGGCTAGCTATGTTATATTACACTGAGATTGTAAGAAACATCTTCCAGAGAGAATAGTTCCGTTAAGGGTTCCTTTCCCTGGGTGTGCATGTATTTAATGTACATGTCCGAATTGTGATGAGAAAATCACAGTGTATGTAACTTCTGGGGGTTTGCTACGGAGGATATGAAAAAACGCCTTTAATTCACTGACCGAATATTCCCTTAAGAATGCTAGCTTTCGGCTTCACCCAGTCTGAGGTACACATCCGGATGACCCAGCAGTAACAATCGCAGAGGTGCTCCCTTTATGCCCTAGATGAACTAACGGGAACGTAGGGCATAAGCACAGGAGCCCGGCAACCCAGCTTTGCCAAAACTTAAGTCATATCGATGCATATAATGGCGCAGAAAAGGTGCATATGAAAAAACTCATATGTGAAGAGCTTGATGCTCGAAGAATAATAATAAAAAGCTTCTGTCCAAGGAAGCCCCCCGGTATAATGGGCATACGTATTTAGAGATGTATGTGTCAGGGTTGTCCGGTCTAGCCGTACGAGAGCTTTAAACTCGCAAGAAAAAGTAATTGGAAAAGAGAGAAGAAATAACGGAAACTACAGGGGATTAGGAGACGAACAAGGAGTTCGGCGCTAGGCATAGAATCTTCGGAGTCTGGCTGCATTCCAAGGGTTAGGCTTGAGGTGATTGTCTGATGCATCACGAAGATGGTACGTCCCTCCGGTGAGAATTCGTCAATTATGAAGGGACCCTCCCATTTGGGCTTGAGTTTGTCCTTTTTCTTCTTCGGCAGGCGTAGAACGAGTTCGCCAACGTTGTAAGTCTTGGCCTGTACTTCTCTACTTTGATATCTTCGAGCATGCTGTTGGTAAAATGCTGAACGGGCTTTTGCGACATCGCGCTCCTCCTCCAGGTCATCTAGGCTGTCCTGCCGATCAAGCTCGGCTTCTCTCTCTTCGTACATACGCACTCGAGGTGAGTCGTGGATAATATCGCAGGGCAATACAGCCTCCGCCCGTACACCATGAAGAAAGGTGTGTATCCGGTAGTACGGTTGGGCGTGGTCCGCAGCCCCTAGAGTACGGAGTCGAGCTCCTCAACCCAGTGCTTGTCTGATTCTTTCAAAGACCGCACTAGTGTGGGCTTGATGCCGCTCATAATAAGACCATTGGCTCATTCAACTTGACCATTGGTTTGCGGGTGATAGACGGAGGCGTAATCGAGCTTAATGCCAAGATTAGTACACCAGGTTTTTACCTCATCAGTTGTGAAATTAGAGCCATTGTCGGTGATGATGTTGTGTGGGACACCATAATGGTGCACCACGCCGGATATGAATTCTATCACCGGACCGGACTCAGCCGTTTTTACTGGTTTAGCCTCTACCCACTTAGTGAATTTGTCCACCATGACCAGCATATATTTTTTCTTATGGCTTCCCCCTTTAAGGGGTCCAACCATATCCAGTCCCCAGACCGCGAAAGGCCAAGTAATGGGGATAGTTTGTAAGGCAGTTGGGGGCATGTGGCTTTGGTTGGCGAAGAGTTGGCATCCGACGCAGTGTTGGACAAGGTCCTGCGCGTCGGCTCGGGCTGTCGGCCAATAAAACCCAGTACGGAAGGCCTTGCTAACAAGGGCCCAAGCTGCGGCATGGTGTCCGCCGAGACCAGCGTGAATTTCCGCTAAAAGCTGCCGCCCCTCTTCCTCGGAGATACATCTTTGAAGTACTCCGGTAGTACTTTTCTTGTAGAGCTCTCCGTCGTGAACCTTGTAGGCCTTCGAACACCGGACAATGCGGCGAGCCTCGTTCTGGTCTTCGAGAAGCTCCTTCCTATTAATGTAGGCCAAGAAGGGTTCGGTCCATGGGGCAATGACTGCCATAATGAGATGGGCCGACGGTGTTATTTTTGTAGCTGAGCCCCCGATACTATTGGTTTGTTCGGGATTTGGGGTTGTATTCGGATCTGGACTGTTGTTGCCGCCCTCCCCTTGCCACACTACGGATGGCTTGAAAAGCCTTTCTAGGAAGATGTTATGTGGGACGGGGTCGCGCTTAGCGCCGATGCGAGCAAGGACGTCCGCCGCCTAGTTACTTTCTCGGGCGACGTGATGAAATTCAAGCCCCTCGAACCGACCCGCCATTTTTAAGACGGCATTGCGATAAGCTGCCATCTTTGGATCTTTGGCATCAAAGTCTCCGTTTATTTGAGATATTGCGAGGTTTGAATCCCCGCGCACCTCTAGGCATTGTATGCCCATGGACACGGCCATCCGAAGACCATGCAATAGGGCCTCGTATTCGGCTACGTTTTTGGAGTCTGTGTATAGTATTTAGAATACATATTGGACGACGTCTCCAGTGGGGGATGTTAACACGACTCCCGCTCCTAGCCCCGCCAGCATTTTGGAGCCATCAAAATACATAACCCAGTTGGAATATGCGTCGTACTCTTTAGGGAGTTCGGCCTCTGTCCATTCGGCGATGAAGTCAGCTAGCACTTGGGATTTGATGGCTCGTCGTGGCTTGTATGTTACGTCAAATGGAAGTAGCTCTATGGCCCATTTGGTGATCCTTCCCGTGGCATCGCGGTTGTTTATTATGTCATTGAGTGGGACTTCAGAGGCCACCATGATTGAACACTCCTGAAAGTAGTGTCGTAGCTTTCGGGATGCCATGAAGACCGCGTATGCTATCTTTTGGTAATGGGGGTACCGGGATTTGCATGGTGTGAGGACAGTAGATACGTAGTATATCGGTTTTTGGAGCGGAAATTTATGTCCGTCCTGTTCTCGTTCGACAACGAGCATGACGCTCACCACCTGATGTGTTGCCGATATGTATAGCAACATGGGTTCGCCAATGTTTGGTGCAGCCAGGATGGGGTTGCTTGCTAGGAGGGCCTTTTTTCCCTCCAGTCCAGCAGTCGCCATGTCTGTCCATTCGAAGTTATCGGTGCGCCGTAAGAGGCGATAAAGTGGCAGTGCCTTTTCTCCTAATCTGGAGATAAAGCGACTTAATGCTGCCACGCAACCAGCTAGTTTTTTGGACTTGTTTGAGGTCTGTTGGGATAGCCAACTGTGATAGATCTCGGATTTTAGCTGGATTTGCTTCTATTCCTCTATTGGAAACGATGAAGCCCAACAGTTTTCCAGTGGGGACGCCGAAGACACACTTTTCCGGGTTGAGTTTGATGTCATACGCATGGAGGTTGTCGAATGTAAGACGTAAGTCGTCTATTAGTGTTTCGGCGTGCCTAGTTTTGATGACGACATCATTGACGTAAGCTTCTACCGTCTTGCCGATCTACTTCTCCAGGCATGTTTGAATCATGCGTTGGTATGTGGCGCCGGCGTTCTTGAGCCCGAAGGGCATGGTGTTGAAGCAGAACGGCCCATATGGGGTGATAAATGCTGTTGTGGCTTGATCGGACTCCTTCATTTTGATTTGATGGTATCCGGAATATGCATCGAGGAAACACAGTGAGTCGTGTCCTGCGGTGGCGTCAATGATTTGATCAATGCGGAGGAGGGGGAGGGATCCTTAGGGAAAGCCTTGTTGAGGTCTTTGAAATCGACACACAGGCGCCAGGATTTGTCCTTCTTTGGTACCATCACCAGGTTTGCCAGCCAGTCCGAATGTTTGATTTCTCTAATGAATCCGGCCTCGATAAGTTTGGCCAACTCCTCCCCCATGGCTTGTCGCTTGGGTTCGGAAAAGCGTCGCAGTGTTTGCTTAACCGGTTTAAATCCCTTTAATATGTTGAGGCTATGTTCGGCCAGCTTGCGTGGAATCCCTGGTATATCTGAAGGGTGCCAGGCGAATATATCCCAGTTTTCGCGCAGGAATTCGCGTAGTGCGGCGTCGACTGTTGGGTTCAGTTGCGCTCCGATAGATCTTATCTTCTTGGGGTCCGTTGGGTGGACCTGGAATTTGACTATTTCTTCCGCTGGTTTGAAGGAGGTGGATTTGGGGCATTTGTCGAGGATCACATCGTCCCTGTCAACCGTGGAGCATAGTGTGTTTAGTTCTTCGGCCGCAAGGGCTTCGGATAGCGCCTCAAGGGCGAGGGATGCTGTTTTGTTTTCAGCGCGGAGTGCTATGTCCGGATCACTGACAAGGGTGATTATACCATTTGGTCCGGGCATTTTGAGCTTCATATACCCGTAATGAGGTATGGCTTGGAAGCGTGTAAAAGCGTCCTGCCCCAACAGGGCGTGGTATCCGCTGCTGAAAGGGGCCACTTGGAAAGTGATTTCTTCGCACCGATAATTCTCAGGCGTGCCGAATACCACGCCAAGTGTGATTTTTCCCGCACATCGTGCCTCCCGACTGGGAATGATTCCTCAGAAGGTTGTGCTACTTTGCTTGATACGGCTCCTATCTATTTCCATTTTGTGGAGTGTGTGCTCGTAAATGAGGTTCAGTCCGCTGCCGCCATCCATGAGGACCTTGGTAAGTCGAAACCCGTCCATGATGGGACCGAGGACTAATGCGGCTGGAACTCGGACTGTCCTGTATTTCGGCTCGTCACCGGCATTGAATGTTATAGCCGTGTCGCTCCAAGGGTTTATTGCAGCGATTTGGCAGACTTCGGCAAGGTCAATAAGTGCTCTTTTGTGTTTGTTGTTTGAAGCGAATGTTTCGAAGACCATCAACACTCTTGTGTCGTCGTCTTCTGGAGGGTGCTGTTCTGGGGCGTCATTGATAAAGATGTCCTCGCTGCTCTTGGCTACCTGCCAGAGTATCCAACAAGGTCTAAGGCTGTGGTTTGCCACGGTATCTGGCGTTGTGTGTATTTTGCATGGGCCATCGAGCCATCCCTCCAGAACGGTGTCGTGCCGCGCGATGGGTTTATGTTTCTTGACTGTTGGACTGGGCGTGCCGCGGGGGCGCGCCCTCTTCATTTGTAGAAGGAGTTTAGTTGGGACCGACGGTTCCCAGCAAGCTACCTGAGTTTTCCACGCGCTTTCCATCGCGTTGTACTTGTGTACGATAGTTGCTGATAGTCAGTGGGTAAGTCCTGTCCATTGTGTCCCTAATGATAAAGATGAATTGATCCCACAAAGATATATTACAGGTTATAGAATGGTAATTGATTTCCGCAAATTAAATAATGCTACTAAAAAGGATCATTACCCTTTACCTTCTATTGATCAAATGCTAGAAAGATTATCCAAACATACACATTTTTGCTTTCTAGATGGTTATTCCGGTTTCTCTCAAATACCTATGTCAAAAGAGGATCAAGAAAAGACTACTTTTACTTGCCCTTTCGGTACCTTTGCGTATAGACGTATGCCTTTTGGTTTATGTAATGCACCTGCTACCTTTCAAAGATGGATGATGGCTATATTCTCTGATTTTTGTGAAAAGATTCCTTAGGTTTTCATGGATGATTTGTCTGTATATGGAACTTCGTTTCATGATTGCTTGAGCAACCTTGCTCGAGTTTTGCAGAGATGTGAAGAAACTAATCTTGTCTTGAATTGGGAGAAGTGCCACTTTATAGTTAATGAAGGTATTGTCTTGGGGCATAAAAATTCTGAAAGAGGTATTGAAGTTGACAAAGCTAAAGTTGGTGCTATTGAAAAGATGTCGTGTCCCAAGGACATTAAAGGTATAAGAAGTTTCCTTGGTCATGTCAGTTTTTATAGGAGGTTCATTAAGGATTTCTCTAAAATCTCCAGGCCAATGACTAATCTCTTACAAAAAGATATTTCTTTTGTCTTTGATGATGATTGTGTTGAAGCATTTGAAATACTTAAGAAAGCATTGATTTCTGCACCTATTGTTCAGCCACCTGATTGGAATTTACCCTTTGAAATTATGTGTGATGCTAGTGATTATGCTGTAGGTGTTGTTCTAGGACAAAGAGTTAATAAGAAATTAAATGTTATCCAATATGCTAGTAAAATCTAGACAATGCCCAGAGAAATTATGCTACTACTGAAAAAGAATTTTTAGCAGATGTATTTGCTTGTGATAAGTTCAAACCTTATATTGTTGATTCTAAAGTAACTGTTCACACTGATCATGCTGCTATTAAATACCTTATGGAAAAGAAAGATGCTAAACCTAGACTTATTAGATGGGTTCTCCTACTACAAGAATTTGATTTACATATTATTGATAGAAAGGGAGCTGAGAACCCCATTGTAGACAACTTGTCTAGGTTAGAGAATGTTCTTGATGACCCACTACCTATTGATGATAGCTTTCGTGATGAACAATTAGCTGTCATAAATGCTTCTCGCACTGCTCCATGGTATGCTGATTATGCTAATTACATTGTTGCTAAATTTATACCACTTAGTTTCACATACCAGCAAAATAAAAAGTGTTTCTATGACTTAAGACATTACTTCTGGGATGACCCACACCTTTATAAAGAAGGAGTAGATGGTGTTATTAGACGTTGTATACCTGAGCGTGAACAGGAACAGATCCTACGCAAGTGTCACTCCGAAGCTTATGGAGGACACCATGCTGGAGATAGAACTGCACATAAGGTATTGCAATCCGGTTTTTATTGGCCTACTCTCTTCAAAGATGCCCGTAAGTTTGTCTTATCTTGTGATGAATGTCAAAGAACTGGTAATATTAGTAGACGTCAAGAAATGCCTATGAACACTCGTTATTGAACCATTTGATGTTTGGGGCTTTGATTACATGGGACCGTTTCCTTCCTCTAATGGGTATACACATATTTTAGTTGTTGTTGATTATGTTACTAAGTGGGTAGAAGCTATTCCAACTAGTAGTGCTGATCATAACACCTCTATTAAGATGCTTAAAGAAGTTATGTTTCCGAGGTTTGGAGTCCCTAGATATTTAATGACTGATGGTGGTTCACATTTTATTCATGGTGCCTTTCGTAAAATGCTTGCTAAGTATGATTTTAATCATAGAATTGCATCCCCATATCACCCACAGGCTAGTGGTCAAGTAGAATTGAGTAATAGAGAGCTCAAATTAATTTTGCAAAAGACTGTTAATAGATCTAGAAAGAACTGGTCTAAGAAACTTGATGATGCATTATGGGCCTATATAACTGCATATAAAAATCCTATGGGTATGTCTCCGTATAAAATGGTTTATGGAAAAGCATGTCACTTACCTCTCGAACTAGAACATAAAGCATATTGGGCCATTAAAGAGCTCAATTATGATTTCAAACTTGCCGGTGAGAAGAGGCTATTTGACATTAGCTCACTTGATGAATGGAGAACCCAAGCCTATGAGAATGCCAAACTGTTTAAAGAAAAAGTTAAAAGATGGCATGACAAAAGGATACAAAAGCATGAGTTTAATGTAGGTGATTCTGTGTTGCTATTCAACTCTCGTTTAAGATTTTTTGCAGGAAAACTTCTCTCTAAATGGGAAGGTCCTTACGTTATCGAGGAGGTCTATCTTTCCGGTGCCATAAAAATCAACAACTTCGAAGGCACAATTCCGAAGGTGGTGAACGGTTAAAGAATCAAACATTATATCTCAGGTAATCCTACAAATGTTGAAACTAATGTTATTGAAACCATAACCCCGGAGGAATACATAAGGGACACTTTCTAGAACATTTCAGACTCCGAAAAGGAATAGGTATGTGGTACGGTAAGTAAACCGACTCCAAAACAATTGTAATGGCAATTTTTCTCCGTTTTGGAATATTTAGAAAAATAGGAAAATAAGAAGTAGTCCTTGAAGGACACGAGGCGTCCACGAAGGTGGAGGGAGCGCCCTACCCCCTGGGCCCGCCCCTGCCTCGTGGGCACCTCGTGTGCTCTCCACACTCCGTTTTCTTGCACGATACTTCTTTTGGTTGGTAAAAATTCATTATATAATCTCCCGATGGTTTTGACCACCGTACCATGCAAATATCCTCTATTTTTGTTTCGAGCTGTTTCTGTAGCAGGTTTGGAGTAAGATGTCATCTCGGGATTCCGACGGAGAGAGCTATGTCTCACATCTCGTTGCTGACCCAAAAACCTATGGGGATCTATCTCCTTGTGGTCGAACTACGGATGATGAGGAGGATGCTCATTTGATGAGGATCAATGATTCAAGTTCAGAGGAGGAGGATGTCCCTCTACCTCAACCTGGGGATATGCACGTGAAGTTCAAAAAGTCTAGTCTTCCTAAGAGGGCTAAACTGTCTAACAACTGATCTATTCCTTCTCGTTTTCGGCAGAAAAGCAAAGGAGATTTATGTGAAAAAATATTGAAGCTGGAATCGGAGGTCGATGATTTAAAGGAGGAAATTGCTCTTATCAAGTATAATATGAAAAAGCTGAAGGCACAATTATCTTCATCATCACCATCCTCTTCACCTCCAAAGAAGGAGACATAATCACACGGGTATGGGCACTCCCCTTGGCAACTGCCAAGCTTGGGGGAGGTGCCCCGATATCGTATCACCATCACACTCCTATCTTTACCGTTTTTCTTAGTTCGATCCTTTTGGTAATATCTTGATCTAGTAGAACAAAGTTTTAGTATGATTTAGTTTTGAGTTTTGCCTTATGATCCTTCTATGTAATCGAGTCCGTGAGCTATATATATAATTAAGATTAGTGTTTAGTCAAGGGCTTGATTATCTTGCTATTATCCTGAAAGAAAAGAGAAAGAATAAAAAGTAGTAAAGAGATCATATTGCTCTTATGGAGAGTAATGACTTCACATATAAATAGTATGATGAATAAAATTTGTTGAGAGTTGACAAACATAGTTTGGTCATCGTTGCAATTAATAGGAAGTAATAAAGAAAGAGAGGTTTTCACATATAAATATACTATCTTAGACATCTTTTGTGATTGTGAGCACTCATTAAAATATGACATGGTAAAGAGTTGATGTTGGACAAGGAAGACAACGTAATGGGTTATGTTTTCTTATATCCGAAATAAAGTATATTGTCATGGATCATCCAACATGTTGAGCTTGCCTTTCCCCCTCATGCTGGCCAAAATTCTTTGCACCAAGTAGAAATACTACTTGTGCTTCCAAATATCCTTAAACCCAGTTTTGCCATGAGAGTCCACCATATCTACCTATGGATTGAGTAAGATCCTTCAAGTAAGTTGTCATGTTGCATGCAATAAAAATTTCTCTCTAAATATGTGTGATTTATTAGTGTGGAGAAAATAAACTTTATACGATCTTATGATATGGAAGCAATAAAAGCGATGGACTGCATAATAAAGGTCCATATCACAAGTGGCAATATAAAGTGACGTTCTTTTGCATTAAGTTTTCGTGCATTCAACCATAAAAGCACATGACAACCTCTGCTTCCCTCTGCGAAGGGCCTATCTTTTACTTTTGTCTTTTACCTTGCAAGAATCAAGGTGATCTTCACCTTTCCTTTTTACATGTTATCCTTTGGCAAGCACATTGTGTTGGAAAGATCCTGATATATATATATATATATCCAATTGGATGTAAGTTAGCATGAATTATTATTGTTGACATTACCCTTGAGGTAAAAGGTTGGGAGGCAACACTATAAGCCCCTATCTTTCTCTGTGTCTGATTAAAAATCCATACCCATAAGTATTGCGCTAGTGTTAACAATTGTGAAAGACTAAATGATAGTTGAGTATGTGGACTTGCTGAAAAGCTCTTATATTGACTCTTTCCGATGTTATGATAAATTGCAATTGCTTCAATGACTGAGATTATAGTTTGTTAGTTCTCAATGAAGTTTCTGATTCATACTTTACATTGTGAATAGATTATTAGTTGAGCAAAAGAAATCATATGACAATATCCATATATGTTGCTATTATAGGAATGATCATGATGCCCTCATGTCCGTATTTTATTTTATCGACACCTCTATCTCTAAACATGTGGACATATTTATTGTTATCGGCTTCCGCTTGAGGACAAGCGAGGTCTAAGCTTGGGGGAGTTGATACGTCCATTTTGCATCATGCTTTTATATCGATATTTATTGCATTATGGGCTGTTATTACACGTTATGTCACAATACTTATGCCTATTCTCTCTTATTTTACAAGGTTTACATGAAGAGGGAGAATGCCGGCAGCTGGAAATCTGGGCTGGAAAAGGAGCAAATATTAGAGACCTATTCTGCACAGCTCCAAAAGTCCTGAAACTTCACAGAAGTTATTTTTGGAATTAATAAAAAATACTGGAGGAAGAATCCACCAGAGGGGGCCCACACCCTGGCCACGAGGGTGGGGGGCGCGCCCCCCTGCCTCGTGGGCCCCCTGGCAGGCCTCCGGTTCCCGTCTTCTGCTATATGAAGTCTTTTATCCTGGAAAAAATCATAAGCAAGCTTTTGGGAAGAAACTCCGCCGCCACGAGGCGGAACCAATCTAGGGCTCCGGCAGAGCTGTTCTGCTGGGGAAACATCCCTCCGGGAGGGGGAAATCATCACCATCGTCATCACCAACGATCCTCTCATCAAGAGGGGGTCAGTCTCCATCAACATCTTCACCAGCACCATTTCCTCTCAAACCCTAGTTCATCTCTTGTATCTAATATTTGTCCGAAAGCATCAGATTGGTACCTGTGGGTTGCTAGTAGTGTTGATTACTCCTTGTAGTTGCTGCTAGTTGGTTTATTTGGTGGAAAATCATATGTTCAGATCCTTTATGCATATTAATACCCCTCTGATTATGAACATGAATATGATTTGTGCGTAGTTACATTTGTTCCTGAGGACATGGGAGAAGTCTTGCTATAAGTAGTCATGTGAATTTGGTATTCGTTCGATATTTTGATGAGATGTATGTTGTCTCTCCTTTAGTGGTGTTATGTGAACGTCGACTACATGACACTTCACCATTATTTGGGCCTAGAGGAAGGCATTGGGAAGTAATAAGTAGATGATGGGTTGCTAGAGTGACAGAAGCTTAAACCCTAGTTTATGAGTTGCTTCGTAAGGGGCTGATTTGGATCCATATGTTTCATGCTATGGTTAGGTTTACCTTAATACTTCTTTTGTAGTTGTGGATGCTTGCAATAGGGGTTAATCATAAGTGGATGCTTGTCCACGAAAGGACAGCACCCAAGCACCGGTCCACCCACATACCAAATTATCAAAGTAACAAACGCGAATCATATGAGCATGATGAAAACTAGCTTGACGATAATTCCCATGTGTCCTCGGGAGCGCTTTTCTCTATATAAGAGTTTGTTCAGGCTTGCCCTTTGCTACAAAAAGGATTGGGCCATCTTGCTGCACCTTATTTACTTTCATTACTTGTTACCCGTTACAAATTACCTTATCACAAAACTATCTGTTACCGATAATTTCAGTGCTTGCAGAGAATACCTTACTGAAAACCGCTTATCATTTCCTTCTGCTCCTCGTTGTGTTCGACACTCTTACTTATCGAAAGGACTACGATAGATCCCCTATACTTGTGGGTCATCAGGCTGTGGAGCCCCTCGGCGATCTTTCGCCATTTCTATTACAAATGGACGGATTAATGTTCATTAAAAGTGACTCAGGGAGCAGTGTGAGTAGAGCAGAGGGGTTGGGACTCACCCAGCTAGGAGGATTGTACATGGAAAATCCATCTCTGCGCTTAATATGAATAAATTCCTCTTCCTCCCCTTTGAACAGCTCGGCCAATATTTTGGCCAAAGCGGCGGGGGTGTCCGGACCCTTCTGACCGCAGCGGGAGGCGTCATCTTCCCCGTTATAGTGCCACATGGGAAGCCCTCGGTATTGGAGTGGCTGAACCCCTCGTACTATGGAAGTCGCCATTACCTCGACTATTGATAATCCGGACTGGGCAAGCGTCTTTATCTTGCTCATCAATTGACGGACTTCCGCACTATCTTCCTCCTCGAGGCTCCGAGGACGCCAGCTGTGGCGTTTCTTCAACGGAACGCTTGTAAATTCGGGAAGACCCCTTCGGACTGGGTCAGGAAGGGCGACGTCCTCGATATAGAACCATTTGGAAGGCCATTCTTCGGATGCCTTCTTCGGTGTGCCGGACAGGTATCCGGTCTCGGGGATGCGCCATACCTCGGCTCCTCCCACTTCAAATATTGATCCCTCTTGGTTACGCGGGATGAGGCAGAATAGCTTCCTCCACAATTCAAAATGGGCCTCACAACCCAGGAATAGCTCGCAAAGAGCGATGTAACCCGCGATGTGCAGGATGGAGGCAGGAGTGAAGTTGTGCAGTTGGAGGCCATAATACTCCAGAAGCCCTCGGAGGAATGGATGGATTGGCAATCCGACGCCTCTTAGCAACTAGGGAACGAAGCACACTCGTTCCCCCCTAGATGGACTGGGGAAATTCTCCGCCTGAGCCCCGCAGTTGAAAGAAGTCAATCTTGCACGAACAAGGACCAGATCCGCGGGGGGAAGAAATCCCTGTGTTTCCAGCTTCACCAGCTGACCGTGGGATACGGAACATCTCTCCCAATCGCCTTTTTCTGGGCCGTAGGGACGGGAGGAAGAGCTGGGAGCGCTAGCCATGTTGGAGTGATCTTTCCTAGCAAGCTCTGAGGATTTTCCACATGGTGCTGAATGGATCTGAGATCCAATATCCTTAAATAGATGCTTTTTCTTACGTGGCCGGGGTGTTATGTGCAAAAATACCCTGACCTCTCGTATTCGCTCGACACGTGGAAGCTGAAGTCGTTGATACACAGAAGCCGAGGGGTACGACATTAAATGGAAGGTCGAATACATCTCTTTGAAGTCATTGGAGGAAGAACCCGCCTTGCAATGCCGAAGACAATCTGCGCACAGGACACATTGTCATTGAAAGCCTGGTTGGGGGGCTACTGAGGGAGTCCTGGACTAAGGGGTCCTCGGGTGTCTGACATGTTGGACGTGGGCCGGATTGATGGGCTATGAAGATACGAGACCGAAGACTCTTCCCGTGTCCGGACGGGACTCTCCTTGGCGTGGAGGGCAAGCTTGGCAACCGGCTATGAAGATTCCTTTCTCTGTAACCAACTTTGTACAACCCTAGTCCCCTCCGGTGTCTATATAAACCGGAGGGCTTAGTCCGTAGAGGGCAATCATAATCATACAGGCTAGACTTCTACGGTTTTAGCCATTACGATCTCGTGGTAGATCAACTCTTGTAATACTCATATTCATCAAGACCAATCAAGCAAGAAGTAGGGTATTACCTCCATAGAGAGGGCCCGAACCTGGGTAAACATCGTGTCCCCTGTCTCCTGTTACCATCGACCTTAGACGCACAGTTCGGGACCCCCTACACGAGATCCGCCAGTTTTGACACCGACACCCGTCGTCATGCTAGCGATAGCCACTTCTTTCGCCTTGGTCTTGGCATGAGCGGCCTCGATCTCTAGCATCTTGGCTTGCTTCTCCGCCTCCATCTCAAGCATCCTCGTTTGCTTCTCCGCCTCGATCTCAAGCCTCCTCCTTTGGATCTCCATGAAGGCGTTCATTTGTTCTTCCTTGTTTTGTCGGCGCTTCTCCTCCCTTGAGTCCTTGTTGGTCATCATGTCCTCCACGGTTGCGATCAAGACGTTTGACGACACATCCCACTTGTCCTCCTTCTTGGAGTTGGTCTTCCCCAGCGGCCGTGCCTTCTCGCCGTCCCCAACCTCCTCCACGGCCTTCTTCCCCCCCACGCGACATGAGGGCGACATATTGCGTCTTGAACTTCTCCTCATCTTTGATGACCGTCCAACAATGGGAGAGGTTGAAGGACTTGCCATCGTGTTGGACCTTGAATGCCTCCAAAGCTTGGAATGCCTACAAATGAATTGCATGCAAGCATATTGGGAAATATATATGAAAATGGACATGCAAACATAAATGGAATGACACAAAGAGGGGCGCTTGAAAGCATACCATGCCTTGCATGCCGATGCCGCTCACGGGGCATGCCTTGATGCTCTCAAGAGTGGCACAAAACTTGTTGCACTCTTGTTGGATCACCTTCCATCGCTTCGAAATGGACACCCACCCGCGCGTGCTTTGCATTTGGTACGGTGGAAACTTCTTACGCTCATGGAACTCACGATGGACACGAGTCCAAAAGGTTGATGTCTTTTGTTCGGCGCCAGTCTTGGGGTCTTGCCCAATGTCCCTCAAACACTCACAAAGGAGCTTGTCCTCGGCCGCCATGTATGCCTTCGTCTTCCTTCTCTTGAGCTTCGGCTTCGACCCGGCGGCTTGGTTGGCGAGCTCGTCCTTGATGTCCAACTCGTCCTCTTCCTCGAGCCCGTAGTCCTTCGGAAACTCGTGGTCGAGTGGGAAGCCGTCTAGGTCCAGGCCGACCTGAGCATCCATGAAGGCGACCTGATCTTCATCAAAGGTCGACGGCATGAACGGCCCTCGGTCGTCCTAGCTTTGTGTCTCGTCGGATCGTAGCCAGCCCCGGCAGCACTGCCAGCTGCAGCCACACCACCCTCGAAGATGATGTTCTGCATGAAATCGTCGTTGTCGGAGGCTGGCATTCTGTCGAACAGGTTGCGTGCGCCCGGCAGCATGTCGGCTGGCATCTGCCGCACGCATTTCCTCACCCCTCCGGTTGACGAGCCACCAGCCACCCGTGTGGCGTTGGGGTCGATGGGCGTGGGCGCGGGTGTGGAAGGCGCCACGACGCTCACCTCGGGTGAGCATTCCCCGAAGAGTCGGGAGGCTTGCGGGTAGACGTGGAACCCGGGTATCGGCTGCGTCGCCGACGCGTGTGACGACTCAGGCAGCACCATCCTAGGAAACGCAGATGAGCCCGTGCTCGCCGCGGCGAGGGCGGCGTTGACGAGGCCGTGCTAAGCATGGTTTAACCCTAGGTACATCAGCGCCTCCCTCGTTGCCGCCGCGACGCGGGCGTTGGGGGCCTCCTACTACGCGGCAGCGGCAATGGCGGCCACGGCCGCTGCTTCGCCCCTCGCGTCCGCCGCGTGCTTCCGACCCTTCCTCTTTGCCGACTCCATGGCTCGCTCCTCGAGCGTCAGCTTCTTCTTCGGCTTGACCGCGACGGCGGTCTTGCGGGGACTGCGGGGCTAGCCTTCGCCGGAGGGGGCAGTCGTGATGCCGGACGAGGAGAGGGGGGCGAGGCTGGCGGCGGCGGCATCGAGGTCGTCGTCCATGGCGAGCGGTGGGAGCGCGCGCGGGCGGGAGGGTTTTGCGAAAGTGGGGGGAAATGGTGGAGGCTGCCACCGACTGGAGGGCCAGGGGGAGTAGTTAGCGCGCGTCGCAGGCGTCCATCTCGTGTCCGCGCCAACGCAAATGAGGCTCAAAAATGGGCCGGGAATGGGTCGGCAGGCGGACGAAAAGCAGACGCACAACCGTTTGGGTTGGCGCATTGGGCCGACTTTTATTTCCGCCGCGACCCAAACGGACGCGCGCAGACAAAATGGGCCGGTGCATTGGAGTTGCTCTAAGAGCATCGACTTGGCAAATCCAACCCCTCAAGCGTTCGCTGACAGTGCTCGATAATGCCTTAGAAAATGCATTCCATATCCAGACAACTCAAAATAAAAACCTCAAATCCATATTATTACATGCAATGCATCGATCGTTGAGCTGAGCTTCATCCGGTTCTACTCCCCGCTCGTCCGGCTCCGCCGTGGCCATGTCCGACGGCCGGCTACGCCCCTCAGAGTGTTGGTTCGGCCGCCGGCAAGGTAGAGTAGGGCATGGGACACAAGCCGACTCAAGGGACTCCAGGCGCCGCCGTCTCCCATGCCCTACTCTTCCTCGTCGTAGCCCGGAACCCGTTGGGTGCTGGTGGACGTCAGATCGATGATGGATCTGTCTTGTGACGAGCCGGCGACATCCACCACGACGCGGTTGCGGCGCCTGGGCTGGTGCACTGTACGGGGCGCCGGAGAATGCGACTCCGCCTCGCCGATCCACCGCGGCGAGCGCTGCCGCCATGTCCCGCGCACGGCAGGCACAACGCACCATGTTTGCGTCTGACGACCCCCACGGTGCGTCCATGGCCTCGGAGCGCCAACAAAGGGGTTGTGTGTCTGCCACCGCGTTCGGACGCCAGACCGCACTGCCTCCGGTGAGGCAGCGACGGCTGCCCTAGCGCTGGATCCATGCCCCATTTGGGGGGACACAGTGGATTCCCAACGAAAGGAGTTCGAGCGCTGCCGTGCACGAGCCTCCTCCCGGGCGTGGCGGAGCGCAAGACGAACGGCCATCTCCTCCTCAGGGGCCGCGTGGGATGAGCTCAGTGTCGACGGATCTAGAGGTGAAGGATTCGGATCCACAGCTCGTCATGTCGAAGACGACCGAACGGCACCGGAGACGAGCTTGGGTGGCGGGGGAGAGTGGAGTGAAGTGACTAGGGTTTGGTCCGACAATCGGATGAGGAGGAATATATGTGGGGTCGAGTGGGCCAACGTGGGCGGGTCCGACGTGGCGGGCGTGCTCGGACGCGCCATATCCGCCTCATATTTGGGCTAGATATGAGGGTGACGGTCAGCCCGGGCATTTGAGGCGCCCGTCTAAGTCATAATTTTAAGACCGGACAGTGACCGGGCGGCCCGCCCAAGCGTACAAGGCGGATTTGAGGCGCCCGCTGTAGATGCTCTAAGAAATGCTACTCCGACGACAGACGAACAAGCTTGAAAACGATCGAAAGAAATCAACCACCAAATCCAGTCAAGGACAATATGCAATGGGCAGTGACATTTCACTGGACTATTACCAAAAACAAGAGCCAGTTCATCTTTTTTGCAGGAAAAAAAGTCAGATAACGCAACAAAGGATGTATCACAATCTCACATGCGTCCAGTTGGTAATCGCTGCAACGGATAGGCAAAGTTAACACGATAGAAACAGATCAAGAGTTTACTGCCTTACTTCCGGACCCAATGACCCCTAGGAACACTGCCTGAATTACTTCTGAGCCAACACGGCACATCATGCATATATAGCGCTAAATTAAAATGACCAGTACTACTACTAATTCATGTCCGAACTGAAACAGTGAGAAGACAAACAAGCAAGCAAAACGTTTCGTCCATTTTGTCTGATGAGTGTTGCCCAAGACGACGCTAATTACCAACTGCTGGTCACTCAGCTTCAACCTGCAACCAAGGAGAAGGAAATTCATCCAAAAGGAGAAGGAACTAAAAGGCATACATCACATCTCGATTCAGTCATCTAATTCGGCTATAGATTAGTGAAAATAGCACCACAATGTAGCACTTTCATCTAACGGCTGTTTTTTTTTCGAAAAAACTGCTGATTCGGTGTGCTTATTGATGACTATGTACCCATTCCACACCATGGAAACTGGAAAATTAACAACACTTCTGTCAATATTTACACAGTAGCTAGGACAAGCTCCAACTGTTTCATTTCAGACTAAAATGAATAGCACAGGGAGCTGGCCCAAGCATTTGTAATTGTTTGGGAAAAAGGCATCTGAATAAATAGTAGATCCAGTCCTCATTCTAGTATTATTAAAATAAAAAGAAATGCTAGATTTGAGAAGATGATCTTCTAGTTTTGGATTCCAATGACAAATTTTAGTTAGAAGCACATGAACTTACCACACATCAATTCAAGTATAAATTTGCATATGTGGAAGCATATTAACATGCAATTCAGAAAGAGGGGTCATGGTTAAATTGGTTATTCGTTCAAATAGGCTTGCTTCATGTAGTGCTTATGTGACTAATAGCAGATTCACTCTGAATATTGATGGATTAGTGGAAGATGCATATTGAAATCAAAAGGTAGCACAGGATCATCCTACTACCTAGCTAGTACGAGAAGAAAAGAAAAACATGAAAAGGAAAACATGAGTACGTTTCAAAAAGGCAATCACATATTCATGGATCATTGGAGACAATTTGTCAGTTTCTATAATACACGTGCATGCATCTATATGGTGAAGTGGATCTTCGAGCAATTTACTTGCATTCCATCTATAGGCTTGTGTAGTGCTTTCGAAACAAAATGTTGGCAAAGTTTACACAATTTATTGAAAGTTTACATAATTCAACACACATGTCTATAAGTTATAACTAACATGCAGCTTCCAGCTCCTCCAACAACAAGCTTATTAATTTAGCACAAACAAACGTGTATTTCTAATTGCAGTTATAAAAGCGAAGTTATATGCCTCACTGGAATGACAAAATCATTGACAACACTTGAGCAATGAGGAGCCATAATATTTAACTTTTCAAATGTCCGTTTCATGCTTTAACTTTAAGTGGGCTACATTTCTAAATACATTGACTTGTTTGTTCTTTAAAGGAAATGCATGAACATCAATTAACCGTCTCCTTTAAAGAACATGAATTTACAGTGGGTGGAAGATGGAATTACCTGAGCAGCTGAGAGCCCGTGGCAGCTGCCAAGCGTGAAGGAAACGGGTACACACGTGCTTGCTAGGCGGGGCAACCAGCTCGTAGATCTCACACTCCACAACCTTGCGAGCACGCACGTCGATACCGAGCAGATGCTTGTCGAGGAAGAAGTAGACCACGTCAGGGTTGGTGGGATGGATGAGCCCAAGCACCGGGATCTTCCTTGGCAGACGAGTCGCCTTGTAGCTCGCGTCGTTGCAGATCTCCGCAAAGGTGGCCTCGTACTCCAGCGTCCACTCCGTGGAGTCCGGATCGGCGAGCGTCCAGACGCTGATCTGCGCAGCGCCGCGGCTGTTACGGTTCCGGTACATGTCCAGGAACCGCAGCTTGCCGCCGCTGACACGCACGCAGCGGTACTTGTCGAGAAATCCCCAGCCCTCCCTGCACTCGAGCACCTTGCCCGGCGGTAGAGGGACGACCCTCAGCACCGGCGCCTCCTCGAAGGGGTCGCAGGCGAGGAGGCACCAGGAGAGGTCGACCCACCAGAGCCTCCCCTAGTACGAGACCGCGCCGTTGGGGGCCAACTGCCGGAAAGGAAGCGGGATGTGGATGCCCTTGCTGACCCACTCTCCGACGTCGGACGAGAAGCGTAGGAGGGTGCCGTGCTCACCGCCGAGGATGGGCTGGAGCTCAACGACCATGTAGTGGCCGCCACCCCCCGGGGAGGAGATGAGGCCGAGGTGGCCCGCGTGCAGGATGAGCTCGGGCTCGGGGAGGGGAAGGGCGGAGGCGGTAGTGGCGTCAAGGACGAAGTAGCCCGCGACGAATGAGCGCCAGCAGAACTTCTGATGGCGGGGGGTGTCGATGATGGTGGGGCCCGTTGCGCGGCCCTGGTCGGCGTGGAAGAGGATGAGGCCGGTGGGGTCGACGGCGACGACGGACGGGTAGTTGTCGGAAGCGGTGCGACCCGGGAAGATGCGCGGCGGGATGGTGAGGAGCGCGATGCGCGGGGGCGCCGGCAGCGCGAGGGAGAGGTCGGCGCCCGGAGGGAGGTCGGCGTCGGCGTCGGCGGCCGTCACCCGCGGCGCCTTGCCCAGGATGACCCACGACGACGCGGCGGACGCCATCTCGGCCTCGGTCTGGTGGATCGTGCGGGCGCTCGTGTGCGGCGGTGAACTGGTGAGTGGTGGTGGCGGCGATGGGGGTCAGGGTTTTACGGGAGCAGCGCAAAGCGTGGAACCGGGTCGTCTCGTCTGGAGTGGGTGGTGAGCTCGTGATAAAATGGCACGGCCGAGGCAGAGTCGCAGAGCTAGCTCCGCTGGCGCGGCCGTATTTGGAAGGTGCAAACGGCAAAATGCAGTTGGTTCCGATCGGTGGCAGGCACGGCATGCCACTACCAGCCCGCTCTGCTGCTGAGAGGAGATGCAGAGCTGCAGCCTTGGACTGCATCCAAAAATCAAAAGGGAGCTTTTCTGTTCGTCGGCTAGCGACTGCCAAAGCAAAGAGCCAGAGCAGAGCAGTTTTCCCATCTTTTGCGGTTACAGTTGGGTGATACTGATACGGATAGGGATACGGATACGTAGGGAGCAGAGCAGGTCGGCCTGGGGTGCAAAACGTCACGTAGGTGTAGCATTACCGCCCGTGGTGCACCTGTGGAGTACATGATCAGGCAAAGAGATCTCCCACGTAAACCTGTCGACCATGTATGCGCAGGAGTGTTGAACTTCTTGCGCCAGAATTTGGACGTTGGTTTAGGCTGAGGGCTTTAATTTCTCCTGCCCGAACACTTTCTTTTTTGAAGAGCAAAAACATCATGGAAGGAGTTCTTTTTTTTTTCCTGAACCGAAAGAGTTCTTGTGTTACGTGAAACTGTAAACTCAACTAGTAGAACGCCCGTGCGTTGCTACGGGTTATAATGCATATATAAATGAATCAAACAAATGATTAAGGTCGCCTCTAAGGTCGAAGCTTATTTCTTCCTCATACATTATGGCGTGTTCGAGGCTCCTCGAAATTCAACCATCTGGACAGTCCGAGATCCCCCAAATCCAGACCATATGTGAAGAGAAATATGATTGTTCGGACTATGGGCCATGCTATATATCTCCAATACGCAGGCCGAACACAAAAACCTATCCCATGACGCACCCTTCTCTTTTTTCTATCGGACCCTATCTTTCCCGCACGGTTTCCAGCCGCGGCGGGACATTTCTCGCTAGCTGGAGCCCTTTCTTTTAGAAACGGGTGACGCCCACCTCACCTTTGTTGTGCGTTGCCCATGCATTGCTATAGGGGCATATATATTTTAGTATTCAACATTAATTTTGTCTAATATATATTTTTTAGGTACAACTACATTTGAGCCCTTAGTTGTGTCACACCTGTTTGATTTGCCCCAAAATTCAAAAAAAAACCGTTTATGTCCAAGCTCGTTCGCTCCTCTTATACTTTTGCCCTTTCACCGTTTGACCGACACTTTAAAAACTTCATAACAAATTCATACCAACTCCAAAAAATACAAATAAAATATCAAAATGTTCAGAACAACATCGCATATATGTGCATGTCATTTGCATTCATGAAAAAAGTGTTCAAAAGCCCCCATCTTAGTTACTATTCATGTTGAGATCATATGAGGTCAAACTAAGATGGCGGCTTTTGCACAGGGTTTTCATGAATGCAAATGGCATGCACATATTGGTGATGTTGTTCTGAACATTTTGATACTTATTTGTATTTTTTGGAGTTAGTATGAATTCGTTATGAAGTTTTCAAAGTGTTTGTCAAACGGTCAAAGGGCAAAAGCATAAGAGGAGCTAACCAGTTTGGACAGAAACGAGGTTTTCTTAATTTAAGGACAAATCAAACAGGTGTGACACAACTAAGGCTCAAATGTAATTGTCCCTATTTTTTAAGATCCTCGTGTACATCAAGCGACGTTCTGTCTTTCTTTTACCACTAAATCACTCTACCTCTTCTTCTTCTTCTTCCACCCACTATCTCCACTTCTCCAATTCAAGCACCCATTCAAATACGTAGCCGTGTAGTTGGGGCATCTATCTCTCTTCCTCCCTCCCTCTCTCTGCAGTTTGGGTATATTTCAGAATGTTCTTGTCTTAGTCATGTGTGCATACAGTTTTTTGTTGCGTCATGGCAGCTAGTCTCCCTCCCTCTCACTCCTTCGCCCTCCTCTCTCTCTCCCCCCTCCCCTCTCTCTCCCTCTCCCCCTCCCTCCCTCTCCCTCCCTCTCTCTCTCAAGACATATTTAATATGCATTATCGAAAAGCTAGGCGAACGATGATGCTACTTTACTTTTTGTCATGTCTTTGTGAAAGATAAAGAGATAGAGGGGAGGACATATACTTGGCGGAGTAGTTGGCCACTTAGGTTGTTGTATGGTTATGGAGAACGATGATGACGGCGTTGATGGGGTTGGGGGCAACGACATGTTAAAAAGCGAAAGCTATATTATTTTCAGATATAAGATGCACTTTGCATTGCAATAGGAAAGAGATTTTCCCGCTAGTCCTAGAGCATACCCACACTATGTATTGCAAAGAAATTAATGCATGAGAAGTTCTGCTTAGTGGTATTCCTTTCACACTGATCATGTGCACCGAACTTTTTTAGAGCTTCCCAATAAAATGCGAAGTGCTAATATAATCGCTAGCGCCACCGCCGCCAGTGGGCCAGTGTCGTGGGCGGAGTATGTAAGTGAAGCGGCGGTCGGTGTTTGGCTAGGGAGATTTTGATCTCGGTCGATCGCTAGGCAGGACGTGCGCGTGGGTTGGTGTAGAACATTGCATCTGGGGCCTTGAATTGGATGGCAGATCATGGAAGCAAAATTGGATGCGAGCTGTTGATTTTTCTGTGTACGCTAATATGGCTGGCCTTGGGGTAATTTAAGTTTACAGCATTACCATACCTGGATTGATTTATTACCATAATTACCATATTCAAAAGTTCCTGAGTTATGACCTTACCATACATGGATTGATTTATTACTATAATTATCATATTTGAGATTTCTGAGTTTATAGGCTTACCATAGGTGGATTAATTGTGATTGATTACCATAGATACGTTAGGTATTGCCGGCCAGACGAGAAAAGAGGAAAACAGGTGGGAGGGGTGGTGGGAGGTGGGACGAAGATTACCGAGAGTGATGCAATACGTTCTTCCCATTGGTGAACTCCACTAATATATTACAAACGTGTACGGGTAGATAGAAACACTCAATATTGTTGGATGGTATTTCATTTCTTGTTATTTTGAATGTGTATGGCTCCCTGGAAGATTGATGTGAAGATAACCAAACTATGGATAATCAATATACTTATTCAAACCTTGAATAATGATTGAATTGCCAAAAAAGGATAATGAGATGAGGAAAACCGTGAATCCTGTGTAGTGTATGCATAAGTTCTGAAAACAAAAATTACATTTTAGAGTTCAACGATATAATCGTGTGTTTGACTAATATTAGCATATAGAAACAATGCTATAGTGCAACATACCAAATAGAGATGGTCTGTTCTTACTGAAATGAATAAGCTAATACGATGCTGCTTACAAGAGATTGTTGCTAAAAGCAAAATATAACATGAGATCTCGAATCCTTCAGCATAACCTATATAATAACCGATGTGCCATCTCATTATCAAATTAATTAATATTGGTTGAACCTTGTTTTCTGATGGTGTGCTTCTCTTTTGACAAGATACATATCGATGTATGTGATTTTTTTAAGAATGACTACCCAAACTTCACACATCAGTGTTAAATTCAGCTAGCATGAGAGAGCGCAACTTCGCTGGCATGTCCGCGAGCATCAAGTCTTCTTATCTTCTGGCTCTAGCTGCTAGCTCATGAGCCAAATTTTTTCTTTCCCTGGGGATAGCATTGATGCAGAAAGAATCTAAGGTCGTCAGTGCATCTTTTGTTAGGGAACGTAGCATGCAATTTCAAAAAAAAAATCCTATGATCACGCAATATCTATCTAGGAGATGCATAGCAACGAGAGGGGGAGAGTGTGTCCACGTACCCTCGTAGACCGAAAGCGGAAGCGTTAGCTTAACACGGTTGAAGTAGTCGAACGTCTTCGCGATCCAACTAATCAAGCACCGAACGTACGACACCTCCGAGTTTTGCACACGTTCAGCTCGATGACGTCGCTCGAACTCTTGATCCAGCAGAGGGTCAAGGGAGAGTTTCGTCAGCACGACGGCGTGGTGACGGTGATGGTGATGTGATCCGTGCAGGGCTTCGCCTAAGCACTACGACGCTATGACCGGAGGAGTAAACTGTGGAGGGGGCACCGCACAAGGCTAAGAGAACAACTGATGTGCTATGGGGTGCCCCTGCCCCCGTATATAAAGGAGGAGGGGAGGAGGCCGCTGGCCTAGGGGCACGCCCAAGTGGGGGGGAACCCACTAGGACTCCTAGTCCTAGTAGGTTTCCCCCTTCCTTCTCATGGAAGGGGAAAGAGGGAAGGGAGAGGGAGGAGGAGAAGGAAAGGGGGGCGCCGCCCCCTCCCCTTGTCCAATTCGGACTCCCATGGGGGGGTGGCCACCCCTTGTGAACTGCCTCCTCTCTCCACTATGGCCCATGAGGCCCATTACTTTCCCCGGGGGTTCTCGTAACATCCCGGTACTCCAAAAAATATCCGAAACGATCCGAAACCATTCCGGTGTCCGAATATCATTGTCCAATATATCAATCTTTACCTCTTGACTATTTTGAGACTCCTCGTCATGTCCGTGATCTCATTCGGGACTCCGAACAATCTTCGGTCACCGGGTGGGTGACCTGCAGCTGGAGGTCGTCCCCCAAGGCAAGATCTTCATGACCCGAGGATGGGGCGAGGTCGACCGCGCTTGCCGCGCGGAGGGGGGCCTTGCAATCCATTTCGAGTATGACGGCACCTCCGCGCTGTTCTTCAAGGTCTTCGACGAGGAAGGCCGCCGCCTGGAGAGCTGCCCTAGGGGGAGCCGCTGGGATGGCGTGGCAGTAGGGGTCGAGCCTGCCCCAGCTCCTCCAGCAGCAGCAACGACTCCTAGGAGTCAAGCGACTCTCCTGAGCCTAGTGAGTCCCCGGAGTCGAGCGACGGCATCTACGTGCCCCCGAGCTCTCGCCGTGCCCGGAGCACAGTAGCGGCATCTGCTCGGCGTCGTCGATGACCTGGATGGGGTTGGCGTCGGCCTCTCGTGGCCCATTGCTGATGATGGCATCGGTGGCGACTTTCGTAGCCAGGGCTCCTTGAGGTTTTTCTTCTTTTGTTCCCTGCAAGGAGTCGAGACGAACCCCGTGGGGGTGTGTAAAGAACCTGTAATGCTTTTGCTCCAATCTTTATTATTCCTACTATAAGTTTGTGGTAGCTTACTGCTCTACGCCGGCAGGTCCCAGTCCCCAGGCAAGCTTCGGCCGTTGCTGGTATGCCAGGTCGCGATGCAGTGGTCAAAGCGAGGAGGTGAGCGGCCCAAGGTCCGGTAAGAGCTCCTGAGGCGCTATGCTCAAGATGTCCCCTTTGGCATGCAAGCAGCTGCTTGAAGGCCGAAAAGGAAGGGGGCATTGCTGGAGCAAGGCTGCGAGAGTCAAAAATTCCAGACCGCGGCGTCGTGCTAACACGAATGTGTGACTTATCTTAACGAGCCTGAGGTGATTCCCTGCGCGGCGCCCGACTTGCACTTCAGCGGCGGTGTTACTAGGTAGGGCTCACGTCGGCCTCCCCTTTCCTCGCTCATCTGAATGCTCTGCGTCCTCGGGTCCCGACCCTCGAGCGAGGCTCAGCCGCCGCTGGTATGCCAGGTCGCGATGCCATGGTCAAGGCCAGGGGGTGAGGGCTGGAGAGTTAGTAGGAGCTCCTGAGGCGCGATGCTCAGGAGCCCCCCATTTAACGCACAAGCGAATCGTGTGAAAAAGGGGCAACCAGCGGGGGCCACCTGTAGCTAAGCTCTGAAGATTCCTGCGGGTTAGTTCAAGGGGAGAATATAACTCATAATCGCGTTTGTTGTCCTGTCGGTGATCTTTCCGCAAGAAGATGAAGGCACTGAGGATCTGGTGAGGTGACGTGCGCGGGGCGGGCCGCGAGCCAGAGCTCGATCTCTTAGGTTTGTCAGCGTTGCAGCGATGGACCCGAGCACAAGCGCCGTGCCAACATGTGTAGCCGCCGGTCAGCAACGCGGGAGGCCGCGTAGGGCAACATGCAAGTAGGTGACAACATAAATCATCTTAAGGAAGGAGGTAACGCTAGTTCTGGTAGATGCAAAAATGATACATGATGCAGGGACAGACCCATGTGGCCTGGGGATGATGCAGCCCAAGGGGTGCCCCCAACAGAGTAAATTAAAGATGCAAAAGGATACACGTCGCAGGGACATGCCCATGCGATCTGGGGATAATGCAGCCCGAGGGGCACCCCCAACTGAGTAAACCAGAAAATGTCACCTGGCACCGTTGCTGAAGAGATGTTAAAGCAGTTGAAGATGCGCGCTGAAGAAGTCGCTCCTCACGAGCCGCCTGGGTCCTGAACCTCGTGAGGCTCTGGAGGCCCGGGAGGCTCGCGAAGAACCATTGCCACCTCAGCCAGGACAGCGTGGTTCTTGGCCTCTTGAGCCGCCAGAATGCTTCGTAGGCGACGCTGGAAGGTAACAGCCGCATTCGGCAGGCCAAAAGGCATGCGAACATAGCTGTGAGGGGGGCCCTCACACCGACAAACATGCGATGGCCAGAAGCGTTCCTGGGATGCAGCTTTGTTGAGCCCTGGGATGTTGACGCAGATGCGCAGCTCGTCGTCCTCGCCAGGACAAGGAGCCGCGCCGGGTGGTGGGTGGCGATCGCCGCGCATGGCTCTCGCCTCTTGAAGCTCCTCGTTGGCCTTAGTGATGAACTCCTGAGCACCAGGCACCCCATGATTGTGCCCTCATGAGGGAAGCGTGCGATGAAGCATGCCTCCATGTGGTGCTCGAGCGCCTCCCTCGTGACGCTGGCTAAGTCTGAGGCCCTCCAGAAGAGAGCCCCCGAGCCCGCCTGAGGAGGGCGCCGAGCGTGCCTTCCTATGCGAGAGAGGGAGGCGCCCCGTCCGTGGGTGCAGGTCCTGAGGTGGTGCCGCTGGAGACACTGCTTTCCTGAGGCTCTTGGTGGCGCAGCTGCTTCTTCTTCTTCTTGGGGGCAACCTCAGGAGGGTAGATGGCGCCTTCGTGGTCTGGGTCCTCGACCGTCGCGGCCTGGTAAGCGCGCTCGAGGGAGCACACCGCGTCCTTCTCCTCGCAGGCAATCGTGATGATGTCGCGGTTTCCCTGGCATCTTGAGGACATTGTAGCCATGTTGGGTCACTGCCATGAACTTGGACAGGGTTGGATACCCAAGGATGGCATTGTACGTGAGGCGGATGTGGGCGACATCGAAGTCGATGAGCTCGGTGCGGTAGTTTTCGCGTTGGCGGAAGGTGACAGGGAGGTGGATCTGCCCTATCGGAGTGGTGGAGCCGTCGGTCACCCCTGAGAAGGGCTTAGCGGGCTGCAGCTGGTCATATGGCTCCTGGAGGCGGTCGAACGTATTGATGGAAAGAACATTGAGCCCTGCACCGCCATCGATGAGGGTCTTGGTGACAAGGACATTGCTGATAATGGGCGAGTAGAGCATCGGGAGGGTGCCGATAGTCGCCGCACACTTGAGCTGGTCGAACAAGCTGAAGGTGATGGTGCACTTGGACCACCTGAGCGGACGCGTGGCCTGGAGCCTAGGGAGGGCCGCGTTCACCTCACGAGTGAACTGCTTGAAGATGCGCTGGGAGGCTGGGGCCTGAGCGCCACCTAGGATGCAGGCGATGGCGCGAGGTTCCTGGAAGCCGCCAGCCCCCTCGTCCTGGTGGTGGTCGTCGTTCCTTCTTGGTGGTGGTGGTAGCGGAGGGAGGCCGACATTGCCCTGAGGATGGTCCTCACGAGGCTGGTCTCTCTAGGCGCCCTCGCGAGGCTGGCCTTGCCAGCGGTCCTTGACGGTGTCCTGGACTAGGGGGTACTCACCACGTCGTCTTTTGATCAGTTAGATTGGGCCGAGGACCCCCATGGTCGTATATCATGGGCCAGTTCGGACAACCGATGTATACACGAGGAAGATTCCACAAGACTTGGTGATCAAGACAAGGACTCCTCCCACTCGCGTATTCAACTAGGACTCTTGTTATCCTAGGCCTCTGGTGCATTATATAAACCGAGGCTAGGCTAGTTGATAGATATATGCTAGATCATTATGACATTACTCATCATACCTCTAGGGTTTAGACCACAATATATGAACTCGAGGTAGATCAACTCTGTACTTGATACTCCATTGATATAAACAAGAGCAGGACGTAGGGTTTTACCTCCATAGAGAGGGCCCGAACCTGGGTAAAAACACCGTGTTCATCGTCCCTGTTACCATTGATCCTAAATCCACAGCTCGGGACCCCCTACCCCGAGATCTGTCGGTTTTGACACCTACAATGGTGCTTTCATTGAGAGTTCCGCTGTGTGATTGGCAAAAGGATCAATGGCTCGCCTGCAGATCAACTGCCACGTTGAGTCTTCGTCGCCGCCTCGACTAATCACCTTGGCTTGACCGAGGATTTTGCCCTACCTCCAATCATCATGTTTGGACGAGGGCCTTCATCAACATCAACTCCGATCTCTATCAAGATCATGGAGGAATCATCCATGGAGCTCGGGGGCTCGACGTGAACATTGCCCTCGGGCGACCATCCTGTTTTCCCGAACAGCAAACTTGTATCCGCTGCCACCACCTCCTCGAGCATCTCTTTAACAATTCCTTCGGTAGAATTGTGCGGAATTAAGTCTACAACAACCATGCAAAATTTCATCGAGTTCCGATGGAGGAATATCTGGCAATCTACGATATACCGGAGCCCTGTCAAATCTGGACGAGTTTAGGGTGTGGTTTCCAGAGCCCAGCTCGGAGGTCCTTTGGAAGATCCAACCGTTCATCTGCTGCGGAATTCCCATATCTACTATCCCTCCAAATTTCATCTCGATCTGACGGTTCAAACTCCGGGAACCTTCCGATGAGTGGACCAATTTCTCGATCTGTTTTCTGCGCGAATACGAATCCGGCCCGAGTTCATGTTTCTTCATGAACGTGATATTGGACAACCCTTTTTGAAGGAATTTTTTCTAAGGTATTGTGCGTTGTTTTTAAACACGTACCCATAAAATTTTAAGCCTCCTCCGAGGTAATCTTCACCATCACGCTGGTGTCAAACCAGTCCGGCAATATTGCTCCATGGCTGCCGACCTGCGCTAGACACATCCCTGCTTTGTTGAGCCGAGCTTAACTTCTTCGGATCATCATCTTGGCAAGCCGAACAAGAGTTCGGCATCGCGAAGGATAAATCATCACCAACATCGCTGCCCTACAGATTACACGGAGCGCGCACACCGGCATCACCGCATGGTCACTTCATCAAGCCGGCATTGACCGCGTCACAAGTCACAACCTGCGTCGGCATGGCCGCACTGTTGCTTCTTCAAGCCGATGTCCATCACGCCGAACTGCTTCAACACCTCGGCTGACATGGCAGCTTCAACATGAAGGAAATATGCCCTAGAGGCAATGATAAAGTTGTTATTTATATTTCCTTATATCATGATAAATGATTATTATTCATGCTAGAATTGTATTAACCGAAAACTTGATACATGTGTGGATACATAGACAAACAGAGTGTCACTAGTATGCCTCTACTTGACTAGCTCGTTGAATCAAAGATGGTTAAGTTTCCTAGACATAGACATGAGTTGTCATTTGATTAATGGGATCACATCATTAGAGAATGATGTGATTGATTTGACCCAATCCGTTAGCTTAGCACTTGATCGTTTAGTATATTGCTATTGCTTTCTTCATGACTTATACATGTTCCTATGACTATGAGATTATGCAACTCCTGAATACCGGAGGAACACTTTGTGTGCTACCAAACGTCACAACGTAACTAGGTGATTATAAAGGTGCTCTACAGGTGTCTCCGATGGTGTTTATTGAGTTGGCATAGATCAATATTAGGATTTGTCACTCCGATTGTCGGAGAGGTATCTCTGGAACCTCTCGGTAATGCACACCACTATAAGCCTTGCAAAGAATGTAACTAATGAGTTAGTTGCGGGATGATGCATTACGGAACGAGTAAAGAGACTTGCTGGTAACGAGATTGAACTAGGTATCGAGATACCGACGATCGAATCTCGGGCAAGTAACATACCGATGACAAAGGGAACAACGTATGTTGTTATGCAGTTTGACCCATAAAGATCTTTGTAGAATATGTGGGAGCCAATATGAGCATCCAGGTTCCGCTATTGGTTATTGACCAGAGACGTGTCTCGGTCATGTCTACATAGTTCTCGAACCCGTAGGGTCCGCACGCTTAAAGTTCTGTGACAATCGGTATTATGAGTTTATGTGTTTTAATGTACCGAAGATAGTTTGGAGTCCCGGATGTGATCACAGACATGACGAGGAGTCTCGAAATGGTCGAGACATAAAGATTGATATATTGGACGGCTATATTCGGACACCGGAAGTGTTCCGGGTGATTTCGGAGAAAACCGGAGTGCCGGAAGGGTTACCGAAACCCCCCGGGGAAGTATTGGGCCTTAGTGGGCTTTAGGGGAGAGAGAGGGCAGAAGCCCAGGAGGTGGCGCGCCCCCTCCCAAGGGGAGTCCGAATTGGACTAGGGGAGGGGGGCGCGGCCCCTCTTTCCCTCTCCCTCTCCCTCTCTTTCCTTCCCCTTCCTCCTTCCTAGTAGGACTAGGAAAGGATGAATCCTACTCCTACTAGGAGGAGGATTCCTCCTCTCCTTGGGTGGACCAAGGGCCGGCTGGACTTCCCCCTTGCTCCTTTATATACGGGGGCAAGGGGCACCCTAGAACACACAAGTTGATTGTTCCAAACCGTGTGCGGTGCCCCCCTCCACCATAATCCACCTCAGTCATATCATCGTAGTGCTTCGGCAAAGCCCTGCGCCGGTAACATCATCATCACCATCACCACACCGTCGTGCTGGCGAAACTCTCCCTCGAAGGTCTACTGGATCATGAGTTCGCGGGACGTCACTGAGCTGAACGTGTGCAGAACATGGAGGTGCCGTACGTTCGGTACTAAGGATCGGTCGATCGTGAAGACGTACGACTACATCAACCGCGTTGTCATAACGCTTCCGCTTTCAGTCTACGAGGGTATGTGGACACACTCTCCCCTCTCATTACTATGCATCACCATGATCTTGTGTGTGCGTAGGATTTTTTTTGAAATTACTACGTTCCCCAACAGTGGCATCCGAGCCAGGTTTATGCGTTGATGCTATATGCACGAGTAGAACACAAGTGATTTGTGGGCGATACTAGTCATACTGCTTACCAGCATGTCATACTTTGATTCGGCGGTATTGTTAGATGAAGCGGCCCGGACCGACATTACGCGTATGCTTACGCGAGACTGGTTCTACCGACGTGCTTCGCACACAGGTGGCTGGCGGGTGTCAGTTTCTCCAACTTTAGTTGAATAGAGTGTGGCCACGCCCGGTCCTTGTGAAGGTTAAAACAGCACATACTTGACGAAATATCGTTGTGGTTTTGATGTGTAGGTAAGAACGGTTCTTGCTCAGCCCGTAGCAGCCACATAAAACTTGCAACAACAAAGTAGAGGACGTCTAACTTGTTTTTGTAGGGCATGTTGTGATGTGATATGGTCAAGACGTGATGAGATATAAATTTTTGTATAAGATGACCATGCTTTGTAAAAGTTATTGGCAATTGGCAGAAGCCTTATGGTTATCTCTTTATTGCATAAGATGCAAGCACCATGTAATTGCTTTACTTTATCGCTATGCGATAGCAATAGTTGCAAGAGCAATAGTTGGTGAGACGACCATGTGACGACAGATTGATAAAGATCAAGATGATGGAGATCATGGTGTCATGCCGGTGATGATGGAGATCATGACAGTACTTTGGAGATGGAGATCAAAGGCACAAGATGATGATGGCCATATCATGTCACATATTTTGATTGCACGTGATGTTTATCTTTTATACATCTTATTTTGCTTAGTTCGGCAGTAGCTTTATAAGATGATCCCTTACTAAAATTTCAAGGTATAAGTATTCTCCCTGAGTATGCACTGTTGCGACAGTTCTTCGTGCTGAGACACCACGTGATGATCGGGTGTGGTAAGCTCTACGTTCACATACAATGGGTGCAAGCCAGTTTTGCACACGCAGAATACTCGGGTTAAACTTGACGAGTCTAGAATATGCAGATATGGCCTCAGAACACTAGAGACCGAAGGTCGAACGTGAATCATATAGTAGATATGATCAACATAGTGATGTTCACCATTGAAAACTACTCCATCTCACGTGATGATCGGACATGGTTTAGTTGATTTGGATCACGTGATCACTTAGATGATTAGAGGGATGTCTATCTAAGCGGGAGTTCTTAAGTAATATGATTAATTGAACTTTAATTTATCATGAACTTAGCCCTGATAGTATTTGCATATCTATGTTGTAGATCAATTGCTCGCGATATAGCTCCCCGTTTATTTTTTATATGTTCCTAAGAGAAAAATTAGTTGAAACATGTTAGTAGCAATGATGCAGACTAGCTCCGTGATATGAGGATTATCCTCATTGCTGCATGGAAGAATTATGTCCTTGATGCACCGCTAGGTGACAGACCTATTGCAGGAGCAGATGCAGACGTTATGAACGTTTGACAAAGCTCGGTATGATGACTACTTGATAGTTTAGTGCACCATTCTTTACGGCTTAGAACCGGGACTTCAAAAATGTTTTGAACACCACAGAGCATATAAGATGTTCAAAGAGTTGAAATTGGTATTTCACACTCATGCCCATGTCGAGAGGTATGAGACCTCTGACAGTACTTTGCCTACAAGATGGAGGAGAATAGCTCAACCAGTGAGCATGTGCTCAGATTGTCTGGGTACTACAATTGCTTGAATCAAGTGGGAGTTAATCTTCCAGATAAGATAGTAATTGACAAAGTTCTCTAGTCACTATCACCAAGTTACTAGAACTTCGTGATGAACTATAATATGCAAGGAATGACGAAAGTAATTCCCGAGCTCTTCACGATGCCGAAATCGGCGAAGGTAGAAATCAAGAAAAGAGCATCAAGTGTTGATGGTTAACAATGGATCCTTTCTAGAGAAGGAGTTTCTCTCGAAAGAAGTGAGTGGGAGGAAAGTAGAACTTCATGAGGTAATTGTACCTTCTCCAGAATTGGAAAGTGGTTCATCACAGAAATCAGTTCCAGTAATGCCTACACCAATTAGTGAGGAAGTTAATGATGATGATCATGAAACTTCAGATCAAGTTACTACCGAACCTCGTAGGTCAACCAGAGTATGTTCTGCACCAGAGCGGTGCGGTAATCCTGTTCTGGAAATCATGTTACTAGACCATGACAAACCTATGAACTATGAGGAAGCGATGATGAGCCCAGATTCCGCGAAATGGCTTAAGGCCATGAAATCTGAGATAGGATCCATGTATGAGAACAAAGTATGGACTTTGCTTGACTTGCCCGATGATCAGCAAACCATAGAAAATAAATGGATCTTCAAGAGGAAGACGGACGCTGATAGTAATGTTACTATCTACAAAGCTAGACTTGTCGAAAAAAGTTTTTGACAAAGTTCAAGGTGTTGATTACGATGAGATTTTCTCACTCGTAGCGATGCTTAAGTCTGTCTGAATCATGTTAGCAATTGCCACATTGTATGAAATAAGGCAAATGGATGTCCAAACTATATTCCTTAATGGATTTCTTAAAGAAGAGTTGTATATGATACAACCAGAAGGTTTTGTCGATCCTAAAGGTGCTAACAAAGTGTGCAAGCTCCAGCGATCCATCTATGGACTGGGGCAAGCATCTCGGAGTTGGAATATACGCTTTGATGAGTTGATCAAAGCATATGGTTTTATACGGACTTACGGAGAAGCCTGTATTTACAAGAAAGTGAGTGGGAGCACTACAGCCTTTCTGATAAGTATATGTGAATGACATATTGTCGGTCAGAAATGATGTAGAATTTTCTGGAAAGCATAAAGGAGTGTTTGAAAGGAGTTTTTCAAAGAAAGACCTCGGTAAAGCTGCTTACATATTGAGCATCAAGATCTATAGAGATAGATCAAGACACTTGATAAGTTTTTTCTCAATGAGTACATACCTTGACAAGTTTTTGAAGAAGTTCAAAATGGAACAGTCAAAGAAAGAGTTCTTGCCTGTGTTGCAAGGTGTGAAGTTGAGTAAGACTCAAAGCCCGACCACGGCAGAAGATAGAGAGAGAATGAAATTCATTCCCTATGTCTCAGCCATAGGTTCTATATAGTATGCCATGCTGTGTACCAGAACTATTGTATACCCTGCCCTGAGATTGGCAAGGGAGTACAATAGTGATCTAGGAGTAGATCACTAGACAGTGGTCAAAATTATCCTTAGTGGAATAAGGATATGCTTCTCGGTTATGGAGGTGACAAAAAGTTCGTCGTAAAGTGTTACGTCGATGCAAGTTTTGACACTGATCCAAATGACTCTAAGTCTCAATATGGATACATATTGAAAGTGGGAGCAATTAGCTAGAGTAGCTCCGTGCAGACCATTGTGGACATAGAAATTTGCAAAATACATACGGATTTGAATGTGGCAGACCCATTGACTAAACATCTCTCACAAGCAAAACATGATCACACCTTAGTAATCTTTGGGTGTTAATCACATGGCGATGTGAACTAGATTATTGACTCTAGTAAACCCTTTGGGTATTGGTCACATGATGATGTGAACTATCGGTGTTAAATCACATGGCGATGTGAACTAGATTATTGACTCTAGTGCAAGTGGGAGACTGAAGGAAATATGCCCTAGAAGCAATAATAAAGTTGTTATTTATATTTCCTTATATCATGATAAATGTTTATTATTCATGCTAGAATTGTATTAACCGGAAACTTGATACATGTGTGGATACATAGACAAACAGAGTGTCACTAGTATGCCTCTACTTGACTACCTCGTTGAATCAAAGATGGTTAAGTTTCCTAGCCATAGACATGAGTTGTCATTTGATTAACGGGATCACATCATTAGAGAATGATGTGATTGACTTGACCCAATCCGTTAGCTTAGCACTTGATCGTTTAGTATATTGCTATTGCTTTCTTCATGACGTTCTAACACCCACGATGCGGCTATATCTCCCACGTGTCGAGGCACGACTTAGAGGCATAACCGCATTGTAGGTTTTGTCGCAAGAAGGGTCATCTTCACACAATCCCATGTAATGAACAAGACTGGGATAAAGAGAGTTGGCTTACAATTGCCACTTCACACAATACATGAATTAAACATACATAATCAGAGTACACACATAGTCCGACTACGGACCAAACCAAATGAAAAGAAGATAAACCCAAATGCTAGATCCCCGATCGTCCCAACTGGGCTCCACTACTGATCATCAAGAAACGAAACATAGTAACGACCAAGGTCCTTGTCGAACTCCCACTTGAGCTCGGTTGCGTCACCGGCACTGGTATCAACGGCACCTGCAACTGTTTTGGTAGAATCTGTGAGTCACGAGGACTCAGCAATCTCACACCCGCGAGATCAAGACTATTTAAGCTTATAGGAAGGATGGGGTAATGGGGTGAAGCTGCAGCAAGCACTATGCAAATATGATGGCTAACATACACAAATAAGAGCGAGAAGAGAAGCAACGCAATGGTCGAGACGCTAGAAGTGATCAAGAAGTGATCCTGAAACTACTTACGTACAACCATAACACAAGAACTGTGTTCACTTCACGGACTCCGCAGAAAAGAGACCATCACGGCTACACACGCGGTTGATGCATTTTAATTAAGTCAAGTGTCAAGTTATCTACAACCGAACATTAACAAATTCCCATCTACCACATAACCGCGGGCACGGCTCTCGAAAGTTTATACCCTGCAGGGGTGTCCCAACTTAGCCCATCACAAGCTCTCACGGTCAACGAAGGATATTCCTTCTCCCGGGAAGACCCGATCAGACTCGGAATCCCGGTTACAAGACATTTCGGCAATGGTAAAACAAGACCAGCAAGACCGCCCGAATGTGCCGACAAATCCCGATAGGAGCTGCACATATCTCGTTCTCAGGGCACACCGGATGAGCAATTCGTACAACTAAAACCAGGCCTCAAGTTTCCCCGAGGTGGCACTGCAAAGGGCTCTAGTTTGGACCAACACTCAGAGGAGCACTGGCCCGAGGGGGTTAAAATAAAGATGACCCTTGAGTCTGCAGAACCCAAGGGAAAAAGGCTTAGGTGGCAAATGTTAAAACCAAGGTTGGGCCTTGCTGGAGGAGTTTTATTCAAAGCGAACTGTCAAGGGGTTCCCATAACACCCAACCGCGTAAGGAACGCAAATTCAAGGAACATAACACCGGTATGACGGAAACTAGTGCGGCAAGAGTGGAACAAAACACCAGGCATAAGGCCAAGCCCTCCACCCTTTACCAAGTATATATATGCATTAATTAAGATAAGAGATATTGTGATATCCCAACATAATCATGTTCCAACATGGAGCAAACTTCAACTTCCCCTGCAACTAACAACGCTATAAGAGGGGCTGAGCAAAAGCGGTAACATAGCCAAACAACGGTTTGCTAGGAAGGTGGGTTAGAGGCTTGACATGGCAAAATGGGAGGCATGATATAGCAAGTGGTAGGTAGCGCGGCATAGCAATAGAGCGAACAACTAGCAAGCAAATATAGAAGTTATTTCGAGGGTATGGTCATCTTGCCTGAAATCCCGCAAGGAAGAAGAACGAGTCCATGAAGAAGACAAATGGACGTAGTCAAACGAATCCTCACGACTCCGGAACGAAACCGAAGCTAACGAGAGAAGCAACCCGGAAAGAAGCAAACAACATAGTAAACAACCATCACATAAACAAGGCATGATGCACAATCAAGTATGATGCATGTCCGATTTAATGAGCATGGCCTGGCAAAGTGCAACAAACAACACTACAAATTCGTTGCATATTGACGAAACACCACACTCAAGTTATTTAGTTCGCTCTCATTTATGTACTCAACAATATTAAATGTTGATTAACATGGCAAGAGGTGAAGCATAAGTAAACTACTATTTAGGCACGTTTAAATGAGGCCGGAACAACAAACAACAATTCCGGAAAATCCTCATGTCCATATTTTGAATTAGCTACTGTTCTGCCCTAAATCATATTTTAAAGTTGTTAAACATCAAAATAAAGTGAACCAAGTTATTCTATGCATTTTTGTACCCCATTTACATATAAAGTTTATTTAAAATGGAGCTACGGTTATTTAGTTATGAAATAAAGCATTTTAACATGGCATTTATGCAAATTAATGCAAACAGCAAGTTAAACATTTTTAACATGGATGAAAGTTGCATATTATGAAACTAGATGAAATTCTAAGCATTTTGCATATATAAGTTGTTTTAATCCGATGCATGGTTTGTGAGATATTAAATGCATGAACATGAGGGTTTTTCTGCAAATCTATCATCTCTGGAAAAAATTAGACAAATTCGCAGACGAAAAAAACAACACTAGGCTGAAACTGCTAGGTGCTGGGCTGGGGTTCTCACCATGGGCCAAGGCCCGGTTTCTGGAGATGGCGAGGCCGCCAGGGTGAGAGGAGGCGCGCTGGGCCATGGCGCTGGGCTGGAGGCGCGCTGGGACTTGGCGGCTTGGCGAAGGCACAGTCAACGCGGGGTGGGGTGCTCGTTCCCGAGCTGCCGCTTGATGCAGAGGAAACACACAGAGGAGGCGAGACGCGGGGTGGCTTCAGGCGATGTAGGGAAGCGGCGGCGCGCACAGGAGGTCGGGGATGGACGGGTTCATGGCGGAGGCGGCGAGATCCAGCGGTCCCCGGCCGGATCTGGCGCGGAACGACGGCGAGGACCTGCGTGGGAGCTCCACGAGGGCAGTGGCAACTGCTGTCACCTGAAGAAAAGAGGGAGAGAGAGATTCACAGAGGGAACAGGGAAAGGAGAAGGACGAGAAGGAAACAGAGGAGGGACGCAGCTGTCCTACTGGTGGGGTGCTGGTCGCGGCAGAGGCTCGGGGCAGAGGATCACGGCGAAGTCGAGACAGAGGCGGGGTCGGGCAGAGGAGGCGCCCATGGCGTTGGACTTGGCGTCCTGCAGGTCCGGCATCGATGGCGACCTTGACGTAGGGGATAGGTGGAGGCGTGGATTCGGCGAGGCGGCGGAGTTCCTTCAGCGGCCATGGCGCCTGGCGTGCTCCTGGCTAGGGCGTAGCTGCTCCTGCAGCAGATGGGCAGAAAGCAAAGGGTTCAGAGAGGGAAACGGGAGGAGTATGGGAAGGAGAAGAAGGGGCGTCGGTGCTCATCTCCGATGAAGCTTGCCGGCGGTGACGTGGCACGAGGCGAAGGCTCGGGCTCCTGCTGAGACGAGGGAGGAGGAAGGGCCTCGATCCAATCGGGACCGAGGTCTGGCTGGCTGTGCGAAGGTTGGTTGAGGCATGATCTGGAGGACAGGGGAGATCCAGGAGAGGAGTGGCGGCTGCTAGTTGGCTCGGTATGGATCCTGAGGGAACCAGAGACTGGCGGCGGGGAGGAGGATCCCTAGAAATTAGGGATTTGTCTGATGATTGCACTGCTATTTATAGTAGGTGGGTGTTTGGCTAGGGGCTAATCTAGATCCTTCGATCGAAATCGAGCGCTTGTGAAGAAATGGCTTAGGGGAGTCCAACAAAGAACCGAGGATATGAGAGGGATGTTTGGGGATGATCCGGACCCATCGGTCGTGACCGTGCGGTTCGGGTTCGGGGAAGTTTCGGGCGAGCAAGCGAGGGGTTCGAGCATTGAGCAAAGAGATTAAGCGGCCAGACAAGAGGGACTCGAAAAATCCGGTTGGTCTCGGAATGGACAATGGAGATACGCGGCAACTACGAACGAACTAAGAGTTTTAAGAAAACATGTGGATGCGATGCGGATGATGCAATGATGAATGCAACAAATAAATAAATCACACGGCGACAACGAAATACATGGAAGTCTTCCGGAGCGTCAGTCTCGGGGCATTACAGACGTATACATGTTCCTATGACTATGAGATTATGCAACTCCCGAATACCGTTGGAACACTTTGTGTGCTACCAAATGTCACAACATAACTGGGTGATTATAAAGGTTCTCTACAGGTGTCTCCGATGGTGTTTGTTGAGTTGGCATAGATCGAGATTAGGATTTGTCACTCAGATTGTCGGGGAGGTATCTCTGGGCCCTCTCGGTAATGCACATCACTATAAGCCTTGCAAGCAATGTAACTAATGAGTTAGTTGCGGGATGATGCATTACGGAATGAGTAAAGAGACTTGCCGGTAACGAGATTGAACTAGGTATTGAGATACCGACGATCGAATCTCGGGCAAGTAACATACCGATGACAAAGGGAACAACATATGTTGTTATGCGGTTTGACCGATAAAGATCTTCGTAGAATATGTGGGAGCCAATATAAGCATCCAGGTTCCGCTATTGGTTATTGACCGGACACATGTCTCAGTCATGTCTACATAGTTCTCGAACCCGTAGGGTCCGCACGCTTAAAGTTCTGTGACGATCGGTATTACGAATTTATGTGTTTTGATGTACCGAAGATAGTTCGGAGTCCCGGATGTGATCACGGACATGACGAGGAGTGTCGAAATGGTCGAGACATAAAGATTGATATATTGGACGGCTATATTCGGACACCGGAAGTGTTTCGGGTGATTTCAGAGAAAACCCGAGTGCTGGAAGGGTTACCGGAACCCCCCGGGGAAGTATTGGGCCTTAGTGCGCTTTAGGGGAGAGAGAGGGCAGCAGCCCAGGAGGTGGCGCACCCCTCCCAAGGGGAGTCCGAATTGGACTAGGGGAGGGGGGCGCGGCCCCTCTTTCCCTCTCCCTCTCCCTCTCTTTCCTTCCCCCTTCCTCCTTCCTAGTAGGACAAGGAAAGGATGAATCCTACTCCTACCAGGAGGAGGATTCCTCCTCTCCTTGGGCGCACCAAGGGCCGGCCAGCCTCCCCCCTTGCTCCATTATATAGGGGGGCAAGGGGCACCCTAGAACACACAAGTTGATTGTTCCAAACCGTGTGCGGTGCCCCCCTCCACCATAATCCACCTCGGTCATATCGTCGTAGTGCTTAGGCGAAGCCCTGCACCGGTAACATCATCATCACCATCACCATGCCATCGTGCTGACGAAACTCTCCCTCGAAGCTCTATTGGATCGTGAGTTCGCGGGATGTCACTGAGCTGAACGTGTGCAGAACACGGAGGTGCCGTACGTTCGGTACTAAGGATCGGCCGATCGTGAAGACATACGACTACATCAACCACGTTGTCGTAACGCTTCCGCTTTCAGTCTACGAGGGTATGTGGACACACTCTCCCCTCTCGTTGCTATGCATCACCATGATCTTGCGTGTGCGTAGGAATTTTTTTGAAATTACTACGTTCCCCAACGCAACGTCTCCTCACTGACCTGCTCCGTCACCTCGGTTGGACCGGGGACTTGGCTATTTCTTCATCAACGTACTTCGGTGACTTCGGCGTCACCAGCCGACCAGCTTCGTCACGTTAGCTGGACCGAGGGCTTTGTCTCGGCAAGCCAACCTTTGCCAGCATCGCCATGTCGTCGCTTTATCACCCATCAGGCAATGGGTGTGTCGATCGGGTCCCAATTTTGGGAGTCACCTTTCTTCGGATTGCTACAACAAATACAGGTGCTATTTATCCTAGTAATTTTTGCTTGTTTGGGTTTATTTTTCCCAAGGAATTATTACTCTGGTTTGTTCCATCATCTGTACACAGGTCTATCAAATGGTGGCCGCATTAACGACGGTCACATGGTGGTTCGGTCAGTTTCCGTACATAGTCCGGCGAACGCCGCATCCGGAACTTGGACCGACCTGTGAAGTCAGGCTTTGCCATGTCTTTACCACATCACGCTGACGCCTTGCATCGACATTGACTTCGGCACCAGGCCACATATCTTTAAATGAATTATCTTGCGTAAATTAATTACGCGAGGATTTTTATATATTTATATTATTGTTGTCCGCCTGCACTATTTTACATGTGCAGGTAATGGACTTCGACTACGTCACGTGGTCTCTTCGGCAAGCCGACACCGTCGTCCCAATCGGCGTAAATCGGCTCGCGTGATCACCTTGTTGGTCGTGTTGCCATACCGACATGTTCGGTTGCCTCGGGGACTTCGGCATCATTGAGAGAGCTCTACCTCATCGAGTGTTCGGCACACGGGCCATATTTCTTTTATTACTCACTTTGCATAAATTATTAATTATGCAACTAATTTTTTTTAATTTATTATTATTACTATTATCTCCGGTTTGCACTATTTTTTGTGCACAGGTAAATGATCTGGGTCGGGTAGTGTTGTCACCTCGGCATACTGACATACCACGTCACCTCGGATTGTCGGGGGGCTTCGTCATCACTTTATTAACCCACGCCGGGGACTTCGGCGTCACACTGCCGGCCTGCTTCATCGCCTTGGTCGGACTGGGGGTTCCACCTCGCCACATTGGGCGTGCTATGTCGCCACTTCAGAGTGCTGAGCTCTTTGCTCCGCCACCTCGGGACCGGCTCGGGGTTGGGACCTTGTCCCGCATCAAGCTCGGACCGCGTCATCAACACCGAGCACATTACCCAGCTAAGTCGTTTTCATGCTCAAAAAACTTTCAGTTTTAAATTTTGTTCGGTTCGACCAAGCATTATACTTTTTTGGCAAATAGTTGTTTGTGAAAAACTTCCTTGTCAAAACTTTGTTTGTGACACACAAATTCAAATACCCTATTTACTTAGGGGCTTCCTTTATGAAGCCTTTCCTCTTGCATATGATTATACTTGTATGGCTTCGTTCCTTGTTCGTGTATTACGCCACAATATGCACCATGTTGACTTAAGTGTTCCGCAAGCTGGGTTGCCTTGCTCCTGTGTTTACCCCTACGTTCCCGATTGTTCGGTTAGGGAGTAAAGGGAGCACCTCTGCGATTGTCACGATCGGGTCATCCGAGCTCGGACCTCAGACTGGGTGAAGCCGAAAGCTAGCGCTCTTATTGTTTTCAAGCATGGTCGGGACACAACAGAACTCATGAGTACAAAAAATCTATTTCACAAGAGCAACCGAAGAAAGGTATCAGTGGGGGTACTATTTTCTTCGAAGATGCTTCTTACACTTCGTCAATAGTATTGCATAAGTTCCCTGAGCGAGCTTTGTCTGTTACAGCCTTATGGCCTGATTGCCTTGTTATCGGAAACACCGTCGATATTCTCGACAGGTGGAGTACATAACACTTTTCGGCCCTTGACCGAAGAGGGAGAAGCTAACGGTCGGCTAAGACGCGTTTAAAGTTCGGGTGAACACAGATATGATATTAGTACTTTGGTACATACAATCATTATATATAAAATTCTTTTACCCAAGTCACTTGGGGGCTCTTAAATTAGTATGAGTTGTTTTATAATAAGTGTTCTTCTTCTTAGTCGTTGCAAAGTCTTTTTCTATCACTCTTTTTTTCGACACGAGTGTGTGGTCAATAGCCGGGGAGCCTAATTTCTCTCTCGAGTTTGCTAAACTAGCCTAACGAGAAGTACTCCGCCTTCGGGATAGGAGGTTGAAGCCGTAGGCTGACCCGCTTGAAGTCTCGAGATAGGATGTGTCATGTTAAAGCACGATAGAAGCACAATATTTTTTTCTAACACCAATTTTCGGATTGGCACCGAACACTTGATCTAGTTCGGACGTCAAGTCTTTACTGCAGTTTTTTGATTCTCCAAGCTTATGGCACTTTTAAACTATTTGTGTGTTTCCAGCATAAGTCTCGCAGTGCAACGCTAGACACCTTTAGAGATTCGGCAAAAACATTCTCAGATATTGCTATATATGCATTGGTTTCGAATTGTGTCTTTGGTCAATAGTTGGGTTGCCTGGCTCCTATGCTTGCCTCCTACGTTCTGCTTTGTTCGGCTAGGTGTGCAAAGGGAGAACCACTGCGATTGTGCTTCCAGCTTGCATGGTTAAGCACCTCAGTGGAGAAAGCTGAAAACTGACTGTCACAATAAGCGTAAACTGGTCAGCGATCCGATGACCGTGTTAAATGATGGGCCGTTCATAACATTGGCCGAAGTGTTTATGGCTTGACCTAGGCTGTCGCCGAACACTAACCGGGGGCTAGTAACTGGCCTCCCAACTTTAAACTCCTATGACTAAGTGAAAGTTATAAAGCCCGCATATCTGATTGCCTCATTTCCGCTAACACAACCGCCTTCGGCACCGAGACGTCGGCTAAGGGTTGTCTTGTTATGGCGGACACACCCTGCATAGTATCTACAAAGGTGGTGGAAGCTGACGATGGGCCACTTTCAACTGATAAACGGTCGAAATGGAGTCAAAATAAACATATCATCAGCATTTGTATTCAGTATACAAGCGCTGCCTTCCGTAATTATCGTTATAAAGCCATAAATATGCATCAATTTGACTTAAGATTTCGGCCAAGCTGGGTTGCCTGGCTCCTGTGATCACCCCTACGTTCCCGATTGTTCGGCTAGGAGGTAAAGGGAGCACCCCTGTGATTGTTTCTTCCGGGTCATCCGTGTTAGTACCTCAGACTGGGAGAAGCCGAAAGCTAGCCATCTTAAAGAATATAATTGGTCGGCAACGACGGAAGTGAAAATTTTGGTCCATTAAAAACCACAGAGATCGAGAACTTACCCCGAACTAAATCCTCAATATTTTTCTCCCGCATCAATCGGAGTTGAGCTTTCATGATCATGGTCGGCATGACAACCCAAATACAGGAACCGATAGCGGGATTATTTTCTTTGGGAGATGTTTCTTACATCAAATAGTAATATAACATTCTCTCCGCATACCTTTGTTTATAAAACCATATGGTCAGATTGCCTTGTTTGTCGTAAACCTTGGCCCTTGTAAAGGCTTTATAAAGTAGGACAAACACTCCCCGGCCACTGGCCGAGGAGGTTGAAGCCGATGGTCGGTCAACAAAGTTTTGTACAATGCGGATCTGAGCATTAATGATGTAAAGTACTTGGGTGCATAGAATCATTACACATAAAAATTGCGAGTAAAATCAATTTACTGCAATCCATCTTTTAAAACCCCTTGGGGCCTACCTTGGCGAGCTTGAATTTCGATCAGCTCTAAGCTCTTTTAAGAGATCTTTATTCTCTTTCTGAGACGTTTGTGTTAAACACAACAAAGTTTTCTGTGAAACGGATATCGATCCTTAATTCGGCCACCCGTGCACACATCAAGGCTCAGGGGCTACTGGGCTTCGCACTCATTATTTATAAATATTCAAGGGGCACATCGATCCCCTGATCTGGTGTTGCCACCCGACCAGTGTCTCGGGGGCTACTGCATTGCTTATTCAATGTAGAGAATTCAAAGGGCTCAGTGTTCGGCATGACCGAACTATGGGCAAGTGCGTCTTCGGACAACAATAAGAACCATCTGGGACTTATCCGGCATCAAGCTAATATATCACGACGACTTCTCACAACCCTTTCCCAGGGGCCTGTCCGCCGATCACTATTTCTAATATATTACACTGTGTTTCTATTCCTACGTATGCTACCGAGCTAGGAGTTGATCCTCAAGACGAATTTGCAAATCAACCTGAGTCTCAGGGGCTACTAGGATCAGCAGTTTTATGTTTTCCTTCAGGTGCATCTCGGGTTTTGGACCGACACACACCTTGAGGGCTACTGGATCTACATATACTGGCTATATATCTCGGCAGAGAATAAATTGCACCAATCAAAAATATTCACAAAAAATCCGCCCACGGTCGGGGTGGTGCACCACCATGGAACAGTCCGACATAAAGCTCGGGCATTAGTGCCTGGCTCCATAAAGGGCATTTCCGGCATTAAGCTCGGCTGAATTCGTTCAATCTTTTAAAAGACCGAGGTAGTTTACGACACCTCGGACGCTGACCATTGTTGGAGCTCGGAACTGGTCCGACATAAAGCTCGGATTTGAATGGCTCGTTCCATAGAGAACTTTTCAGCATTAAACTCGGATAACCTCCTTTATACTTCTTCAAGCCAAGGTGATCTATGACACCTCGGATATAGTCCGGCGTTGGAGCTCGGATACAGTCCAGCGTTCGAGATCGGATATAGTCCGGCATTGGTGCTCGGCTACAAAAGATATCTCGAATGTAGTCCGGCATTGGAGCTCGGATGCAAGAGGACACCGCCACACGGGAACAATTCCAAACCCGAGGTGTGGCGTAAAAAATAACAAGGCATTGATAAAGGCCGATAACTTAAAGGGGCTCCTTGGATACCCGACGTGTAAACTCTCCAGATTCACTTTGGCGATCCTCAAGATCGAAGATGAGATGATTTGTTGAACCAGTTTTCAAGACCGACGACCGAAGATGAAGAACAGTTCGGAAGAATCGAGGAGCGTCCCCAACTTGAAGATCGGTTCAGGGGGCTACTGACGGTGTCCTGGACTAGGGGGTACTCACCACGTCGTCTCCCGATCAGTTAGATTAGGCCGAGGACCCCCATGGCCGTATACTCATGGGCCAGTTCGGACAACCGATGTATACACGAGGAAGATTCCACAAGACTTAGTGATCAAGACAAGGACTCCTCCCCACCGGCGTATTCGACTAGGACTCTTGTTATCCTAGGCCTCTGGTGCATTATATAAACCGAGGCTAGGCTAGTTGATAGATATATGCTAGATCCTTATGACATTACTCATCATACCTCTAGGGTTTAGACCATAATATATGATCTCGAGGTAGATCAACTCTGTACTTGATACTCCATTGATATAAACAAGAGCAGGACGTAGGGTTTTACCTCGAGAGGGCCCAAACCTGGGTAAAAACACCGTGTTCATCGTCCCTGTTACCATTGATCCGAAATCCACAGCTCGGGACCCCCTACCCGAGACCTATCGGTTTTGACACCGACAGTCCTCACGAGGCTGGTCGCGCCACTATTGGCGGGGACCGCGATCGGCCCAGCGTCCTCCACTTCTGCCTCCTCCACGGACGTAGCCACGATCGTTGCGCTCGGGGCATCGACTGAGGCGCCCGTTGCATATGGCCCTGAGCTCCTAACAGTCATTGGTGTTGTGGCTGTGCACATTCTGGAAGACGTAGAATGGATGGCTGCCCTTGGATGACTCTGGGTGGTCGCAGCCACGCTGCATCTCTGGTTCAGCCGCGAGCACGGCCGCCCCCTTGCACTTCACGTCCTTGGCCTTGGCCTTCTTGTCTTCTGGGTCGGCCGCGGGGAGCTTAATGATGGAGAGGCGCCCTTCCTCAGCTCTCGCGCACTTGGTTGCCATCTTGAACATCTCCAGAGCCGTGCACAAGTCCTCGTGGATGGCGAGCTCCTCCTTCATCTTGACATCATGGACGCCATCGGAGAACGCCGAGATGATGGCCTCGTCCGAAACCTTGGGGATATGAGGCGAATGCTGTTGAAGCGCTGGATGAACTTCTGCAGGGTCTCCCCTGGCTGCTGCTTGATGCGCCACAGGTCACCTGCGGCAGGCGGGCGGTCACGCATGCAGGAAATATGCGCTATAGGCAATAATAAAGTTATTATTTATTTCCTTATATCATGATAAATGTTTATTATTCATGCTAGAATTGTATTAACAGGAAACTTGATACATGTGTGAATACATAGACAAACAGAGTGTCACTAGTATGCCTCTACTTGACTAGCTCGTTGATCAAAGATGGTTATGTTTCCTAGCCACAGACATGAGTTATCATTTGATTAACGGGATCACATCATTAGGAGAATGATGTGATTGACTTGACCCATTCCGTTAGCTTAGCACTCGATCGTTTAGTATGTTGCTATTGCTTTCTTCATGACTTATACATGTTCCTATGACTATGAGATTATGCAACTCCCGTTTACCGGAGGAACACCTTGTGTGCTACCAAACGTCACAACGTAACTGGGTGATTATAAAGGTGCTCTACAGGTGTCTCCGAAGGTACTTGTTGGGTTGGCGTATTTCGAGATTAGGATTTGTCACTCCGATTGTCGGAGAGGTATCTCTGGGCCCTCTCGGTAATGCACATCACTTAAGCCTTGCAAGCATTGCAACTAATGAGTTTGTTGCAAGATGATGTATTACGGAACGAGTAAAGAGACTTGCCGGTAATGAGATTGAAATAGGTATTAAGATACCGACGATCGAATCTCAGGAAAGTAACATACCGATGACAAAGGGAACAACGTATGTTGTTATGCGGTTTGACCGATAAAGATCTTCGTAGAATATGTGGGAGCCAATATGGGCATCCAGGTCCCGCTATTGGTTATTGACCGGAGACGTGTCTCGGTCATGTCTACATAGGTCTCGAACCCGTAGGGTCCGCACGCTTAACGTTACGATGACAGTTTTATTATGAGTTTATGAGTTTTGATGTACCGAAGGAGTTCGGAGTCCCGGATGAGATCGGGGACATGACGAGGAGTCTCGAAATGGTCGAGACGTAAAGATCGATATATTGGACGACTATATTCGGACATCGGAAAGGTTCCGAGTGATTCGGGTATTTTTCGGAGTACCGGAGAGTTACGGGAATTCGTATTGGGCCTTAATGGGCCATACGGGAATGGAGAGAAAGGCCCCAAAGGGTGGCCGCACCCCTCCCCATGGACTAGTCCGAATTGGACTAGGGAGGGGGGCGCCCCCTTCCTTCCTTCTCCTTCTCCCTTCCCTTCTCCTACTCCAACAAGGAAAGGAGGAGTCCTACTCCCGGTGGGAGTAGGACTCCCCCCTTGGCGCGCCCTCCTCCTAGGCCGGCCGCCTCCCCCCTTGCTCCTTTATATACGGGGGCAAGGGGCACCCCATAGACACAACAATTGATCTATTGATCTCTTAGCCGTGTGCGGTGCCCCCCTCCACCATATTACACCTCGATAATATCGTAGCGGTGCTTAGGCGAAGCCCTGCGTCGGTAGAACATCATCATCGTCACCACGCCGTCGTGCTGACGAAACTCTCCCTCAACACTCGGCTGGATTGGAGTTCAAGGGATGTCATCGAGCTGAACGTGTGCTGAACTCGGAGGTGCCGTGCGTTCGGTACTTGATCGGTCGGATCGTGAAGACGTACGACTACATCAGTCGCGTTGTGCTAACGCTTCCGCTTTCGGTCTACGAGGGTACGTGGACAACACTCTCCCCTCTCGTTGCTATGCATCACCATGATCTTGCGTGTGCGTAGGAAATTTTTGAAATTACTACGTTCCCCAACAGTGGCATCCGAGCCTGGTTTTATGCGTAGATGTCATATGCACGAGTAGAACACAAGTGAGTTGTGGGCGATATAAGTCATACTGCTTACCAGCATGTCATACTTTGGTTCAGCGGTATTGTGAGATGAAGCGGCCCGGACCGACATTACATGTACGCTTACGCGAGACTGGTTTCACCGTTACGAGCACTCGTTGCTTAAAGGTGACCGGCGGGTGTCTATCTCTCTCACTTTAGTTGAACCGAGTATGGCTACGCCCGGTCCTTGCGAAGGTTAAAACAGCACCAACTTGACAAACTATCGTTGTGGTTTTGATGCGTAGGTAAGAACGGTTCTTGCTAAGCCCGTAGCAGCCACGTAAAACTTGCAACAAGAAAGTAGAGGACGTCTAACTTGTTTTTGCAGGGCATATTGTGATGTGATATGGTCAAGACATGATGCTAAATTGTATGAGATGATCATGTTTTGTAACCGAGTTATCAGCAACTGGCAGGAGCCATATGGTTGTCGCTTTATTGTATGCAATGCAATCGCCCTGTAATGCTTTACTTTATCACTAAGCGGTAGCGATAGTCGTAGAAGCATAAGATTGGCGAGACGACAACGATGCTACGATGGAGATCAAGGTGTCGCGCCGGTGACGATGGTGATCATGACGGTGCTTCGGAGATGGAGATCACAAGCACAAGATGATGATGGCCATATCATATCACTTATATTGATTGCATGTGATGTTTATCTTTTATGCATCTTATCTTGCTTTGATTGACGGTAGCATTATAAGATGATCCCTCACTAAATTATCAAAGTATAAGTGTTCTCCCTGAGTATGCACCGTTGCGAAAGTTCTTCGTGCTGAGACACCACGTGATGATCGGGTGTGATAGGCTCTACGTTCAAATACAACGGGTGCAAAACAGTTGCACACGCGGAATACTCAGGTTAAGCTTGACGAGCCTAGCATATAACAGATATGGCCTCGGAACACGGAGACTGAAAGGTCGAGCGTGAATCATATAGTAGATATGATCAACATAGTGATGTTCACCGTTGAAACTACTCCATCTCACGTGATGATCGGACATGGTTTAGTTGATATGGATCATGTGATCACTTAGAGGATTAGAGGGATGTCTATCTAAGTGGGAGTTCTTAAGTAATATGATTAATTGAACTTAAATTTATCATGAACTTAGTCCTGATAGTATTTTGCAAATTATGTTGTAGATCAATAGCTCGCGTTGTTGCTTCCCTGTGTTTATTTTTGATATGTTCCTAGAGAAAAATTATGTTGAAAGATGTTAGTAGCAAAGATGTGGATTGGATCCGTGATCTGAGGATTATCCTCATTGCTGCACAGAAGAATTATGTCCTTGAAGCACCGCTAGGTGACAGACGTATTGCAGGAGCAGATGCAGACGTTATGAACATTTGGCTAGCTCAATATGATGACTACTTGATAGTTTAGTGCACCATGCTTAACGGCTTAGAATCGGGACTTCAAAGACGTTTTGAACGTCATGGACCATGTGAGATGTTCCAGGAGTTGAAGTTAATATTTCAAGCAAATACCCGAGTTGAGAGATATGAAGTCTCCAACAAGTTCTATAGCTAAAAGATTGAGGAGAATAGATCAAGCAGTGAGCATGTGCTCAGATTGTCTGGGTACTACTATCGCTTGAATCAAGTGGGAGTTAATCTTCCAGATAAAATAGTGATTGACAAAATTCTCTAGTCACCATCACCAAGTTAGTAGAACTTCGTGATGAACTATAGTATGCAAGGGATGACGAAAGTAATTCCCGAGCTCTTCGCGATGCTGAAATTGACGAAGGTAGAAATCAAGAAAGAGCATCAAGTGTTGATGGTTAACAAGACCACTAGTTTCAAGAAAAGGGCAAAGGGATAAAAGGGGAACTTCAAGAAGAACGGCAAGCAAGTTGCTGCTCAAGTGAAGAAGCCCAAGTCTGGACCTAAGCCCGAGACTAAGTGCTTCTACTGCAAAGAGACTGGTCACTGGAAGCGGAACTGCCCCAAGTATTTGGTGGATAAGAAGGATGGCAAAAGTGAACAAAGGTATATTTGATATACAGATTATTGATGTGTATTTTACTAGTGTCCGTAGCAACCCCTCGGTATTTGATACTGGTTCAGTTGCTAAAGAGTAGTAACTCGAAACGGGAGTTTTATAATGAACAGAAACTAGTTAAGGATGATGTGACGATGTGTATTGGAAGTGGTTCCAAGATTGTTATGATCATCATCGCACACTCCCTATACTTTCGGGATTACTGTTGAACCTAAATAAGTGTTATTTGGTGTTTGCATTGAGCATGAATATGATTTGATCATGTTTATTGCAATACGGTTATTCATTTAAGTTAGAGAATAATTGTTGTTCTGTTTACATGAATAAAACCTTATATGGTTACACACCCAATGAAAATGGTTCGTTGGATCTCGATCATAGTGATACACATATTCATAATATTGAAGCCAAAAGATGCAAAGTTAATAATGATAGTGCAACTTATTTGTGGCACTGCCGTTTAGGTCATATTGGTGTAAAGCGCATGAAGAAACTCCATGCTGTTGGGCTTTTGGAACCACTTGATTATGAATCACTTGGTACTTGCGAACCGTGCCTCATGGGCAAGATGACTAAAACACCGTTCTCCGAAACTATGGAGAGAGCAACAGATTTGTTGGAAATCATACATACAGATGTATGTGGTCCGATGAATATTGAGGCTCGTGGCGGATATCGTTATTTTCGGACCTTCACAGATGATTTGAGCAGATATGGGTATATCTACTTGATGAAACATAAGTCTGAAGCATTGAAAAGTTCAAAGAATTTCAGAGTGAAGTGGAAAATCATCGTGACAAGAAAATAAGGTTTCTACGATCTGATCGCGGAGACAAATATTTGAGTTACGAGTTTGGTCTTCAATTAAAACAATGTGGAATAGTTTCACAAATTCGTGCCACCCTGGAACACCACAGCATAATGGTGTGTCTGAACGTCATAACGTACTTTATTGGATATAGTGCAATCTATGATGTTTCTTACCGATTTACCACTATAGTTTTGGGGTTATGCATTAGAGACAGCTGCATTCACGTAAAAAAGGGCACCATCTAAATCCGTTGAGACGACACCGTATGAACTGTGGTTTGGCAAGAAACCAAAGTTGTCGTTTCTTAAAGTTTGGGGTTGTGATGCTTATATGAAAAAGTTTCATCCTGATAAGCTCAAACCCAAATCGGAGAAATGTGTCTTCATAGGATACCCAAAGGAAACTGTTGGGTACACCTTCTATCACAGATCCGAAGGCAAGACTTTGTTGCTAAAATTGGATCTTTTCTGAGAAGGAGTTTCTCTCGAAAGAAGTGAGTGGGAGGAAAGTAGAACTTGATGAGGTAACTGTACCTGCTCCCTTATTGGAAAGTAGTTCATCACAGAAACCGGTTCCTGTGACTCCTACACCAATTAGTGAGGAAGTTAATGATGATGATCATGAACTTCAGATCAAGTTATTACTGAACCTCGTAGGTCAACCAGAGTAAGATCCGCACCAGAGTGGTACGGTAATCCTGTTCTGGAGGTTATGTTACTAGACCATGACGAACCTACAAACTATGAAGAAGCGATGGTGAGCCCAGATTCCGCAAAATGGCTTGAGGCCATGAAATCTGAGATGGGATCCATGTATGAGAACAAAGTATGGACTTTGGTTGACTTGCCCGATGATCGGCAAGCCATTGAAATAAATGGATCTTCAAGAAGAAGACTGACGCTGACGGTAATGATACTGTCTATAAAGCTCGACTTGTTGCGAAAGGTTTTCGACAAGTTCAAGGGATTGACTACAATGAGACCTTCTCACCCGTAGCGATGCTTAAGTCTGTCCGAATCATGTTAGCAATTGCCGCATTTTATGATTATGAAATTTGGCAAATGGATGTCAAAACTGCATTCCTTAATGGATTTCTGGAAGAAGAATTGTATATGATGCAACCGGAAGGTTTTGTCGATCCAAAGGGAGCTAACAAAGTGTGCAAGCTCCAGCGATCCATTTATGGACTGGTGCAAGCCTCTCGGAGTTGGAATAAACGCTTTGATAGTGTGATCAAAGCATTTGGTTTTGTACAGACTTGCGGTGAAGCCTGTATTTACAAGAAAGTGAGTGGGAGCACTACAGCATTTCCGATAAGTATATGTGAATGAATAATTGTTGATCGGAAATAATGTAGAATTATTCTGCAAAGCATAAAGGAGTGTTTGAAATGAGTTTTCCAAAGAAAGACCTCGGTGAAGCTGCTCACATATTGAGCATCAAGATCTATAGAGATAGATCAAGACGCTTGATAAGTTTTTTCAATGAGTACATACCTTAACAAGATTTTGAAGTGGTTCAAAATGGAACAGTCAAAGAAAGAGTTTCTTGCCTGTGTTACAAGGTGTGAAATTGAGTAAGACTCAAAGCCCGACCACGGCAGAAGATAGAAAAAGAATGAAAATCATTCCCTATGCCTCGGCCATAGGTTCTATAAAGTATGCCATGCTGTGTACCAGATCTATTGTATACCTTACACTGATTTTAGCAAGGGAGTACAATAGTGATCTAGGAGTAGATCACTGGACAGCGGTCAAAATTATCCTTAGTGGAATAAGGATATGTTTCTCGATTATGGAAGTGACAAAAGGTTCATCATAAAGGGTTACATCGATGCAAGTTTTGACACTAATCTAGATGACTCTAAGTCTCGGACTAGATACATATTGAAAGTGGGAGCAATTAGCTACAGTAGCTCCGTGCAGAGCATTGTAGACATAGAAATTTGCAAAATACTTACGGATCTGAATGTGACAGACCCGTTGACTAAAATTATCTCACAAGCAAAACATGATCACACCTTAGTACTCTTTGGGTGTTAATCACATAGCGATGTGAACTAGATTACTGACTCTAGTAAACCCTTTGGGTGTTGGTCACATGACGATGTGAACTATGGGTGTTAATCACATGGTGATGTGAACTATTGATGTTAAATCACATGGCGATGTGAACTAGATTATTGACTCTAGTGCAAGTGGGAGACTGAAGGAAATATGACCTAGAGGCAATAATAAAGTTATTATTTATTTCCTTATATCATGATAAATGTTTATTATTCATGCTAGAATTGTATTAACCGGAAACTTGATACATGTGTGAATACATAGACAAACAGAGTGTCACTAGTATGCCTCTACTTGACTAGCTCGTTGATCAAAGAGGGTTATGTTTCCTAGCCATAGACATGAGTTGTCATTTGATTAACGGGATCACATCATTAGGAGAATGATGTGATTGACTTGACCCATTCCGTTAGCTTAGCACTCGATCGTTTAGTATGTTGCTATTGCTTTCTTCATGACTTATACATGTTCCTATGACTATGAGATTATGCAACTCCCATTTACCGGAGGAACACTTTGTGTGCTACCAAACGTCACAACGTAACTGGGTGATTATAAAGGTGCTCTACAGGTGTCTCCGAAATTACTTGTTGGGTTGGCGTATTTCGAGATTAGGATTTGTCACTCCGATTGTCGGAGAGGTATCTCTGGGCCCTCTCGGTAATGCACATCACTTAAGCCTTGCAAGCATTACAACTAATGAGTTTGTTGCGAGATGATGTATTACGGAACGAGTAAAGAAACTTGCCAGTAACGAGATTGAACTAGGTAGTAAGATAACGACGATCGAATCTCGGGCAAGTAACATACCGATGACAAAGGGAACAACGTATGTTGTTATGCGGTTTGACCGATAAAGATCTTCGTAGAATATGTGGGAGCCAATATGGGCATCCAGGTCCTGCTATTGGTTATTGACCGGAGACGTGTCTCGGTCATGTCTACATAGTTCTCGAACCCGTAGGGTCCGCACGCTTAACGTTACGATGACAGTTTTATTATGAGTTTATGAGTTTTGATGTACTGAAGGAGTTCGGAGTCCCGGATGAGATCGGGGACATGACGACGAGTCTCGCAATGGTCGGGACGTAAAGATCGATATATTGGACGACTATATTCGGACATCGGAAAGGTTCCGAGTGATTCGGGTATTTTTCGGAGTACCGGAGAGTTACGGGAATTCGTATTGGGCCTTAATGGGCCATACGGGAAAGGAGAGAAAGGCCCCAAAGGGTGGCCGCACCCCTCCCCATGGACTAGTCCGAATTGGACTAGGGAGGGGGGGGCCCCCTTCCTTCCTTCTCCTTCTCCCTTCCCTTCTCCTACTCCAACAAGGAAAGGAGGAGTCCTACTCCCGGTGGGAGTAGGACTTCCCCCTTGGCGCGCCCTCCTCCTAGGCCGGCCGCCTCCCCCCGTTGCTCCTTTATATACGGGGGCAGGGGGCACCCCATAGACACAACAATTGATCTATTGATCTCTTAGCCGTGTGCGGTGCCCCCCTCCACCATATTACGCCTCGATAATATCGTAGCGGTGCTTAGGCGAAGCCCTGCGTCGGTAGAACATCATCATCGTCACCACGCCGTCGTGCTGACGAAACTCTCCCTCAACACTCGGCTGGATCGGAGTTCGAGGGACGTCATCGAGCTGAACGTGTGCTGAACTCGGAGGTGCCGTGCGTTCGGTACTTGATCGGTCGGATCGTGAAGACGTACGACTACATCAGTCGCGTTGTGCTAACGCTTCCGCTTTCGGTCTACGAGGGTACGTGGACAACACTCTCCCCTCTCGTTGCTATGCATCACCATGATCTTGCGTGTGCGTAGGAAATTTTTGAAATTACTACGTTCCCCAACAACGCGTGCCCTGGAAGTTGGTGATGAAACGCTCGCGCATCTCGCCTCAGGAGGATATTGATCCCGCGGGCAGATTCAGGAGCCACGAGCGTGCGCCTTCCTTGAGGGCCATGGGAAACCAGTTCGCCATGAGCTTTTCGTCGATGTTGGCCACCTCGATGCTCAGCTCGTAGAGCTACAGGAACTCCGTAGGGTTGGGGGTGCCGTCGTAGCGTGGAGGCAGGTCGGGCTTGAACTTGCCCGGCCAGACAACGCTGTGTAGCTCAGGGGTGAAGGCGCGGCAGCCTGCTGTGGTCATCAGGGCTTGTCGTGGAGGTGGAGCCTAATCTTGGTGGAGGTGGAGCCTAATCTTGGTGTTCATGCGCCGCGACTGCAGGCGGCACACAGTCTTGACGTGGTGGTGGAGGGAGCTCTGGAGCACCTCCTTGCAGCCGTTGGACCTCCCGGCAGCTTTCCTCTTCGCGTGCAGGCGCCTTGCAAGGTGGGTCGGGCTGCGCGTCTTGGACCGAGGGCGACGTCCTGACGGGGAGGTGGCGGAGGTGCTCCATGGGCTACGTCGCCCGCAACAGGAGGCGGGTGAGGTAACTAGAGGGACGGTGCAGGCGAGCCCCTAGCCGCGCTGACTAGATCGGCGATGCGGTCCAGCCAGTCTTCGTTCAGGTCGTCGACTGGGCGGTAGCGCAGGAGCTCACGTGCCATGAGCAACGCAGCCTGCGCGTTCGCCGGGCCATGACAAGCGCGGGACGACGAGCCGGCCGGAGTGAGCGACGGTGTGGCGGTGCGTCTATCCCGCCGCACGGAGGGGTGCAGCGACAAAGCTTGCTGCTTGTGCCCCGCCGGACCGGTGCCAGCGTTAGCAACGGGTGATGGAGAACGACAGGGAGGCGTGCCAACGGGCGCCGTCTGGGCGACGCGAGCAGCGAGAGCAGCTTGACGCTCAGCACGGGCTCGACGAGCATCAGCCATGGAGAATGTGGAACCACGGCGAGTCGGTCGACGGAAGAGAGGCTTCGACGCACCCCTACTTGGCGCGCCAAATGTCGGATTCGGGGTTCCACAGACCCTTGAGAGGTTTGAACTCTGGGGTGCATGCGAAGAACTCTCTCTTCCCTATCTGCCTGCTCCACGATTCCACAACCTAGCTCGATGAACCCAAGGGACAAGAGACACAACAATTTATCCTGGTTCGGGTAACCTTGCGGTGTGATACCCTACTCCAGCGTTGTGGTGGATTGCCTCGAGGGGCTGAGGATGAACTAGTACAGTGGTGGAACAGCCTCGGGAGGGGAGGTGTTCTTGAGCTCGATGAGCTGGTGAGGTGGTTCGGGTGGAATTGATACGTCCTCTCTATGGTGGTGGCTAAGTCCTATTTATAGTGGCCTTGGTCCTCTTCCCAAATATAGGCGGGAAGGGATCCTACAACGGCCAAATTTGAAGGGGAACAACTAGTACAAGCTATCCTGACAAAAGTAGTCTTCGCCTCCAAAAAGACTCTGGTGGTGACGCTGCGGTGGGCTCCGCAATGACCTCCATCCTGTCGTCCTGGCGGTCTTGGTCTTGTTGCACCGATATGGAAACCTTTGCTTGATTCCTCGGGACTCCGCGCTTGAGCTTGCCTCCTTAGCACCAAAGAGGAAGCTGGTACACTACGCCCGCTGGCACCCGCTTGGCCTTGGTCGTCATGGCTCACGTCATATGAGCCTCGCGAGGTGCACCCTGCATTGATATCTCCACTCCTCGGGAGCCAACCTAGTGAGGACGCCCCCTGGGGAGGTCTTGGTGCCGTGCGCCTCGCGAGGCTTGGCCCCTCACGAGGGTCTTGAGTTGTACCGGGCCATTGACAGAGCCACGCCGGTACCCCCGTTCCCAGGACGCCGACATGCAACATACGTTATTCCCTTTGTCATCGGTATGTTACTTGCCTGAGATTCGATCGTCGGTATCCTCATACCTAGTTCAATCTCGTTACCGGCAAGTCTCTTTACTCGTTCCGTAATGCATCATCCTGCAACTAACTCATTAGTCGCATTACTTGCAAGGCTTATCGTGATGTGCATTACCGAGAGGGCCTAGAGATAACTCTCCGATACTCGGAGTGACAAATCCTAATCTCGATCTATGCCAACCCAACAAACACATTTGGAGACACCTGTAGAGCATCCTTATAATCACCCAGTTACGTTGTGATGTTTGATAGCACACAAGGTGTTCCTCCGGTATTCGGGGGTTACATAATCTCATAGTCAAAGGAATATGTATAAGTCATGAAGAAAGCAATAGCAATAAAACTTAACGATCATTATGCTAAGCTAACGGATGGGTCTTGTCCATCACATCATTCTCCTAATGTTGTGATCTCGTTCATCAAATGACAACACATGTCAATGGTCAGGAAACTTAACCATCTTTGATTAACGAGCTAGTCAAGTAGAGGCATACTAGGGACACTTTGTTTTGTCTATGTATTCACACATGTATCAAGTTTCCAGTTAATACAATTCTAGCATGAATAATAAACATTTATCATGATATAAGGAAATATAAATAACAACTTTATTATTGCCTCTAGGGCATATTTTCTTTAGTCTCCCACTTGCACTAGAGTGAATAATCTAGATTACATGGTAATGATTCTAACACCCATGGAGTCTTGGTGCTGATCATGTTTTGCTCGTGGAAGAGGCTTAGTTAACGGGTCTGAAACATTCAGATCCGTATGTATTTTGCAAATATCTATATCTCCCTCCTTGACTTAATCGCGGATGGAGTTGAAGCTTCTCTTGATGTGTTTGGTTTTCTTGTGAAATCTGGAATCCTTCGTTAAGGCAATTGCTCCAGTATTGTCACAAAGGATTTTCATTGGACCCGATGCACTAGGTATTACACCTAGATCGGATATGAACTCTTTCATCGAGACTCCTTCATTCGCTGCTTCCGAAGTAGCTATGTACTCCGCTTCACACGTAGATCCCGCCATGACGCTATGCTTGGAACTGCACCAACTGACAGCTCCACCATTCAATATAAATATGTATCCGGTTTGCAACTTAGAGTCATTCGAATCAGTGTCAAAGCTACCATCAACGTAACCGTTTACGACAAGCTCTTTGTCACCTCCATTAACGAGAAACATATCCTTAGTCCTCTTCAGGTATTTCAGGATATTCTTGACCGTTGTCCAGTGATCCACTTTTGGATTACTTTGGTACCTCCCTGCTAAACTTATAGCAAGGCACACATCAGGTCTGGTACACAGCATTGCATACATGATAGAACCTATGGCTGAGGCATATGTAATGACTTTCATTTTCTCTCTATCTTCTGCAGTGGTCGGGCATTGAGTCTCACTCAACTTCACACGTTGTCACACAGGCAAGAACCCTTTCTTTGACTAATCCATTTTGAACTTCTTCAAAATTTTATCAAGGTATGTGCTTTGTGAAAGTCCAATTAAGTTTCTTGATCTATCTCTATAGATCTTGATGCCCAATATATAAGCAACTTCACCGAGGTCTTTCATTGAAAAATTCTTATTCAAGTATCCTTTTATGCTATCCAGAAATTCTATATCATTTCCAATCAACAATATGTCATCCACATATAATATTAGAAATCCTACGGAGCTCCCACTCACTTCTTGTAAATACAGGCTTCTCCAAAAGTCTGTATAAAACCATATGCTTTGATCACACTATCAAAGCGTATATTCCAACTCTGAGAGGCTTGCACCAGTCCATAAATGGATCCCTGGAGCTTGCACACTTTGTTAGCACCTTTAGGATCGACAAAACCTTCTGGTTGCATCATATACAACTCTTCTTTAAGAAATCCATTAAGGAATGCAGTTTTGACATCCATTTGCCAAATTTCATAATCATCAAAGGCAACAATTGCTAACATGATTCGGACAGACTTAAGCATCACTACGGGTGAGAAGGTCTCATCGTAGTCAACCCCTTGAACTTGTCGAAAACCTTTCGCAACAAGTCGAGCTTTGTAGACAGTAACATTACCGTCAGCGTCAGTCTTCTTCTTGAAGATCCATTTATTTTCTATGGCTTTCCGATCATCGGGCAAGTCAACCAAAGTCCATACTTTGTTCTCAGACATGGATCCCATCTCATATTTCATGGCTTCATGCCATTTCGCGGAATCTGGGCTCATCATCACTTCCTCATAGTTCGTAGGTTCGTCATGGTCTAGTAACATGACTTCCAGAACAGGATTCCCGTACCACTCTGGTGCGGAACGTACTCTGATTGACCTACGAGGTTCGGTAGCAACTTGATCTGAAGTTTCATGATCATCATCATTAACTTCCTCACTAACTGGTGTAGGCATCACTGGAACTGATTTCTGTGATGAACCACTTTCCAATTCAAGAGAAGGTACAACTACCTCATCAAGTTCTACTTTCCTCCCACTCACTTCTTTCAGGAGAAACTCCTTCTCTAGAAAGGATCCATTCTTAGCAACAAATATCTTGCCTTCGGATCTGTGATAGAAGGTGTACCCAACAGTTTCTTTTGGGTATCCTATGAAGACGCACTTCTCCGATTTGGGTTCGAGCTTATCAGGCTGAAGCTTTTTCACATAAGAATTGCAACCCCAAACTTTAAGAAAAGACAGCTTAGGTTTCTTTCTAAACCACAGTTCATATGGTGTCGTCTCAACGGATTTAGTTGGTGCCCTATTTAACGTGAATGCAACCATCTCTAAAGCATAACCTCAAAACGATAGTGGTAAATCGGTAAGAGACATCATAGATCACACCATATCAAATAAAGTATGGTTACGACGTTCGGACACACCATTACGCTGTGGTGTTCTAGGTGTTGTGAGTTGCGAAACTATTCTGCATTGTTTCAAATGAAGACCAAACTCGTAACTCAAATATTCACCTCCAGGATCAGATCGTAGAAACTTTATTTCCTTGTTACGATGATTTTCCACTTCACTCTGAAATTCTTCGAACTTTTCAAATGTTTCACACTTGTGTTTCATTAAGTAGATATACCCATATCTACTCAAATAATATGTGAAGGTTAGAAAATAACGATACCCACCGTGAGCCTCAACACTTATCGGACCACATACATCAGTATGTATTATTTCCAATAAGTCAGTGGCTCGCTTCATTGTTCCGGAAAACGGAGTCTTAGTTATCTTGCCCATGAGGCATGGTTCGCAAGCATCAAGTGATTCATAATCAAGTGATTCCAAAAGCCCATCTGCATGGAGTTTCTTCATGCGCTTTACACCAATATGACCTAAACAATAGTGCCACAAATAAGTTCCACTATCATTATTAACTTTGCATCTTTTGGCATCAATATTATGAATATGTGTATCACTACGATCGAGATTCAACTGTCGCATTCGGGGTTCCGCAGACCCTTGAGAGGTTTGAACTCTGGGGTGCGTACGAATAGCACTCTCTCCCCAGCCTGCCCACTCAGCGATCCCACGGCCTAGCTCGACGAACCCAAAGAACAAGAGACACGGGGGTCTATCCTGGTTCGGGCCACCTTGCAGTGTAATACCCTACTCTAGCTTTGTGGTGGATTGCCTCGAGGGGCTGAGGATGAACTAGTACAGTGGTGGAACAGCCTCCGGAGGTGAGGTGTTCTTGAGCTCGATGAGCTGGTGAGGTGGTTCGGGGGGAATGGATCCATCCCAAGATGCCTCTCTATGGTGGTGGCTAAGTCCTATTTATAGTGGCCTTGGTCCTCTTCCCAAATGTAGGCGGGAAGGGATCCCACAACGACCAAATTTGAAGGGAGACAACTAGTACAAGCTATCCTGACAAAAGTGGTCTTCGCTTGCAAAAGGCTCTGGTGGTGACGCTGTTGTGGGCTCCGCGATGACCTCCGTCCTGCCGTCCTGGCGGTCTTGGTCTTATTGCACCAGAATGGAAACCTTTGCCTGATTCCTCGGGACATCGCGCCTGCGCTTGCCTCCTTAGCACCAAAGAGGAAACTGGTACCCTGCGCCCGCTGGCGCCCGCCTAGCCTTAGTCGTCATGGCTCATGTCATGTGAACCTCGCGAGGTGCCCCTTGCATAGATATCTCTGCTCCTCGGGAGCCAGCCTGGTGAGGCTGCCCCCAGGGAGGTCTTGGTGCCATCTGCCTCGCGAGGCTTGGCCCCTCGCGAGGGTCTTGAGTTGTTGTTGCTGAAGCTGGGCCATACTGGGCCGTTGATGGAGCCACGCCACGGGCTGCAGGCAGGCAAGTCTGGGTACCCCCGTTCCCAGGACGCCGACAGTAGCACCCGGGCCCAAGGCGCGCTCGAACTTGGCTTCGAGGCGAAGCCAAGGGGCAAGTGCGGAGCGCGCGGGCCCCAACCGCATGCGGACGCGGTCGACGCGTGGCAGTTGATGGGACATGGGCGCCTCCACTTCCCCATGTTGCCTCGGCAACCATTCTCGTCTTACAAGAAGGGTTGGCGCATGCTACAGAGCTTTCATTGCCCTTCCTTCGTCTTGCTCCAGATCCCTTTCCCCTTCTCTCCCAAAGAGTCTCCAGATCCATCGAAGCTCTTCCCTGAGCCCGCAGCCGATGGCATCCAACAAGGCGAAGGCCGCGCGCTCACCCTCCCGGTTCGAGCTTGCCCTGAGTGCGTCCACGGTCTCGGAGAAGAACCTCACCGCCGCGCTCCTAGTGAGGGTGGGCGGCAGCAATGAGGGGGGAGAGACTGCACTTCGGGCCGGCTCTGCCATGCCGGAAGCCTCGGGCAGTACCTTCCATCGTTTCTTCTTACACAGCGTCTTCGCGGGGCTGGTCCCCCCTTTCTCCGACTTCTTCTATGCCGTCCTCCGCCATTACAATCTCCACGCCCTCCATCTTCATCCCAACTCCGTCCTCCTCCTGTCGATCTTTGCCTTCTACTGCGAGGCATTCGTGGGGGTGATGCCGTCCGTGGCGCTGCTTCGCTATTTCTTCTACCTCCGGAATAAGGAGGGCCAGTGCTCGGGGTGCGCCAATTTTGTCGTGGTCAACGAAAGCAACGCAATCTCAAGAGCCGGGAAGAAGGTGGAGGGCTTCAGGAACAAGTGGATCCTCATGGACGCCAACTGCTCCTACCCTTGGCTCGCGCTGCCGACGGGGATGCCACCGCTTCATGAGGGATGGAATAGCGCAAAGCTCACCGATCCCCGGGCGGAGCAGATGATGGAGAGGATGGTGGCCGACCTTAAGCCTCACGACCCGAGGGCGGAGAAGCTGACGGGGGCCATGATCGTCTAGGAGTTTCTGGCGTAGCGCCTGGCTCCGCTCCAGGCGTGCTCGCGCCCCTTGTGGAAGCTCATGGACGAGGGAGACGACCTCCGCCTGCGACCCCGGACGCCTTGTCCGACGAGGAGCTGGACAGGGCCCTAATGTCTACTACACAACCTTCTTCTTGTAGACGTTGTTGGGCCTCCAAGTGCAGAGGTTTGTAGGACAGTAGCAAATTTCCCTCAAGTGGATGGCCTAAGGTTTATCAATCCGTGGGAGGTGTAGGATGAAGATGATCTCTCTCAAGCAACCCTGCAACCAAATAACAAAGAGTCTCTTGTGTCTCCAACACACCCAATACAATGGTAAATTGTATAGGTGCACTAGTTCGGCGAAGAGATGGTGATACAAGTGCAATATGGATGATAGATATAGGTTTTTGTAATCTGAAAATATAAAAACAGCAAGGTAACTAATGATAAAAGTGAGCGTAAACAGTATTGCAATGCTAGGAAACAAGGCCTAGGGTTCATACTTTCACTAGTGCAAGTTCTCTCAACAATAATAACATAATTGGATCATATAACTATCCCTCGACATGCAACAAAGAGTCACTCCAAAGTCACTAATAGCGGAGAACAAACGAAGAGATTATTGTAGGGTACGAAACCACCTCAAAGTTATCCTTTCTGATCTATCTATTCAAGAGTCCGTAGTAAAATAACACGAAGCTATTCTTTCCGTTCGATCTATCATAGAGTTCGTACTAGAATAATACCTTAAGACACAAATCAACCAAAACCCTAATGTCACCTAGATACTCCAATGTCACCTCAAGTATCCCTGGGTATGATTATACGATATGCATCACACAATCTCAGATTCATCTATTCAACCAACACAAAGAACTTCAAAGAGTGCCCCAAAGTTTCTACCGGAGAGTCAAGACGAAAATGTGTGCCAACCCCTATGCATAGGTTCATGGGCAGAACCCGCAAGTTGATCACCAAAACATACATCAAGTGAATCACGTGATATCCCATTGTCACCACAGATACGCACGCCAAGACATACATCAAGTGTTCTCAAATCCTTAAAGACTCAATCCGACAAGATAACTTCAAAGGGAAAACTCAATCCATTACAAGAGAGTAGAGGGGGAGAAACATCATAAGATCCAACTATAATAGCAAAGCTCGCGACACATCAAGATCGTATCACCTCAAGAACCCGAGAGAGAGAGAGATCAAACACATAGCTACTGGTACATACCCTCAGCCCCGAGGGTGAACTACTCCCTCCTCGTCATGGAGAGCGCCGGGATGATGAAGATGGCCACCTGGTGAGGGTTCCCCCCCATGGCAGGGTGCCGGAACAGGGTCCCGATTGGTTTTTGGTGGCTACAGAGGCTTGCGGCGGCGGAACTCCCGATCTATTCGGTTCCCCGAAGGTTTTATGGTATATGGATATATATAGGCGAAAGAAGTCGGTAAGGGGAGCCACGAGGGGCCCACGAGGGTGGAGGGCGCGCCCAGGGGGGTGGGCGCCCCCCTTGCCTCGTGCCTTCCTCGTAGCTTCCCTTACGTACACTCCAAGTCTTCTGGATTGCTTCCGTTCCAAAAATAACTCTCCCGAAGGTTTCATTCCGTTTGGACTCCGTTTGATATTCATTTTTTGCGGGTTAATAGGTTAGTCCCAAAAATAATATAAAAGTGTTTAATAAATCCCATAAACATCCAAAACAGATAATATAATAGCATGGAAGAATCAAAAATTATAGATACGTTGGAGACGTATCAGGCCCTCCGCTTCCTGGTCGGGGAGGACCAAGGGTACCCGCCAGAGACTCATCTTCCGCTATACCGCCTCCCGGATGGGGCGAAGATCGCCGCCACCATGCCTGTCTTCAATGAGCGCGGGCTCGATGAGCATCAGCCATGGAAGCAGTGGAGCGGTGGTGCGTCGATCGACGGAAGAGAGGTTTCAGCGCAACCCTACCTGGCGCGCCAAATGTCGGATTCGGGGTTCCGCAGACCCTTGAGAGGTTCGAACTCTGGGGTGCGTTGATAACCCACAAGTATAGGGGATCAATTGTAGCCTCTTTCGATAAGTAAGAGTGTCGAACCCAACGAGGAGCTAATGGCAGAACAAATATTCCCTCAAGTTCTACCGACCACCGATACAAATCTACGCACGCTTAACGTTCGCTTTACCTAAAACAAGTATAAAACTAGAAGTACTTTGTAGGTGTTTCCGGATAGGCTTGCAAGATAGTAAAGAGCATACTTACTCGGGTCTGTGCTTTTGTCACTCACGCCACCCACCATAAGAAAATCATGAACATATTGCAAACCCTACAGCGGGGATCCCTCACGCTTGCGCGACACGGAGAGCACCATAGGACAACACCAATAATAAAACATGCAACTCAAACCAATCACGATCATCAATTAACCCATAGGACAAAAAGGATCTACTCAAACATCATAGGATAGCCATACATCATTGGGAAATAATATATAGCGTTGAGCACCATATTTAAGTAGAGATTACAGCGGGTAAAAGAGGAGTTACACCACTGCATAGAGGGGGGAAGAGTTGGTGATGATGGCGGTGAAGTTGTTGGTGAAGATTGCGGTGATGATGATGGCCACGGCAGCGTTCCGACGCCACTGGAAGAGAAGGGGAGAGGGGGCCCTTCGTCTTCTTCTTCCTTGACCTCCTCCCTAGATGGGAGAAGGGTTTCCCCTCTGGCCCTTGGCCTCCATGGCGTGAGAGGGGCGAGAGCCCCTCCGAGATTGGATCTGTCTCTCCGTCTCTCTCTGTTTCTGCCTTCTCCTCCGTTTCCCTTTCACCGTTTCCTATATATATGGAGATCCGTAACTCCGATTGGACTGAAATCTTCGCCGTGATTTTTTCCTAAAAATTAGCTTCCTTGCGGCCGAAGAAGGGCATCAACAGCCTTACGGGGGGCCCACGAGGGTCAGGGGCGCGCCCAGGGGGTGGGGCGCGCCCCCCTGCCTCGTGCCTCCCTCGGGCACCGTCTCGCGTGGATTTTCCTTCCCATATTCTTCGAATATTCCAAAAATAATCTCCGTCGGTTTTTATCCCGTTTGGACTCCGATTGATATGGATATTCTACGAAACAAAAACATGCAACAAACAGGAACTGGCACTAGGAACTGGATCAATATGTTAGTCCCCAAAAATAGTATAAAAAGTTGCCAAAAATATATGAAAGTTGTAGAATATTGGCATGGAACAATCAAAAATTATAGATACGACGGATACGTATCAGCATCCCCAAGCTTAATTCCTGCTCGTCCTCGAGTAGGTAAATGATAAAAAAGATAATTTTTGATGTGGAATGCTACCTAGCATAATCTTGATCATGTATCTAATCATGGCATGAATATTATGACACGAGTGATTCAAAGAAATAGTCTATCATTTGACATAAAAAACAATAATACTTCAAGCCTACTAATAAAGCAATCATGTCTTTTCAAAATAACAAGGCCAAAGAAAGTTATCCCTACAAAATCATATAGTCTGGCTATGCTCCATCTTCACCACACAAAATATTCAAATCATGCACAATGCCGATGACAAGCCGAGCAATTGGTTCATACTTTTTAACGCACTTCAGCTTTTTCAACCCTCACGCAATACATGAGCGCAAGCCATGGACATATCACTATAGGTGGAATAGAATAATATGATGGGGGTTATGTGGAGAAGACAAAAAAGGAGAAAGTCTCACATCGACGCGGCTAATCAATGGGCTATGGAGATTCCCATCAATTGATGTCACTGTGAGGAGTAGGGATTGCCATGCAACGGATGCACTAGAGCTATAAGTGTATGAAAGCTCAAACTGAAACTAAGTGGGTGTGCATGCAACTTGCTTGCTCATGAAGACCTAGGGCATTTGAGGAAGCCCATCGTTGGAATATACAAGCCAAGTTCTATAATGAAAATTCCCACTAGTATATGAAAGTGATAACTCAAGAGACTCTCTATATGAAGAACATGGTGCTAGTTTGAAGCACAAGTGTGGTAAAAGGATAGTAACATTGCCCCTTTTTCTTCTTCTTTTTTTACGGGCTTCTTTGGCCCCCCTTTTTTTATTTAGGCTTCTTTGGCCTCTCTCTTTTTTTTGGATGGGGCAATGCTCTAATAATGATGATCATCACACTTTTATTTACTTACAACTCGATATCTAGAACAAAGATATGACTCTATATGAATGCCTCCGGCGGTGTACTGGGATGTGCAATGATCTAGCGTAGCAATGACATCAAAAAACGGACAAGCCATGAAAACATCATGCTAGCTATCTTACGATCATGCAAAGCAATATGACAATAAATGCTCAAGTCATGTATATGATGATGATGGAGGTTGCATGGCAATATATCTCGGAATGGCTATGGAAATGCCATGATAGGTAGGTATGGTGGCTGTTTTGAGGAAGATATAAGGAGGTTTATGTGTGATAGAGCATATCGTATCACGGGGTTTGGATGCACCGGCGAAGTTTGCACCAACTCTCGAGGTGAGAAAGGGAAATGCACGGTACCAAAGAGGCTAGCAATGATGGAAGGGTGAGAGTGCGTATAATCCATGGACTCAACATTAGTCATAAAGAACTCATATACTTATTGCAAAAGTTTATTAGCCCTTGAAGCAAAGTACTACTACGCATGCCCCTAGGGGGATAGATTGGTAGGAAAATACCATCGCTCGTCCCCGACCACCACTCATAAGGAAGACAATCAATAAATACCTCATGCTCCGACTTTGTTACATAACGGTTCACCATACGTGCATGCTACGGGAACCACAAACCTCAACACAAGTATTTCTACTAATCCACAACTACCCACTAGCATGACTCTAATATCACCATCTTTATATCGCAAAACTATTGCAAGGAATCAAACATATCATATTCAGTGATCTACAAGTTTTATGTAGGATTTTATGACTAACCATGTGAATGACCAGTTCCTGTCATCTCTCTAAATAGATATAAGTGAAGCAAGAGAGTTTAATTCTTTCTACAAAAGATATGCCCACACTCTAACAAATATAAGTGAAGCAAAAGAGCATTCTACAAATGGCGGTCGTCTAAGTGAAGAGAAACAGGCAATCCAAACTTCAAATGATATAAGTGAAGCACATGAAGCATTCTATAAAGCCATCCTCAAAAGATATAAGTGAAGTGCAAAGAGCATTGTATAAATCAACCAAGGACCATATCATACCAGCATGGTGCATAAAATAAAAATGAAAACTAAATGCAAAAGATGCTCCAAGATTTGCACATATCGCATGAACGAAACGAATCCGAAAACATACCGATATTTGTTGAACAAAGATGGGATGCCTTCTGGGGCATCCCCAAGCTTAGACGCTTGAGTCTCCTTGAATATTTACTTGGGGTGCCTTGGTCATCCCCAAGCTTGAGCTCTTTCCTCTCTTCCTTCTTCTCATATCGAGACCTTCTCGATCTTCGAACACTTCATCCACACAAAACTTCAACAGAAAACTCGGTAAGATCCGTTAGTATAATAAAGCAAATCACTACTCTAAGTACTGTTGCAAACCAATTCCTATTTTGTTTTTGCATTGTGTCTACTGTAATATAACTTTTTCATGGCTTAATCCACTGATATAAATCGATAGTTTCATCAAAACAAGCAAACTATGCATCGAAAACAGAATCTGTCTAAAACAGAACAGTCTGTAATAATCTGAACATTCACCATACTTATGATACTTGAACAATTCTGCAAAAATTAGGAAAAATAAAAAGTTTGTAAATAAAGACATTGCAAAAAGAATTAGAACCATTTGATGTTTCAGTAAAAAATGTAAAATCGCGCACTACAGCCAAAGTTTGTGTCCTGCACCGTACAAACCAACAAGCATTGTAAACATCCTAAAGGCAAACCTTGGCACATTATTTTTATATTTAAACTTTATAAAAGCACACAACAGAAATAAATGACTCTCTAAAACTTCCGGGTTGTCTCCCTGGCAGCGCTTTCTTTAAAGCCATTCAGCTAGGCATATAGTGCTCAAGTAGTGAATCCACCCGGATCCCAAGGTATATCAAAGCCAATTTTAATTAGCAATGATTTGTGATTTAGTAGTGAGCACAAAGTAACATATATCATGTAATGACGAAGTATAACTCTCTTCCTATGCATCGGCATGTCATAAAAGAACAATTCATGCACACATAGTAAAGGCCAATGCATAGTATAAACAGTTTCTTGCAATTTTATCATATTGGAAACATGGAGAAGCGGAGATATAGTTCCTCTCTCATAATAATTGCAAGTAGGAGCAGAAAGCACATGCATATTATATTCATCAAAATCATCATGTGCAACGGTATAAGGCAACCCATCAATATAATCCTTAATAAGGGTAAACTTCTCCGATATAGTGTAGTTGGGAGAATTCAAAAAGGTAATAGGACTATCATGCGTGGGTGCAATAATAACAATTTCATGTTTAACATAAGGAACTATAGCAAGTTCATCTCCATAAGCATAATTCATATTGGCATCTTGGCCACAAGCATAGCAAGCATCATCAAAAAGGGATATTTCAAAAGAATCAACGGGATCATAATAGTCATCATAGCAATCATCCTTCGGTAAGCACGAAGGGAAATTAAACAATGTATAAGTTGAAGAGTTACTCTCATTAGAAGGTGGGCACGGGTAGCTAATCCACTCTTCCTCCTTTTGTTCTTCGCTCCCCTCATCTTTTTTTCATCCAATGAGCTCACAGTTTCATCAATTTCTTTTTTCCATAGACTCTTGCAAAATATTAGTCTCTTCTTGGACAACGGAGACTTTCTCAATAAATGCATCAATATCAGAGTTGAATTCATAATTGGCATAGAAATATTTAAGGATAGCTAAATTTTCAGGTCTATAAACAGCATCATAAAGATTTTCAAACTCTTTGAAAATAGATTCAATTTCATAAGCACCCATAAAAGCAACAAATTCTTCTATTTGTTCCACATCATAGTAATCATATGTACCTCTAGCATGAGAAGCCAAGGTTTCATTATCATTAAATTTGCATGAAAAGGGAAGGGTGTGGAGACTTCATCCTAGAGCAACAAGTATAATGATATCTCAAGCATAGTTGCCTAGCATACCACTTCAACATATGAATTTGATCCCATAATAGTTTCCCTTTTTGAGTCAAGCGATAATCCCTAAAGTATTCACGTTGATCCAATGTGTCTCCCATTACATAGTTGAATGGGGTTTTCTCAGGATTATTAAAGTAGTACATAAAATCTTTCACATAATGAGCATCGAGGGTTTTAGGAGGTTCCCCATCTCCATGAGCAGGAAGTACACCTAATTTTTTTGGTATTTCGTGTTCCATATCCATAACTAAAGATAAAGAACAACTAAGAAAAGCAAATAAAAATTACTTAGTGATAAAGCAAACAAGCACACACGAGAATATTCACCCCACGCTATTGCTCCCCGGCAACGGCGCCAGAAAAAGGTCTTGATAACCCACAAGTATAGGGGATCAATTGTAGCCTCTTTCGATAAGTAAGAGTGTTGAACCCAATTAGGAGCTAAAGGTAGAACAAATATTCCCTCAAGTTCTATCGACCACCGATACAACTCTACGCACGCTTAACATTCGCTTTACCTAAAACAAGTATAAAACTAGAAGTACTTTGTAGGTGTTTCCGGATAGGCTTGCAAGATAGTAAAGAGCACGTAAATAAAAACTAGGGGCTGTTTAGATAAAGACACAACTAAATTAGTTTTAGTAGAGAGCTTTTTGTCACGAGAAAGTTATTTGTCCCTAGGCAATCGATAACTAGACCGGTAATCACTATTGCAATTTTATTTGAGGGAGAGGCATAAGCTAACATACTTTCTCTACTTGGATCATATGCACTTATGATTGGAACTCTAGCAAGCATCCGAAACTACTAAAGATCATTAAGGTAAAACCCAACCATTGCATTAAAGTATCAAGTCCCCTTTATCCCATACACAAACAACCTACTTACTCGGGTCTGTGCTTTTGTCACTCACGCCACCCACCATAAGAAAATCATGAACATATTGCAAACCCTACATCGGGGATCCCTCACGCTTGCGTGACACGGAGAGCACCATAGGACAACACCAATAATAAAACATGCAACTCAAACCAATCACGATCATCAATTAACCCATAGGACAAAACGGATCTACTCAAACATCATAGGATAGCCATACATCATTGGGAAAAAATATATAGCGTTGAGCACCATATTTAAGTAGAGATTACAATGGGTAAAAGAGGAGTTACACCACTTCATAGAGGGGGGAAGAGTTGGTGATGATGGCGGTGAAGATGTTGGTGAAGATTGCCGTGATGATGATGGCCACGGCAGCGTTCCGGCGCCACCGGAAGAGAAGGGGAGAGGGGGCCCCCTTTGTCTTCTTCTTCCTTGACCTCCTCCCTAGATGGGAGAAGGGTTTCCCCTCTGGTCCTTGGCCTCCATGGCGTGGGAGGGGCGAGAGCCCCTCCGAGATTGGATCTGTCTCTCTGTCTCTCTCTGTTTCTGCCTTCTCCTCCGTTGCCCTTTCACGGTTTCGTATATATATGGAGATCCGTAACTCCGATTGGACTGAAATCTTCGCCGTGATTTTTTCCTAAAAATTAGCCTCCTTGTGGCCGAAGAAGGGCATTAATCGCCTTACGGGGGCCCCATGAGGGTCAGGGGCGCGCCCCCTGCCCGTGCCTCCCTCAGGCACCGTCTCGCGTGGATTTTCCTTCCCATATTCTCTGAATATTCCAAAAATAATCTCTGTCCGTTTTTATCCCGTTTGGACTCCGTTTGATATGGATATTCTGTGAAACAAAAACATGCAACAAACAGGAACTGGCACTGGGCACTTGATCAATATGTTAGTCCCCAAAAATAGTATAAAAAGTTGCCAAAAATATATGAAAGTTGTGGAATATTGGCATGGAACAATCAAAATTTATAGATACGACGGAGACGTATCATGCATATGAAGAACACTCTCTCCCCAGCCTACCCGCTCAGTGATCCCACGGCCTAGCTCGACGCACCCAAAGAACAAGAGACACAGGGGTTTATCCTGGTTCAGGCCACCTTGCAGTGTAATACCCTACTCCAGCTTTGTAGTGGATTGCCTCGAGGGGCTGAGGATGAATTAGTACAGTGGTGGAACAGCCTCCGGAGGTTAGGTGTTCTTGAGCTCGATGAGCTGGTGAGGTGGTTCGGGTGGAATGGATCCGTCCCAAGATGCCTCTCTATGGTGGTGGCTAAGTCCTATTTATAGTGGCCTTGGTCCTCTTCCCAAATGTAGGTGGGAAGGGATCCCACAACGGCCAAATTTGAAGGGAGACAACTAGTACAAGATATCCTGACAAAAGTGGTCTTCGCCTGCAAAAGGCTGTGGTGGTGACGCTGCTGTGGGCTCCGCGATGACCTCCGTCCTGCCGTCCTAGCGGTCTTGGTCTTGTTGCACTGGAATGGAAATCTTTGCCTGATTCCTTGGGACTTCGCGCCTACGCTTGCCTCCTTACTACCAAAGAGGAAACCGGTATGCTGCGCCCGCTGGCGCCCGCCTGGCCTTGGTCGTCATGGCTCACGTCATGTGAACCTCGCGAGGTGCACCTTGCATAGAAATATCCGCTCCTCGGGAGCCAGCCTGGTGAGGCTGCCCCCAGGGAGGTCTTGGTGTCGTCCGCCTCACGAGGCTTGGCCTCTCGTGAGGGTCTTGATTTGTTGCTGCCAAAGCTGGGTCGTACCGGGCCGTCGATGGAGCCATGCCACGAGCCGCAGGCAGGCAAGTCAGGGTACCCCCGTTCCTAGGATGCCGACGTCAACAAAAATAGACCACTCATCAATGGTGCATGACCATAAAAGATATTACTCATATAAATAGAAAACCATTATTCTCTGATTTAAATGAATAACCATCTCGCATCAAACAAGATCCAGATATAATGTTCATGCTCAACGCTGGCACCAAATAACAATTATTCAGGTCTAAAACTAATCCTGAAGGTAGACGTAGAGGTAGCGTGCCGACGGCGATCACGTCGACCTTGGAACCATTTCCGACGCGCATCGTCACCTCGTCCTTAGCCAATCTTCGTTCAATCCGTAGCCCCTGTTTCCAGTTGCAAATATGAGCAACAAAACCAGTATCAAATACCCAGGCGCTACTACGAGCATTAGTAAGGTACACATCAATAGCATGTATATCAAATATACCTTTCACTTTGCCATCCTTCTTATCCGCCAAATAGTTGGGGCAGTTCCGCTTCCAGTGACCAGTCCCTTTGCAGTAGAAGCACTCAATTTCAGGCTTAGGTCCAGACTTGGGCTTCTTCCCGGGAGCAGCAACTTGCTTGCTATTCTTCTTGAAGTTCCCCTTCTTACCTTTACCCTTTTTCTTGAAACTAGTGATCTTGTTAACCATCAACACTTGATGCTCCTTCTTGATTTCTACCTCTGCATCCTTAAGCATTGCGAAGAGCTTGGGAATTGTCTTTTCCATCCCTTGCATATTATAGTTCATCACAAAGCCTTTATAGCTTGGTGGCAGCGATTGAAGAACTCTGCCAATGACACTATCATCCGGAAGATTAACTCCTAGCTGAGTCAAGTGGTTATGGTACCCAGACATTCTGAGTATGTGTTCACTGGCAGAACTGTTCTCCTCCATCTTGCAGCTATAGAACTTGTTGGAGACTTCATATCTCTCAATTCGGGCATTTGCTTGAAATATTAACTTCAACTCCTGGAACATCTCATATGCTCCATGACGTTCAAAACGTCTTTGAAGTCCCGATTCTAAGCCGTAAAGCATGGCACACTGAACTATCGAGTACACATCAGATTTAGCTTGCCAGATGTTCATAACGTCCGGAGTTGCTCCTGCAGCAGGCCTTGCACCTAGCGGTGCTTCAAGGACGTAATTCTTCTGTGCAGCAATGAGGATAATCCTCAGGTTATGGACCCAGTCCGTGTAGTTGCTACCATCATCTTTCAACTTAGCTTTCTCTAGGAACGCATTAAAATTCAAGGGAATGGTAGCACGGGCAATTAATCTACAACATAGATATGCAAAAACTATCAGGACTAAGTTCATGATAAATTAAGTTCAATTAATCATATTACCAAAGAACTCCCACTTAGATAGACATCCCTCGAGTCATCTAAATGATCACGTGATCCATATCAACTAAACCATGTCCGGTCATCACGTGAGATGGAGTAGTTTTCAATGTTGAACATCTCTATGTTGATCATATCTACTATATGAGTCACGCTTGACCTTTCAGTCTCAGTGTTCCGAGGCCATGTATGTACATGCTAGGCTCGTCAAGTTTAACTCGAGTATTCTGCACGTGCAAAACTGTCTTGCACCCGTTTTATGTGAACATAGAGCTTATCACACCCAATCATCACGTGGTGTGACGAACTGTCGCAACGGTGCATACACAGGGAGAATACTTATACCTTGAAATTTAGTGATGGATCATCTTATAATGCTACCGCCGTACTAAGTAAAATAAGATGCATAAAAGATAAACATCACATGCAATCAAAATATGTGACATGATATGGCCATCATCATCTTGTACCTTTGATCTCCACCTCCAAAGCACCGTCATGATCTCCATCGTCACTGCTTGACACCTTGATCTCCATAGTAGCGTCGTTGTCGTCTCGCCAACTATTTCTTCTACAACTATCGCTACTGCATAGTGATAAAGTAAAGCGATTACATGGCGATTGCATTTCATACAATAAAGCGGCAACCATAAGGCTGTAGCCAGTTGCTGATAACTTTTACAAAACATGATCATCTCATACAATAACGTATATCACATCATGTCTTGACCATATCACATCACAACATGCCCTGCAAAAACAAGTTAGACGTCTTCTGCTTTGTTGTTGCAAGTTTTACGTGGCTGCTACGGGCTTCTAGCAAGAACCGTTCTTACCTAGGCATCAAAACCACAACGATTTTTCATCAGGTGTGCTGTTTTAACCTTCAACAAGGACCGTCCGTAGTCAAATTCGATTCAACTAAAGTTGGAGAAATAGACACCCGCCAGCCACCTTTATGCAAAACAAGTTGCATGTCTGTCGGTGGAACCGGTCTCATGAACGTGGTCATGTAAGGTTGGTCCGGGCCGCTTCATCCAACAATACCGCCGAATCAAAATAAGACGTTGGTGGTAAGCAGCATGACTATGATCGCCCACAACTCTTTGTGTTCTACTCGTGCATATCATCTACGCCTAGACCTGGCTCGGATGCCACTGTTAGGGAACGTAGCATGCAATTTCAAAAAAATTCCTATGGTCACGCAAGATCTATATAGGAGATGCATAGCAACGAGAGGGGGAGAGTGTGTCCATGTACCCTCGTAGACCGAAAGCGGAAGCGTTAGCTTAACGCGGTTGATGTAGTCGAACGTCTTCGCGATCCAACCGATCAAGCACCGAACGTACGACACCTCCGAGTTCTGCACACGTTCAGCTCGATGACGTCCCTCGAACTCTTGATCCAGCAGAGGGACAAGGGAGAGTTTCGTCAGCACGACGGCGTGGGTGATGGTGGTGTGATCCATGCAGGGCTTCGCCTAAGCACTACGACGCTATGACCGGAGGAGTAAACTGTGGAGGGGGGCACCGCACACGGCTAACAGAACAATTGATGTGCTATGGGGTGCCCCCTGCCCTCGTATATAAAGGAGGAGGGGTAGGAGGTGCCAGCCTAGGGGCGCGCCCAAGTGGGGGGGGGAACCCACTAGGACTCTTAGTCCTAGTAGGTTTCCCCCTTCCTTCTCATGGATGGGGAAAGAGAGAAGGGAGAGGGAGGAGGAGAAGGAAGGGGGGGCGCCGCCCCCTCCCCTTGTCCAATTCGGACTCCCATGGGGGGTGCGGCCACCCCTTGTGGGCTGCCTCCTCTCTCCCCTATGGCCCATGAGGCCCATTACTTTCCCCGGAGGGTTCCGGTAACCTCCCGATACTCCGAAAAATACCCAAAACGATCCAGAACCATTCCGGTGTCCGAATATCATCGTCCAATATATCAATCTTTACCTCTCGACTATTTCGAGACTCCTCGTCATGTCCGAGATCTCATCCGGGACTCTGAACAATCTTCAGTCACCAAAAATACATAACTCATAATACAAATCGTCATCGAACGTTAAGGGTGCGGACCTTACGGGTTCGAGAACTATGTAGACATGACCGAGACACATCCCCGGTCAATAACCAAGAGTGGAACCTGGATTCTCATATTGGTTCCTACATATTCTACAAAGATCTTTATCGGTCAAACCGTAATGACAACATACGTTATTCTCTTTGTCATCGGTATGTTACTTGCCCGAGATTCGATCGTCGGTATCCTCATACCTAGTTCAATCTCGTTACCGGCAAGTCTCTTTACTCATTCCGTAATGCATCATCACGCAACTAACTCATTAGTCACATTGCTTGCAAGGCTTATCGTGATGTGCATTACCGAGAGGGCCCAGAGATACCTCTCCGATACTCGGAGTGACAAATCCTAATCTCGATATATGCCAACCCAACAAACACCTTCGGAGACACCTGTAGAGCATCTTTATAATCACCCAGTTATGTTGTGATGTTTGATAGCACACGAGTTGTTCCTCCGGTATTCGGGAGTTACATAATCTCATAGTCAAAGAAATATATATAAGTCATGAAGAAAACAATAGCAATAAAACTTAACGATCATTATGCTAAGCTAACGGATGGGTCTTGTCCATCACATCATTCTCCTAATGATGTGATCCCGTTCATCAAATGACAACACCTGTCAATGGTCAGGAAACTTAACCATCTTTGATTAACGAGCTAATCAAGTAGAGGCATACTAGAGACACTTTGTTTTGTCTATGTATTCACACATGTATCAAGTTTCCGGTTAACATAATTCTAGCATGAATAATAAACATTTATCATGATATAAGGAAATATAAATAACAACTTTATTATTGCCTCTAGGGCATATTTCCTTCATCTTTTATTTCACAGATGACTAAAAACAGTCAGACTGGTCAGATCTCCCCAACTGTAGTTCCTTGGCAATTAGTACACAATTAGTTTAAATGATTATAGGGCCTTTGTAAACAGTGGATAATGCCTTTAGGACGATCAAAATGGCCTGCCCCTCGGCCTCCTCTACTGACGTACACAGCTGCACATGTTGGCTCACTGAAACAAACACCCGGTCTCTATAGTCCCTGGTAACTGAACCAGCACAACTCTCACCTGAATATGCAAAAAAGCAACATCTATGCTATCCATGTACGTGCAATTTACAAACACTAATAATTAAATAAACTAAATTCCTGACTTTGCAACAAGCTTATACGGAAAATCTTACAAAGAATTGAGTGTTTAGGAGTTATTCTAGGTACCTTGAGCTTGATTAACGGTAGTGGTTGGTCGGTGGATGGAACAGCCTTTGGCCGTCCATGTGTTGTCAGCTGTATTTCGTAGATCCGTCATGTGTACCCTTTGCCTGATCCGTTAATTGTCAAAGATGAGAAGCTCGATTCCTTTATGAACCCGGTACAACTACTTGTATTACCTGATGCACATACAGACAATAGCTCCTAGTTAGCACTGAATAAAATTGTTTGCATCAGGGATTCACCAAGTAGCTTGTCTCCCGGCGAGCGATACTCAATTACATCAGGTAGATGGATTATAGAGGTTATATGTGAATCGATGTGTTCTTGGGAAAGGGAAACAGAAGAGGGCTGCTATACCTTGAGTGGGAGGTGAGATGATCCATAACGGCGAGGCGCACCATGTTGGACAGCGGTTGGGCTCCGTCGTGGAGGCGGCTTGGACACGCCGGCGTAGGTGTCCTCGATGGCCTGGAGCTCCGTCTCCCGCGACGTCTCGGTACAATCGCTAGCGTCACCGCCGCCAGTAGGACGGCGTCGTGGGCGGAGTATGTAAGTGCGGTGGCGGTCGGTGTTTGGCTAGGGAGATTTTGATCCCGGTCGATCGCTAGGCAGGACGTGCGCATGGATTGCTGGCAGAACATTGCATGGGGGCCTTGAATTGGATGGCAGACCGTGGAAGAAAAATTGGATAACATAGCGTGTTGATTTTTCTGTGTACGCTAATATGGCCGGCCTTTGAGTAATTTAAGTTTGTTTTAAGGGAAGCCCTAGGAATCAAATTACTGATTCCTTGTACGATGGATTTCATGTCGATACGTGTGATGGGCTCGTAAACGTGGCTTGGGCATTAGTACGTTCCTTAATTAGGGGCACAGTTACAGGACCACAGGGGAAATATTGACGCATCCAACATTTTAGGAAACTGATCCCTGATTTCTAGGATATAATAAATCCTATAAATCACGTTTTATTTCTGGTAACAAATCGCTCCCCGGTTGTTTGGATGGAAGCATTTTTCATGCGATAGAAATCAGGAAGCATCATATAGGTTATCAAATACGTATTGAAAATATGCACGTGTCACTAATGATATTACCATAAGCTGTTAACAAATTCCATTGATGCTTTGATATGAAAAACACAAAATGACGCATGCTTCCTTACATGTTTAATAAAGCTTCATGGCTCATCATTCGATGCTTCGGAAAAAATGGTAACCGAAACTCTGTTCAATGGTGTAGAAGCATCTCGATTTGGTGGAAGTTGCATCATACATTACAGAAGCATTTTTTCTTATGTGTAGGAAGCAAAATAGAGCAATGTTGGATACACCATTGATAGGTAATTGAATTACAGGTAGAAAGCATACCAATAATTTTACATATATATTTTGACCGAAGAAAATTATGCTTCCAAAAGAGTGGAAATTTGTTTCCAACAACAATTACTTGTACTTCCAATGTGAACAAAATCTGAATCACGTGTGGCTACTGTAGCACATATGGCATCCTTCAACCGGGCCAAATGCAAGACCGCTGGAGCACAGCCGCCGTAGCACGCATGAGAGCATCGCTACCACGCAGCCACATTGAAAAGGGACCTCATGAGTCTATAGCATGCAGCCCTGATTACAAGCTTCAACAAGCAGAGCCACACCGGCGAGATTACAGTGCCACACTGGCCAGATTGGGGATGTAGCGCGACGAACGGATCACAAGGAGCGCTGTGAGGGCATGAAGCACACATGCACATGCTTAGCCATCAAGGCGACATGGTGTAGTGCGTTCTTGCCGGAGGACTTGCTGGCCGAACGTAGATGCGGTGGTGCAATAAGAGCGAGGTTGAAGCGAGGAGGATCCAGATGGCAGGTGTGGCAGGGAGGGCGGCGAGGTAATTAATTAGGGTTTGATGGTGGATGTGAGGATGGTTCGGAGGGGTTGTATAGTAGAGCCAGGCGTTGTTGGATGCATGGCTCCAAAACGATTGGTGAGATGCTGGTCTGACGAAAACCATGTATCAGACGTCTCACAGGAAGAGTTTCCCTTCAAGTTTATAGCCTTACCACACCTGGATAGATTTATTATATAATTACCATATTCGAAATTTCCTGAGTTATGACCTTACCATACTAGATTGATTTATTACTATAATTATCATATTTGAGATTTATGAATTTGTAGCCTTGCCATACGTGGATTAATTGTGATTGATTACTATAAATACATTGAGTATTGTTGATCAGACGAGAAAAGAGGAAAACCGATGGGAGGGTGGTGGTGGGAGGTGGGACGAAGAAAATCAGACGAAAAAATCCAGACAAAAATAAATCATTAGACTATTCATCAACTCAGACATTATGAATAGAGAGATATAACATAGAATGATACATGAAAAAAATGACTAAATGATAACGCCCACACATGTGGCATGAAGACAATTAGTCCAAACGCCCTAATCACCATTGGATCAATTAGCACGATTTTTACAGAAAAAAGTCGCATCTCACGTGCCCGTGCGGCCAGGAAACCAGCCGCCCGAACGCCTCCCACTCCTTTGTCTCACCTTTGGATATCTTTTCTTCCCCACTCTCCTTCCACCCGGCCTGAATCAGGCTCACCTTATCCATTGAGCAGCTCACAGCACACACTCGCACGGGATGGAGGGGGGAAAGAGGGTAGGTGCGGCAGCTCGTCGACGGCGGCCGCGGCGGCTCCGTGCAGGGAGGCAGAGGCCCGGCGACGCCATGGACGCGCGGCTGCGACGGGGGGCGACGCCGTGGGAGTCCTCCCCGAGGGCGTTCTCCCGTCGGCGAGTGGGGGTCTCGCCCTGCAAGGGATCTCGACGCGGTTGGAGGTGTGGACGGTGTAGATGTTGCTCACGTAGGCGAGCTCATGCCGGTGGCTGCCGCGGCGGCATGCCCGGAGACCGCGGCGGAGGTCTCCTCCGGGCGGCTGACCCGGCAGGGGCTGCCGTGGCGGCGCGCTCAAGCGCTCGTGCTTGGGGCGGCTTTGGCGACGCTTGAGGAGCTGGACAATTGCAGAGTGCAGGTGGTCGTCCGGGGAGCGCGCGCCGTCAGCGCTGGCGGAGAGGAGCGGCGGGAAGACGACGCGTCCGACGGCGCATCTGCGACGTGAGGCTTGGGTTGCCGGTAAGGCCGCGGCTGCGCGTGCGGCATCCTCCAGGCGGCGCTGAACAGGGCAGGTGTGGGTGAACGAGGAGGCCGCCTTCGTCCCGGCGAGATCCAGTGTCCCCGCAGCCGCCGTACGTTGGAGCGCTGTGGCAGCTCGCCGGTAAGTCCCGGTTGTGCCCTTCTTTTTCCTTATCCTCTTCCTTGCTCACATCCATGTCTGACGGCCAGCAGGCCAGGGATGGCTTGCGCCGATGCTAGGCGGCGTCGCTGGTCTCCATGCCCGACGGCCAGAGATGGCTCGCGCGGTGCTCTACGCATCGATGGTCTCCATGCCCGGTGCCAGGTTGGCCCAGCTCGGCGTGCCCCTATGGCTGCATTCCTATTCTGCAACACTACCAGCAAAAGGAGCAAGCCTGGGGCGTTCAACAATTGTTACTTCATCCCCTCTCCATGCTTCGACCCGCCAAATCCCATCAGGAAACATTTTTTCAAAGTGAGCAGTGCTTTCAACCCCTATGTCATTCCCTCTCATTGATTTATTTGATCATGCCGTGCATGAATGCCTGTTAAGAACATTCACGAGATGCCTGTTTAGAACATTCACGTAATGCCGAGTGAGCATACCCCCTCTCTTCATGTTGCTACTGATGGATGCGTATTGGCCATTGGCCCATGAATCAACCATTTTACTTTCCGATTCAACGAATTCTTAAGATGCAATTGTTTCATGGGCACTTTCACACATTTTTTCTGATGTTATATAGCGACGATTTTTGTTGCTGGGATGGCAAGTTTTACACAAGTTCACAATCACCAAAATTTGCATGGCAATTTAGCTCGTTTTTTGCCATGAGCATGGGATTTGTTAAGTATTTTTTTTAGATAATTTCCCATGATGATAGACTTGTTAAGTAATTCAAATGTAATCTAGCCGTGCACATAGGTCATGGCAAACAAGTTCAGAACCAATCCAGTTGTGTTGTGCACATAGGCCATTGCATTTTTTTTAATATTCATATGCCATGGCATTTTGTTTTCATATTTTTTTGTGATTTTTTACATACACGGCAAATTTATCATAAAGAACATGGAAAATTTTAATTTATATATGATGGCAATTTTTACTCTATATTTTGACATGGCAAAATTTAAACTATTATTCCATGGTAATTTTTTTACATTGGTATTCTTGTGAGCGTTTTTGCTATACTCATTTTGATAAACCATGCCAATTCGTTGTATTGATATTATAATTGCCATGTCAACTATTTCCTTAAAATGAAAGATGGTAGCTATAAAAAGAGTAGAATTTGCCATCCCCCATAAACTACATTTTCCATGCCTCATGAACTTAAGATGCCATGTTCTGTTAGAATTATTATTTTTACATACACGACAATTTTGATAAAAATCCCACATCAATTTTGAATATGCATTTTTTCCACGGCAATTTTGAATATACGTTTTTGCCATGGCAAATTTGATCATCCTTTTTTGCCATCCCCCATATACTGCAATTGCTCTATATGACATTTTCATGTGATTTGCTATAGTACTTTTTAATCTAAAAACATGGCAAACTTTCCATGGCAACTTTGCCATGTTCAAAAAACATGTCAAAGTTATAAATGTTTAAAAACATGGCAACTTAATATGTTCAACACCAGGGCAAATTTGGTTTATTGATCATGGCAAATTTTAGTTTATTGGTTCATGGAAAATTTAGTTTCTTGATCATGGCAATTTTAGTTCTCAAATCATGGCAACTTAGTTTACATGATTTTTTCTGCCATGGCAATTTTCAATACGAATCTGCCATGGCAATTTTTCTTGTTCATGGCAAATTTAATTTACATGAATTTCGTCGTGGCAAGTTTTGATATGAATCTGCCATGGAATTTTTCTTGTTCATACTTGATTTTCAACTTTGTGTTTTTTTCACACACGGCAAATTCATCATTCAAGCACACGGCAATTCTTGATACGAATTTGCCATGGCAAGTTTTGTTAGGAATCTGTCGTGGCAATTTTCTTGTTCATCTTTTTTTGATTTTCAACTTTATGTGTTTTTTACACACACGACAAATTCATCATACAAAACACGACAATTCTTGATACAAATCTGCCATGCCAAGTTTTCATACAAATTTGGTTTATTGATCATGGCAAATTTTAGTTTATTGGTTCATGTCAAATTTAGTTTACAATTCGTGGCAAATTTAGTTTATTGATCATGGCAAATTTAGTTCTCAAATCATGGCAATTTAGTTTACATGTTTTTTTTTTCTTTTGCCGTGGCAAGTTTAAATATGAATTTGCCATGGCAATTTTTCTTGTTCATGGCAAATTTAGTTTACGTGAATTTCGCCGTGGCAAGTTTTGATGCGAATTTGCCATGGCAAGTTTCTTGTTCATATTTGAATTTCCAACTTTTTGTGTTCTTCACACACGATAAATTCATCATACAAAACACGCAATTCTTTGATACCAATCTGCCATGGCAAATCTCTTTGTTCATACTTGATTTTCAATTTTTTGTGTTTTTTCTCTCACACGACAAAATTATCCTTCAAAACACGGCAATTTTAATTAAATTTCATGGCAATTTTAATTTAAAATGCCATTGCATTTTTTATCTTTTATTTGTCATGTCAATTTTGTGTGTTCTTTTCACATGATTTTTTTTACTATTTGTGTTTTTTCACATGGCAACATTGATTTTTTTTGTCATGGCAGATTTGCCATATTTCATTGGGGGATTAAATATGTGTTTATAAACCCTTGCCATCGTTAAAAAAACAATGTAATGGCAAATAGTTTGGTCAAACTCAAATGGCAAATTTTCTGCTATTTTCAAAGCTGATGGCATTTTTTAGTATCTGAGCAAAATCTAGGCTTTTATTTGTCAAAGAAAGAAAACAAAATCTGGGCCTTTTCATTCAATTCATTCTTAGTGGGCTTTTTGTTCCTTTTTTCACAGGGAAAAGGGTCTCTGATGGACGCGTGCGGGCTGGGGGTTTCCCTGGCGAACGAATTCATGCAAGGGATCGACCCCCTCCTACTGAACGAGTCGTGTGGGGTAGGGTGGTCCTCCCGCCACACGTGTGGGCAGTTTTAATATTCGCCCACACAGAATCGTGTGGGATGCAATTGGATATGCCACACGGTTGTGTGGGCGGGTGTCTATTGTGTCACACGTGTGGCAGTTATCGGCGTCCAAAAAAATGTAGTCTATTGTGTCACACGTGTGGCAGTTATCGGCGTCAAAAAAATGTAATAAAAAGAGTGTTCTCTTTTTTCCTCAAAAAAGAAGAGTGTTGTTTTCTTTAGAGTTAACTTTGCGGACCAATCGAGGCTTATCAAAGGTCGAAATATCACTGAAAAATTTCATCCTTGAAGCAGTTGTGCAATCCTGTCATAAAAGGAAAGGCCTTGCCTTAGTTCTTAACTAGACTTCAGAAAAGCTTTTGATTCCATCTTGTGGGAGAGTTTGTACTCCCTTCGGTCCTTTTTACTCTGTATATAAGAATTGTCTGAAGTCAAACTTCGTAAAGTTTGACCATATTTATATGAAAAAATATTAACATCTATCATGCAAAAGTTATACAATATGAAACTTTAAGTCATGACTCATCTACCGGTATTGATTTCACATAGTGAATGTTGGCATTTTTTTCTATAAAGCTGGTCAAATTTTACGAGGATTGACTTCAGACAAATCTTATATGCGAACTAAAAAGGACCGGAGGGAGTACCACATTCTCAAGACAAAAGGGTTCCTGAATAAACGGTTGGACTGTATTGGGATGCTCGTTGGCTCTAGCCAATCGGCCGTTTTGCATGACGATAACCTGGGTAGGTGGATTCAATGTAAATGTGTGCCGAGATAGGGTGATCCCCTCGTGCCATACTTTTTTTTTATCATTATATTGGTGATATTCTGCAACGCATGATCAAAAAGGCATTTTTTCATGGTCTGCTTCAACACCTCACTATGCCAAATACTCCATGTCCAGTACTTCAATACGCCGATGACACTCTCATTATCATTAAAGAAAATAAAAAAACATTGCAAACAAAAAAATGATTATGCTTTCATCCTCGCACGCCACTAGCCTACGTGTTAACTTAAAAAAAACACATTTGCCCTGCTCATCCCTTGGGTTGCTTGGTTGCGTCTTGATAAACAAAGGGTTTTGGGGTTATGGGCCTCGACACCTGAGAGGGTCGGCCACGATAACATATATAACGAGGGGGTACCTCACCGGGTACAGATACATTGTACAGAGATTACAATACGTACAAGTCTACAAGTCTAACACCCTCCCTCAATCTTAACCGTGATCTGAAGAATTCAGAAGATTAAGATTGCGACGACATCCCTCAAACTGAGGTAGTGGCAACGGCTTTGTGAAGATGTCAGCAAGTTGATCCTTCGATGGGATGAACTTGATCTGAAGCAACTTTCTCTGACAAAGTGATAGTCAACTTCGATGTGTTTCGTTCGGGCATGAAATACCGGATTTGAAGAAAGGTACGTAGCGCCGATGTTGTCACACCAAAGAACAGGTGGATGATGCTGAGAGACTCTCAACTCTCGAAGCAAGGACTGAACCCAGATAAGTTCAGTGGTGGCATTGGCTACTGCTTTGTATTCAGCTTCAGTACTACTACGAGACACTGTAGCTTGTTTACGAGCACTCCAGGCGATCAAATTAGGACCATAGAACACTGCATATCCCCCCGTGGATCGCCTGTCATCTGGGCTACCAGCCCAATCTGCATCAGAAAACGCCGAGAGGCCACCGGAAGGAGCAGACTGAAGATGCAGGCCCAGAGCAGCAGTCAAGCGAACATAGCGCAGAATGCGCTTCACAGCAGTCCAGTGAGTATCCCGAGGAGCATGAAGAAACTGGCACACGCTGTTCACCGCATAAGATATATCAGGACGAGTAATCGTCAAATACTGTAAGCCACCAACAATACTGCGATACGTGCTAGCCTCATTTGAAGGAAGAAGGGTACCATCAAGTGCAGAGAGTCTATCAGAAGCTGTCATGGGAGTGGTAGCAGGCTTACACTGAAGCATACCAGCACGACGAAGCAAATCCAGAGAGTACTTCTGCTGAGTGAGAGTCAGACCGGCATCAGAATGTGAGACCTCCAAGCCAAGGAAATAATGAAGCCGGCCAAGATCTGTAATGGCAAAATCACTACTCAAAGCAGAAACAAGACGATCCGCAGCAAGAGCCGACGAGCTGATCAATATGATGTCATCGACATACACCAACAGGTACATAGTGACCGTAGGGCGCTGTAGCATGAACAAGGACGTATCAGCTGTCGAGGGAACAAATCCATGTGCACGGAGAGCAGAAGCTAGGTGCGCATGCCAAGCACGTGGCGCTTGTTTAAGACCATAAAGAGCCTTTACCAAGCGACACAAATGTTGCGGACGAGCAGGATCAATAAACCCAGGCGACTGACGCATATAGACCTCTTCATCAAGAACACCATGCAGAAAAGCATTCTGAACATCGAGCTGTCGAAGAGACCATCCACGAGTAACCGCAAGAGACAAGAGCAGACGAATAGTCGTAGGCTTGATCACATGACTGAAGGTATCATCATAATCAAGACCTTGACATTGTTTGAACCCACGAGCAACAAGCCGAGCCTTATACCGTTCAATAGAGCCATCAGCATGTCGCTTAACTTTGAATACCCACTTAGAATCAATAATATTGACACCACTGTGCGGAGGAACAAGACGCCACGTACCATTTTTGAGCAATGCCTGATACTCTTGTTCCATTGCAGAGCGCCAGTGAGGAATACCCAGAGCTGCTTGATAATGACGGGGTTCAGCAGAAGGATCAGTTTCAGAATGAGCTATACAGGCCGCGAGCCAGGCAACCGTGCCATCGGTGCGTTGGAGCGGTCGAAAAATACCACTCTTGCTGCGAGTGTGTGGACGCTGAGCAACCGGAGCGGTTGGCGCGATCGAAGTCACAGGAACCGTCGATGGAGAGGCCCGCATCTCCTGAGAAGAAGACATGACGGGTGATGGTGACCGCGACGATGACGGGCTGCCAGGAGGCGAGCCAGTAGGCGCGGGCGTCGCCGAACCGGGCGATGCAGGCGAGACCGGCCCGTTCACGGGCGAGGCGAAACCAGGCAACGCGGGGAGGTCCAGCTCCAGCCGAGCCGGGGCCGAGCGCGTAGCGGGCGTGAGCACACCCGACCCTGCATGGCCCATGCAGGGGGAAGAGGGCGCGGGATCAACGTGATCCGTCGAGCGCGAACCCGCTGCTACCGAAGCCGGATCCAAGCGCATGGCGGGCGCAGGTGCAGGAGACCCTGCACGCCCCATGCAGGAGGCCGCAGCGGCAGGATCGACGTGATCCGTCGAAGAAGCCGTCGGAGCAGCGGAGGAATCCTCCAGGAGAACAAGCCGAGCACCTCTACCAGTTCCTGCACCATGGTTAGACAACAAAAGAAGCGAGTGTGCAGCATCTACAAATTGATCAGGCAATAAAGGAGATGAATGCACGGGTTCATTAGGTGTGGTGACAGGAGTTGGAAGATTAGAAAAAGGAAAAACATGCTCATCAAAGACAACATCACACGAAATATACACACGATTTGTTGGAACGTGAAGGCATTTATAACCTTTTTGCAACGGACTGTACCCAAGGAAGACACATTTTTTAGAATGGAACTCAAGCTTACGATTATTGTAAGGACGGAGATGCGGCCAACACGCACAACCGAAGACTTTGAGAAAGGTATAATCACGAGTCTCATGAAGCAAGAGTTCAAGCGGAGTTTTCATGCCAAGGAGTCGCGACGGAGGTCTGTTTATGAGGAAACAGGCAGTAGTGAAAGCATCACTCCAAAAACGAAAAGGAACAGAGGCATGGGCTAGTAGGGTTAAACCGTTCTCAACAAGATGACAATGCTTACGTTCAGCTGAACCATTCTGCTGATGTGTATGAGGACAAGACACACGATGCGAAATCCCAAGCTTCTCGAAGAAGGTATTTAGATTGCGGTACTCAGCCCCCAATCCGATTGTACATGAATAATTTTGTGTTGTAGGAGACGCTCAACATGTGCTTGGAATTTAAGAAAAACATCGAACACATCAGACTTATGTTTAAGAAGATAAATCCAGGTAAAGCGACTATAAGCATCAATAAAACTGACATAGTACTCATGACCACTAACAGACATCTGAGCAGGACCCCAAACATCTGAAAACACAAGCTCAAGAGGAGTTTTGACTACATGACTAGAAACAGAAAAAGGTAACTGATGACTCTTTCCCTGCTGACAAGCATCACAAACTGAGACATCTTTATTACTAGACACTGACGGTAACTCATGACGGTGAAGAATATGTCGAACAATGGGTGTAGCCGGATGGCCAAGACGAGAGTGCCATTGCGAGGGAGACACTCGAACAGCACTGAAGACTTGAGGGACGGCTGGAGAGACAGATCGCGGCACATCAAGAGCATATAGTCCATGACGAAGGCGCCCTCTAAGAAGTACGTCCCGTGTAGCCCGGTCCTTGATAAAAAGATGAAACGGGTGAAACTCACAAAACACATTATTGTCATAAGTAAGTTTAGGTACTGAGAGTAAGTTACGGGCAACAGTGGGAACTCGAAGAACATTCTTAAGACGCAACTGCCGAGATGTATGTGTGAGGAGAGATGCCTGACCAATATGAGAGATGTGCATACCTGCCCCATTGGCTGTGTGAACCTTGTCAGGACCATGGTAGGCCTCCCGGATAGCAAGCTTGTCCAATTCATTTGTCACGTGCTCTGTGGCGCCAGTGTCCATGTACCAGGTGGGATCAACATTATAAGACTGAGTCTTTCCTTGATGCTGCATCATGTTGACTTGACGCTCATTGCCCTGCTGTTGTTGGCAAGACCCAGAAAATCAGGCTGAAAACGACGATGACAGCGAGACGCAACGTGGCGAGGAATTCCACACAGCTGACAAGGGGCAGCAGCTCCACAAGCGGCACAACAGGCACATGGGCGCCCGTTCTCGACGACGATGGTGGGACGCGACTGGGAAGGTGCAGCAGGAGGAGCGCCACCCTTGCCTCCCGTAGGAGGGGTCGAAGCAGCCGTAGGAGCAACAAGACGGGCACTAGGACGCCCCTTCCCACCACGGACAGCAGCGTTGACCAAGGAGGCCTCATCCGGATGACGACTGGCAAGGCGTTGCTCCGTTGAGAGGAGGCGCTGAAAGAGTTCCTGCGGCTTGATGGGAACCTTGCGTTCCTGGATCACCTCCACAAGAGAGTCATACTCGGCATCGAGACCTTGGAGAACATATGTGGTAAACTCTGTGTCACGAAGTGGCTCGCCGATGGAGGCAAGCTGATCGGCGAGGCGTTTGATCTTGTTGAAGAAAATGGTGACAGAGTGATGATCCTTGCGGGTCTCATTAAGCTGTGTACGAAGAGCCATGTGCTGAGACGAGGATTGTGCGGAGAAACTGGACTCCAGCGCATCCCATACCTCATGAGACGTAGTAGCAAATAAAACCAAGCCGGCGACGCCCTCGGTGAGAGAGGACTGAATCGCCGAGAGAATCGCTTGATCTTGAGCAATCCATGGCCGGTACATATGATGATCCGGCGGGGGACATGGCAGAGTACCATCCACAAAACCCTCGAAGTAGTGGCTACGAAGGAGGGGAAGAATCTGTGCGCGCCAGAACAGATAATTGTCCATCTTCAGTTTCACCGGTAGAAGATTGCTGAAGTAGAACGGCGGAGTCGTGATGACATCGAGGGCGAAGTCATAGGGCGGCACAGGAACCACACCGGAGGAGGCGACATCCACCGCAGGCGAGGACTGCGGCACAACCAGAGGGGCCTGTGGTGACGCACTGTGAGTCGCAGGCCGCGGGAACCCCGCGTAGCCAGGGCCATACGGAGCACCATAGCCGGCACCAGGAGGTGCACCATAGCCGGCGCCATGACCAGCGTAGGGGGCGGCGTAGAGGGCACCATAGAAAGCACCGTAGGCGGCGGGGTCGTACGCATACGACGGCGGCGGCGCGTAGGGTGCCAGCGTGCCGTAGTTTGGGCGTAGAGCCGGTGAGCCGGGAGGAGCCGAGGACGTCGCCCCGGAAAACAAGGCTCCTGTCGATCTTCCTCCTTGGAGAAGGTTGGACAGGAACGGCGGGGCGAAGATGGACGCGCCCGTCCCGATCGGATCGGTGAGCGACGCAGGGGCCGAGTAGGGATCGGTGAGCAAAGTGGTGGCGGCGGACATAGTCGCCGCGCCGGTGAGTGCAGCGAGGGTGGCTGCGCCGGAGAGGGCAGCGGCGGCGGCCTCGGAGGAAGCAGCGGAAGACGACATGGCTAGGGCAGGATCGCTAGATCGCATCTGATACCATGATAAACAAAGGGTTTTGGGGTTATGGGCCTCGACACTAGAGAGGGTCGGCCACAATAACATATATAACGAGGGGGTACCTCATCGGGTACAGATACATTGTACAGAGATTACAATACGTACAAGTCTACAAGTCTAACACGTCTTTTCCTCATAATTATCTTGACCTTTCTCTGCATACCCAAACTTCGGCTGTCAGACTTTTACCCAGCTCATTGGAAGTCGACAAGAGGCTGGCCGATTGGAGAGGTCACTTGTTTTCTGTGGCCGAGAGGGCAATTTTAGTAAGGTCGGTTATCCGGGCTCTTCCATCCTATGCAATGAGTGCAATGCTTCTTCATATCGGAACCATTCTAGAAATTGATTAACAGCGTTGTGCTTTCTTTTGGGCGGGTGATGACCATGTCAATGTAGGACAATGCAAGGTTGCATCGTCGAATGTTTGTGCTCAGTTTGGTAAAGGTGGGCTCAGGTTCTATTGCTTGCCCACTTGTAACATTCGCTTGTTTCTTAAGTCTCTCTGTAAAATTCACTGCCCTAGAAATGGCTCATAGGACATGTGTATCGCTAACTCATATGGTTGGGAAGGAGGCCACTATATTGGGGATATAAAGAGGCTTCGCACAAATGTTGGGAAGGATCTCACTTTTGTTCCAGCGTTCTTCCATTCTATAATGTGTGTGAAAATTGGCAATGACATTCTACTACGTTCTGGCTTGATCTTTGGATTGGGAAGATACTCTCGACATTCAATTTGTTAACCTTTTTTTCTCACTTACCAAACCAAACACCTAAGTAGCCTTCATGGTCATCAATACAGGCCTTTGTCTGTCACTGCAACCGTGCCTATCCAATGTTCCTACAGCCGAGCTACATTGCTTGCGTACCCTTTTAACAATTGTTAACTCACTGTCACAGGTGTCGGATAACAAAAATTTGTAGGTTTAGTGACAAGCCCCTTACTTTTTGCTTCACCATATGAAGTCGCTTCCGCAGCTAGGCCAGATGACCTATTCACATGGCGAAGACCTATGTGACTAATCAGTGCATATTGTTTCTTTGGTTAGCGCGCCGTGGGCGTTTATTCACCAACAAGCAGATTTCGGAGGGGTTTGGCTCCTTTCGTCTCTTGCCCGTTCTGCTCGGCTGTGGAATTGACATCACACATGCTTCTTCATTGCCACGTCACTTGTAAAATTTGGTTAACGGTGGACTCGCTTAACATCAACCTTGCAGATTGTTCGTCTATCCAGGAATTGCAAGGAAATCAGCCTCTATACAAGATTCGATGCGGTTATTATGGCTCTTCTCTACAGCCTTTGGGAAAAAAGTGATGCTAAAAATTCCAATAGTGAGGTGAAATCCTTGGGTTTGGTGCTTCATCGAGCGGCCAAGGACATATTTCTATGGTCAAGTAGATGTGGTAAAGAGGATTGTAAACAAACTCTTATTAATTGGGGGGGGGGGGGGGGGGGGGTCATGATGTCCCGGATAAATGTAAATTGGGTGTTGGTTACTACTCTCTCTCCGTCTGCGTTGCGAATATTTCTTGTGTAAACTTTGAAAAACAATAAAAATGAGTTTAGGCTGGCTTTGCCAGTTATAGCCCCTACAAAAAGCCTATGATAATGGAAAACGGCATTTTTGTGCATCGAATGCTTCAATTGAATGGTTTTACTCATAAATGGTCTTGTTGGAAGATGAGTGTGACGTGTATGTGTGGGGGGGGGAGGAGAAATGTGAATATTAGATTTAATAATTGCTCCGGCCCTTATTTTCCTAACTATAAAGTATTGATGCGGGAGCCCTTTGTCTCCTTTCTATTTGACCTTGTTGCCAATGCTTTAGCAATTATTATGGAAAATTCTAAGAAAGAGGGGTTGATCAAAGGATTGGTGCTAGATTTAGTTGGGGGTGTCAATTTGCTCCAATATGCAGATGACACTATTTTGTTTGTCGGAATATGTTGGGGAACGTAGTAATTTCAAAAAAAATCCTATGATCACGCAAGATCTATGTGATGCATAGCTATGAGCGGGAGAGTGTTGTCTATGTACCCTCGTAGATCGTAAGAGGAAGCGTCAAGTGACGCGGTTGATGTAGTCGAACGTCTTCGCGATCCAACCGATCAAGTACCGAACACACGGCACCTCCGCGATCTGCACACGTTCAGATCGGTGACGTCCCTCGTACTCTTTATCCAGCTGAGGCCGAGGGAGAGTTCCGTCAGCACGACGGCGTGGTGACGGTATTCATGAAGTTACCGACGCAGGGCTTCACCTAAGCACTACAACGATATGACCGAGGTGGAAATCTGTGGAGGGGGCACCGCACACGGCTAAACAATGTCAACTTGTGTGTTCTAGGGTGCCCCCCTCCCCACGTATATAAAGGAGGGAGGGGGAGGTCAGCCGACCTCTCTAGGTGCGCCAACGGGGGAGGAATCCTCTGAAGGAAATATGTCCTAGAGGCAATAATAAAGTATTATTTATTTCCTTGTATCATGATAAATGTTTATTATTCATGCTAGAATTGTATTAACCGGAAACATAATACATGTGTGAATATATAGACAAACAGAGTGTCACTAGTATGCCTCTACTTGACTAGCTCGTTAATCAAAGATGGTTATGTTTCCTAGCCATAGACATAAGTTGTCATTTGATTAACGAGATCACCTCATTAGGAGAATGACATGATTGACTTGACCCATTCCGTTAGCTTAGCACTCGATCGTTTAGTATGTTGCTATTGCTTTCTTCATGACTTATACATGTTCCTATGACTATGAGATTATGCAACTCCCGTTTACCGGAGGAACACTTTGTGTGCTACCAAACGTCACAACGTAAATGGGTGATTATAAAGGTGCTCTACAGGTGTCTCCAAAGGTACTTGTTGGGTTGGCGTATTTCGAGATTAGGATTTGTCACTCCAATTGTCGGAGAGGTATCTCTGGGCCCACTCGGTAATGCACATCACTATAAGCCTTGCAAGCATTGTGACTAATGAGTTAGTTGCGGGATGATGTGTTACGGAACGAGTAAAGAGACTTGCCGGTAACGAGATTGAACTAGGTATCGAGATACCGACGATCAAATCTCGGGCAAGTAACATACCGGTGACAAAGGGAACAACGTATGTTGTTATGCGGTCTGACCGATAAAGATCTTCGTAGAATATGTGGGAGCCAATATGGGCATCCAGGTCCCGCTATTGGTTATTGACCGGAGACGTGTCTCGGTCATGTCTACATAGTTCTCGAACCCGTAGGGTCCGCACGCTTAACGTTACGATGACAGTTTTATTGAGTTTTGATGTACCGAAGGAGTTCGGAGTCCCGGATGAGATCGGGGATATGACGAGGAGTCTCGAAATGGTCGAGACGTAAAAATCGATATATTGGACGACTATATTCGGACTTCGGAAAGGTTCCGAGTGATTCGGGTATTTTTCGGAGTACCGGAGAGTTACGGGAATTCGTATTGGGCCTTAATGGGCCATACGGGAAAGGAGAGAAAGGCCTCAAAAGGTGGCCGCACCCCTCCCCATGGTCTGGTCCGAATTGGACTAGGGAAGGGGGGCGCACCCTTCCTTCTTTCTCCTTCCCCCTTCCCTTCTCCTACTCCCACAAGGAAAGGAGGAGTCCTACTCCCGGTGGGAGTAGGACTCCCCCCTATGGCGCGCCTCTCCCCTTGGCCGGCTGCCTCCCCCTTGCTCCTTTATATACGGGGGCAGGGGGGCACCCCAGAGACACAACAATTGATCCTTGAGATCTCTTAGCCGTGTGCGGTGCCCCCCTCCACCATATTACACCTCGATAATACCGTTGCGGAGCTTAGGCGAAGCCCTGCGTCGGTGGAACATCATCATCGTCACCACGCCGTCGTGCTGACGAAACTCTCCCTCAACACTCGGCTGGATCGGAGTTCGAGGGACGTCATCGAGCTGAACGTGTGTAGAACTCGGAGGTGCCGTACGTTCGGTACTTGATCGGTCGGATCGTGAAGACGTACGACTACATCAACCGCGTTGTGATAACGCTTCCGCTGTCGGTCTACGAGGGTACGTGGACAACACTCTCCCCTCTCGTTGCTATGCATCACCATGATCTTGCGTGTGCGTAGGAAATTTTTTGAAATTACTACGTTCCCCAACAGTGGCATCCGAGCCTGGTTTTATGCGTTGATGCTATGCACGAGTAGAACACAAGTGAGTTGTGGGCGATATAAGTCATACTGCTTACCAGCATGTCATACTTTGGTTCAGCGGTATTGTGAGATGAAGCGGCCCGGACCGACATTACGCGTACGCTTACGCGAGACTGGTTTCACCGTTGCGAGCACTCGTTGCTTAAAGGTGACTGGCGGGTGTCTGTCTCTCTCACTTTAGTTGAACCGAGTGTGGCTACGCCCGGTCCTTGCGAAGGTTAAAACAGCACCAACTTGACAAACTATCGTTGTGGTTTTGATGCGTAGGTAAGAACGGTTCTTGCTAAGCCCGTAGCAGCCACGTAAAACTTGCAACAACAAAGTAGAGGACGTCTAACTTGTTTTTGCAGGGCATGTTGTGATGTGATATGGTCAAGACATGATGTGATATAATTTGTTGTATGAGATGATCATGTTTTGTAACCGAGTTATCGGCAACTGGCAGGAGCCATATGGTTGTCGTTTTATTGTATGCAATGCAATCGCCATGTAATGCTTTACTTTATCACTAAGCGGTAGCGATAGTCGTAGAAGCATAAGATTGACGAGACGACAACGATGCTACGATGGAGATCAAGGTGTCGCGCCGGTGACGATGGTGATCATGACGGTGCTTCGGAGATGGAGATCACAAGCACGGTGCTTCGGAGATGGAGATCACAAGCACAAGATGATGATGGCCATATCATATCACTTATATTGATTGCATGTGATGTTAATCCTTTATGCATCTTATCTTGCTTTGTTTGACGGTAGCATTATAAGATGATCCTTCACTAAATTATCAAAGTATAAGTGTTCTCCCTGAGTATGCACCGTTGCGAAAGTTCTTCGTGCTGAGACACCACGTGATGATCGGGTGTGATAGGCTCTACGTTCAAATACAACGGGTGCAAAACAGTTGCACACGCGGAATACTCAGGTTAAACTTGACGAGCCTAGCATATAACAGATATGGCCTCGGAACACGGAGACCGAAAGGTCGAGCGTGAATCATATAGTAGATATGATCAACATAGTGATGTTCACCATTGAAACTACTCCATCTCACGTGATGATCGGACATGGTTTAGTTGATATGGATCACGTGATCACTTAGAGGATTAGAGGGATGTCTATCTAAGTGGGAGTTCTTAAGTAATATGATTAATTGAACTTGAATTTATCATGAACTTAGTACCTGATAGTATATTGCTTGTCTATGTTAATTGTAGATAGATGGCCCGTGCTGTTGTTCCGTTGAATTTTAATGCGTTTCTTGAGAAAGCAAAGTTGAAAGATGATGGTAGCAATTACACGGACTGGGTCCGTAACTTGAGGATTATCCTCATTGCTGCACAGAAGAATTACGTCCTGGAAGCACCGCTGGGTGCCAGGCCTGCTGCAGGAGCAACACCAGATGTTATGAACGTCTGGCAGAGCAAAGCTGATGACTACTCGATAGTTCAGTGTGCCATGCTTTACGGCTTAGAACCGGGTCTTCAACGACGTTTTGAACGTCATGGAGCATATGAGATGTTCCAAGAGTTGAAGTTAATATTTCAAGCAAATGCCCGAATTGAGAGATATGAAGTCTCCAATAAGTTCTTCAGCTGCAAGATGGAAGAGAATAGTTCTGTCAGTGAGCATATACTCAAAATGTCTGGGTATAACAATCACTTGATTCAACTGGGAGTTAATCTTCCGGATGATAGCGTTATTGACAGAATTCTTCAATCACTGCCACCAAGCTACAAGAGCTTCGTGATGAACTATAATATGCAAGGGATGAGTAAGACAATTCCCGAGCTCTTCGCAATGCTAAAGGCTGCGGAGGTAGAAATCAAAAAGGAGCATCAAGTGTTGATGGTCAATAAGACCACCAGTTTCAAGAAAAAGGGTAAAGGGAAGAAGAAAGGGAACTTCAAGAAGAACAGCAAACAAGTTGCTGCTCAGGAGAAGAAACCCAAGTCTGGACCTAAGCCTGAAACTGAGTGCTTCTACTGCAAGCAAACTGGTCACTGGAAGCGGAACTGCCCAAAGTATTTGGCGGATAAGAAGGATGGCAAGGTGAACAAAGGTATATGTGATATACATGTTATTGATGTGTACCTTACTAATGCTCGCAGTAGCACCTGGGTATTTGATACTGGTTCTGTTGCTAATATTTGCAACTCGAAACAGGGGCTACGGATTAAGCGAAGATTGGCTAAGGACGAGGTGACGATGCGCGTGGGAAATGGTTCCAAAGTCGATGTGATCGCGGTCGGCACGCTACCTCTACATCTACCTTCGGGATTAGTTTTAGACCTAAATAATTGTTATTTGGTGCCAGCGTTGAGCATGAACATTATATCTGGATCTTGTTTGATGCGAGACGGTTATTCATTTAAATCAGAGAATAATGGTTGTTCTATTTATATGAGTAATATCTTTTATGGTCATGCACCCTTGAAGAGTGGTCTATTTTTGTTGAATCTCGATAGTAGTGATACACATATTCATAATATTGAAACCAAAAGATGCAGAGTTGATAATGATAGTGCAACTTATTTGTGGCACTGCCGTTTAGGTCATATCGGTGTAAAGCGCATGAAGAAACTCCATACTGATGGACTTTTGGAACCACTTGATTATGAATCACTTGGTACTTGCGAACCGTGCCTCATGGGCAAGATGACTAAAACACCGTTCTCCGGAACTATGGAGAGAGCAACAGATTTGTTGGAAATCATACATACAGATGTATGTGGTCCGATGAATGTTGAGGCTCGTGGCGGATATCGTTATTTTCTCACCTTCACAGATGATTTAAGCAGATATGGGTATATCTACTTAATGAAACATAAGTCTGAAACATTTGAAAAGTTCAAAGAATTTCAGAGTGAAGTTGAAAATCATCGTAACAAGAAAATAAAGTTTCTACGATCAGATCGTGGAGGAGAATATTTGAGTTACGAGTTTGGTCTACATTTGAAACAATGCGGAATAGTTTCGCAACTCACGCCACCCGGAACACCACAGCGTAATGGTGTGTCCGAACGTCGTAATCGCACTTTACTAGATATGGTGCGATCTATGATGTCTCTTACTGATTTACCGCTATCGTTTTGGGGTTATGCTTTAGAGACGGCTGCATTCACGTTAAATAGGGCACCATCAAAATCCGTTGAGACGACGCCTTATGAACTGTGGTTTGGCAAGAAACCAAAGTTGTCGTTTCTTAAAGTTTGGGGCTGCGATGCTTATGTGAAGAAACTTCAACCTGATAAGCTCGAACCCAAATCGGAGAAATGTGTCTTCATAGGATACCCAAAGGAGACTGTTGGGTATACCTTCTATCACAGATCCGAAGGCAAAACTTTTGTTGCTAAATTCGGAAATTTTCTAGAGAAGGAGTTTCTCTCGAAAGAAGTGAGTGGGAGGAAAGTAGAACTTGATGAGGTAACTATACCTGCTCCCTTATTGGAAAGTAGTTCATCACAGAAACCAGTTTCTGAGACACCTACACCAATTAGTGAGGAAGTTAATGATGATGATCATGAAACTTCAGATCAAGTTATTACTGAACCTCGTAGATCAACCAGAGTAAGATCCGCACCAGAGTGGTACGGTAATCCTGTTCTGGAAGTTATGTTACTAGACCATGACGAACCTACGAACTATGAAGAAGCGATGGTGAGCCCAGATTCCGCAAAATGGCTTGAGGCCATGAAATCTGAGATGGGATCCATGTATGAGAACAAAGTATGGACTTTGGTTGACTTGCCCAATGATCGGCAAGCCATTGAAAATAAATGGATCTTCAAGAAGAAGACTGACGCTGATGGTAATGTTACTGTCTATAAAGCTCGACTTGTTGCGAAAGGTTTTCGACAAGTTCAAGGGATTGACTACGATGAGACCTTCTCACCCGTAGCGATGCTTAAGTCTGTCCGAATCATGTTAGCAATTGCCGCATTTTATGATTATGAAATTTGGCAAATGGATGTCAAAACTGCATTCCTGAATGGATTTCTGGAAGAAGAGTTGTATATGATGCAACCAGAAGGTTTTGTCGATCCAAAGGGAGCTAACAAAGTGTGCAAGCTCCAGCGATCCATTTATGGACTGGTGCAAGCCTCTCGGAGTTGGAATAAACGCTTTGATAGTGTGATCAAAGCATTTGGTTTTATACAGACTTTTGGAGAAGCCTGTATTTACAAGAAAGTGAGTGGGAGCTCTGTAGCATTTCTGATATTATATGTGGATGACATATTACTGATTGGAAATGATATAGAATTTCTGGATAGCATAAAGGGATACTTGAATAAGAGTTTTTCAATGAAAGACCTCGGTGAAGCTGCGTATATATTGGGCATCAAGATCTATAGAGATAGATCAAGACGCTTAATTGGACTTTCACAAAGCACATACCTTGACAAAGTTTTGAAGAAGTTCAAAATGGATCAAGCAAAGAAAGGATTCTTGCCTGTGTTGCAAGGTGTGAAGTTGAGTAAGACTCAATGCCCGACCACTGCAGAAGATAGAGAGAAGATGAAAGATGTCCCCTATGCTTCAGCCATAGGCTCTATCATGTATGCAATGCTGTGTACCAGACCTGATGTATGCCTTGCTATAAGTCTAGCAGGAAGGTACCAAAGTAATCCAGGAGTGGATCACTGGACAGCGGTCAAGAACATCCTGAAATACCTGAAAAGGACTAAGGATATGTTTCTCGTATATGGAGGTGACAAAGAGCTCATCGTAAATGGTTACGTTGATGCAAGCTTTGACACTGATCCGGACGATTCTAAATCGCAAACCGGATACGTATTTACATTGAACGGTGGAGCTGTCAGTTGGTGCAGTTCTAAACAAAGCATCGTGGCGGGATCTACATGTGAAGCGGAGTACATAGCTGCTTCGGAAGCAGCAAATGAAGGAGTCTGGATGAAGGAGTTCATATCCGATCTAGGTGTCATACCTAGTGCATCGGGTCCTATGAAAATCTTTTGTGACAATACTGGTGCAATTGCCTTGGCAAAGGAATCCAGATTTCACAAGAGAACCAAGCACATCAAAAGACGCTTCAATTCCATCCGGGATTTAGTCCAGGTGGGAGACATAGAAATTTGCAAGATACATACGGATCTGAATGTTGCAGACCCGTTGACTAAGCCTCTTCCACGAGCAAAACATGATCAGCACCAAGGCTCCATGGGTGTAAGAATCATTACTGTGTAATCTAGATTATTGACTCTAGTGCAAGTGGGAGACTGAAGGAAATATGCCCTAGAGGCAATAATAAAGTATTATTTATTTCCTTGTATCATGATAAATGTTTATTATTCATGCTAGAATTGTATTAACCGGAAACATAATACATGTGTGAATATATAGACAAACAGAGTGTCACTAGTATGCCTCTACTTGACTAGCTCGTTAATCAAAGATGGTTATGTTTCCTAGCCATAGACATAAGTTGTCATTTGATTAACGAGATCACCTCATTAGGAGAATGACGTGATTGACTTGACCCATTCCGTTAGCTTAGCACTCGATCGTTTAGTATGTTGCTATTGCTTTCTTCATGACTTATACATGTTCCTATGACTATGAGATTATGCAACTCCCGTTTACCGGAGGAACACTTTGTGTGCTACCAAACGTCACAACGTAAATGGGTGATTATAAAGGTGCTCTACAGGTGTCTCCAAAGGTACTTGTTGGGTTGGCGTATTTCGAGATTAGGATTTGTCACTCCAATTGTCGGAGAGGTATCTCTGGGCCCACTCGGTAATGCACATCACTATAAGCCTTGCAAGCATTGTGACTAATGAGTTAGTTGCGGGATGATGTGTTACGGAACGAGTAAAGAGACTTGCCGGTAACGAGATTGAACTAGGTATCGAGATACCGACGATCAAATCTCGGGCAAGTAACATACCGGTGACAAAGGGAACAACGTATGTTGTTATGCGGTCTGACCGATAAAGATCTTCGTAGAATATGTGGGAGCGAATATGGGCATCCAGGTCCCGCTATTGGTTATTGACCGGGGACGTGTCTCGGTCATGTCTACATAGTTCTCGAACCCGTAGGGTCCGCACGCTTAACGTTACGATGACAGTTTTATTGAGTTTTGATGTACCGAAAGAGTTCGGAGTCCCGGATGAGATCGGGGATATGACGAGGAGTCTCGAAATGGTCGAGACGTAAAAATCGATATATTGGACGACTATATTCGGACTTCGGAAAGGTTCCGAGTGATTCGGGTATTTTTCGGAGTACCGGAGAGTTACGGGAATTCGTATTGGGCCTTAATGGGCCATACGGGAAAGGAGAGAAAGGCCCCAAAGGGTGGCCGCACCCCTCCCCATGGACTAGTCCGAATTGGACTAGGGAGGGGGGCGTCCCCTTCCTTCCTTCTCCTTCTCCCTTCCCTTCTCCTACTCCAACAAGGAAAGGAGGAGTCCTACTCCCGGTGGGAGTAGGACTTCCCCCTTGGCGCGCCCTCCTCCTAGGCCGGCCGCCTCCCCCCGTTGCTCCTTTATATACGGGGGCAGGGGACACCCCATAGACACAACAATTGATCTATTGATCTCTTAGCCGTGTGCGGTGCCCCCCTCCACCATATTACGCCTCGATAATATCGTAGCGGTGCTTAGGCGAAGCCCTGCGTCGGTAGAACATCATCATCGTCACCATGCCGTCGTGCTGACGAAACTCTCCCTCAACACTCGGCTGGATCGGAGTTCGAGGGACGTCATCGAGCTGAACGTGTGCTGAACTCGGAGGTGCCGTGCGTTCGGTACTTGATCGGTCGGATCGTGAAGACGTACGACTACATCAACGGCGTTGTGCTAACGCTTCCGCTTTCGGTCTACGAGGGTACGTGGACAACACTCTCCCCTTTTGTTGCTATGCATCACCATGATCTTGCGTGTGCGTAGGAAATTTTTTGAAATTACTACGTTCCCCAACATCCTCCTCCTAGTAGGAGTAGGATTCCTCCTTTCCTAGTCCAACTAGGAGGAGAAGGGGAAAGAGGGAAAGGAGATGAAGAGGAGAAGGAAAAGGGGGGGGGGGGCGCCCCCTCCCTAGTCCAATTCGGACTCCCTATAGGGAGGGGGCGCGTCTGCCCCTTTTGGGCTGCCTCCCCTCTTCCCGATGGCCCATGTAGGCCCAATCTTCCCGCCCCGGGGGGGGGGGGGGTTCCGATAACCTCCGGCAATCCGGTTTTATCCGAAACTTCTCCGGAACACTTCTGGTGTCCGAACATAGCCGTCCAATATATCAATCTTTATGTCTCGACCATTTCGAGACTCCTTGTCATGTCCGTGATCACACCCGGGACTCCGAACTACCTTCGGTACATCAAAACACATAAACTCATAATACCGATCATCATCGAACGTTAAGCGTGCGGACCCTACGGGTTCGAGAACTATGTAGACATGACCGAGACTCATCTCCGGTCAATAACCAATAGTGGAACCTGGATGCTCATATTGGCTCCTATATATTCTATGAAGATCTATATCGGTCAAACCGCATAACAACATACGTTGTTCCCTTTGTCATCGGTATGTTACTTGCCCGAGATTCGATCGTCGGTATCTCAATATCTAGTTCAATCTCGTTATCGACAAGTCTCTTTACTCATTCCATAATGCATCATCCTGCAACTAACTCATTAGTCACATTGCTTGCAAGGCTTATAGTGATGTGCATTACCGAGAGGGCCCAGAGATACCTCTCCGACAATTGGAGTGACAAATCCTAATCTCGATCTATGCCAACTCAACAAACACCATCGGAGACACCTGTAGAGCATCTTTATAATCACCCAATTACGTTGTGACATTTGATAGCACACAAGGTGTTCCTCCGGTATTCGGGAGTTGCATAATCTCATAGTCTGAGGAACATGTATAAGTCATGAAGAAAGCAGTAGCAATGTAACTGTAACGATCATAATGCTAAGCTAACGAATGGGTCTTGTCCATTACATCATTCTCCTAATGATGTGATCCCGCTCATCAAATGACAACACATGTCTCTGGTTAGGAAACATAACCATCTTTGATTAACGAGCTAGTCAAGTAGAGGCATACTAGGAACACTTTGTTTTGTCTATGTATTCACACATGTACTAAGTTTCCGTTTAATACAATTCTAGCATGAATAATAAACATTTATCATGATATAAGGAAATATAAAATAACAACTATATTATTGCCTCCAGGGCATATTTCCTTCAGTCTCCCACTTGCACTAGAGTCAATAATCTAGTTCACATCACCATGTGATTACCACCAATAGTTCACATCATCATGTGACCAACACTCAAAGGGTTTACTAGAGTCAGTAATCTAGTTCACACCGCCATGTGATTAACACCCAAAGAGATCATGTTTTGCTTGTGAGAGAGGTTTAGTCAATGGGTCTGCCACATTCATATCCGTATGTATATTGCAAATTTCTATGTCTACAATGCTCTGCACGGAGCTACTCTAGCTAATTGCTCCCACTTTCAATATGTATCCAGATTAAGACTTAGAGTCATCTGGATCAGTGTCAAAGCTTGCATCGACGTAACATTTTATGACGAACTTTTTGTCACCTCCATAACCGAGAAACATATCCTTATTCCACTAAGGATAATTTTGACCGCTGTCCATTGATCTACTCCTAGATCACTATTGTACTCCCTTGCCAAACACAGTGCAGGGCATACAATAGGTCTGGTACACAACATGGCATGCTTTATACAACCTATGGCTGAGGCATAGGAAATGACTCTCATTCTCTTCCTATCTTCTGCCGTGGTCGGGCTTTGAGTCTTACTCAGCTTCACACCTTACAACACAGGCAAGAACTCCTTCTTTGACTGTTCCATTTTGAACTACTTCAAAAATTTGTCAAGGTATGTACTCATTGAAAAAACTTATCAAGCGTCTTGATCTATCTCTATAGATCTTGATGCTCAATATGTAAGCAGCTTCATCGAGGTCTTTCTTTGAAAAACTCCTTTCAAACACTCCTTTATGCTTTCCAGAAAATTCTACATCATTTCCGATCAACAATATGCCATTCACATATACTTATCAGAAAGGCTGTAGTGCTCCCACTATTTTTTTTGTAAATACAGGCTTCATCACAAGTCTGTATAAAACTATATGCTTTGATCAACTCATCAAAGCGTATATTCCAGCTCTGAGATGCTTGCACCAGTCCATAGATGGATCGCTGGAGCTTGCACATTTTGTTAGTACCTTTAGGATCGACAAAACCTTTTGGTTGCATCATATACAACTCTTCTTTAAGAGATCCATTAAGGAATGTAGTTTTGACATCCATTTGCCAGATTTCATAAAATGTGGCAATTGCTGTTAGAAATATGCCCTAGAGGCAATAATAAATTGGTTATTATTATATTTCCTTGTTCATGATAATCGTTTATTGTCCATGCTAAAATTGTATTGATAGGAAACTCAGATACATGTGTGGATACATAGACAACACCATGTCCCTAGTAAGCCTCTAGTTGACTAGCTCGTTGATCAATAGATGGTTACGGTTTCCTGACCATGGACATTGGATGTCGTTGATAACGGGATCACATCATTAGGAGAATGATGTGATGGACAAGACCCAATCCTAAGCCTAGCACAAGATCGTGTAGTTCGTTTGCTAAGAGCTTTTCTAATGTCAAGTATCATTTCCTTAGACCATGAGATTGTGCAACTCCCGGATACCGTAGGAATGCTTTGGGTGTACCAAACGTCACAACGTAACTGGGTGGCTATAAAGGTGCACTACAGGTATCTCCGAAAGTGTCTGTTGGGTTGGCACGAATCGAGACTGGGATTTGTCACTCCGTGTAAACGGAGAGGTATCTCTGGGCCCACTCGGTAGGACATCATCATTATGTGCACAATGTGACCAAGGAGTTGATCACGGGATGATGTGTTACGGAACGAGTAAAGAGACTTGCCGGTAACGAGATTGAACAAGGTATCGGGATACCGACGATCGAATCTCGGGCAAGTACTATACCGGTAGACAAAGGGAATTGTATACGGGATTGATTGAATCCTTAACATCGTGGTTCATCCGATGAGATCATCGTGGAACATGTGGGAGCCAACATGGGTATCCATATCCCGCTGTTGGTTATTGGCCGGAGAACGTCTCGGTCATGTCTGCATGGTTCCCGAACCCGTAGGGTCTATACACTTAAGGTTCAATGACGCTAGGGTTATAGGGAATAGATATACGTGGTTACCAAATGTTGTTCGGAGTTCCGGATGAGATCCCGGACGTCACGAGGAGTTCTGGAATGGTCCGGAGGTAAAGATTTATATATGGGAAGTCCTGTTTTGGTCACCGGAAAAGTTTCGGGTGCTATCGGTAACGTACCGGGACCACCGGGAGGGTCCCGGGGGTCCACCAGGTGGGTCCATCGGCCCCAGAGGGCTGCGTGGGCCAAGTGTGGGAGGGAACCAGCCCCAGGTGAGCTGGTGCGCCCCCCACCAAGGCCCAAGGCGAAGAGAGAAGGGAAAAGGGGAAACCCTAGGCTCAGATCGGCCTAAGGCCCACTTAGTGGTGCGCCCCCCTGTCTCCCCCCTTGGCCGCCCCTCCAAGTCCCATCTAGGGCTGGCCGCCACCCCTAGAGGTGGAAACCTAGGTGCGGGCGCAGCCCCTCCCTTTCCCCTATATATAGTGGGGGTTTGGGGCTGCCATAGACACGAGAACATCTCTCTCTTGGCGCAGCCCTACTCCTCTCCCTCCTCGTCTCTCGCAGTGCTTGGCGAAGCCCTGCTGGAGTGCCACGCTCCTCCATCACCACCATGCCGTTGTGCTGCTGCTGGACGGAGTCTTCCCCAACCTCTCCCTCTCTCCTTGCTGGATCAAGGCGTGGGAGACGTCACCGGGCTGCACGTGTGTTGAACGCGGAGGCGCCGTGGTTCGGCGCTTAGATCGGAATCAACCGCGATCTGAATCGCTACGAGTACGACTCCTTCATCCGCGTTCTTGCAACGCTTCTGCATCGCGATCTTCAAGGGTATGAAGATGCACTCCCCTCTCTCTCGTTGCTAGTCAATCCATAGATTGATCTTGGTGATGCGTAGAAAATTTTGAATTTCTGCTACGTTACCCAACAGTGGCATCATGAGCTAGGTCTATGCGTAGTTTCTATGCACGAGTAGAACACAAAGTAGTTGTGGGCGTCGATTTTGTCAATTTACTTGCCGTTACTAGTCTTATCTTGATTCGGCGGCATCGTGGGATGAAGCGGCCCGGACCGACCTTACACGTACACTTACGTGAGACAGGTTCCACCGACTGACATGCACTAGTTGCATAAGGTGGCTAGCGGGTGTCTGTCTCTCCCACTTTAGTCGGATCGGATTCGATGAAAAGGGTCCTTATGAAGGGTAAATAGAAATTGGCATATCACGTTGTGGCTTTTGCGTAGGTAAGAAACGTTCTTGCTAGAATCCCATAGCAGCCACGTAAAACATGCAACAACAATTAGAGGACGTCTAACTTGTTTTTGCAGGGTATGCTATGTGATGTGATATGGCCAAAAGGATGTGATGAATGATATATGTGATGTATGAGATTGATCATGTTCTTGTAATAGGAATCACGACTTGCATGTCGATGAGTATGACAACCGGCAGGAGCCATAGGAGTTGTCTTAATTTATTGTATGACCTGCGTGTCAATGAAAACGCCATGTAATTACTTTACTTTATTGCTAACCGTTAGCCATAGTAGTAGAAGTAATAGTTGGCGAGACAACTTCATGAAGACACGATGATGGAGATCATGGTGTCATGCCGGTGACGAAGGTGATCATGCCGCGCCTCGAAGATGGAGATCAAAGGCGCAAGATGATATTGGCCATATCACGTCACTTTATGATTTGCATGTGATGTTTGTCATGTTTACATCTTATTTGCTTAGAACGACGGTAGCATAAATAAGATGATCCCTCACTAAAATTTCAAGAGACGTGTTCCCCCTAACTGTGCACCGTTGCGAAGGTTCGTTGTTTCGAAGCACCACGTGATGATCGGGTGTGATAGATTCTAACGTTCGAATACAACGGGTGTTGACGAGCCTAGCATGTACAGACATGGCCTCGGAACACATGCGAAACACTTAGGTTGACTTGACGAGCCTAGCATGTACAGACATGGCCTCGGAACACAAGAGATCGAAAGGTCGAACATGAGTCGTATAGTAGATGCGATCAACATGGAGATGTTCACCGATGATGACTAGTCCGTCTCACGTGATGATCGGACACGGCCTAGTTTGACTCGGATCATGTATCACTTAGATGACTAGAGGGATGTCTATCTGAGTGGGAGTTCATTAAATAATCAGATGAACTTAATTATCATGAACATAGTCAAAAGGTCTTTGCAAATTATGTCATAGCTTACGCTTTAGTTCTACTGTTTAAGATATGTTCCTAGAGAAAATTTAGTTGAAAGTTGATAGTAGCAATTATGCGGACTGGGTCCGTGAACTGAGGATTGTCCTCATTGCTGCACAGAAGGCTTATGTCCTTAATGCACCGCTCGGTGTGCTGAACCTCAGCGTCGTCTGTAGATGTTGCGAAACATCTGGCATACACGTTTTGATGACTACGTGATAGTTCAGTGCGTAATGCTAACGGTTTAGAATTGTGGCACCAAAGACGTTTTGAAACGTCACAGAACATATGAGATGTTCCGAAGACTGAAATTGGGATTTCAGACTAGTGCCCACGTCAAGAGGTATGAGACCTCTGACAAGTTTCTTAAGCCTGCAAACTAAGGGAGAAAAGCTCAATCGTTGAGCATGTGCTCAGATTGTCTGAGTACCACAATCGCTTGAATCGAGTGGGAGTTAATCTTCCAGATGAGATAGTGATGGTTCTCCATAGTCACTGCCACCAAGCTATTAGAGCTTCGTGATGAACTATAACATATCAGGGATAGATATGATGATCCTTGAGCTATTCGCGATGTTTGACACCGCGAAAGTAGAAATCAAATAGGAGCATCAATTGTTGATGGTTAGTAAAACCACTAGTTTCAAGAAGGGCAAGGGCAAAAGGGATACTTCATGAAACAGCAAATCATTTGCTGCTCTAGTGAAGAATCCCAAGGTTGAACCCAAACCCGAGACTAAGTGCTTCTGTAATGAGGGGAACGGTCACTGAAGCAGAACTACCCTAGATACTTGGTAGATGAGAAGGCAGGCAAGGTCGACAGAAGTATATTGGATATACATTATATGAATGTGTACTTTACTAGTACTCCTAGCAGCACCAGGGTATTAGATACCGGTTCGGTTGCTAAGTGTTAGTAACTCGAAATAAAAGCTGCGGAATAAACGGAGACTAGCTAAAGGTGAGATGACGATATGTGTTGGAAGTGTTTCCAAGGTTGATGTGATCAAGCATCGCATGCTCCCTCTACCATCGAGATTGGTGTTAAACCTAAATAATTGTTATTTGGTGTTTGCGTTGAGCATAAACATGATTGGATTATGTTTATCGCAATACGGTTATTCATTTAAGGAGAATAATGGTTACTCTGTTTATTTGAATAATACCTTCAATGGTCTTGCACCTAAAATGAATCTCGATCGCAGTGATACACATGTTCGTGCCAAAAGATATAAAATAGTAATGATAGTACCACATACTTGTGGCACTGCCATTTGAGTCATATTGGTATAGAACGCATGAAGAAGCTCCATGTAGATGGATCTTTGGACTCACTCGTTTTTGAAAAGATTGAGACATGCGAACCATGTCTATTGGTATATATGCATGAAGAAACTCCATGCAGATGGATCGTTTGGACTCACTTGATTTTGAATCACTTGAGACATGCAAATCATACCACATGGGCAAGATGACTGAAAGGCCTCGTTTTCAGTAAGATGGAACAAGAGAGCAACTTGTTGGAAGTAATACATTTGATGTGTGCAGTCCAATGAGTGCTGAGGCACGCAGTGGATATCGATATGTTCTTACTTCACAGATGATTTGAGTAGATGCTGAGAATATTTACTTGATGAAACACAAGTCTGAATTATTGAAAGGTTCAAGTAATTTCAGAGTGAAGTTGAAGATCGTCGTGACAAGAGGATAAAATGTCTATGATATGATCATAGAGATATCTGAGTTACGAGTTTGGCACACAATTAAGACATTGTGGAAAGTGTTTCACAATTAATACCGCCTGGAACACCACAATGTGATGGTGTGTCCGAACATCATAACTGCACCCTATTGGATATGGTGCATACCATGATGTCTCTTTACCACTATCGTTTATGGGTTAGGCATTAGAGACAACCGCATTCACTTTAAATAGGGCACCACGCAATTCCGTTGAGACGACACCGTTTAGAGAAACCTAAGTTGTCGTTTCTTAAAAGTTTGGGGCTGCGATGCTTATGTGAAAAAGTTTAGGCTGATAAGCTCGAACCCAAAGCGGATAAATGCATCTTCATAGAATACCCAAAACAGTTGGGTATACCTCCTATTTCAGATCTGGAAGCAAAGTAATTGCTTCTAGAAACGGGTCCTTTCTCGAGGAAAAGTTTCTCTCGAAAGAATTGAGTGGGAGGATGGTGGAGACTTGATGAGGTTATTGAACCATGACTTCAACTAGTGTGTAGCAAGGCACAGGAAGTTGTTCCTGTGGCACCTACACCAATTGAAGTGGAAGCTTATGATAGTGATCATGAAACTTCGGATCAAGTCACTACCAAACCTCGTAGGACGACAAGGATGCGTACTACTTTAGAGTGGTACGTGATCCTGTCTTGGAAGTCATGTTGCAACAATGAACCTACGAGCTATGGAGAAGCGATGGTGGGCCCGGATTCCGACGAATGGCTCGAGGCCATGAAAATCCGAGAGAGGATCCATGTATAAAACAAGTATAGACTTTGGAAGAACTACTTGATGGTCGTAAGGCTGTTGGGTGCAGATGGATTTTAAAAGGAAGACAGACAATGATGGTAAGTGTCACCATTAAGAAAGCTCGGCTTGTCGTTAAGATGTTTTCCGACAAGTTCAAGGAGTTGACTACGATGAGATTTTTCTCACTCGTAGCGATGCTAAGAGTCTGTTGGAATTGTATTAGCAGTTACTGCATTATTTATGAAATCTTGCAGATAGGATGTCAAAACATTGTTTCCTCGACGATTTCCTTGAGGAAAGGTTGTATGTGATACAACCAGAAGGTTTTGTCAATCCTGAAAGATGCTAACAAGTATGCAATGCTCCAGCAATCCTTCTAAGGACTGGAGTAAGCATCTCGGAGTTGGAATGTACGCTTTGATGAGATGATCAAAGATTTTGGGTTTATACAAAGTTTATGAGAAACTTGTATTTCCAAAGAAGTGAGTGGGATCACTATAGAATTTCTGATGAGTATATGTTGTTGACATATTGTTGATCAGAGATGATGTAGAATTTCTGGAAAGCATACAGGGTTATTTGAAAAGTGTTTTTTAATGGAAAACCTGGATTAAGCTACTTGAACATTAAGCATCAAGATCTATAAGGATAGATCAAAAAACGCTTAATAGTACTTTCAAATGAATACGTACCGTGACAAGTTTTTGAAGGAGTTCAAAATAGATCAGCAAAGAAGGAGTTCTTGGCTGTGTTACAAGGTGTGAGTATTGAGTAAGACTCAAGACCTGACCACAGCAGAAGAGAGAGAAAGGACGAAGGTCGTCCCCTATGCTTTAGACGTAGGCTCTACAGTATGCTATGCTGTGTACCGCACATGAAGTGTGCCTTGCCATGAGTTAGTCAAGGGGTACAATAGTGATCCGGGAATGGATCACATGACAGCGGTCGAACTTATCCTTAGTATCTAGTGGACTAAGGAATTTCTCGATTATGGAGGTGGAAAAGGAGTTCGTCGTAAAGGGTTACGTCGATGCAAACTTTGACACTAATCCGGATGACTCTGAGTAGTAAACCGGATTCGTATAGTAGAGCAGTTATTTGGAATAGCTCCAAGTAGCGCGTGGTAGCTGCATCTACAAGATGACATAGATATTCGTAAAGCACACACGGATCTGAAAGGTTCAGACCCGTTGACTAATAACCTCTCTCACAAGCGAGATATGAACAAACCCCATGGGTGTTGGATTCATTACAATCACATGGTGATGTGAACTAGATTATTGACTCTAGTAAACTCTTGGGTATTAATCACATGGCGATGTGAACTAGATTATTGACTCTAGTGCGAGTGGGAGACTGTTAGAAATATGCCCTAGAGGCAATAATAAATTGGTTATTATTATATTTCCTTGTTCATGATAATCGTTTATTGTCCATGCTAAAATTGTATTGATAGGAAACTCAGATACATGTGTGGATACATAGACAACACCATGTCCCTAGTAAGCCTCTAGTTGACTAGCTCGTTGATCAATAGATGGTTACGGTTTCCTGACCATGGACATTGGATGTCGTTGATAACGGGATCACATCATTAGGAGAATGATGTGATGGACAAGACCCAATCCTAAGCCTAGCACAAGATCGTGTAGTTCGTTTGCTAAGAGTTTTTTCTAATGTCAAGTATCATTTCCTTAGACCATGAGATTGTGCAACTCCCGGATACCGTAGGAATGCTTTGGGTGTACCAAACGTCACAACGTAACTGGGTGGCTATAAAGGTGCACTACAGGTATCTCCGAAAGTGTCTGTTGGGTTGGCACGAATCAAGACTGGGATTTGTCACTCCGTGTAAACGGAGAGGTATCTCTGGGCCCACTCGGTAGGACATCATCATTATGTGCACAATGTGACCAAGGAGTTGATCACGGGATGATGTGTTACGGAACGAGTAAAGAGACTTTCCGGTAACGAGATTGAACAAGGTATCGGGATACCGACGATCGAATCTCGGGCAAGTACTATACCGGTAGACAAAGGGAATTGTATACCGGATTGATTGAATCCTTGACATCGTGGTTCATCCAATGAGATCATCGTGGAACATGTGGGAGCCAACATGGGTATCCAGATCCCGCTGTTGGTTATTGGCCGGAGAACGTCTCGGTCATGTCTGCATGGTTCCCGAACCCGTAGGGTCTACACGGGATGACGCTAGGGTTATAGGGAATAGATATACGTGGTTACCGAATGTTGTTCGGAGTCCCGGATGAGATCCCGGACGTCACGAGGAGTTCCGGAATGGTCCGGAGGTAAAGATTTATATATGGGAAGTCCTGTTTTGGTCACTGGAAAAGTTTCGGGTGCTATCGGTAACGTACTGGGACCACCGGGAGGGTCCCGGGGGTCCACCAGGTGGGGCCACCGGCCCCAGAGGGCTGCGTGGGCCAAGTGTGGGAGGGGACCAGCCCCAGGTGAGCTGGTGCGCCCCCCACCAAGGCCCAAGGCGAAGAGAGAAGGGAAAAGGGGAAACCCTAGGCTCATATGGGCCTAAGGCCCACCTAGTGGTGCGCCCCCCTCTCTCCCCCCTTGGCCGCCCCTCCAAGTCCCATCTAGGGCTGGCCGCCACCCCTAGAGGTGGAAACCTAGGTGGGGCGCAGCCCTTCCCTTTCCCCTATATATAGTGGGGGTTTGGGGCTGCCATAGACACGAGAACATCTCTCTCTTGGCGCAGCCCTACCCTTCTCCCTCCTCGTCTCTCGCAGTGCTTGGTGAAGCCCTGCTTGAGTGCCACGCTCCTCCATCACCACCATGCCATTGTGCTGCTGCTGGACGGAGTCTTCCCCAACCTCTCCCTCTCTCCTTGCTGGATCAAGGCGTGGGAGACGTCACCGGGCTGCACGTGTGTTGAACGCGGAGGCGCCGTGGTTCGGCGCTTAGATCGGAATCAACCGCGATCTGAATCGCTACGAGTACGACTCCTTCATCCGCGTTCTTGCACCGCTTCCGCATCGCGATCTTCAAGGGTATGAAGATGCACTCCCCTCTCTCTCGTTGCTAGTCAATCCATAGATTGATCTTGGTGATGCGTAGAAAATTTTGAATTTCTGCTACGTTACCCAACAGTGGCATCATGAGCTAGGTCTATGCGTAGTTTCTATGCACGAGTAGAACACAAAGTAGTTGTGGGCATCGATTTTGTCAATTTACTTGCCGTTACTAGTCTTATCTTGATTCGGCGGCATCGTGGGATGAAGCGGCCCGGACCGACCTTACACGTACACTTACGTGAGACAGGTTCCACTGACTGACATGCACTAGTTGCATAAGGTGGCTAGCGGGTGTCTGTCTATCCCACTTTAGTCGGATCAGATTCGATGAAAAGGGTCCTTATGAAGGGTAAATAGAAATTGGCATATCACGTTGTGGCTTTTGCGTAGGTAAGAAACGTTCTTGCTAGAATCCCATAGCAGCCACGTAAAACATGCAACAACAATTAGAGGACGTCTAACTTGTTTTTGCAGGGTGCTATGTGATGTGATATGGCCAAAAGGATGTGATGAATGATATATGTGATGTATGAGATTGATCATGTTCTTGTAATAGGAATCACGACTTGCATGTCGATGAGTATGACAACCGGCAGGAGCCATAGGAGTTGTCTTAATTTATTGTATGACCTGCGTGTCAATGAAAACGCCATGTAATTACTTTACTTTATTGCTAACCGTTAGCCATAGTAGTAGAAGTAATAGTTGGCGAGACAACTTCATGAAGACACGATGATGGAGATCATGGTGTCATGCCGGTGATGAAGGTGATCATGCCGTGCCTCGAAGATGGAGATCAAAGGCGCAAGATGATATTGGCCATATCACGTCACTTTATGATTTGCATGTGATGTTTGTCATGTTTACATCTTATTTTCTTAGAACGACGGTAGCATAAATAAGATGATCCCTCACTAAAATTTCAAGAGACGTGTTCCCCCTAATTGTGCACCGTTGCGAAGGTTCGTTGTTTCGAAGCACCACGTGATGATCGGTGTGATAGATTCTAACGTTCGAATACAACGGGTGAGAAAATCTCATCGTAATCAACACCTTGAACTTTGTCAAAAACCTTTTTTGACAAGTCTAGCTTTGTAGATAATGACACTACTATCAGTGTCCATCTTCCTCTTGAAGATCCATTTATTTTCTATGGCTTGCCGATCATCGGGCAAGTCAACCAAAGTCCAGACTTTGTTCTCATACTTGGATCCCATCTTAGATTTCATGGCCTCAAGCCATTTCGCGGAAGCTGGGCTCATCATCGCTTCCTCATAGTTCGTAGGTTTGTCATGGTCAAGTAATATGACCTCCAGAATAGGATTACCGTACCACTCTGGTGCGGACCGTACTCTGGTTGACCTACGAGGTTCGGTAGTAACTTGATCTGAAGTTTCATGATCATCATCATTAACTTCCTCACTAATTGGTGTAGGCATCACTGGAACTGATTTCTGTGATGAACTACTTTCCAATTCGGGAGAAGGTTCAATTACATCAAGTTCTACTTTTCTCCCACTCACTTCTTTCGAGAGAAACTCCTTCTCTAGAAAGGATCCATTCTTAGCAATGAATGTCTTGCCTTCGGATCTGTGATAGAAGGTGTACCCAACAATCTCTCTTGGGTATCCTATGAAGACACATTTCTCCGATTTGGGTTCGAGCTTATCAGGTTGAAGCTTTTTCACATAAGCATCGCAACCCCAAACTTTAAGAAACGACAACTTGGGTTTCTTGCCAAACCACAATTCATAAGGTGTCGTCTTAATGGATTTAGATGGTGCCCTATTTAACGTGAATGCAGCTATCTCTAATGTATAACCCCAAAACGATAGTGGCAAATCGGTAAGAGACATCATAGATTGCACTATATCCAATAAAGTACGGTTATGACGTTCGGACACACCATTATGCTATGGTGTTCCAGGTGGCATGAGTTTGTGAAACTATTCCACATTGTTTTAATTGAAGGCAAACTCGTAACTCAAATCTTTGCCTCTGCGATCAGATCGAAGAAACTTTATTTTCTTGTTACGATGGTTCTCTACCTCACTCTGAAAATCTTTGAACTTTTCAAGTGTTTCAGACTTGTGTTTCATCAAGTAGATATACATATATCTGCTCAAATCATCTGTGAAGGTCAAAAAACAATGATACGCGCCGTGAGCCTCAACACTCATTGGACCGCATACATCGGTATGAATTATTTCCAATAAGTGACTGGCTTGCTCCATTGTTCCGGAGAACGGAGTCTTAGTCATCTTGCCCATGAGGCATGGTTCGCAAGTATCAAATGATTCATAATCAAGTGATTCCAAAAATCCATCCATATGAAGTTTCTTCATGCGCTTTACACCAATATGACCTAAACGGTAGTGCCACAAATAAGTTGCACTATCATTATTAACTTTGCATCTTTTGGCATCAATATTATGAATATGTGTATCATACGATCGAGATTCAATAAACCATTCACATTGAGTGTATGACCATTGAAGGTTTTATTCATGTAAACAGAATAACAATTATTCTCTGACTTAAATGAATAACTGTATTGCAATAAACATGATCTAATTATATTCATGCTCAACGCAAACACGAAATAACATTTATTTAGGTTCAACACTAATCTCGAAGGTAGAGGGAGTGTGCGATGGTGATCGTATCAACCTTGGAATCACTTCCAACACACATCGTCACTTCGCCCATAACTAGTCTCTGTTCATTCTACAACTCCTGTTTTGAGTTACTAATCATAGCAACTGAACCGGTATCAAATACCTAGGGGTTACTATGAACACTAGTAAAATACACATCAATAACATTTATATCACATATACCTTTGTTCACTTTTCCATCCTTCTTATCCGCCAATTTTTGGGGTAGTTCCGCTTCCAGTGACCAGTCCCTTTGCAGTAGAAGCACTCAGTCTCAGGCTTAGGTCTAGGCTTGGGTTTCTTCACTTGAGTAGCAAGTTTCTTGCCGATCTTCTTGAAGTTCCCTTTCTTTCCTATTGCCCTTTTTCTTGAAACTAGCGGTCTTGTTAACCATCAACACTTGATGCTCTTTGTTGATTTCTACCTTAGCCGATTTCAACATCGCGAAGAGCTCGGGAATCGTTTTCGTCATCCCTTGCATATTATAGTTCATCACAAAGTTCTAGTAACTTGGTGATAGTGACTAGAGAACTCTGTCAATCACTTATCTTATCTGGAAGATTAACTCCCACTTGATTCAAGTGATTGTAGTACTCAGATATTCTGAGCACATGCTCACTGGTTGAGCTATTCTCCTCCATCTTGTAGGCAAAGTACTTGTCAGAGGTCTCATACCTATCGACATGGGCATGAGATTGAAATACCAATTTCATCTCTTGGAACATATCTTATGCTCCGTGGCATTCAAAACATTTTTGAAGTCCCGGTTCTAAGCCGTAAAGCATGGTGCACTAAACTATCAAGTAGTCATCATACCGAGCTATGTCAAACGTTCATAACGTCTGCATCTGCTCCTGCAATAGTTCTGTCACCTAGCGGTGCATCAAGGACATAATTCTTCTGTGCAGCAATGAGGATAATCCTTAGATCATGGACCAAGTCCGCATCATTGCTACTATCATCTTTCAACATATTTTTCTCTATGAACATATAAAAAATAAACGGGGAGCTACATCGCGAGCTATTGATCTACAACATATTTATGCAAATACTATCAGGACTATGTTCATGATAAATTTAAGTTCAATCAATCATATTACTTAAGAACTCCCACTTAGATAGGCATCCCTCGAGTCATCTAAATGATCACGTGATCCATATCAACTAAACCATGTCCGATCATCATGTGAGATGGAGTAGTTTCCAATGGTGAACATCACTATGTTGATCATATCTACTATATGATTCACGTTCGACCTTTCGGTCTCCAGTGTTCCAAGGCCATATCTGCATATGCTAGGCTCGTCAAGTTTAACCCGAGTATTCTGCACGTGTAAAACTGGCTTGCACCCGTTGTATGTGAACGTAGAGCTTATCACACCCGATCATCACGTGGTGTCTCATCACGAAGAACTGTCGCAATGGTGCATACTTAGGGAGAACACTTATACCTTGAAATTTTAGTAAGGGATCATCTTATAAAGCTACCGTCGAACTAAGCAAAATAAGATGTATAAAAGATAAACATCACGTGCAATCAAAATATGTGACATGATATGTCCATCATCATCTTGTGCCTTTGATCTCCATCTCCAAAGTACTGTCATGATCTCCATTGTCACCGGTATGACACCATGATCTCCATCATCTTGATCTTTGTCAACGTGTCGTCACATGGTCTTCTCACCAACTATTGCTTTTGCAACTATTGCTATCGCATAGCGATAAAGTAAAGCAATTACATGGCGCTTGCATCTTATGCAATAAAGAGACAACCATAAGGCTCTTGCCAGTTGCCGATAACTTTTACCAAATATGATCATCTTATACAACAATTTATATCTCATCACGTCTTGACCATATCACATTACATCATGCCCTGCAAAAACAAGTTAGATGTCCTCTACTTTGTTGTTGCAAGTTTTACGTGGCTGCTACGGGCTCATAGCAAGAACCATTCTTACCTACGCATCAAAACCACAACGATTTTTTGTCAAGTGTGTTGTTTTAACCTTCAACAAGGACCAGGCGTAGTCACACTCGATTCAACTAAAGTTGGAGAAACTGACACCCGCCGGCCACATGTGTGCAAAGCACGCCGGTAGAACCAGTCTCGCGTAAGCGTACGCGTAATGTCGGTCCGGGCCGCTTCATCCAACAATACCGCCGAATCAAAGTATGACATGCTGGTAAGCAGTATGACTATTATCGCCCACAACTCTTTGTGTTCTACTCGTGCATATAACATCTATGCATAAACCTGGCTCGGACGCCACTGTTGGGCAAAGCAGTAATTTCAAAAAATTTGCTACGATCACACAAGATCTATGTGATTCATAGCTACGAGCGGGAGAGTGTTGTCTACGTACCCTCGTAGACCTTAAGCGGAAGCGTCAAGTGACGCGGTTGATGTAGTTGAACGTCTCCGCGATCCAACCGGTCAAGTACCGAGCGCACGACACCTCTGCGATCTGCACACGTTCAGCTTAGTGACGTCCCTCGTACTCTTGATCCAGCTGAGGCTGAGGGAGAGTTCCGTCAGCACGACGGTGTGGTGACGGTGTTGATGAAGTTACCGATGCAGGGCTTCGCCTAAGCACTACAACGATATGACCGAGGTGGAAATTTGTGGAGGGGGGCACCGCACACGGCTAAACAATGTCAACTTGTGTGTTCTAGGGTGCCCCCTCCCCACGTATATAAAGGAGGGAGGGGGAGGCCGGCCGGCCTCTCTAGGCGTGCCAAGGGGGGATGAATCCTCCTCCTGGTAGGAGTAGGATTCCTCCTTTCCTAGTCCATCTAGGAGGAGAAGGGGAAAGAGGGAAAGGAGAGGAAGAGGAGAAGGAAAAGGGGGGGGGGCGCCCCCCTCCCGAGTCCAATTCGGACTCCCTATAGGGAGGGGGCGCGGCTGCTCCTTTTGGGCTGCCTCCCCTCTTCCCTATGGCCCATGTAGGCCCAATCTTTCCCGGGGGGGGGGGGGGGGGGGGGTTCCGATAACCCCCAGCACTCCGGTTTTATCGAAAACTGATCACATCTGGGACTCAAAACACATAAACTCATAATACCTATCGTCATCGAACGTTAAGCGTGCGGACCCTACGGGTTCGAGAACTATGTAGACACGACCGAGACTCATCTACGGTCAATAACCAATAGCGGAACCTAGATGCTCATATTGGCTCCTACATATTCTACGAAGATCTTTATCGGTCAAACCGCATAACAACATACGTTGTTTCCTTTGTCATCGGTGTGTTACTTGCCCGAGATTCAATCATCGGTATCTCAATACCTAGTTCAATCTCGTTATCGACAAGTCTCTTTACTCATTCTGTAATGCATCATCCCGCAACTAACTCATTAGTCACATTGCTTGCAAGGCTTATAGTGATGTGCATTACCGAGAGGGCCTAGAGGTACCTGTCCGACAATCGGAGTGACAAATCCTAATCTCGATCTATGCCAACTCAACAAACACCATCGGAGACACCTATAGAGCATCTTTATAATCACCCAGTTACGTTGTGACGTTTGATAGCACACAAGGTGTTCCTCCGATATTCGGGAGTTGCATAATCTCATAGTCTGAGGAACATGTATAAGTCATGAAGAAAGCAGTAGCAATGAAACTGTAACAATCATAATGCTAAGCTAACGAATGGGTCTTGTCCATTACATCATTCTCCTAATGATGTGACCCCGTTCATCAAATGATAACACATGTCTATGGTTAGGAAACATAACCATCTTGGATAAACGAGCTAGTCAAGTAGAGGCATACTAGGAACACTTTGTTTTGTCTATGTATTCACACATGCACTAAGTTTCCGGTTAATACAATTCTAGCATTAATAATAAACATTTATCATGATATAATGAAATATAAAATAACAACTTTATTATTGCCTCTAGGGCATATTTCCTTCGGAATATGGTCTGGAAAGTGCCAACACCTTGAAAGTTGCCTTGTTAGCTTTTGACTGGACTGAGAATTGTTTTTCACAAGCGTGACATGTTCTTTTTGGTGCTAGTAAGGAGAAGGGTTGAACCATATAGAGATTGTCACTTATAAATTAGGTGTTATGCTTTTAGGTTATCTTGGCATGCTAGTGACTAATGTTAGACCGAGAAACAAAGATTGGAATAAATTTGAAAATAAATTTGTAAATTAGTCTAGATGTTGGTAATGTAGACTCATGTCTTGTCGTGGGAAACTGACCTTAATTATTTCTATCATAAGCAATTTTCCTTTGTATATGTTGTCATTTTATGGACTCTATTGGGATTGAGAAGATATTTAATTACTTTGAAGCAAGAAATTTTTGGCAAGAAGATGAGGGCGTTAGAAAATACCACCTTGTAGCCTAGGTTAAGAAATTTATGCTTAAGGATCATGGGGGTTTGGGGGCACTGAATCGGGGAATTATGAATCAGGCTTCTAGGGAAATGACTTTGGAAATTGGAAACTAGTGAAGAGCTGTAGCAAGAGTTGCTTCTTAAAAAGTATGTGGGAAATAAAAGTGTAACCTGTATTAAAAAGTATGTGGCAATCGGACTATGCGGATTTAGTGGTTTCACTTAGGCATAAGAGCTTGACTGCGAGAGCTAGTGATTAGCCCCTAGTGTTTTGTGATATTCGGGTGTGCCGAGGTTAATACCATCATCACTTGGTTTCTATGACAACAAACCCTTCGTATGACATGGAATAACCTCCATTGATTTTTAGTTTGACACTTGTCATCGGATCACCGAGCAGTTCTCACTTATTATGACAGTCATTTTTCGGCTCTCTCCACTGAGGTACTTAACCAGGAGAGCTGGAAGTACAATCGCAGTGGTTCTCCCTTTACCCTCCTAGTCGAACAATGCGGAACGTAAGAGGGAAAACACAGGAGCCAGGTAACCCAACTATTGACATAGTTCAGAACTGATTCATATAATGCAATATCCAAGACGTCGAGCACATGAGATTAAAATAGTGGAGGAATGTTGCTTGGGGCAAGTTTTATTGTCGAGCCCCCAGTCTATTAGCCGATCACATCTAAAGAAAGCATGTATCGAACTTGTTTGTTTTGGCATGAAAAAGCGGAAAGAAGTATGCAACATAAATGACTGCAATGGGACCATAAAAATGGTCTTTATTTTCGATGAATTCGTGACGTCCAACCGTACAATCCGAACTGTCGAAGCAACTGTTCAGATACTTTGAAAATAAACTTAACAGAGGAAAGGTTTACACAGGGCCTCCTTGAGTGGTTTGACGTCCCTACTGCGCCCTGCTGCACGTCTGCGCCTTTTCTCTTTGAGATGGTTCCGTAGAGGAGATAGTGATCATCGGGCAGGCCCATGAAAGAGGGACTTGAGAAGTCGCCGCAGTATATCAGCTTTATGCTGGTTAGGTCCTAGATGGTACCTGTTAATGATTCGAAGACATATTTGCCCATGGCTCGGTCAAGCCGAGCACTTGGCCCTTGGACTGCTTGCCCCCACAACTGCCAATGGAATTTTGAGCGCAAAAGTGTGCACCCGAGGTACGTATTTCACGGCAGGGGAAGCCATGCTGTGGGGAGCGTGTCCCTATTTAGGGTGAGCACGAGAAGGCTCCGGAAGTTGTGATGTGGCTTGGACTTGTTTGTATGCGTCAAGTGTCTTGATGGTAGGCTGGGCCTTCGACGCCTCTTTACCGGCTTGGACTTCGGCCGCCAGGGCTGCTGCGTGCTCCTCAGTTTGGAGTGAATGCTTAGTGTTACCGTTGACGGTAATGACACCCTTAGGTCTAGGCATCTTAAGCTTCAGATATGCGTAGTGGGGGACAACGTCAAAGCGAGCGAACGTTGTTCGGCCTAGAGTGCGTGATGACCACTGCAGAAAGGGATAATGTCAAAGATTAAATATTCGATGCGGAAGTTGTCGGGCGAGCCAAAGACTACTTCCAAGGGACGCCTGGGATTACTCCTTTAAAGGTGGTGTTACTGGGTTTGATCCTTGACGGATCAATTCCCATCTTCCTCATTGTATCTGAGTAAATCAGACTGAGGTTGCTGCCTCCGTCCATAAGGACTCTAGTGAGGTGGTATCCATCCACGATGGGGTTGAGCACCAGGGTCATTGTTCCTCCATGGTGGATACTGCTTGATGTCTACTACGCAAATTTATTCTTGTATGTCAGATGTGGGGTTCCGGCAAACCCTTAAGGTTCAAACACTGGGGTGCGCGCGAAGTCTTTCCCTCCTACCGATCTACGCCCTAGCTCGCTAAGATCTCGCGGACGAACTCGGCGAACTCGCAACACAGAAAGACACGAGGTTTATACTAGTTCGGGCCACCGTTGTGGTGTAATACCCTACTCCAGTGTGGTGGTGGTGGATTGCCTCTAGGGCTGATGATGAACAGTACAAGGGAAGAACAACCTCCTGAGGTTGAGGTGTTCTTGTGGGTAGGCTCTCGATCGGGTTGGATCAAGCTAAGATGAGATGAGATCTACTATGGTGGCTAGCTCTACTTATATAGGCCCTGGTCCTCTTCCCAAATATCGAAAGGTAAGGGAGCCAACAACGAGGGGCAAATTTGAAGGGGGACAGCTAGTACAAGCTATCCTGACAAAAGCGGTCTTCGCCTGCGAAAAGCTCTGGTGGTGACGCCGTCTTGGGCTCCACGATGACCTCCGTCTTGCCGTCCTCCTGGTCTTGGTCTCGTTGCACCAATATAGCAACCTTTGCCTGATGCCTCGGTACTCTTCGCCTGCGCTGGCCTCCTTAGCACCAAAGAGGAAATAAGGACGCTGCGCGCGCTGGCGCCCACCTGGTGTCGTTCGTCATGGCTCACGTCACGAGAGCCTCGTGAGGTTTGCCCTGCCTTGATATCTCCGCTCCTCGTGAGCCTGCCTGGCTAGGCCACTCCAGAGGAGGCCTTGTGTCGTCCCCCTCGTGAGGCTCGAACCCTCGTGAGGGTCTTGGGTGCCTTGTTGATGAAGATGGGCCATACGGCCTGCTGGCTTAGCCCCGCTGTGGGCCGCAGGCAGGCAAGTCTGGGGACCCCCGTTCCCAGAACACCGACAGTAGCCCCCGAGCCCAAGGTGCTCTCGGGCTTGGCTTTGCGGCGAAGCCAAGGGTCAAGTTCGGAGCACCGCGGGCCCCAAAAGCCTGCGACCTCGATTGACGCGTGGCGGTTGATTGGACGTGGGCGTCTCCGCTTCCCCATGCTGCCTCGGCAACTGCACGACTTGACAAGTCCCTGCGACATGCAAGGAAAACCATCATTACCTCCGATCGTGGGAGACGCCGGTTTGCCTTCTCTTGCTATAAATGGGGAGGGGGGCGGAGCCCCCGTCGCCCATCTCTTCCTCGCTTGCTTGCTTCTTCCTCCCCGCTCCATTGCTGGCAGTGCCACCGATGGCGCCACGAAGGAAGTTCTCTACCACCGAGAAGGGGAAGGCCCCTCGCGAGGGCCCCGGTTCCCCCGCACCCAAGCGCGGTCGCGGCCGACCGCGGAAGCACGCCGCGACCCCCGCCGTGGCCCACCGTCGAGGCGGCGCCGCGGCACGCGGAGGGGATCGTCCCAACCATGGCGGTCCAGCTGACGAGGGGAGGCGCGCAATGGTGGCGCGGCCTCCCCGCCCGCTCTTCCATTCAGCAGAGGTGTCGCCGGAGTTCGTCGTCTGGTCGGAGAACCCGGCCGGCAACTGGCTCCAGCTTCCGTGCTTCTTTGTCGATGAACTACCGGCCCCTGGTCCAGGCAGGCTCTGGTTGCAGGCGGATGGTTGCTGCAGCAAGGCCTCTTGGGTCGAGGTCGAGACTTCCGCCGCGGGCAACATAGCCCTGGCCCGCGGCTGGCAGACGTTCGCCCGCGCGCGCGGCCTGGGCAGGCGGTGCACACTCCACTTCAAGTATGACGATGGATCGACCCTCTATGTGAGGGTGTTTGGGGAAGATGGTCGCCGCGCCGGGTGCTGCCCTGAGACAAACAACGGTGAGGAGGTGCTCGGCCTTGGTGACGGTCACGACGAGGATGAGGGCGAGCCTGCCCTCAGCGGCGACCGCGTCTCTTCCAGCTACGGCGGCTCTTCCTCTGGCGACAGCTCCAACAGCGGTGGCTACGACCAGCCCCCGCACCACCGCGCCCACTTCGAGGGAGGCAGCGGGTCATCTCGTCGCCGCGCCTCCGTGAAGCGCGAGGAGGGGTATGGCTAGGCTCGGGGCGTCGCTAAGGGCCTGCCTCCGTGGATTGCTGCAACGCCGCTTTGTTTAGCTCTTTTTCCCTGCATCAGAAAACAAAACCAGTATGGGTCCAGAGGGGCGTGTATTGAACTGTGGTTCTTTGGTTATTGCACTGTGCATGTTATTCCCATGCCGTGTTATTATTTTGCGCAAAGATAACTTAACCTGGTGCATTTGGGACGCCCTTTCCCTCACGAGGTGTCTGCGTTTGCTCAAAAACTGCAAAAAAATCGTTAGGGGGTGCGCTAGAGGATTTGCCGTCCACCCAAGCCTCGACTTGGCGCTTTATATCGCGGTACCCGAGGGGCACGGATTAGGAGAGATGCGCCAGCTTTCAGGCTCGAACGAGGGTGGCTCGCGAGAAGGCAGAGAGAAGAAAAATGCTCGCAAGGGCACCTGCCTAGCCCCCTCGCGAGGTATGCGAGAGAGAGAACACGAGCAAACCGGAGCCGAAAAAAGCGGTAAAAGGCTAGGGAATCAAATCAGCAATGAGCACCAAGAGCAACTTCGATTAAGGAAAAGCGAGCCAACTACGGAAAACAAATGAAAAGCCGTGTCCGGCACCTAATCTAGTCTTCAAGTCTTCTCACCAGCGCGGAGCTAAGTGCTGCCACTAGGCGTGGGCAGGAGCCCCAGGGCCTGAGGCCGACGCTCCTGAGACTCTGGGGCGTGTACAACCCCAACTCATTATTACGTGAGAGTGTCACGGGCGGCGATTCTTCACAGGCACTGGGCCTTCTTTACAGGCTCTGGGCCTTGCTTGATAGGCTCTGGGCCTTGCTTCATGGGTAGAACTTCCTGAGGTGCTGGATGTTCCAGGCATTTTGGATAGGTGTCCCTTCTTGCGTCTCCAGGCGCACGGCGCCAGGCCTGGAGATGTGGATGACCCTGAACGGGCCCTCCCACATGGGTGAAAGCTTGTGCAACCCTTCCCTGGAGAGGACCCGCCTCAGGACCAGGTCACCCGTCTCGAGCGTCCTGGAGCGAATGTTGTGGCAGTGGTAACGCCGCAGCGCTTGCTGGTACCTTGCCGCCCTTAACAGCTTCGCAACGACGTTCCTCCCCCAGCACGAGATCCATCCCCCGCATGGCGTCCTGCTGCGTTTTGTCGAACGCCAGGACCCGCGCGGAGCGATGCTTGACCTCATGAGGGAGGACTGCTTCGGCTCCGTAGATGAGGAAGAACAGAGTCTCGCCCATTGGCTTGGTAGCGGTGGTGCGGATGGACCGCAGCACGGACTGGAGATCGTCGTGCCAGCCCCTGCCGCAGGCCTCCGGCTTCTTCTTGAAGGTCCTGGTCTTGAGGCCCCTCAGGACCTCTGCGTTGGCGCACTCTGCCTGACCATTGCTCTTGGGGTGGGCCACCGAAGCATAGCAGATCTGCGTTCCAAGGTTAGCACAGTAGGTTTTGAAGAGGTTACTAGTAAACTGCGAGCCGTTATCTGTGATGATGCGGTTGGGGACCCCGAAGCGGCTCACGAGGCCCTTGATGAACTTGAAGGCAGAGCCGGCCGGGATGGTACGAACGGCTTCCACTTCCGCCCACTTGGTGAACTTGTCGATGGCGACGTAGAGATAGCGATAGCCCCCTAGCGCCCGTGGGAACGGGCCTAAGATGTCCAGCCCCCAGACTGTGAACGGCCATGTGAGAGGGATGGTTTGGAGGCCCTGAGCAGGCTGATGGATTTGCTTGGCATGGAATTGGCAAGCTTCGCAGGACTTCACCAGCTCGGCTGCGTCGTTGAGCGCTGTAGGCCAATAGAATCCACTGCGGATCACCTTGCCGACGAGGGTCCGTGACGACGAGTGATGCCCGCAGTCCCCGCCGTGTATGTCAATCAGCAGCTCCCTTCCTTGATCGCTGGAGATGCAGCGCAGCATGACATCGTTCGGCCGTTTCCTGTACAACTCGCCGTCTTGAATGCAGTATGCCGTGGCTTGCCGGGCTATGTGCTCCGCGTCCTCTCACTTCTCTGGTAGCGCCCCATGTGTCATGTACTCCTTAAATTCCTTAGTCCAGCATTCCTCCTAGGGCTCGAGCGCCAAGAGCAGCCGAGCTCCTGAGGTTGGGCCACAGGCCGGGGCTCCCGTGACCGGAGGCTGTGGGTGTTGGGGAACGTAGTAATTTCGAAAAAATTCCTACGCACACGCAAGATCATGATGATGCATAGCAACGAGAGGGGAGAGTGTTGTCCATGTACCCTCGTAGACCTAAAGCGGAAGCGTTAGCACAACGCGGTTGATGTAGTCGTACGTCTTCACGATCCGACCGATCAAGTACCAAAACGCACGGCACCTCCGAGGTCAGCACACGTTCAGCCCGATGACGTCCCTCAAACTCTGATCCAGCCGAGTGTTGAGGGAGAATTTCGTCAGCACGACGACGTGGTGACGATGATGATGTTGTACCGATGCAGGGCTTCGCCTAAGCACCGCTACAGTATTATCGAGGTGGAATATGGTGGAGGGGGGCACCGCACACGGCTAAAAGATCAAACCAATTGTTGTCTTTGGGGTGCCCCCCTGCCCCCGTATATAAAGGAGCAAGGGGGGGAGGTGCGGCCGACCAGGAGGAGGCGCGCCAGGAGGAGTCCTACTCCCACCGGGACTAGGACTCCCTCCCTTCCTTGTTGGATTAGGAGAAGGGGGAAAGAGGAGGGAGAGAGGAAGGAAAGGGGGGCACCGCCCCCCTCTCCTTGTCCTATTCGGACTAGAGGGGGAGGGGCGCGCGGCCCTGCCCTAGCCGCCTCTCCTCTTCTCCACTAAGGCCCACTATGGCCCATTAAGCCCCCGGGGGGTTCCGGTAACCCCTCGGTACTCCAGTAAAATCCTGATTTCACCCGGAACACTTCCGATATCCAAATATAGGCTTCCAATATATCAATCTTCATGTCTCGACCATTTCGAGACTCCTCGTCATGTCCGTGATCACATCCGGGACTCCCAACAATCTTCGGTACATCAAAACTCATAAACTCATAATATAACCGTCATCGAAACTTTAAGCGTGCGGACCCTACGGGTTCAAGAACTATGTAGACATGACCGAGACACGTCTCCGGTCAATAACCAATAGCGGAACCTGGATGCTCATATTGGCTCCCACATATTCTATGAAGATCTTTATCGGTCAGACCACATAACAACATACGTTGTTCCCTTTGTCATCGGTATGTTACTTGCCCAAGATTCGATCGTCGGTATCTCAATAGCTAGTTCAATCTCGTTACCGGCAAGTCTCTTTACTCGTTCCATAATACATCACCCCGCAACTAACTCATTAGTTGAAATGCTTGCAAGGCTTAAGTGATGTGCATTACCGAGTGGGCCCAGAGATACCTCTCTAACGATCGGAGTGACAAATCCTAATCTCGAAATACTCCAACCCAACAAGTACCTTCGGAGACACCTGTAGAGCACCTTTATAATCACCCAGTTACGTTGTGACGTTTGGTAGGACACAAAGTGTTCCTTCGGTAAATGGGAGTTGCATAATCTCATAGTCATAGGAACATGTATAAGTCATGAAGAAAGCAATAGCAACATACTAAACGATCGAGTGCTAAGCTAACGAAATGGGTCAAGTCAATCACATCATTCTCCTAATGATGTGATCCCGTTAATCAAATGACAACTCATGTCAATGGCTAGGAAACATAACCATCGTTGATCAACGAGCTAGTCAAGTAGAGGCATACTAGTGACACTCTGTTTGTCTATGTATTCACACAAGTATTATGTTTCCTGTTCATACAATTCTAGCATGAATAATAAACATTTATCATGATATAAGGAAATAAATAATAACTTTATTATTGCCTCGAGGGCATATTTCCTTCAGTCTCCCACTTGCACTAGAGTCAATAATCTAGATTACACAGTAATGATTCTAACACCCATGGAGTCTTGGTGCTGATCATGTTTTGCTCGTGGAAGAGGCTTAGTCAACGGGTCTACAACATTCAGATCTGTATGTATCTTGCAAATTTCTATGTCTCCCACCCGGACTAGATCCCGGATGGAATTGAAGCGTCTCTTGATGTGCTTGGTTCTCCTGTGAAATCTGGATTCCTTCGCCAAGGCAATTGCACCAGTATTGTCACAAAAGATTTTCATTGTACCCGATGCACTAGGTATGACACCTAGATCGGATATGAACTCCTTCATCCAGACTCCTTCATTTGCTTCTTCCGAAGCAGCTATGTACTCCGCTTCACACGTAGATCCCGCCACGATGCTTTGTTTAGAACTGCACCAACTGACAGCTCCACCGTTCAATGTAAACGAGAAACATATCCTTAGTCCTTTTCAGGTAGATCCCGCCACGACGCTTTGTTTAGAATCGTCCAGATGAGTGTCAAAGCTTGCATCAACGTAACCATTTACATTGAGCTCTTTGTCACCTCCATAAACGAGAAACATGTCCTTAGTCCTTTTCAGGTATTTCAGGATGTTCTTGACCGCTGTACAGTGATCCACTCCAGGATTACTTTGGTACCTGCCTGCTAGACTTATAGCAAGGCACACATCAGGTCTGGTACACAGCATTGCATACATGATAGAGCCTATGGCTGAAGCATAGGGAACATCTTTTATTTTCTCTCTATCTTCTGCAGTGGTCGGGCATTGGGTCTTACTCAACTTCACACCTTGTAACACAGGCAAGAACCCTTTCTTTGCTTGATCCATTTTGAACTTATTCAAAACTTTGTCAAGGTATGTGCTTTGTGAAAGTCCAATTAAGCGTCTTGATCTATCTCTATAGATCTTGATGCCCAATATATAAGCAGCTTCACCGAGGTCTTTCATTGAAAAACTCTTATTCAAGTATCCCTTTATGCTATCCAGAAATTCTATATCATTTCTAATCAGCAATATGTCATCCACATATAATATCAGAAATGCTACAGAGCTCCCACTCACTTTCTTGTAAATACAGGCTTCTCCAAAAGTCTGTACAAAACCAAATGCTTTGATTGCACTATCAAAGCGTTTATTCCAAATCCGAGAGGCTTGCACCAGTCCATAAATGGATCGCTGGAGCTTGCACACTTTGTTAGCTCCCTTTGGATCGACAAAACCTTTGAGTTGCATCATATACAACTCTTCTTCCAGAAATCCATTCAGGAATGCAGTTTTTACATCCATTTGCCAAATTTCATAATCATAAAATGCGGCAATTGCTAACATGATTCGGACAGACTTAAGCATCGCTACGGGTGAGAAGGTCTCAACGTAGTCAATCCCTTGAACTTGTCGAAAACCTTTCGCAACAAGTCGAGCTTTATAGACAGTAACATTACCGTCAACGTCAGTATTCTTCTTGAAGATCCATTTATTCTCAATGGCTTGCCGATCATCGGGCAAGTCAACCAAAGTCTACACTTTGTTCTCATACATGGATCCCATATCAGATTTCATGGCCTCAAGCCATTTTGCGGAATCTGGGCTCACCATCGCTTCTTCATAGTTCGTAGGTTCGTCATGGTCTAGTAACATAACTTCCAGAACAGGATTACCGTACCACTCTGGTGTGGATCTTACTCTGGTTGACCTACGAGGTTCAGCAACAACTTGATCTTAAGTTCCATGATCATCATCATTAACTTCCTCACTAATTGGTATAGACGTCACAGGAACCGGTTTATGTGATGAACTACTTTCCAATAAGGGAGCAGGTACGGTTACCTCATCAAGTTCTACTTTCCTCCCACTCACTTCTTTCGAGAGAAACTCCTTCTCTAGAAAGGATCCATTCTTAGCAACAAATTTCTTGCCTTCGGATCTGTGATAGAAGTTGTACCCAACAGTCTCCTTTGGGTATCCTATGAAGACACATTTCTCCGATTTGGGTTCGAGCTTATCAGGCTGAAGCTTTTTCACATAAGCATCGCAGCCCCAAACTTTAAGAAACGACAACTTTGGTTTCTTGCCAAACCACAGTTCATAAGGCGTCGTCTCAACGGATTTCGATGGTGCCCTATTTAACGTGAATGCAGACGTCTCTAAAGCATAACCCCAAAATGATAGCGGTAAATCAGTAAGAGACATCATAGATCGCACCATATCTAGTAAAGTACGATTACGACATTCAGACACACCATTACGCTGTGGTGTTCCGGGTGGCGTGAGTTGCGAAACTATTCCGCATTGTTTCAAATGTAGACCAAACTCGTAACTCAAATATTCTCCTCCATGATCAGATCGTAGAAACTTTATTTTCTTGTTACGATGATTTTCAACTTCACTCTGAAATTCTTTGAACTTTTCAAATGTTTCAGACTTATGCTTCATTAAGTAGATATACCCATATCTGCTTAAATCATCTGTGAAGGTGAGAAAATAACGATATCCGCCGCGAGCCTCAACATTCATCGGACCAGATACATCTGTATGTATGATTTCCAACAAATCTGTTGCTTGCTCCATAGTTCCGGAGAACGGCGTTTTAGTCATCTTGCCCATGAGGCATGGTTCGCAAGTACCAAGTGTTTCATAATCAAGTGATTCCAAAAGTCCATCGGTTTGGAGTTTCTTCATGCGCTTTACACCAATATGACCCGTAGTGCCACAAATAAGTTGCACTATTATCAACTCTGCATCTTTTGGTTTCAACATTATGAATATGTGTTTCACTACTATCGAGATTCATCAAAAATAGACCACTCTTCAAGGGTGCATGACCATAAAAGATATTACTCATATAAATAGAACAACCATTATTCTCTGATTTAAATGAATATCTGTCTCGCATCAAACAAGATCCAAATATAATGTTCATGCTCAACGCTGGCACCAAATAACAATTATTTAGGTCTAATACTAATCCCGAAGGTAGATGTAGAGGTAGCGTGCCGACGGCGATCACATCAACTTTGGAACCGTTTCCCACGCGCATCATCACCTCGTCGTTGGCCACTGTTCGCTTCATCCGTAGTCCCTGTTTTGAGTTGGAAATATTAGCAACAGAACCAGTATCAAATACCCAGGTGCTACTGCGAGCTCTAGTAAGGTACACATCAATAACATGTATATCACATATACCTTTGTTCACCTTGCCATCCTTCTTATCCGCCAAATACTTGGGGCAGTTCCGCTTCCAGTGACCAGTCTGCTTGCAGTAGAAGCACTCAGTCTCAGGCTTAGGTCCAGACTTGGGTTTCTTCTCTTGAGCAGCAACTTGCTTGCTGTTCTTCTTGAAGTTCCCCTTCTTCTTCCCTTTGCCCTTTTTCTTGAAACTGGTGGTCTTATTAACCATCAACACTTGATGCTCCTTCTTGATTTCTACCTCCGCAGCCTTTAGCATTGCGAAGAGCTCGGGAATCGTCTTATCCATCCCTTGCATGTTATAGTTCATCACGAAGCTCTTGTAGCTTGGTGGCAGTTATTGAAGAATTCTGTCAATGACGCTATCATCTGGAAGATTAACTCCCAGTTGAATCAAGTGATTGTTATACCCAGACATTTTGAGTATATGCTCACTGACAGAACTATTCTCCTCCATCTTACAGCTGTATAACTTATTGGAGACTTCATATCTCTCAATCCGGGCATTTGGTTGAAATATTAACTTCAACTCCTGGAACATCTCATATGCTCCATGACGTTCAAAACATCGTTGAAGTCCAGGTTCTAAGCCGTAAAGCATGGCACACTGAACTATCAAGTAGTCATCAGCTTTGCTCTGCCAGACGTTCATAACATCTGGTGTTCCTCCTGCAGCAGTTTTGGCACCTAGCGGTGCTTCCAGGACGTAATTCTTCTGTGCAGCAATGAGGATAATCCTCAAGTTACGGACCCAGTCCATGTAATTGCTACCATCATCTTTAAACTTTGCTTTCTCAAGGAACGCATTAAAATTCAACGGAACAATAGCACGGGCCATCTATCTACACTCAACATAGACAAGCAAGATACTATTAGGTACTAAGTTCATGATAAATTTAAGTTCAATTACTCATATTACTTAAGAACTCCCACTTAGATAGACATCCCTCTAATCCTCTAAGTGTTCACGTGATCCAAATCAACTAAACCATAACCGATCATCACATGAAATGGAGTAGCTTTCAATGGTGAACATCACTATGTTGATCATATCTACTATATGATTCACGCTCGACCTTTCGGTCTTAGTGTTCCGAGGCCATATCTGCATATGCTAGGCTTGTCAAGTTTAACCTGAGTATTCTGCGTGTGCAAAACTGGCTTGCACCCGTTGTAGATGGACGTAGAGCTTATCACACCTGATCATCACGTGGTGTCTGGGCATGAAGAACTTTCGCAACGGTGCATACTCAGGGAGAACACTTTTATCTTGAAATTTAGTGAGAGATCATCTTATAATGCTACCATCAACCAAAGCAAGATAAGATGCATAAAAGATAAACATCACATGCAATCAATATAAGTGATATGATATGGCCATCATCATCTTGTGCTTGTGATCTCCATCTCCGAAGCACCGTCATGATCACCATCGTCACCGGTGCGACACCTTGATCTCCATCGTAGCATCGTTGTCGTCTCGCCAATCTTATGCTTCTACGACTATCGCTACCGCTTAGTGATAAAGTAAAGCATTACAGGGCGATTGCATTGCATACAATAAAGCGACAACCATATGGCTCCTGCCAGTTGTCGATAACTCGGTTACAAAACATGATCATCTCATACAATAAAACTTAGCATCATGCTTTGACCATATCACATCACAACATGCCCTGCAAAAACAAGTTAGACGTCCTCTACTTTGTTGTTGCAAATTTTACGTGGCTGCTATGGGGTGAGCAAGAACCGTTCTTACCTACACATCAAAACCACAACGATAGTTTGTCAAGTTGGTGCTGTTTTAACCTTCGCAAGGACCGGGCGTAGCCACACTCGGTTCACCTAAAGTTGGAGAAACTGACACCCGCCTGCCACCTGTGTGCAAAGCACGTCGGTAGAACCAGTCTCGCATAAGCGTACGCGTAATGTCGGTCCGGGCCGCTTCATCCAACAATACCGCCGAACCAAAGTATGACATGATGGTAAGCAGTATGACTTATATCGCCCACAACTCACTTGTGTTCTACTCGTGCATATGACATCTACGCATAAAACCAGGCTCGGATGCCACTGTTGGGAAACATAGTAATTTCAAAAATTTCCTACGCACACGCAAGATCATGGTGATGCATAGCAACGAGAGGGGAGAGTGTTGTCCATGTACCCTCATAGACCGAAAGCGGAAGCGTTAGCACAACGCGGTTGATGTAGTCGTACATCTTCACGATCTGACCGATCAAGTACCGAACGCACGGCACCTCCGAGTTCAGCACAACTTCAGCCCGATGACGTCCCTCAAACTCCGATCCAGCCGAGTGTTGAGGGAGAGTTTCGTCAGCACGACGGCGTGGTGACGATGATGATGTTCTACCGACGCAAGGCTTCGCCTAAGCACCGCTACAGTATTATCGAGGTGGACTATGGTGGAGGGGGGCACCGCACACGACTAAAAGATCAAATCAATTGTTGTCTTTGGGGTGCCCCCTGCCCCCGTATATAAAGGAGCAAGGGGGGAGGTGTGGCCGGCCAGGAGGAGGCGCGCCAGGAGGAGTCCTACTCCCACCGGGAGTAGGACTCCCTCCCTTCCTTGTTGGATTAGGAGAAGGGGGAAAGAGGAGGGAGAGAGGAAGGAAAGGGGGGCGCCGCCCCCCTCTCCTTGTCCTATTCGGACTAGAGAGGGAGGGGCGCGCGGCCCTGCCCTAGCCGCCTCTCCTCTTCTCCACTAAGGCCCACTATGGCCCATTAAGCCCCGGGGGGGTTCCGGTAACCCCTCGGTACTCCGGTAAAATCCCGATTTCACCCGGAACACTTCCGATATCCAAATATAGGCTTCCAATATATCAATCTTCATGTCTCGACCATTTCGAGACTCCTCGTCATGTCTGTGATCACATCTGGGACCCCAAACAACCTTAGGTACATCAAAACTCATAAACTCATAATATAACCGTCATCGAAACTTTAAGCGTGCGGACCCTACGGGTTCGAGAACTATGTAGACATGACCGAGACACGTCTCCGGTCAATAACCAATAGCGGAACCTGGATGCTCATATTGGCTCCCACATATTCTACGAAGATCTTTATCGGTCAGACCGCATAACAACATACGTTGTTCCCTTTGTCATCGGTATGTTACTTGCCCGAGATTCGATCGTCGGTATCTCAATACCTAGTTCAATCTCGTTACCGGCAAGTCTCTTTACTCGTTCCGTAATACATCATCCCGCAACTAACTCATTAGTTGAAATGCTTGCAAGGCTTAAGTGATGTGCATTACCGAGTGGGCCCAGAGATACCTCTCCGACAATCGGAGTGACAAATCCTAATCTCGAAATACGCCAACCCAACAAGTACCTTCGGAGACACCTGTAGAGCACCTTTATAATCACCCAGTTACGTTGTGACGTTTGGTAGCACACAAAGTGTTCCTCCGGTAAATGGGAGTTGCATAATCTCATAGTCATAGGAACATGTATAAGTCATGAAGAAAGCAATAGCAACATACTAAACGATCGAGTGCTAAGCTAACGAAATGGGTCAAGTCAATCACATCATTCTCCTAATGATGTGATCCCGTTAATCAAATGACAACTCATGTCAATGGCTAGGAAACATAACCATCGTTGATCAACGAGCTAGTCAAGTAGAGGCATACTAGTGACACTCTGTTTGTCTATGTATTCACACAAGTATTATGTTTCCTGTTCATACAATTCTAGCATGAATAATAAACATTTATCATGATATAAGTAAATAAATAATAACTTTATAATTGCCTCTAGGGCATATTTCCTTCAGTGGGAGCTCCTCCCGAGGCTGAGTAGTGCTTGAAAGGGGTGGCGTAGCTGATGGCTAGAAGAGCCGCTCCTCAAAGACACCAGGCTCTTGTGGTAGCCGCTTGGATGGTCTCCTGGCGATGTCGTCGGCTTCTTTGTTGGTGCCCCGTGGCACGTGCTGCAGCTCGAGACCTGAGAACTGCTTTTCCATCTTGCGTACTTCCGCGAGGTAGGCCTCCATGTGCTCGTCCTTCGGCTCATACACCTGGTTGGAGAAGTTGACCAGGAGTTGCGAGTCGCCTCTGACGGTAAGGCGCTTCACCCCCAGAGCTGCCGCAGCCTTCAGGCCAGCTATGAGGCCTTCGTATTCTATGATATTGTTGGAGACCTTCTCGCCGTGCTGGAAGCAAAGTTGCACGGTGTAGTAGAGCTTGTCCTGGGTGGGCGAGATGAGCACCGCTCCGGCTCCCGTGCCCTGGTGCGTGAAAGCGCCGTCGAAATACATGACCCAGCCGTCCGGAGCCGCGCTCCTTGGGGAGGTGGACCGGTCCTCCCCTTCCTCAAGTGTCGGGGCATCCGTCCATTCTGCCACAAAGTCAGCGAGCGCAGCCCCTTGATGACCCTGGTAGTGATGAACTCGAACTGGAATGCTTGCAGCTCGATATTCCACTCAGCGACCCTTCCAGCCGAATTTCTGGCTCCTGAGTACCCTCTCCAATGGGTAAGCTGAGACGACCTTGATCGGGTGCCCTTGGAAGTAGTGTCGCAGCTTGCGCGAGGCCACCAAGAGTGTGAGTAGGAGCTTCTGAGGCATGGGGTAGCGTGCTCTTGCGTCTCTCAGCATGGTGCTGACGAAGTACACTGGGTGTTCGACATGGGCTGGCACACTATCGAGGCTGGGGTCCTGCGGAGATTGGTGCATCTCCTGAGGTGGAGGGTTTCTCGAGACTTGGCTGTCCTTAGGAGCTTCTGCAATGTTGTCCTACCGAGCTTTGTCTTCCCCAGCTCATGCCTTTGCTGCATCCTCCTAACCCCGCGCCACTTCTGCCCCGGCTTGGCGCGGCGCGCCCTTGGCTTGGCGTTCCTCCCTGACCGCCACCAGCGCTGCGCTGGCGGAGTACGGGGTGGCGGCAAGGTAGAGTACCAGAGGCTCAAGAGGCCGTGGTGCCACCATCACCGGGGGGCTGGTAAGGTATTTCTTGAGGTCTTGGAAGGCCTGATCGGCCTCCGGGGTCCATTCAAATGGGCCTTTCTTCTTCATGAGCTTGAAGAAGGGTAAGGCGCGCTCTCCCAGCTTGGAGATGAAACGCCCTAATGCGGTCACCCGCCCCGCTTGGTTTTTTATCTCTTTGAGGGTCTGTGGCGGGCTCATGTCCTCGATGGCCTTGATCTTCTCAGGGTTCGCCTCGATCCCCCTGTGGGACACAAGGAATCCCAACAGCTTGCCGGAGGGGACACCAAACACGCACTTCTCCGGGTTAAGCCTCAAGTTCACCCGGCCCAGGCTCTCGAAGGTTTCCTCCAAATCTTGAATCAATGTCCTCGCCTCGCGAGACTTTACCACTATGTTGTCGACGTAGGCCTCTGTGTTCCTCCCGAGCTGCCGCCCCAGGGTGATGTGCATCAACCGCTGGAAGGTGGCGCCTGCGTCGCGCAGCCCGAAGGGCATGCAGGTGTAGCAGTACACGCCACATGGTGTTAGGAAAGCTGTCTTCTCCACATCTTCCACCGCCATCTTGATCTGATGATACCCTGAGAACGCGTCCAGGAAGCACTGCAAGTCGCACTCGGCGGTGGAGTCGACAATCTGGTCGATGCGCGGGAGCGGGAACGGATCTTGGGGGAAGGCTTTGTTAAGGTTGGTGAAGTCGACGCACATCCGCTCCTTCCCGCCTTTCTTTGGCACTACGACAGGGTTTGCCAGCCATTCGGGATATCGAACTTCCCGAATGGCGCCTGCCGCCTCCAGCTTGCGTGTCTCCTGGATGATGAAGGCCTGCTTCTCAGTGGACTACCGTCTGGCTCGCTGTTTCATGGGGCGTATGTTAGGGCATACCCTTAGATGATGCTGGATCACCTCTCTCGGAACTGATACGTCTCCAACGTATCTATAATTTTTGATTGCTCCATGCTATATTATCTACTGTTTTGGACAATATTGGGTTTTATTATTCACTTTTATATTATTTTTGGGACTAACCTATTAACCGGAGGCCCAACCCAGAATTGCTGTTTTTTGCCTATTTTAGAGTTTCGCAGAAAAAGAATATCAAACGGAGTCCAAACGGAATGAAACCTTCGGGAACGTGATTTTTGGAACGAACAAGATCTAGGAGACTTGGACCCTATGTAAGAGAAGCTTCCAGGAGGCCACGAGGTAGGGGGGCGCGCCCTCCACCCTCGTGGGCCCCCTGTTGCCAAAAACCTAATTCCACCGCCGCAACCTTCTGTACCCACGAGATCCCATCTTGGGGCCTGTTCCGGAGCTCCGCCAGAGGGGGCATCCATCACGGAGGGCTTCTACATCAACACCATAGCCTCTCCGATGAAGTGTGAGTAGTTTAACTCAGACCTTACGGTCCATAGTTAGTAGCTAGATGGCTTCTTCTCTCTTTTTGGATCCCAATACAATGTTCTCCCCCTCTCTCGTGGAGATCTATTCGATGTAATCTTCTTTTTGCAGTGTGTTTGTTGAGATCGATTAATTGTGGGTTTATGATCAAGATTATCTATGAACAATATTTGAATCTTCTCTGAATTCTTTTATGTATGATTGGTTATCTTTGCAAGTCTCTTCGAATTATCAGTTTGGTTTGGCCTACTAGATTGATCTTTCTTGCATTGGGAGAAGTGCTTAGCTTTGGGTTCAATCTTGCGGTGTCCTTTCCCAGTGACAGTAGGGGCAACAAGGCACGTATTGTATTGTTGCCATCGAGGATAACAAGATGTTTTTTTATCATATTGCATGAATTTATCCCTCTACATCATGTCATCTTGCTTAAGGTGTTACTCTGTTTTCATGAACTTAATACTCTAGATGCATGCTGGATAGCGGTCGATGAGTGGAGTAATAGTAGTAGATGTAGGCAGGATTCGGTCTACTTGTCTCGGACGTGATGCCTATATACATGATCATACCTAGATATTCTCATAACTATGCTCAATTCTGTCAATTGCTCAACAGTAATTTGTTCACCCACCGTAAAATACTTATGCTCTTGAGAGAAGCCACTAGTGAAATCTATGGCCCCCGGGTCTATCTTCATCATATTAATCTTCCAACACTTAGTTATTTCCTTTGCTTTTTACTTTGCTTTTATTTTACTTTGCATCTTTATCAGAAAAATACCAAAAATATTATCCTATCATATCTATCAGATCTCACTCTCGTAAGTGACCGTGAAGGGATTGACAACCCCTTATCGCGTTGGTTGCGAGGAGTTATTTGTTTTGTGCAGGTACGAGGGACTCGCTCGTAGCCTCCTACTGGATTGATACCTTGGTTCTCAAAAACTGAGGGAAATACTTACGCTACTTTGCTGCATCACCCTTTCCTCTTCAAGGAAAAACCAACGCAGTGCTCAAGAGGTAGCAAGAAGATTTCTGGCGCCGTTGCCGGGGAGGTCTACGCAAAAGTCAACATACCAAGTACCTATCACAATCCCTTATCTCCCGCATTACATTATTTGCCATTTGCCTCTTGTTTTCCTCTCCCCCACTTCACCCTTGCCGTTTTATTCGCCCTCTCTTTTTCGTTCTCCTTCTTCTCTTTGCCCCTCGCTCTCTCTGTCGTTATGTCTGAAATTGGGGAAATAATTGCCGATATGGATAATAATAATATCATAGAAAATTCTGATGCTCCTGCTGAAGAACCCCCTACCTTGCTTACAAAAAGGTTTCGAATTGGTAGCGGTAATATTATTGGAAAAGGAGTTATTCAAGATTTCTTTACTTGTGCCGGTGCCTTGCCCTCTATGGGCGGTTCTATTCTCCATAGAACTAGTAGTCTTGCGGACGCTATTGCCATGCTTATAGTTGAACTTGAAAGGAAATTTATGCACATGCATCCTTGCATACAAAGAATTTTCCTAGAATTCTCCAATATTGAGCATTCTTCTGTTAAGCGTGCCGCCACTATGTTTTTGGCTCATGAGTTTAGATTCATAATAAAAGAGGCCAAAGAAATCTTTGCGCATTATAGGGTGGATGCTAGTCATCCTCCCATTGAAGCTATCAATTTTAATCAAGAAGACATGATGCGTTTGCAATCTTTGGATCATATTGCTTATAACGAAAATCTTAGGAAAAAGGTTCCCGCCGATGTTCTAGTTGATAGAATTTCCGAGCTTAATGATGATTTTGCTATTCAGAATAATGGATTAGGTTTTCCTCTTGAACAAAGGCTTGTGACTTTTTGCCAAAAGAATGCTCTTAATGATGAATTGGTTGTGCAATACAAAGGGCCTAGGGAGGAACCCATACCTCCGGAGATTGATCTTGGGGACTTTTGTCCCATTAAATTTAGCCCTTTTTGATTATTTTTGCTTACCTCAAAGAAAACTTGCTGCTGAACGTAGAGAATATGAGAAAAGTTTCCATGACTTGCCATACCACTATTATGGCAATACCTAGATCTATCCTTGCTTTTATGCCTAGCTAGGGGCATTAAACAATAGCGCTTGTTGGGAGGCAACCCAATTTTATTTTTAGTTTTTTTGCTTTTGCTTCTGTTTAGGAATAAATCTTTGATCTAGCCTCTGGTTAGATGTGTTTTTATGTTTTAATTAGTGTTTGTACCAAGTTAAACCTATAGGATCTTCTTGGATGATAGTTATTTGATCTTGCAGAAATTTCCAGAAACTTTCTGTTCACGAAAATAATTGTTAAAAATCACCAGAACGTGATAAAATAGTGATTCCAATTGCTTATGATAAATAAACAAATTGCCTAGGTCTTCCTAGTTTTTCTGATTTTTTGGAGTTCCAGAAGTTTGCGTTAGTTACAGATTACTACAGACTGTTCTGTTTTTGACAGATTCTGTTTTTCGTGTGTTGTTTGCTTATTTTGATGAATCCATGGCTAGTAAAATAGTTTATAAACCATAGAGAAGTTGGAATACTGTAGGTTTAACACCATTATAAATAAAGAATGAGTTCATTACAGTACCTTGAAGTGGTCTTTTGTTTTCTTTCGCTAACGGAGCTCACAAGATTTCTGTTGAGTTTTGTGTTGTGAAGTTTTTAAGTTTTGGGTGAAAGATTTTGATGGATTATGGAACAAGGAGTGGCAAGAGCCTAAGCTTGGGGATTCCCATGGATCCCCCAAGATAATCTAAGGACACCAAAAAGCCAAAGCTTGGGGATGCCCCGGAAGGCATCCCCTCTTTCGTCTACTTCCATCGGTAACTTTACTTGGAGCTATATTTTTATTCACCACATGATATGTGTTTTGCTTGGAGCATCTTGTATGATTTGAGTCTTTTCTTTTTAGTTCACCACAATCATCCTTGCTGTACACACCTTTTGAGAGAGCCATACATGATTTGGGATTTGTTAGAATACTCTATGTGCTTCACTTATATCTTTTGAGTTATATAGTTTTGCTCTAGTACTTCACTTATATCTTTTAGAGCACGGTGGTGGATTTGTTTTATAGAAACTATTGATCTCTCATGCTTCACTTAGATTATTTTGAGAGTCCTAAATAGCATGGTAATTCACTTAAGTAATCCTAATATGCTAGGTATTCAAGATTAGTAAAAACTTTCTTATGAGTGTGTTGAATACTAAGAGAAGTTTGATGCTTGATGATTGTTTTGAGATATGGAGGTAATAATATCAAAGTCATGCTAGTTGAGTAGTTGTGAATTTGAGAAATGCTTGTGTTGAAGTTTGAAAGTCCCGTAGCATGCACGTATGGTAAACGTTATGTAACAAATTTGAAACATGAGGTGTTCTTTGATTGTCCTCCTTATGAGTGGCGGTCGGGGACGAGCGATGGTCTTTTCTTACCAATCTTTCCCCCTAGGAGCATGTGCATAATTCTTGGTTTTTGATGACTTGTAGATTTTTGCAATAAGTATGTGAGTTCTTTATGACTAATGTTGAGTCCATGGATTATACGCACTCTCACCCTTCCATCATTGCTAGCCTCTTCGGTACCGTGCATTGCCCTTTCTCACATTGAGAGTTGGTGCAAACTTCGCAGGTGCATCCAAACCCCGTGATATGATACGCTCTTTCACACATAAACCTCCTTATATCTTACTCAAAACAGCCACCATACCTACCTATTATGGCATTTCCATAGCCATTCTGAGATATATTGCCATGCAACTTTCCACCATTCCGTTTATCATGACCCGTTCATCACTGTCATATTGCTTAGCATGATCATGTAGTTGATATAGTATTTGTGGCAAATCCACCGTTCATAATTCTTTCATACATGTCACTCTTGGTTCATTGCATATCCCGGTACACCGCCGGAGGCATTCATATAGAGTCATACTTTGTTCTAGTATCGAGTTGTAATCATTGAGTTGTAAATAAATAGAAGTGTGATGATCATCATTTTCTAGAGCATTGTCCCAAGTGAGGAATAATAATAAAAAGAGAGAAAGGCCATAAAAAAGAGAAGGACCCAAAAAAAAGGAAAAAAAATGAGAGAAAAAGAGAGAAGGGACAATGCTACTATCCTTTGCCACACTTGTGCTTCAAAGTAGCACCATAATCTTCATGATAGAGAGTCTCTTGTTTTGTCACTTTCATATACTAGTGGGAATTTTTCATTATAGAACTTGGCTTGTATATTCCAACAATGGGCCTCCTCAAGTGCCCTAGGTCTTCGTGAGCAAGCAAGTTGGATGCACACCCACTTAGTTTCTTTTGTTGAGCTTTCATACATTTATAGCTCTAGTGCATCCGTTGCATTGCAATCCCTACTCCTTGCATTAACATCAATTGATGGGCATCTCCATAGCTCATTGATTAGCCTCGTTGATGTGAGAATTTCTCCTTTTTTGTCTTCTCCACATAACCCCCATCATCATATTCTATTCCACCCATAGTGCTATGTCCATGGCTCGCGCTCATATATTGCGTGAAAGTTTATAGGTTTGAAATTACTAAAGTATGAAACAATTGCTTGGCTTGTCATCGGGGTTGTGCATGATGAGAGCATTCTTGTGTGACGAAAATGGGGCATGACTAAACTATATGATTTTGTAGGGATGAACTTTCTTTGGCCATGTTATTTTGAGAGGACATAATTGCTTAGTTAGTATGCTTGAAGTATTATTGTTTTTATGTCAATATAAACTTTTATCTTGAATCTTTCGGATCTGAATATTCATACCACAATTAAGAAGAATTACATTGAAATTATGCCTAGTAGCACTCCGCATCAAAAAATATCTTTTTATCATTTACCTACTCGAGGACGAGCAGGAATTAAGCTTGGGGATGCTTGATACGTCTCCAACGTATCTATAATTTTTGATTGCTCCATGCTATATTATCTACTGTTTTGGACAATATTGGGCTTTATTATTCACTTTTATATTATTTTTGTGACTAACCTATTAACCGGAGGCCCAGCCCAGAATTGCTGTTTTTTGCCTATTTCAAAGTTTCACAGAAAAAGAATATCAAACGGAGTCCAAACGGAATGAAACCTTCGGGAACGTGATTTTTGGAACGAACAAGATCTAGGAGACTTGGACCCTACGTAAGAGAAGCTTCCAGGAGGCCACGAGGTAGGGGGCGCGCCCACCCCCCAGGACGCGCCCTCCACCCTCGTGGCCCCCCTGTTGCTCCACCGACATACTTCTTCCTCCTATATATTGAAGGAAATATGCCCTAGAGGCAATAATAAAGTATTATATATTTCCTTATATCATGATAAATGTTTATTATTCATGCTAGATTTGTATTAACCGGAAAAATAATACATGTGTGAATACATAGACAAACAGAGTGTCACTAGTATGCCTCTACTTGACTAGCTCGTTAATCATAGATGGTTATATTTCCTAGCCATAGACATGAGTTGTCATTTGATTAACGGGATCACCTCATTAGGAGAATGACGTGATTGACATGACCCATTACGTTAGCTTAGCACCCGATCGTTTAGTATGTTGCTATTGCTTTCTTCATGACTTATACATGTTCCTATGACTATGAGATTATGCAACTCCCATTTACCGGAGGAACACTTTGTGTGCTACCAAACGTCACAACGTAACTGGGTGATTATAAAGGTGCTCTACAGGTGTCTCCAAAGGTACTTGTTGGGTTGGCGTATTTCGAGATTAGGATTTGTCACTCCGATTGTCGGAGAGGTATCTCTGGGCCCACTCGGTAATGCACATCACTATAAGCCTTGCAAGCATTGTGACTAATGAGTTAGTTACGGGATGATGTATTACGGAACGAGTAAAGAGACTTGCCGGTAACGAGATTGAACTAGGTATCGAGATACCGACGATCGAATCTCGGGCAAGTAACATACCGATGACAAAGGGAACAACGTATGTTGTTATGCGGTCTGACCGATAAAGATCTTCGTAGAATATGTGGGAGCCAATATGGGCATCCAGGTCCCGCTATTGGTTATTGACCGGAGAGGTGTCTCGGTCATGTCTACATAGTTCTCGAACCCGAAGGGTCCGCACGCTTAACGTTACGATGACAGTTTTATTATGAGTTTATGTATGTTGATGTACCGAAGGAGTTCGGAGTCCCGGATGAGATCGGGGACATGACGAGGAGTCTCGAAATGGTCGAGACGTAAAGATCGATATATTGGACGACTATATTCGGACTTCGGAAAGGTTCCGAGTGATTCGGGTATTTTTCGGAGTACCGGAGAGTTACGGGAATTCGTATTGGGCCTTAATGGGCCATACGGGAAAGGAGAGAAAGACCCCAAAGGGTGGCCGCACCCCTCCCCATGGGCTAGTCCGAATTGGACTAGGGAGGGGGGGGCGCCCCCTTCCTTCTTTCTCCTTCCCCCTTCCCTTCTCCTACTCCCACAAGGAAAGGAGGAGTCCTACTCCCGGTGGGAGTAGGACTCCCCCCTTTGGCGCGCCTCTCCCTTGGCCGGCTGCCTCCTCCTTGCTCCTTTATATACGGGGGCAGGGGGGCACCCCATAGACACAACAATTGATCCTTGAGATCTCTTAGCCGTGTGCGGTGCCCCCCTCCACCAAATTACACCTCGATAATACCGTTGCGGAGCTTAGGCGAAGCCCTGCGTCGGTGGAACATCATCATCGTCACCACGCCGTCGTGCTGACGAAACTCTCCCTCAACACTCGGCTGGATCGGAGTTCGAGGGACGTCATCGAGCTGAACGTGTGTAGAACTCGGAGGTGCCGTGCGTTCGGTACTTGATCGGTCGGATCGTGAAGACGTACGACTACATCAACCGCGTTGTGATAACGCTTCCGCTGTCGGTCTACGAGGGTACGTGGACAACACTCTCCCCTCTCGTTGCTATGCATCACCATGATCTTGCGTGTGCGTAGGAATTTTTTGAAATTACTACGTTCCCCAACAGTGGCATCCGAGCCTGGTTTTATGCGTTGATGCTATGCACGAGTAGAACACAAGTGAGTTGTGGGCGATATAAGTCATACTGCTTACCAGCATGTCATACTTTGGTTCAGCGGTATTGTGAGATGAAGCGGCCCGGACCGACATTACGCGTACGCTTACGCGAGACTGGTTTCACCGTTCGGAGCACTCGTTGCTTAAAGGTGACTGGCGGGTGTCTGTCTCTCTCACTTTAGTTGAACCGAGTGTGGCTACGCCCGGTCCTTGCGAAGGTTAAAACAGCACCAACTTGACAAACTATCGTTGTGGTTTTGATGCGTAGGTAAGAACGGTTCTTGCTAAGCCCGTAGCAGCCACGTAAAACATGCAACAACAAAGTAGAGGTCGTCTAACTTGTTTTTGCAGGGCATGTTGTGATGTGATATGGTCAAGACATGATGTGATATAATGTGTTGTATGAGATGATCATGTTTTGTAACCGAGTTATCGGCAACTGGCAGGAGCCATATGGTTGTCGCTTTATTGTATGAGATGCTATCGCCATGTAATAGTTTTACTTTATCACTAAACGGTAGCGATAGTCGTAAAAGCAATAAGTTGGCGAGACGACAACGATACTACGATGGAGATCAAGGTGTCGAGCCGGTGACGATGGTGATCATGATGGTGCTTCGGAGATGGAGATCACAAGCACAAGATGATGATGGCCATATCATATCACTTATATTGATTGCATGTGATGTTAATCCTTTATGCATCTTATCTTGCTTTGTTTGACGGTAGCATTATAAGATGATCTCTCACTAAAATTTCAAGACAAAAGTGTTCTCCCTGAGTATGCACCGTTGCGAAAGTTCTTCGTGCTGAGACACCACGTGTTAATCGGGTGTGATAGGCTCTACGTTCAAATACAACGGGTGCAAAACAGTTGCACACGCGGAATACTCAGGTTAAACTTGACGAGCCTAGCATATTACAGATATGGCCTCGGAACACAGAGACCGAAAGGTCGAGCGTGAATCATATAGTAGATATGATCAACATAGTGATGTTCACCATTGAAACTACTCCATCTCACGTGTTAATCGGACATGGTTTAGTTGCTTTGGATCACGTAATCACTTAGATGATTAGAGAGATGTCTATCTAAGTGGGAGTTCTTAAGTAATATGATTAATTGAACTTAAATTTATCATGAACTTAGTCCTGATAGTATTTTGCAAATTATGTTGTAGATCAATAGCTCGCGTTGTTGCTTCCCTGTTTATTTCTGATATGTTCCTAGAGAAAAATTATGTTGAAAGATGTTAGTAGCAAAGATGCGGATTGGATCCGTGATCTGAGGATTATCCTCATTGCTGCACAGAAAAATTATGTCCTTGATGCACCGCTAGGTGACAGACCTATTGCAGGAGCAGATGCAGACGTTATGAACGTTTGGCTAGCTCAATATGATGACTACTTGATAGTTTAGTGCACCATGCTTAACGGCTTAGAATCGGGACTTCAAAGACGTTTTGAACGTCATGGACCATATGAGATGTTCCAGGAGTTGAAGTTAATATTTCAAGCAAATACCCGAGTTGAGAGATATGAAGTCTCCAACAAGTTCTATAGCTAAAAGATGGAGGAGAATCGCTCAACTAGTGAGCATGTGCTCAGATTGTCTGGGTACTACAATCGCTTGAATCAAGTGGGAGTTAATCTTCCAGATAAAATAGTGATTGACAGAATTCTCTAGTCACCATCACCAAGTTAGTAGAACTTCGTGATGAACTATAGTATGCAAGGGATGACGAAAGTAATTCCCAAGCTCTTCGTGATGCTGAAATCGACGAAGGTAGAAATCAAGAAAAACATCAAGTGTTGATGGTTAACAAGACCACTAGTTTCAAGAAAAGGGCAAAGGGATAGAAGGGGAACTTCAAGTAGAACGGCAAGCAAGTTGCTGCTCAAGTGAAGAAGCCTAAGTCTGGTCCTAAGCCTGAGACTAAGTGCTTCTACTGCAAAGGAACTGGTCACTGGAGGCGGAACTGCCCCAAGTATTTGGTGGATAAGAAGGATGGCAAAGTGAACAAAGGTATATTGGATATACATGTTATTGATGTGTACTTACTAGTGTTTATAGCAACCCCTCAGTATTTGATACTGGTTCAGTTGCTAAAGAGTAGTAACTCGAAAACGGAGTTGCAGAATAAACAGAGACTAGTAAAAGGCGAGGTGACGATGTGTGTTGGAAGTAGTTCCAAGATTGATATGATCATCATCGCACACTCCCTATACTTTCGGGATTAGTGTTGAAACTAAATAAGTGTTATTTGGTGTTTGCGTTGAGCATGAATATGATTTGATCATGTTTATTGCAATACGGTTATTCATTTAAGTTAGAGAACAATTGTTGTTCTGTTTACATGAATAAAAACCTTTTATGGTCATACACACCAACGAAAATGGTTTGTTGGATCTCAGTGATACACATATTCATAATATTGAAGCCAAAAGATGCAAAGTTAATAATGATAGTGCAACTTATTTGTGGCACTGCCGTTTAGGTCATATTGGTGTAAAGCGCATGAAGAAACTCCATACTGATGGGATTTGGAATCACTTGATTATGAATCACTTGATGCTTGCGAACCGTGCCTCATGGGCAAGATGACTAAAACGCCGTTCTCCGGAACTATGGAGAGAGCAACAGATTTGTTGGAAATCATACATACAGATGTATGTGGTCCGATGAATATTGAGGCTCGCAGCAGGTATCATTATTTTCTGATCTTCACAGATGATTTGAGCAGATATAGGTATATCTACTTGATGAAACACAAGTCTGAAACATTTGAAAAGTTCAAAGAATTTCAGAGTGAAGTGGAGAATCATCGTAACAAGAAAATAAAAGTTTCTACGATATGATCGCAGAGGTAAAATATTTGAGTTACGAGTTTGGCCTTCAGTCAAAACAAAGTGAAATAGTTTCACTACTCACGCCACCTGGAACACCACAGCATAATGGTGTGTCCGAACGTCATAACCGTACTTTATTGGATATAGTGCAATCTATGATGTCTCTTACCAATTTACCACTATCGTTTTGGGGTTATGCATTAGAGACAGCTACATTCACGTTAAATAGGGCACCATCAAAATCCGTTGAGACGACGCCTTATGAACTGTGGTTTGGCAAGAAACCAAAGTTGTCGTTTCTTAAAGTTTGGGGTTGTGATGCTTATGTGAAAAAGTTTCATCCTGATAAGCTCAAACCCAAATCGGAGAAATGTATCTTCATAGGATACCCAAAGGAGACAGTTGGGTACACCTTCTATCACAGATCCGAAGGCAAGACATTCGTTGCTTAGTATGGATCCTTTCTAGAGAAGGAGTTTCTCTCGAAAGATGTGAGTGGGAGGAAAGTAGAACTTGATGAGGTAACTGTACCTGCTCCCTTATTGGAAAGTAGTTCATCACAGAAATCTGTTCCTGTGACTCCTACACCAATTAGTGAGGAAGTTAATGATGATGATCATGTAACTTCAGATCAAGTTACTACCAAACCTCGTAGGTAAAGCAGAGTAAGATCCGCACCAGAGTGGTACAGTAATCCTCTTCTGGAGGTCATGTTACTAGACCATGGCGAACCTACGAACTATGAAGAAGCGATGGTGAGCCCAGATTCCGCAAAATGGCTTGAGGCCATGAAATCTGAGATAAGATCCATATATGAGAACAAAGTATGGACTTTGATTGACTTGCCCAATGATCGGCGAGCCATTGAGATTAAATGGATCTTCAAGAGGAAGACGGACGCTGATAGTAGTGTAACTATCTACAAAGCTAGAATTGTCGCAAAAGGTTTTCGACAAGTTCAAGATGTTGACTACGATGAGAGTTTCTCACTCGTATCTATGCTTAAGTCTGTCCGAATCATGTTAGCAATTGCCGCATTTTATGAAATATGGCAAAGGGATAAACAAAACTGCATTCCTTAATGGATTTATTAAAGAAGAGTTGTATATGATGCAACCAGGAGGTTTTGTCAATCCTAAAGGTGCTAACAAAATATGCAAGCTCCACCGATCCATCTATGGACTGGTGCAAGCATCTCGGAGTTGGAATATATACTTTGATAAGTTTATCAAAGAATATAGTGTTATACAGACTTGCGGTGAAGCCTGTATTTACAAGAAAGTGAGTGGGAGCACTACAGCATTTCTGATAAGTATATGTGAAGGACATATTGTTGATCAGAAATAATGTAGAATTATTCTGCAAAGCATAAAGGAGTGTTTGAAAGGAGTTTTTCAAAGATAGACCTCGGTGAAGCTGCTTACATATTGAGCATCAAGATCTATAGAGATAGATCAAAACGCTTGATAAGTTTTTTCAATGAGTACATACCTTAACAAGATTTTGAAGTAGTTCAAAATAGAACAGTCAAAGAAAGAGTTCTTGCCTGTGTTACAAGGTGTGAAATTGAGTAAGACTCAAAGCCCGACCACGGCAGAAGATAGAAAGAGAATGAAAGTCATTCCCTATGCCTTGGCCATAGGTTCTATAAAGTATGCCATGCTGTGTACCAGATCTATTGTATACCCTACACTGATTTTGGCAAGGGAGTACAATAGTGATCTAGGAGTAGATCACTGGACAGCGGTCAAAATTATCCTTAGTGGAATAAGGATATGTTTCTCGATTATGGAAGTGACAAAAGGTTCATCGTAAAGGGTTACGTCGATGCAAGTTTTGACACTAAATCTAGATGACTCTAAGTCTCGGTCTAGATACATATTGAAAGTGGGAGCAATTAGCTAGAGTAGCTCCGTGCAGAGCATTGTAGACATAGAAATTTGCAAAATACTTACGGATCTGGATGTGACAGACCCGTTGACTAAAATTATCTCACAATCAAAACATGATCACACCTTAGTACTCTTTGGGTGTTAATCACATAGCGATGTGAACTAGATTATTGACTCTAGTAAACCCTTTGAGTGTTGGTCACATAGAGATGTGAACTATGGGTGTTAATCACATGGTGATGTGAATTATTGATGTTAAATCACATGGCGATGTGAACTAGATTATTGACTCTAGTGCAAGTGGGAGACTGAAGGAAATATGCCCTAGAGGCAATAATAAAGTATTATATATTTCCTTATATCATGATAAATGTTTATTATTCATGCTAGAATTGTATTAACCGGAAACATAATACATGTGTGAATACATAGACAAACAGAGTGTCACTAGTATGCCTCTACTTGACTAGCTCGTTAATCAAAGATGGTTATGTTTCCTAGCCATAGACATGAGTTGTCATTTGATTAACGGGATCACCTCATTAGGAGAATGACGTGATTGACATGACCCATTACGTTAGCTTAGCACCCGATCGTTTAGTATGTTGCTATTGCTTTCTTCATGACTTATACATGTTCCTATGACTATGAGATTATGCAACTCCCGTTTACCGGAGGAACACTTTGTGTGCTACCAAACGTCACAACGTAACTGGGTGATTATAAAGGTGCTCTACAGGTGTCTCCAAAGGTACTTGTTGGGTTGGCGTATTTCGAGATTAGGATTTGTCACTCCGATTGTCGGAGAGGTATCTCTGGGCCCACTCGGTAATGCACATCACTATAAGCCTTGCAAGCATTGTGACTAATGAGTTAGTTACGGGATGATGTATTACGGAACGAGTAAAGAGACTTGCCGGTAACGAGATTGAACTAGGTATCGAGATACCGACGATCGAATCTCGGGCAAGTAACATACCGATGACAAAGGGAACAACGTATGTTGTTATGCGGTCTGACCGATAAAGATCTTCGTAGAATATGTGGGAGCCAATATGGGCATCCAGGTCCCGCTATTGGTTATTGACCGGAGAGGTGTCTCGGTCATGTCTACATAGTTCTCGAACCCGAAGGGTCCGCACGCTTAAAGTTACGATGACAGTTTTATTATGAGTTTATGTATGTTGATGTACCGAAGGAGTTCGGAGTCCCGGATGAGATCGGGGACATGACGAGGAGTCTCGAAATGGTCGAGACGTAAAGATCGATATATTGGACGACTATATTCGGACTTCGGAAAGGTTCCGAGTGATTCGGGTATTTTTCGGAGTACCGGAGAGTTACGGGAATTCGTATTGGGCCTTAATGGGCCATACGGGAAAGGAGAGAAAGACCCCAAAGGGTGGCCGCACCCCTCCCCATGGGCTAGTCCGAATTGGACTAGGGAGGGGGGCGCCCCCTTCCTTCTTTCTCCTTCCCCCTTCCCTTCTCCTACTCCCACAAGGAAAGGAGGAGTCCTACTCCCGGTGGGAGTAGGACTCCCCCCTTTGGCGCGCCTCTCCCTTGGCCGGCTGCCTCCTCCTTGCTCCTTTATATACGGGGGCAGGGGGGCACCCCATAGACACAACAATTGATCCTTGAGATCTCTTAGCCGTGTGCGGTGCCCCCCTCCACCAAATTACACCTCGATAATACCGTTGCGGAGCTTAGGCGAAGCCCTGCGTCGGTGGAACATCATCATCGTCACCACGCCGTCGTGCTGACGAAACTCTCCCTCAACACTCGGCTGGATCGGAGTTCGAGGGACGTCATCGAGCTGAACGTGTGTAGAACTCGGAGGTGCCGTGCGTTCGGTACTTGATCGGTCGGATCGTGAAGACGTACGACTACATCAACCGCGTTGTGATAACGCTTCCGCTGTCGTCTACGAGGGTACGTGGACAACACTCTCCCCTCTCGTTGCTATGCATCACCATGATCTTGCGTGTGCGTAGGAAATTTTTGAAATTACTACGTTCCCCAACAGTGGCATCCGAGCCTGGTTTTATGCGTTGATGCTTTGCACGAGTAGAACACAAGTGAGTTGTGGGCGATATAAGTCATACTGCTTACCAGCATGTCATACTTTGGTTCAGCGGTATTGTGAGATGAAGCGGCCCGGACCGACATTACGCGTACGCTTACGCGAGACTGGTTTCACCGTTCGGAGCACTCGTTGCTTAAAGGTGACTGGCGGGTGTCTGTCTCTCTCACTTTAGTTGAACCGAGTGTGGCTACGCCCGGTCCTTGCGAAGGTTAAAACAGCACCAACTTGACAAACTATCGTTGTGGTTTTGATGCAACTTCTGTACCCACGAGATCCCATCTTGGGGCCTGTTCCGGAGCTCCGCCGGAGGGGGCATCCATCACGGAGGGCTTCTACATCAACACCATAGCCTCTCCGATGAAGTGTGAGTAGTTTACCTCAGACCTTCGGGTCCATAGTTAGTAGCTAGATGGCTTCTTCTCTCTTTTTGGATCTCAATACAATGTTCTCCCCTCTCTCGTGGAGATCTATTCAATGTAATAATCTTCTTTTTGCGGTGTGTTTGTTGAGATCGATGAATTGTGGGTTTATGATCAAGATTATCTATGAACAATATTTGAATCTTCTCTAAATTCTTTTATGTATGATTGGTTATCTTTGCAAGTCTCTTCGAATTATCAGCTTGGTTTGGCCTACTAGATTGATCTTTCTTGCAATGGGAGAAGTGCTTAGCTTTGGGTTCAATGTTGCGGTGTCCTTTCCCAGTGACATCAGGGGCAGCAAGGCACGTATTGTATTGTTGCCATCGAGGATAACAAGATGGTTCTTTTTATCATATTGCATGAATTTATCCCTCTACATCATGTCATCTTGCTTAAGGCATTACTCTGTTTTCATGAACTTAATACTCTAGATGCATACTGGATAGCAGTCGATGAGTGGAGTAACAGTAGTAGATGCAGGCAGGAGTCGGTCTACTTGTCTCGGACGTGATGCCTATATACATGATCATACCTAGATATTCTCATAACTATGCTCAATTCTGTCAATTGCTCAACAGTAATTTGTTCACCCACCGTGAAATACTTATGCTCTTGAGAGAAGCCACTAGTGAAACCTATGCCCCCCGGGTCTATCTTCATCATATTAATCTTCCAACACTTAGTTATTTCCTTTTCTTTTTTACTTTGCTTTTATTTTACTTTGCATCTTTATCACAAAAATACCAAAAATATTATCCTATCATATCTATCAGATCTCACTCTCGTAAGTTACCGTGAAGGGATTGACAACCCCTTATCGCGTTGGTTGCGAGGAGTTATTTGTTTTGTGCAGGTACGAGGGACTCGCTCGTAGCCTCCTACTGGATTGATACCTTGGTTCTCAAAAACTGAGGGAAATACTTACGCTACTTTGCTGCATCACCCTTTCCTCTTCAAGGAAAAACCAACGCAGTGCTCAAGAGGTAGCAGGGACCCCTACCAGCTGATTGGGCTCCCACGCGAATATCTCCTTGTTCGCGCGCAAGAACCTCACCAAGGCTTCGTCTTGTCCCGGGTCAAGGCCGGCTCCTATGGTGAAGGTGGCCCCCGAAGACCTGTCCTCGTTGACCGGCACCTGCTTGGTTTCCGCCTTGTCTTGGGTGAACAGCTGCTTCTTCTTGGTAGGCGCGGCCTCCTTGGCCTTGTGGGTACGGGCGCCGGCCGGCTGTGCTGCTGCCGCGGTCTTGAAGTCGAGCCTAAGCGCCGTCACGGCTTCCTTAGTGTCCCCCTTGATGGTGAGGACGCCCTTGCTTCCTGGCATCTTCATGAGGTTGTAGGCCGGATGGGTCGCCGCCATAAACTAAGCGAGAGCTGGGTACCCGAGGATGGCGTTGTATGGGAGACCGATGCGGGCGATGTCGAAGTCCACCAGCTCAGTGCGGTAGTTGTCGCGTGTGCCGAAGGTGACAGGGAGGCGGATCTGCTCCAGAGAGTGGGCAGCTCCACCACCCACTCCCGAAAAGGGCTTGCTGAGGTCGAGCCACTCGAGCGGCACGTGGAGAAGGCTGAAGGCTTCTACGGAGAGCAAGTTGAGGCCTGCACCGCCGTCGATGAGGGTCTTGGTGACGGCCACGTTGCAGATGGTGGGCGTGCAGAGCATTGGGAGCATGACGGAGCCGGTGGTGGAGCCGGGGTTGTCTTTTGAGCCGAAGGTGAGGTCGGTCTCTGGGGCAGCCCAACCTGGTAGAGCCCCCGGGCGCTTGGAGGCGGCCCCGATCTGACGGAGTAACGGTTTGACATGGCGATCTGAAGGCGGTGCTTGAGAGCCGCCCAGCAGGGCCACGACCGCATGGTGCGCTGGCACCGCGTAGAGATCGATGAAGAGGTCACGGAGTTCCCCCCAGGAAGCCACTGTGGATCCCGGGAGGTTGAGCAGCCAGGCGCACGGCTCGCCGGCAAGGGCCATGGGGAACCAGCACGGCTCCGGCTTCGAGGACAGCCTCCTCGTACGCCAGCAGGAACGGCGTCGGGTCTGCCGCGCCGTCGTAACGCGGCGGCATCTCTGGCTTGAACTTGGTCGGCCACCGCACTTGGCGCAGGGCGGGGGCCAGGGCTCGGTACCCAGATGCCCCGCTGTCGACGTAGGTCGCGGAGGTGGATGGCGGGGCACCCGCCATGGGAGCGAAGTGCGGCGGCATGGGGCGCAGGTTAGTGGAGAGGAGCTCCGGCGCACCCCTACCCGGCGCGCCAAATGTCGGATGTGGGGTTCCGGCAAACCCTTAAGGTTCGAACACTTGGGTGCGCGCGAAGTCTTTCCCTCCTACCGATCTACGCCCTAGCTCGCTAAGATCTTGCGGACGAACTCGCAACACAGAAAGACACGAGGTTTATACTGGTTCGGGCCACCGTTGTGGTGTAATACCCTACTCCAGTGTGGTGGTGGTGGATTGCCTCTAGGGCTGATGATGAACAGTACAAGGGAAGAACAACCTCCTGAGGTTGAGGTGTTCTTGTGGGTAGGCTCTCGATCGGGTTGGATCAAGCTAAGATGAGATGAGATCTACTATGGTGGCTAGCTCTACTTATATAGGCCCTGGTCCTCTTCCCAAATATCGAGCGGGAAGGGAGACAACAATGGCGGGCAAATTTGAAGGGGGACAGCTAGTACAAGCTATCCTGACAAAAGCGGTCTTCGCCTGCGAAAAGCTCTGATGGTGACGCCGTCTTGGGCTCCACGATGACCTTCGTCTTGCCGTCCTCCTAGTCTTGGTCTCATTGCACCAATATAGCAACCTTTGCCTGATGCCTCGGTACTCTTCGCCTGCGCTGGCCTCCTTAGCACCAAAGAGGAAATAAGGACGCTGTGCGCGCTGGCGCCCGCCTGGTGTCGTTCGTCATGGCTCACGTCACGAGAGCCTCGTGAGGTTTGCCCTGCCTTGATATCTCCGCTCCTCGTGAGCCTGCCTGGCTAGGCCCCTCTAGAGGAGGTCTTGTGTCGTCCCCCTCGTGAGGCTTGGACCCTCGCGAGGGTCTTGGGTGCCTTGTTGATGAAGATGGGCCGTACGGCCTGCTGGCTTAGCCACGCTATGGGCCGCAGGTAGGAAGGTCTGGGGACCCCTGTTCCCAGAACGCCGACATTGTAGATTCGTGTTGGTACAAGTGTAATATGGATAGTAGATATTGGTTTTTGTAGTAGGAACAATAAAAAACAGCAAGGTAGCAATTGATAAAATGGAGCACAACCGGTATTGCAATGCTTGAAAATGAGGCCCAGGGTCCGTACTTTCGCTAGTGCAATCTCTCAACAATGCTAATATAATTGTATCACATAACCATCCCTCAATGTGCAACGAAGAATCACTCCAAAGTTCTTATCTAGCGGAGAACATGAGAAGAAATTGTTTGTAGCTATTCTTTCTGATCGATCTATCCAAGAGTTCGTACTAAAATAACACCAAGTTGTTCTTTCCGATCGATCTATCAAGAGTTCATACTAAAATAACACGTAGCTATTCTTTCTGATCGATCTATCAAGAGTTCGTACTAAAATAACACCAAAGCAAATTCAGATTCATAATACTCAATCCAACACAAAGAATGTCAAAGAGTGCCCCAAGATTTCTATCGGATAAACATGGACGAATACGTGCATCAAGCCCTATGCATAGATTACCCCAATGTCACCTCAGGAATCCGTGAGTTGAGTGCCAGAACATATATCAAGTGAATCAATATAATACCCCATTGTCACCACGGGTATTCATATGCAAGACATATATCAAGTGCTCTCAAATCCATAAAAGTATTCAATCCGATAAAACGAAATCTCAAAGGGAAAACTCAATTAATCACAACAAGATAGAGAGGAGAAAACACCATATGATCCAACTATATTAACAAAGCCCGCGATACATCAAGATCATGCCATCTTAAGAACACGAGAGAGAGAGAGATTAAACACATAGCTACTGGTACAAACCTCAGCCCCAAGGGTGGACTACTCCCTCCTTATCATGGTAGCCGGTGATGATTTCCCCCTCCTGCGGAGTGGGGTCTAGATTGGTTTCTCATGGCTACAGAGGCTTGCGGCGGCGGAACTTCTGATCTAGGGTTACCCCAAGGGTTTTTGGAATATTTGGTGATTTCTAGGGCAAAGAGGGGGTGCGGGAGGCCACCGAGGTGGGCACAACCCACCTGGGCGCGCGTAGGCCCCCAAGCGCGCCCTGGTGGGTTGTGCCCCCCTCAGGGCACCTCCAAGGTGCTTCTCTGGTCTACTGGATATCTTCTGGTCCATAAAAAATCCACAAAAAGTTTCGCAGTGTTTGGACTCCGTTTGATATGGATTTCCTGCGACATAAAACACAAGCAAAAAATAGCAACTGACACTGGGCACTAGGTCAATAAGTTAGTCCCAAAAAATGATGTAAAGTTGCTATAAAATGATTGTAAAACATCCAAGAATGATAATATAAGGGCATGAATACTTGATAAATTATAGATACGTTGGAGACGTATCAGCATCCCCAAGTTTAATTCCTACTCGTCCTCGAGTAGGTAAATGATAAAAGAAATAATTTATGAAGTGTGAATGCTAGCAAAGTGCATAAGTTTGATCAATGATAATTTCAATCACTTTTCCTAGCATCATAATAGCAATTCTTTCTCATAAAACTCATCATGGTAAAGTAGCAACCTATTCACATGTTAAGGTTCAAACAATGAATTCTCTTGAAACTCAACAACCTATATTCTCAGTCACCAAGCAATTGCAATTCAACTTATTCAACAGAGTTTAAGCAAGAGCTCCACATACTCAACCATCATATAGTCTTCTATGATTGCTAAGACTCACCGCATACACATGAGCAAAACATTTCAACCAAACACATAGAAAGATAGGGGCTTATAATTTCGCCTCCCAACGTATTCACCTCAAGGGTGATGTCAACAATAATAACTCATGCTACCCATATTCAACTGGATATATGTGCCTAGATCTTTCCTCACCACATGATGCTTGCCAAAAGAGAAAAATAAAAAGGAATAGAGATAAAAACTTTGACTCATGCATAAAAGTAAATACATAAGAGTAAAAGATAGGCCCTTCGTAGAGGGAAGCATAGGTTGCCATGCGCTTTTTGTTTGTATGCTCAACCCCTTAGTGCAAGAGAATTTCACGTTATATTACCCCTTATGACAGCAACCTTTATTATGCAGTCTGTCACTTTTATTCTTTGCCATCACAAGTTCGTACAACGCTCGATTTTCTCTTACACTAAATGAACTAACACTTTTAGAAGCAATTTTTATTGCCTTATTGCACCGATGACAACTTACTTGAAGGATCTTATTTAATCCTTAGGTAGGTATGGTCGACTCTTGAAAATAAGATTTGGGTTTAAGGGTTTTTGGATGCACAAGTAGTATCTCTACTTGGTGCGGAATTTTTGGCTAGTAAGGATGGGGGCAAGCACCACATGTTGAAGGATCTATGCCACTATAACTTCTATGTGAATATGAACTAACATAAATCATTATGTTGTCTTCCTTGTCCAACGTCAACAATTTTTGCATATAACATTTTGATGGGGGCTCACAATCACAAAAGATTCCCAAGATAGTGTATTTGCATGTGAAAGTTCTCTTCCTTATAGTAATTATTCAGGAATTGCTTGTATGAGCAATATTGTGATTGTAAAGCTTCAAAAGATTTCACTTCCTCAACCCAATGTGAAGCTACCACTAGGCATGATATAAGTTCAACTTCATGATATTCAATTCATTCAACAATTTACTCATAGGACATAAGTGAAGCACAAGAGTAAATGACAAGCTACTCCATAAAGATATAAGTGAAGATCAAGCTAGTAGTTAAGTAAATAGGTAGCTAATTGTGGACTCTCTCTTATTTAAAACTTTCAGATCTAAGTATTTTATTAAAACAACAAGAAAATGAAATAAAATGACATTCCAAGAATAGCACAACTCATGCGAAGAAGCAAAAACTTAGGCTCAACCGATACTAACCGATAATTGTTGATGAAGAAAGGTGGGATGCCTACCGGGGCATCCCCAAGCTTAGATGCTTGAGACGTCTTGAAATATTATCTCACTACAAACAAAGCACACATCCGTGACATTTTGGGCCGAACGAATTTTTTTCCTGTCATGCTTATGACACTTCTATGACGATAATTGTGACAAAACCCGGTATCATCATAGATGTGGTGGGCTCCTACTTCTATGACAAAAAATCATGACAGAAAATGGGCTTTTCGTCCTGGGCGGGCCGGAGACGCAGCTGCATGACATTCTTTGGGCCGTCCATGACGGAGAAAACCATGGTAGAAGCGAGGGCGAGGAAAATATCAGGGAGTTCCCGGTTACGGTGGGTGGTCGAGGGCCGAGCAATGCGCGTTTCTCTCGTACACGTAGGCACATGGGTGCGAGGCGTTGGGCTCTAACTGAACCCAAGCGAGGCGTTCGCTTACTGAACCCGACCTATTGCACTGCAGGCTACGTGTTACTGCACCCGAGCGATCGATCGATCCCTTGCTGTTAACTGAACCCGAGTGATTCCTTCGCTACTGCTACTAACTGAAGCCGATCGATGCTGCCTCTGGATGAACAGTGAGCGTTGTTGGGGGATTTGGATGAACAGTTCCCAGTGGGGGGTTGGATGAACATGACCCCGTGGTAGTAGAGGCCGTTGCCGCTGGATGAACAGGACCCCGATCGATCGAGCCGGTGGATGAACAGGACCCCGTGGAGGGCTGGATGAACAGGACCCCGTGGAGGGTTGGTTGAACAGTAGCCAGTGGAGGGCTAGTTGAACAGTAGCCGGTGGAGGGCTGGATGAATAGTAGCCCGTGGAGGGGTGGTTGAACAGGACCCCGTGGAGAGGGCTGGTTGAACAGTAGCCGGTGGAGGAGTGCACGGTGGAGGCTGGATGAACAGGAGCCTGTGGATGAACAATCGCAGGTGGAGGCTGGAGGAGGTCGACGATGGATGAACAGTATCCCGTGGAGGCAGTCGACGGTGGAGATGAATAGTATCTCGTGGAGTCCCGTTTTGCGGTACGCCACACCCCTCCCGATGAACAGGACCCCCGTTTCGACCGTAGCGCTCCAACACAAGTCCGTTTCCTCTGTTCTGCGGTACGCTACACCCCTCCCGATCAACAAGACCCCGTTTCGATTGTAGGAGGTTTGTTTCCTCTGTTTTGCGGTACGCTAGACCCCTCCCGATTAACGGGATCCCGTTTCGACCGTGGCCGGTCGAACACAAGGCTGTTTCCTCCATTCTGCGGTACGCCAGGCCTCGTTTCCATCGGCTGTTCCATCCAAGCTGGTTGGCTCCCGATGAACAGCACGCGTTCCATTGCCTCGCAATGAACACGATGCATTCCGTTGCCTCCCCATGAACACAACGACGACGCAGTTTCTCTGTTCTGACCCAGCCATGTACACGAGCCCTGGCCGTACGTATGCGCGAGTAGGCGTTCGAGACCCCGTCTGTATGTACGTACGTGGCCGTATTTACTTTCTTACACCCTGGCCGCTGTATGTACATGTACATGCTACGTGCGCGCCTCTACTACGACACGTGTGCGCCTCTACTATGACACGTGCCCTTCCTTACACGTACAGGTTCGCGACCAGAATGACAACACTACGTACGCTTCGACCAGGTGGGTCCCGACTGTCTGGCACTTCCTTGCGTACGAAGGTTTAGCTAGTGGGTCCCAGCAGTCAGGGGCGAATCATTTTTTTGCCCGTAATATGGACGCACTTCCTTGCGTGCTAAGATGTAGCTGGTGGGTCCCAGCAGTCAGGGGGAGAAAACATTACTTTCAAGGTAAAAAGGATGCAGTTGCATGCATGCGTCCATGGGCGTGGTGCGTCCCCACTGTCAGCCTCTCACGTATATTCATCTTCTGATGACTCTCGTTTGTTGACCATGTTGACCACACCGTGCCAAGTGCACCAAGGCCGGTGGATGACGGCGAGGCCCCAGACTGGAACGACCGGAGATGGGGAAGACGCGGCAGTGGAGTCGCAAATGGAGAGGAGTGGGAAACTTGACTGGTTCGGGGGCGTGGCAGCACTGCCGCCCACGGGAGACAGGACCAAGAATAGAGGTTGAAGAAGGAGCACGACTGTTGGATTAACATCCAACGGTCCACGTGCTGGAATCATTTGTTGATTAAGTTGACAAAGCCATGCGTACACGTCCGCTTAGTAGGCCCACAAGTCAGCCACCAAATCTGATGGGTCCCAGCTGTCAACGGGAGGAATAGTTTTTTTCGCATAACATGGAGGCACCTCCTTCTGTGCAAAGATACAGTCGGTGGGTCCCAGCTGTTAGGGGGAGGAAACATTTTTTCAGCTTAATAAGGAGGAACTTTCCTTGCGTGCAACCATGGACCTCGTGGGTCCTAGCCGTCAGGCTCTCCACGTACAATCCTCTTCCGATGACACTCGTTTGTTGACCACGCCACACCGAGCGCAGCGAGGCGGTGGACGACGGCGAGGCCCCGGATGGGAACAACCCAGAGATGGGAAGACACGGTAGTGGAGTCGCAGATTGAGAGAAGTACAAGGGTGATAACTGGTTCTGGTGCGGTGTGGGGCTGCAGCCGGTGGAGAATAATAGGTGGTGTGGAGATGTGGAGGGATAGCCTGGCCGGCGGTGGGGTAGCGCTTCGCAGTGATGCGTGCTAAGCTGAGCCGCTAGCCGCCAGAGGCCGGACCAGGCGGTCCCGGCAATGCTGGTGGAAGAAGACGAGAGATTGAAGGTGCATGCAGGCCGTTGGATATAAATCCAATGGTTGTGGATGTTATAATCATTTGTTGACCAACTTGACAACGCCTTGCGTAGGCTTCGACCTATTGGCCCACATGTCAGCCTGCAAAAATGTGGCATATATTTAACCCATGTTTTCTAGAATGTACAGTCCATTTGCTGGGCTGGGTGAACAAATAATTTCGCGTCAATGCGGCCCATTTAATATTTTCTAAGAAATCCCAGCCCATTTGCACTTTCTTGAAATACACGAATTAGCTGGGCTCGTTCTATATATAGTGTTAGGTTAGCTGGGCTCGTTCTATATATAAAATTAACAAATTAGCGAGCCAAAATAAAAATCAGATTATTACATTGGTCCTTAAAATCTTCGCAAGATTTTGTACGCAATCACCAGGATTTTCCTACCTGTGAGTAAAAAACAACCAGGATTTTCCTTGCCAACTTCTGTTAAACATTTACTTTTATAAGTTAATAACACGTGGGATGTTTTTATAATGTATATATAAGTCTCAATAAAATATATGATAATAGTAATAATATAAATATATATAATGTGGTTAGAAGGAAAAACATAAATTGGACATAGCATTAGTATTCTCATATATAGATAAATAGAACAAAGATCTGCGTTTTATTAAGAAAATACATTGGGCTGCCGATCTTTAAGAAAAAGTAAAACCTACGCTGGGAGGCCCATAGGCCGGTATGGACCTCAAAAAATAAGTTGAAACCACTGTCTCCGTATGTCGTGGGCTACGCATACCTAGGCCTAGCTGATACTTGTTCGCCCTCTCGAAAAAATGATACCAGCTAGATCCCCGAGCGAACTGGATTAAAGAGGGGGCCGGCGGCGCGACTGAAGAAGCACATCAGACGCGATTTTTTTTCTTCAGTGGATGGCTCTCGATGGCGTTTTTTTACTTGCCTCTGCACCATACAACTTGTATTTTTAGCCTCCCAGTCCATGGTGGACCAGTAGCCCATTTGCTGGGCGGGCCAACCTACAGAAACCAGCACATGATTTTTCATCAAGCCCAAAAAACAACGCAGTACTATGCTTGTTTTGAGGCCGAAAACATTACGGCAGGGGTTGAGCGGGGGAGGGGGGAAGACAGAGCAAAAATATTTAATAGAGCTAATGCGCCATTGCTACCCTAACGAAGCAGGTGCAATTCTTCTCGGGAAGAAGGTGTGACGTTGACACACCCACGTCACAAATCCCACATTAGACATACTAACAAGTTCACACACAAGTACAACAGAACAGGTAAACATTCATATCAAACTCAGGTTCACAGGACACGTTCATATTCATAGCCAACATTCATAATCAACAACTCAAAAGATTCATATATACACAAGTTCAGCATGTCTATGCATCCAAATGATTGATAGATCACACGACAATATTCATAGATAATTCACAAAAAGATTCAGGTATACACATGTTCAGTATGTTTATGCAACCAAATGATTGAGATCACAGCCGATATCATCCATGGACGAACTTTAATTACCTAGGATACAGACTGGTAGATGGTGTTCAGTCGGAGGTACTTCTTGCTAAAATTAATGCTTGTACGAGTAAACTTTCGAGTACATAAGAGGTAGCACAGACAACCTGAACTTTGCTTGTAGGTTTATCCTCAAATAGTGGTCTCGTGCCGAGGGAGGTTTGAGCAACTTGGCCACTACTTTCATCCAACTAGTTTACTGGCTCATCTTGGTCCTGTAGCTCGCCAAAATTCTACATTGTAGACAAGAAAGGAGGCAGTTGAGAAAATGAACCACCCAAATTTTTTGTGCAGTTCAACTGAAATGGAGCATCCCTGGCGTGCAGACTGATTAAGTGCCAGACGAATATACGCGTCAACCAACTTGTTTGGAATCTTTAGACTCCATGCCATACAGTTCGCTACCATATGTGTCGATAACCAAAAGGCACAAGTTGGTACCAAAGACTGGACTACGTTTTTCTGGGCTATGCGTCAAGCAATATTTTTGGCGTTCACTCTCCTAATACTTGGAGTTTGACAACCGGTTGACTCCGATTGATACTCGAATGAATATAGTGACTTCTTCTTGTCAACATCGATGCTTTTTTGAATGAACTTTCGAGTACATAGCAGCATCATAAGTACATGTCCATCTGATCTTTTTGTGCAGTTCTACTGAAATCACCCAATGTAATGATTTGCCTGCGAGTTCAGGCTCCAAGTTTGTGACGCCCCTGATTCAATCATACATTAATCATACACGCAAATGTGTACGATCAAGATCAGGGACTCACGGGAAGATATCACAACACAACTCTAGACACAAATTAAAATAATACAAGCTTTATATTACAAGCCAGAGGCCTCGAGGGCTCGAATACATCAGCTTGAATACAAACGAGTCAGCGGAAGCAACAATATCTGAGTACAGACATAAGTTGAACAAGTTTGCCTTAAGAAGGCTAGCACAAAAGCAGCAACGATCGAAAAGGCAAGGCCTCCTGCCTGGGAGCCTCCTAACTACTCCTGGTCGTTGGCGTCCATCACTTAGTAGCAGGCACCCTCGGGGTAGTAGCAGTCGTCAAAGGTGGCATCTGGCTCCTGGACTCCACCATCTGGTTGCAACAACCAGAAAGAACAAAGAAGGGGGAAAAGGGGTAGCAAAGCAACCGTGAGTACTCATCCAAAGTAATCGCAACCAAGGATCTACACTACTTATGCATCAGTATCAATGAAAGGGGGTAGTATCTGTGGACTAACTGCAGAATGCCAGAATAAGAGGGGGTGAAGCTAGTCCTATCGAAGACTAGCATCTTCTGGAAACCACCATCTTGCAGCAAGTGGAGGGAGTAGAGTAGTATAACATATGTCATATTTATGTTGTTGTCAACGCCCCGGGATCCTTTCTCGACTCCCGGAGCCACATATCCATTTCATGCCTCAGCATCCAGTTCTAGTTGTATCGATCGGGATACAACTCCAAGTGTCTGTTACCGTAGGACAGGCTATCGATAGATGTTTTCTTCCCTGCAGGGGTGCACCAACTTACCCACCACGCTCGATTAACTCCGGCTGGAAACATTTTCCTGGGTCATGCCCGGCCTCGGCCAAACAATATGCCGCAACCCGACCTAGGCTTAATAGAGAGGTTAGCATGTCTGACTAAACCTATGCCCCCAGGGGTCTTGGGCCATCGCCCCGGGAACTCCTGCATGTTGCGTACGCGGCCGGTGAGCAGACCTAGCTACCTCCTTAAAAAAGGCAGGTGCTTACCAATCCAACCCGACGCGCGACGCTCAATCGCATGACGTCTATTAAGCTTCGGCTGATGCATATGACGCAGAACGCCCATACTATGCCCATGTGATGGTTAGTGCTATCAGGCCAGAGGCCCCTCGGATCAAGTATCCAAATCGTAGTGGATTAGGAGCACGCGGTAACGAGCAGAGACTCACGATCGATGTGACCCCATCGCCCCGTCTCGAGGACTTGCGGCAAGGGCTAAGAATGCCCGGCCACGCCTCGTAATTATCTTGTGGGCACCTTCCAGGTCAACCCGACTCCACATCACTCGCAATTAAGCTCGCGCGGGTACCTCTCAGGGCCGACCAGTCTTTAGTAACATGGTTCAGTGTAAAGTCGTAGTAACTAAGTGTCCAACACCAAGGAGAACCCTGAGGAACCACCCTCGGTGGATTCCACTCGATGTAATCATCAAGGTGAACGTAAGAGGAACCACCCTCGAGGTTCACACTTGAGGGGTTGCACGACAGAGTCATATTGGAAGTGGTTAAGGAGGAATCACCCTCGATGACCACGACATAATAGCTACACTACAGAGATCTCATCAGGAGTGATGTATGAGGTACCACCCTCGGCACTCGATGGTAACTCTGCAGAGTCGAGCAACAAAAGGGCGTGATGTGATGTGAGGTGTTGGGCTCTGGTCGCTGATCACGTTGATCGAGTCATCGAGGATGAAGCAGGGGTAACAAGGACAAGGTGGGGGTCACTGATGGATCACTAACCAACCTATACTAATCAGTTTAGGATAAGCAGGTAGGTAGCAATAAGCAGGTTACAAAAGCAGGCTATGCATCAGAATAGGAGCAATCAATTACAGTAGCAAAATATAATGCAAGCATGAGAGAATGGAATGGGCAATATCAGGATGATCAAAGGGGGGGCTTGCCTGGAAGCTCCGCTGAAAGGGAAGAAGGGTCGTCGTCGACGTAGTCGATCACAGGGGCAGCATCATTCTCTGGGTCTACCGGAGAGAAGAGGGGAAGAAACAATAAATATAAAGCAAACAAAGCATCATAAAGCATAACATGGAAATACGCAGTGTTAGGGGTGAACTAACGCAGTGCTAAACGTTGCAGACGGAGAGGAAAAACGTCCGGAGAGGTTTTCCCAGCGTCTGGCAATTTTCAGACAGATGAAAGAGAGGGGACGGTTCCATGTTCAGCATGCTAGGGGCATGTGACGGATGAGCGGACCACGTATTCGGATTCGTTGGATTTTTCTGAGCAACTTTCATATATAAATTATTGTCATCTGACTAACGGTTTAATTACTATGATTTTCCAAAGTTTTAAGTATTTTCTACATTTCTTTTATCTAATTCGTTTAACTAAATAACTAGAATCCTTTTTACACCTACTATGGGGCTAGCCATGTGTATGATAGTGGGGCCAGGGTCGAAGTCAACAGTTGACCAGTCAGGGTTGACTAGTCATCAGGGTCAAAGCGGGCCCATTTGTAATTTGCCCATGTGCAAAAAGAGAAGTAACTAAGGGTGTGTTTGGTTGAAGAACCAACTGTCATGGAATGGAATGATTCCATTCCAGAGGAATGGGTCGGTTCTGTTCCTGTGTTTGGTATGAGCAAAAAAGTGGAACGGGATGGTTCCGTTCCAGTGTTTGGTTGGGAAGCATGGAATGAAAAATGGAATAAACAAAATTGAAAATTTCAGCAGCATTTTGTTTGTACTTTGAAGAAAAATAACATAACAATGTAGATATTGACATATAACACTAAGGTAGCAATCAGGGTGCAAGTTCATTTGCCACATCTAAAAGCAATCAGCCAATACACATGTCTTGTTCGCATACAAATATCCAAAGCAAAGTGCACGCCATACATGTTGTTCACATACCAAATATCCAAAAGCATCCAAATGGCACTACATCCATAGATGTCAAGTTCACATACTTGACAACCATACAACCATATCGAATTTAGAAGTTCTTCTTCACGTACCTACTCACCCAAACAGATTTGTTGGTTTGGGAAAGTGTCATGAAGGCTTTTGCGATCTTCGGATTGTCAACAAGATGAGCATAGTAGTGGGCTAGGTGTTCTTCATCAAATTCTCCCAACTTGCAGAGCTCATCCCAAAGTTCAGCGGATATATCATTTGTTGGGGAACGTAGTAATTTCAAAAAAATTCCTACGCACACGCAAGATCAAGGTGATGCATAGCAACGAGAGGGGAGAGTGTGTCCACGTACCCTCGTAGACCGAAAGCGGAAGCGTCAGCACAACGCGGTTGATGTAGTTGTACGTCTTCACGATCCGACCGATCAAGCACCGAACGCACGGCACCTCCAAGTTCTGCACACGTTCAACTCGATGACGTCCCTCGAACTCCGATCCAGCCGAGCTTTGAGGGAAAGTTCCATCAGCACGATGGCATGGTGATGATGATGATGTTCTACCGACGCAGGGCTTCGCCTAAGCACCGCTACGATATTATCGAGGTGGATTATGGTGGAGGGGGGCACCGCACACGGCTAAGAGATCAAGAGATCAATTGTTGTGTCTATGGGGTGCCCCCCTCCTCCATATATAAAGGGGGGAGGAGGAGAGGGCTGGCCAAAGGGAGAGGCGCGCCCTAGGGGGGGCAATCCTACTCCAAGTAGGTTTGCCCCCCTTTCCTATTCCAACTAGGAGAAGGGGGAAGGAGGAGGTGGAGAGAAGGAAGGAGAAGGGGGGCCGCCGCCCCCTTCCCTTTCCCAATTCGGATTGGGGCAAGGGGGGCCGCGCGCCACCTCTTGGCCTCCCTCTCTCCTTTCCACTAAGGCCCATAAGGCCCAATAGCTTCGGGGGGGGGGGGGGGTCCGGTAACCCCCGGTACTCTGATAAATATCCGATAACCACCGAAACCCTTCCGGTGTCCGAATATAGACATCCAATATATCAATCTTCATGTCTCGACCATTTCGAGACTCCTTGTCATGTCCGTGATCACATCCGGGACTCCGAACAACCTTCGGTACATCAAAACACATAAACTCATAATATAACCGTCATCGAACTTTAAGCATGCGGACCCTACGGGTTCGAGAACTATGTAGACATGACCGAGACACGTCTCCTGTCAATAACCAATAGCGGAACCTGGATGCTCATATTGGCTCCTACATATTCTACGAAGATCTTTATCGGTCAAACCGCATAACAACATACGTTGTTCCCTTTGTCATCGGTATGTTACTTGCCCGAGATTCGATCGTCGGTATCTCAATACCTAGTTCAATCTCGTTACCAACAAGTCTCTTCACTCGTTCCGTAATGCATCATCCCGCAACTAACTCATTAGTTGCAATGCTTGCAAGGCTTAAGTGATGTGCATTACCCGAGTGGGCCCAGAGAGACCTCTCCGACAATCGGAGTGACAAATCCTAATCTTGAAATACGCCAACCCAACAAGTACTTTCGGAGACACCTGTGGAGCACCTTTATAATCACCCAGTTACGTTGTGACGTTTGGTAGCACACAAAGTGTTCCTCCGGTAAACGGGAGTTGCATAATCTCATAGTCATAGGAACATGTATAAGTCATGAAGAAAGCAATAGCAACATACTAAACGATCAAGTGCTAAGCTAACGGAATGGGTCAAGTCAATCACATCATTCTCCTAATGATGTGATCCCGTTAATCAAATGACAACTCCTTGTCTATGGCTAGGAAACATAACCATCTTTGATTAACGAGCTAGTCAAGTAGAGGCATACTAGTGACACTCTGTTTGTCTATGTATGCACACATGTATCATGTTTCCGGTTAATACAATTCTAGCATGAATAATAAACATTTATCATGATATAAGGAACTAAATAATAACTTTATTATTGCCTCTAGGGCATATTTCCTTCAGTCTCCCACTTTCACTAGAGTCAATAATCTAGTTCACATCGCCATGTGATTTAACATCAATAGTTCACATCTTTATGTGATTTAACACCCATTGTTCACATCGACATGTGACCAACACCCAAAGGGTTTACTAGAGTCAGTAATCTAGTTCACATCGTTATTTGATTAACACCCAAAGAGTATTAAAGTGTGATCATGTTTCGCTTGTGAGATAATTTTAGTCAACGGGTCTGTAACATTCAGATCCGCAAGTATTTTGCAAATTTCTATGTCTGCAATGCTCTGCACGTAGCTACTCTAGCTAATTGCTCCCACTTTCAATATGTATCTAGATCGAGACTTAGAGTCATCCAGATGTGTGTCAAAGCTTGCATCGACGTAACTCTTTACGACGAAACTTTTGTCACCTCCATAATCGAGAAACATATCCTTATTCCACTAAGGATAATTTTGACCGCTGTTCAGTGATCTACTCCTAGATCACTATTGTACTCCCTTGCCAAACTCAGTATAGGGTATACAATAGATCTGGTACACAGCATGGCATACTTTATAGAACCTATGGCTGAGGCATAGGGAATGACTTTCATTTTCTTTCTATCTTCTGCCGTGGTCGGGCTTTGAGTCTTACTCAATTTCACACCTTGGAACACAGGCAAGAACTCTTTCTTTGACTGTTCCATTTTGAACTACTTCAAAAACTTGTCAAGGTATGTACTCATTGAAAAAACTTATCAAGCGTCTTGATCTATCTCTATAGATCTTGATGCTCAATATGTAAGCAGCTTCACCGAGGTCTTTCTTTGAAAAAACTTCTTTCAAACACTCCTTTATGATTTCCAGAAAATTCTACATTATTTCTGATCATCAATATGTCACACACATATACTTATCAGAAATGTTGTAGTGCTCCCACTCACTTTATTGTAAATACAGCCTTCACCGCAAGTCTGTATAAAACTATATGCCTTGATCAACTCATCAAAGCGTATATTCCTACTCCGAGATGCTTGCACCAGTCCATAGATGGATCGCTAGAGCTTACGTATTTTGTTAGCACCTTTAGGATCGACAAAACCTTCTGGTTGCATCGTATACAACTCTTCTTTTAAGAAATCCATTAAGGAATGTAGTTTTGATATCCATTTGCCAGATTTCATAAAATGTGGCAATTTGCTAACATGATTCGGACAGACTTAAGCATCGCTACGAGTGAGAAAATCACATCGTAGTCAACACCTTGAACTTTGTCAAAACCTTTTTAACAAGTCTAGCTTTGTAGATAGTAACACTACTATCAGTGTCCGTCTTCCTCTTGAAGATCCATTTATTTTCTATGGCTTGCCGATCATCGGGCAAGTCAACCAAAGTCCTTACTTTGTTCTCATACATGGATCCCATCTCAGATTTCTTAGCCTCAAGCCATTTTGCAGAATCTGCGCTCATCATCGCTTCCTCATAGTTCGTAGGTTCGTCATGGTCAAGTAACATGACCTCCAGGATAGGATTACCATACCACTCTGGTGCGGATCTCACTCTGGTTGACCTACGAGGTTCGATAGTAACTTGATCTGAAGTTACATGATCAGCATCATTATCTTACTCACTAATTGGTGTAGGAGTCACAGGAACAGATTTCTGTGATGAACTACTTTCCAATAAGGGAGCAAGTACAGTTACCTCATCAAGTTCTACTTTCCTCACACTCACTTCTTTCGAGAGAAACTCCTTCTCTAGAAAGGATCCATTCTTAGCAACGAATATCTTGCCTTCGGATTTGTGATAGAAGGTGTACCCAACTGTCTCCTTTGGGTATCCTATGAAGACACATTTCTCCGATTTGGATTTAAGCTTATCAGGATGAAACTTTTTCACATAAGCATCGCAACCCCAAACTTTAAGAAACAACAACTTTGGTTTCTTGCCAAACCACAGTTCATAAGGCGTCGTCTCAACGGATTTCGATGGTGCCTATTTAACGTGAATGCAGTTGTCTCTAATGCATAGCCCCAAAACGATAGTGGTAAATCGGTAAGAAACATCATAGATTGCACTATATCCAATAAAGTACGGTTTTGATGTTCGGACACACCATTATGCTGTGGTGTTCCAGGTGGCACGAATTTGTGAAACTATTCCACATTGTTTTAATTGAAGACCAAACTCGTAACTCAAATATTCATCTCTGCGATCAGATCGTAGAAACTTTATTTTCTTGTCACGAAGATTTTCCACTTCACTCTGAAATCCTTTGAACTTTTCAAATGTTTCAGACTTATGTTTCATCAAGTAGATATACCCATATCTACTCAAATCATCTGTGAAGGTCAGAAAATAATGATACCCGCCGCAAACCTCGACACTCATTGGACCGTATACATCAGTATGTATTATTTCCAACAAGTTTGTTGCTTGCTCCATTGTTCCGGAGAACAGAGTTTTAGTCATCTTGCCCAAAAGGCACTGTTCACAAGCATCAAATGATTCATAACCAAGTGATTCCAAAAGTCCATCTTTATGGAGTTTCTTCATGCGCTTTACACCGATATGACCCAAACGACAGTGCCACAAATAATTTGCAGTATCATTATCAACTTTGCATCTTTTGGCATCAATATTATGAATATGTGTATCACTACGATCGAGATCCAACAAACTATTTTCATTGGGTGTATGACCATCGAAGGTTTTATTCATGTAAACAGAACAACAATTATTCTCTGACTTTAAATGAATAACCGTATTGCAATAAACATGATCAAATAATATTCATGCTCAACGCAAACGCCAAATAACATTTATTTAGGTTTAACACTAATCCCGAAAGTATAGGGAGTGTGCGATGATGATCATATCAATCTTGGAACCACTTCCAACACACATCGTCACTTCACCCTCAACTAGTCTCTGTTTATTCTGTAAGTCCTGTTTCGAGTAACTAATTTTTAGCAAACGAACAAGTATCAAATACCCAGGGGCTACTATAAACACTAGTAAGGTACACATCAATAACCTGTATATCAAATATACCCTTGTTCACTTTGCCATCCTTCTTATACACCAAATATTTAGGGCATTTCCTCTTCCAGTGACCATTTCCTTTGCAGTAGAAGCACTCAGTTTCAGGCTTTAGTCTAGCTTTGGGCTTCTTCACGGAAGTGACAACTTGCTTGCCATTCTATATGAATTTCCCTTTCTTTCCCTTTGCCCTTTTCTTGAAACTAGTGGTCTTGTTAATCATCAACACTTGATGCACTTTCTAGATTTCTACCTTCATCGATTTCATCATCATGAAAAGCTCGGGAATCGTTTTCGTCATCCCTTGCATACTATAGTTCATCACAAAGTTCTACTAACTTGGTGATGGTGACTAGAGAATTCTGTCAATCACTACCTTATCTAGAAGATTAACTCCCACTTGATTCAAGTGATTGTAGTACCTAGACAATCTGAGCACATGCTCACTGCTTGAGCTATTCTCCTCCATCTTTTAGCTATAGAATTTGTTGGAGACTTCATATCTCTCAACTCAGGTATTTGCTTGAAATATTAACTTCAATTCCTGGAACCTCTCATATGGTCCATGACGTTCAAAACGTCTTTGAAGTCCCGATTCTAAGCCGTTAAGCATGGTGCACTAAACTATCAAGTAGTCATCATATTGAGCTAGCCAAACGTTCATAACGTCTGCATCTGCTCCTGCAATAGGTCTGTCACCTAGTGGTGCATCAAGGACATAATTCTTCTATGCAGCAATGAGAATAACCTCAGATCACGGACCCAGTCCGCATCATTGCTACTATCATCTTTCAACTTAGTTTTCTCTAGGAACATATATAAAACATAGGGAAACCACAACGCGAGCTATTGATCTACAACAAACATAGACATGCAAAATACTATCAGGTACTAAGTTCATGATAAATTTAAGTTCAATTAATCATATTACTAAAGAACTCCCACTCAGATAGACATCCCTCTAATCATCTAAGTGATCACGTGATCCAAATCAACTAAACCATAACCGATCATCACATGAAATGGAGTTGTTTTCAATGGTGAACATCATTATGTTGATCATATCTACTATATGATTCACGCTTGACCTTTCGGGCTCAGTGTTCCGAGGCCATATCTGCATATGCTAGGCTCGTCAAGTTTAACCTGAATATTCTGTGTTAGAAATATGCCCTAGAGGCAATAATAAATTGGTTATTATTATATTTCCTTGTTCATGATAATCGTTTATTATCCATGCTAAAATTGTATTGATAGGAAACTCAGATACATGTGTGGATACATAGACAACACCATGTCCCTAGTAAGCCTCTAGTTGACTAGCTCGTTGATCAATAGATGGTTACGGTTTCCTGACCATGGACATTGGATGTCGTTGATAACGGGATCACATCATTAGGAGAATGATGTGATGGACAAGACCCAATCCTAAGCCTAGCACAAGATCGTGTAGTTCGTCTGCTAAAGCTTTTCTAATGTCAAGTATCATTTCCTTAGACCATGAGATTGTGCAACTCCCGGATACCGTAGGAATGCTTTGGGTGTACCAAACGTCACAACGTAACTGGGTGGCTATAAAGGTGCACTACAGGTATCTCCGAAAGTGTCTGTTGGGTTGGCACGAATCGAGACTGGGATTTGTCACTCCGTGTAAACGGAGAGGTATCTCTGGGCCCACTCGGTAGGACATCATCATAATGTGCACAATGTGACCAAGGAGTTGATCACGGGATGATGTGTTACGGAACGAGTAAAGAGACTTGCCGGTAACGAGATTGAACAAGGTATCGGGATACCGACGATCGAATCTCGGGCAAGTACTATACCGGTAGACAAAGGGAATTGTATACGGGATTGATTGAATCCTTGACATCGTGGTTCATCCGATGAGATCATCGTGGAACATGTGGGAGCCAACATGGGTATCCAGATCCCGCTGTTGGTTATTGGCCGGAGATATGTCTCGGTCATGACTGCATGGTTCCCGAGCCCGTAGGGTCTACACACTTAAGGTTCGATGACGCTAGGGTTATAGGGAAAGTATGTACGCGGTTACCGAATGTTGTTCGGAGTCCCGGATGAGATCCCGGACGTCACGAGGAGTTCCGGAATGGTCCGGAGGTAAAGATTGATATATAGGAAGTGAGGATTTGGCCACCGGAAGTGTTCCGGGCATCACCGGTAATGTACCGGGACCACCGGAAGGGTCCGGGGGTCCACCGGGAGGGGCCACCAGCCCCAGAGGCTTGCGTGGGCCAATAGTGGGAAGGGACCAGCCCCTAGGTGGGCTGGGGCACCCCCACCAAGGCCCAAGGCACCTCAAGAGAAGATGGGGGCAAACCCTAGGGCAGATGGGCCCTAAGGCCCACCCCAGGTGCGCCTCCCCCTCTCCCCCTTTGGCCGCCACCCTAGATGGGATCTGGGGCTGCCGCACCCCTTGGGGTGGGAACCCTAGAGGGGGCGCAGCCCCCTCCCCTCCCCCTATATATAGTTGAGGTCTAGGGGCTGCCCAATACACGAGTTATTCTCTCCCAGGCGCAGCCATACCTCTCTCCCTCCTCGTCTCTCGTAGTGCTTGGCGAAGCCCTGCTGGAGTTCCGCGCTCCTCCACCACCACCACGCCGTCGTGCTGCTGCTGGACGGAGTCTTCCCCAACTTCTCCTTCTCCCCTTGCTGGATCAAGGCGTGGGAGACGTCACCGGGCTGCACGTGTGTTGAACGCGGAGGCGCCGTGGTTCGGCGCTTAGATCGGAATCAACCGCGATCTGAATCGCTACGAGTACGACTCCTTCATCCGCGTTCTTGCAACGCTTCCGCTTAGCGATCTACAATGGTATGTAGATGCACTCCCCTTCCCCTCGGTGCTAGATTACTCCATAGATTGATCTTGGTGATGCGTAGAAAATTTTAAATTTCTGCTACGATCCCCAACAGTGGCATCATGAGCTAGGTCTATGCGTAGTTTCTATGCACGAGTAGAACACAAAGTAGTTGTGGTCGTCGATTTTGTCAATTTACTTGCCGTTACTAGTCTTATCTTGATTCGGCGGCATCGTGGGATGAAGCGGCCCGGACCGACCTTACACGTACACTTACGTGAGACAGGTTCCACCGACTGACATGCACTAGTTGCATAAGGTGGCTAGCGGGTGTCTGTCTCTCCCACTTTAGTCGGATCGGATTCGATGAAAAGGGTCCTTATGAAGGGTAAATAGAAATTGGCATATCACGTTGTGGTTTTGGCGTAGGTAAGAAACGTTCTTGCTAAGAAACCTATAGCAGCCACGTAAAAATTTGCAACAAAAATTAGAGGACGTCTAACTTGTTTTTGCAGCATATGCCGTGTGATGTGATATGGCCAAAAGAATGTGATGAATGATATATGTGATGTATGAGATTGATCATGTTCTTGTAATAGGAATCACGACTTGCATGTCGATGAGTATGACAACCGGCAGGAGCCATAGGAGTTGTCTTAATTTATTTATGACCTGCGTGTCAACATAAACGTCATGTAATTACTTTACTTTATTGCTAAACCGTTAGCCATAGTAGTAGAAGTAATAGATGACGAGACAACTTCATGAAGACACGATGATGGAGATCATGATGATGGATCATGGTGTCATGCCGGTGACGACGATGATCATGGCGCCCCGAAGATGGAGATCAAAAAGGAGCAAAATGATATTGGCCATATCATGTCACTATTAGATTGCATGTGATGTTTATCATGTTTTACATCTTATTTGCTTAGAACGACGGTAGCTTAAATAAGATGATCCCTCACTAAAATTTCAAGAAAAGTGTTCTCCCTAACTGTGCACCGTTGCGAAGGTTCGTTGTTTCGAAGCACCACGTGATGATCGGGTGTGATAGATTCTAACGTTCGAATACAACGGGTGTTGACGAGCCTAGCATGTACAGACATGGCCTCGGAACACATGCGAAACACTTAGGTTGACTTGACGAGCCTAGCATGTACAGACATGGCCTCGGAACACGGAAGACCGAAAGGTCGAACATGAGTCGTATAGAAGATACGATCAACATGAAGATGTTCACCGATGATGACTAGTCCGTCTCACGTGATGATCGGACACGGCCTAGTCGATTCGGATCATGTATCACTTAGATGACTAGAGGGATGTCTATTTAAGTGGGAGTTCATTAAATAATTTGATTAGATGAACTTAATTATCATGAACATAGTCTAAATTGTCTTTGCAAATATGTTGTAGATCAATAGCTCGCGTTGTAGCTCCCTGTTTCAATACGTTCCTAGAGAAAGATTAAGTTGAAAGATATTGTAAGCATTGACGCGGACTAGGTCCGTTGCCTGAGGAGTGTCCTCACTGCTACACAGAAGGCTTATGTCTTTGATGCACCGCTCGGTGTGCCAACCCCTCCAGCGTCGTCTGTGGATGTTATGAACATCTAACAGATACGTCCTGATGACTACTTGATAGTTAAGTGCACCATACTTTACGGCTTAGAATCGGGATTCCAATGACGTTTTGAACGCCATAGAACATATGAGATGTTCCAAGAGCTGAAATTGGGATTTCAGGCTCATGCCCGTGTTGAGAGGTATGAGACCTCTGACAAGTTCCTTGCCTACAAGATGGAGGAGAATAGCTCAGCTAGTGAGCATGTGCTCAGAATGTCTGGGTGCTACAATCACTTGAATCAAGTGGGAGTTAAACTTCCAGATAAGATAGTGATTGATAGAGTTCTCTAGTCACTATCACTAAGCTACTAGATCTTCGTGATGAACTATGACATGCAAGGGATGGAGATGATCCCGGAGCTGTTCGCGGTGCTTAAGACCGCAAAAAGTAGAAATCAAGAAGGAGCATCAAGTGTTGATGGTTTAACAAGACCACTGGTTTCAAGAAGGGCAAGGGCTAGAAGGGAAACTTCATGAATGGTAAACCAGCTGCCGCTCCAATGAAGGAACCCAAGGTTGAACCCAAACCCGAGACTAAGTGCTTCTATTGTAAGGGGAACGGTCACTGGTAGCGGAACTACCCCAAATGCATGGTAGATAAGAAGGCTGGCAACTTCAACAAAGTATATACGTGTTATTAATGTGTACCTTACTAGTACTCCTGGTAGCACCTGGGTATTGGATACCGGTTCAGTTGCTATTATTGGTGACTTGAAGCAAAAGCTACGGACTAAACGGAGACTGGCTAAGGGCGAGGTGACGATGTGTGTTGGAAGTGTTTCCAAAGTTGATGAGATCACCATCGCACGCTCCATCTGCCTTCGGGATTAGTATTGGACCTAGATAAATGTTATCAGGTGTCTACGTTGAGCGTGAATATGATTAGATCATGTTCATTGCAATACGGTTATTCATTTAAGTTAGAAAATAATGGTTATTCTGTTTACATGAATAATACCTTTCATGGTCATGCACCCTATGTGAATGGTTCATTGAATCTCGGTCGTGGTAATACACATGTTCACGCCAAAAAGATGTAGAGTTAATAATGATAGTACCACTTTCTTGTGACACTGCCGCTTAGGTCATTTTGGCATAAAATGCATGAAGAAACTCCATGCTGATGGATGTTTGGAGTCACTTGATTTTGAATCGCTTGACACATGCGAGCCATGCCTCATGGGCAGGATGACTAAGATCCCGTTTTCAGGTACAATGAAACGGGCAAGTGACTTGTTGGAAATCATACATGCTGATGTGCGTGATCCAATGAGAATTAAGGCGTGTGGTGGATATCGTTATTTTCTCATCTTCATTGACGATTTGAGTAGATATGGGTATATTTACTTAATGAAGCACAAGTCTGAAACGTTTGAAAAGTTCAAGCAATTTCAGAGTGAAGTTAAGAACCATCATAACAAGAAGATCAAATTCCTACGATCTGATCGAGGGAGAATTTCTGAGTTATGAGTTTGGCAATCACTTAAGACATTGTGGAATTGTTTCACAGTTGAAGCCACCTGGAACACCACAGCGAAATGGTGTGTCCGGACGTCGTAATCGAACCTTATGAGATATGGTGCGATCTATGATGTCTCTTAGCGATCTACCGCTATCATTTTGAGGTTATGCGTTAGAGACAGCTGCATTCACTTTAGATAGGGCACCATCTAAGTCCGTTGAGACGACGTCATATGAACATTGGTTTGGCAAGAAACCAAAGTTGTCGTTTCTTAATGTTTGGGGCTGCGATGCTTAAGGCTTCAGCCGGAGAAGCTCGAACCCAAAGCGGACAAACACATCTTCATAGGATACCCAAAGGTGACAGTTGGGTATACCTTCTATCTTAGATCCGAGGGCAAATTGTTTGTCACAAGAACGGGTCCTTTCTCGAGAAGGAGTTTCTCTCGAAAGAATTGAGTGGGAGGAAGATAGAACTTGATGAGGTTGTTGAACCTCTACTTCAACCGGAAAGTAGTGCAACACAGAAAGATGTTTCTGTGGCGCCTACGTCTGTTGAAGAGGAAGTTAGTGATAGTGATCATGAAGCTTCGGATCAAGTTGCTATCGAACCTCGTAGGTCGACAAGGATATGTACTACTCCTGAGTGGTACGGTAATCCTGTCTTAGATATCATGTTGTTAGACAACAATGAACCTACGAGCTATGGAGAAGCGATGGTGGGCCCGTATTCCGACAAATGGTTAGAAGCCATGAAATCCGAGATAGGATCCATGTATCAGAACAAAGTATGGACTTTGGTGGACTTGCCCGATGATCGGCAAGCCATTGAGATAAATGGATCTTTAAGAAGAAGACGGACGTGGACGGTGATGTTACCGTCTATGAAGCTCGACTTGTGGCAAAGAGTTTTTCACAAGTTCAAGGAGTTGACTACGATGAGATTTTCTCACCCGTAGCGATGCTTAAGTCCGTCGGATTCATGTTAGCATTAGCTGTATTTTTCGATTATGAAATCTGACAGATGGATGTCAAAACAAGTTTTCTTACCAGTTTTCGTAAGAAAAAGTTGTATGTGATACAATCAAAGGTTTTGTCGATCCTAAGGATGCTAAAAGGTATGCTGGCTCCAGCGATCCTTCTATGGATTAGAGCAAGCATCTCGGAGTCGGAATATATGCATTGATGGAGTGATCAAAGTTTTTAGGTTTATACAATGTTTGCTAGAAACTTGTATTTACAAGAAAGTGAGTGGGAGCACTACAACATTTCTGATAAGTATATGTGGATGACATATTGTTGATCCGAAATGATGTAGAATTTCTGGAAAGCATAAACGGTTGTTTGAAAAGTGATTTTCAAAGGAAGACCTGGATAAAGCTGCTTACATATTGGGCATCAAGATCTATAGAGATAGATCAAGACGCCCGATGATACTTTCAAAAGAACACACACCTTTGACATGATTTTGAAGGAGTTCAAAATAGATCAGTCAAAGAAGGAGTTCTTACCTGAGTTGTAAGGTGTGAAGTTGAGTAAGACTCAAAGCTTGATCACGGCAGAAGAAAGAGGAAGGACGAAGGTCGTCCCCTATGCTTTTGTCATAGGCTCTATACGGTATGCCATGCTGAGTACCGCACCTGATTTGTGCCTTGCCACATGTCTGGCAAGAGGGTACAAAGGTGATCCAGGAGTGGATCACTGGACAGTGGTCAAAATTGTCCTTAGAGGAATAAGGAAATATTTCTCGGTTATGGAGGTGATAAAGAGTTCGACGTTAAGAGTTACGTCGATGCAAGCTTTAACACCTATCCGGATGACTATGAGTAGAAAAACCGGATATGTATAATGGAGCAACCATTTGGAATAGCTCCAAGTGGAACGTGGTAGCAGCATCTACGATATGACATAAAGTTTTGCGAAGTACATGCGGATCTGATTGTTGCAGACCCGTTGACTATAACCTCTCTCACAAGCATAACATGATCAAACCCAGAACTCATTGAGTGTTAATCACATAGTGATGTGAACTAGATTATTGACTCTAGTAAACTCTTTGGATGTTAGTCACATGGTGGTGTGACCTGTGAGTGTTAATCACATGGCGATGTGAACTAGATTATTGACTCTAGTACAAGTGGGAGACTGTTAGAAATATGCCCTAGAGGCAATAATAAATTGGTCATTATTATATTTCCTTGTTCATGATAATCGTTTATTATCCATGCTAAAATTGTATTGATAGGAAACTCAGATACATGTGTGGATACATAGACAACACCATGTCCCTAGTAAGCCTCTAGTTGACTAGCTCGTTGATCAATAGATGGTTACGTTTTCCTGATGTGACGCCCGGATAATTAAGCTACAGTAACCCTCTGCTAATGATGCCATGTCACTTCGATTACTGTTGCTAATCTCGCGTTAGTTCAAAACCAATTCAAATTCAAAATCAAGTCAAACATTTAAAGTTTTCAAAAGTCAAAACTAAAATGTTGTAAAGGTGTTAAATAAGTCATGGGTAATAATGGTGGAGAAACCTAAATTTAATAAAATGTTTAAGTGTTCAAAATAATTAAAATAGAGGTTTAAATATTAAAATAAATGCCTTTTGAATTTTATAAAATATTAAACTATTTTAATTTGGGTTGAGAATTAATGTGGCAATAGTATATTTAAAAGTATTAATTTAAGTGCTAGTGATAATTTTTATAAAACTAAAATAAAAGAAAACTAAAAGTAAAACAGTAAAAGAAAAATAAATAAAAGGAAAAGAAACAAAACAGAAAAATAACTAACTAAAAAAAAGAGGAAAAGAACCCTCGGGCTCCGGCCCAACAGGCCTGCAGCCCAACCGGGCCACCAGGCCGGCCACTCCCCATATCCCCCTCTCACCCGAAACCCAAACCCCCCACGCACACCACTCCTCCCCCCACGTCTCTCTCCCCCTCGTCCCGATCTAGATCGGGGTCGCGCCCGATCCCGACGCAGGCGCCCATCCCCGACTCCGCCCTCGTCGCCCGGAACGACTCCGCCGCCGGAGGACCTCGCTGGACCGCCTCCACCTCGTCGCCGCCTTCCTCGTCTTCCTCCCCGACTCGCATCACCAAGCCTCGCCGCCTTGTGCCCCTGCAATGCCGGTGAGGCCATCGGCCTCCGCCTTCCCTCCTCCTCTTCCCCTCTGTCGTCGTGCACACTCGCCGACCGGGCCCCGAACGTGCTCACCGCGCCGGCGCACGCCTCGGACCACCGCCTCGTACGCGCGCTGACCGCGCTCACCGCATCCTCGCCGCGCCCCGGCGCCCCTGAACACGCCCATGGCCGCGCTCCCGCGCCCCTTCTCTCCCGCCCACACGCGCACACACGGACGCGGCCGTTCGCCCGGCGCCCTGCGCCCGTTCCCCTTCGCGCTGCCCGTCGTCCTGCCTCCACCGCCTGCCGCACCGCCCCCTCGCCGTTGCTCGCGCGTCCGCTCACCCGCTCGCCACTTCGCCACTGCCGCGCCTCCCGAACCCCCCTGCTGGCCGCGCCATGGCCGGCCCCAACGCACCGCGCGACGCCGCCACCACCTCCACCGCTGCAGCTTGCGCACGCCGCCGCACGCCTCACCTCCGACGCCTCACCTGGCCGGCGCCTTGCCCCCGTCGCCCAGCCGCCCCGTTGGCCACGCCCGGGCCAGCGCCCGCACGCCCGCACACTCACGGGGCTCTGCCCGCAACGCCCCAACGCCCGTGCGCCCGTTATGCCCTGCTGGGCCTATGACATATGGGCCCCACGCCCAGAGAACGCTTTAATAAAAAATATAATAAAATAAAAAAATAAAAATAAATAATAAAGATAATTAATTAACTTAATTAATCCTGTTAATATTAACTAATTAAGATTAATTAACATAATAACTAATTAACCTAATTAACTACTGTTAATTAGCTAACAGCCCCTGACAGGTGGGACCCACCTGTCAGGTTGACCAGGTCAACGATCAACGTTGACTGCTGACGTCATGCTGATGCATTAATTAAATTTCAAATTAAATTAATTTATTAATTCTAAAATGATTTAAATCTTTAAAAATTAATATAAAATAAACCGTAGCTCGGATGGAAAAACTTTGTACATGAAAGTTGCTCAGAACGACGAGACGAATCCGAATACGCAGTCCGTTCGTCCGCCACACATCCCTAGCATAGTGAACCTGCAACATTTCACCTCCCGTTCATCTGTCCGAAAACGTGAAACACCGGGGATACTTTCCCGGATGTTTCACCCCTTCGCCGGTATCACCTATCCCTACGTTAGGTCACCCCTAGCACAACGTATCGCCGCGTCTTGCTTTGTGTTACATTTGACTGCTTTGTTATTTATTGTGTTCCCCCTCCGTTACTTCTTTCCGGTAGACTCCGAGACCGCTGCCGATGTTCGTGTGTTCGACTACATCGAAGACGACCCCTCCTTCTTGCCAGAGCAACCAGGCAGGCCCCCCCCTTGATCACCAGATATCGCCTATTCTTCTCTATACTGCTTGCATTAGAGTAGTGTAACATGTTACTGCTTTCGGTTAATCCTATACTGATGCATATCCTATCATTATTGCTACAGTTGTTACCCTTACCTGCTATCCTACTTCTTAGTATAGGATGCTAGTGTTCCATCAGTGGCCCTACACTCTTGTCCGTCTGCCATGCTATACTACTAGGCCGTGATCACTTTGGGAGGTGATCACGGGTATATACTATATACTTTATATACATGACACATGTGGTGACTAAAGTCGGGTCGGCTTGTTGAGTACCCGCAAGTGATTCTGATGAGGGGGCTGAAAGGACAGGTGGCTCCATCCCGGTAGAGGTGGGCCTGGGTTCCTGACGGCCCCCGACTGTTACTTTGTGGCGGAGCGACAGGGCAGGTTGGGACCACCTAGGAGAGAGGTGGGCCTGGCCCTGGTCGGCGTTCGCGGATACTTAACACGCTTAACGAGATCTTGGTATTTGATCTGAGTCTGGCCATTTGGTCTATACGCACTAACCAACTACGCGGGAACAGTTATGGGCACTCGACGTCGTGGTATCAGCCGAAGCTCTTCTTGATGTCAGCGACTGAGTGGCGCGCGCCGCATTGGACCGTAAGCTCGCACTTGTATTAAGGGGGCTAGGTCTGCTTCTGGCCGCGTACGCAACGTGTAGGTGTGCAATGGGCGATGGGCCCAGACCCCTGCGCGCATAGGGTTTAGACCAGCGTGCTGACCTCTCTGTTGAGCCTAGGTGGGGCTGCGACGCGTTGATCTTACGAGGCCGGGCATGACCCAGGAAAGTGTGTCCGGCCAAATGGGATCGAGCGTGTTGGGTTATGTGGTGCACCCCTGCAGGGAAGTTTATCTATTCGAATAGCCGTGTCCCTCGGTAAAAGGACGACCCGGAGTTGTACCTTGACCTTATGACAACTAGAACTGGATACTTAATAAAACACACCCTTCCAAGTGCCAGATACAACCCGGTGATTGCTCTCTAACAGGGCGACGAGGAGGGGATCGCCGGGTAGGATTATGCTATGCGATGCTACTTGGTGAACTTACCATCTACTCTCTTCTACTTGCTGCAAGATGGAGGTGGCCAGAAGCATAGACTTCGACAGGACTAGCTATCCCCCCTTATTCTGGCATTCTGCAGTTCAGTCCACCGATATGGTCCTTTACACATATACCCATGCATATGTAGTGTAGCTCCTTGCTTGCGAGTACTTTGGATGAGTACTCACGGTTGCTTTTCTCCCTCTTTTCCCCTTTCTATACCTGGTTGTCGCAACCAGATGCTGGAGTCCAGGAGCTAGAGATCCCGAGGATGATTCTACATGGAGTTCGGCTTCGAGTAGTAGTTAGGAGGTCCTAGGCAGGAGGCCTTGCCTTTTCGATCGTTGCTACTTTTGTGCTAGCCTTCTTAAGGCAAACTTGTTTAACTTATGTCTGTACTCAGATATTGTTGCTTCCGCTGACTCGTCTATGGTCGAGAACTTGTATTCGAGCCCTCGAGGCCCCTGGCTTGTATTATGATGCTTGTATGACTTATTTATGTTTTAGAGTTGTGTTGTGATATCTTCCCGTGAGTCCCTGATCTTGATCGTACACATTTGCGTGCATGATTAGTGTACGGTTGAATCGGGGGCGTCACACCTGACCATGGACATTGGATGTCGTTGATAACGGGATCACATCATTAGGAGAATGATGTGATGGCAAGACCCAATCCTAAGCCTAGCACAAGATCGTGTAGTTCGTCTGCTAAAGCTTTTCTAATGTCAAGTATCATTTCCTTAGACCATGAGATTGTGCAACTCCTGGATACCGTAGGAATGCTTTGGGTGTACCAAATGTCACAATGTAACTGCGTGGGTATAAAGGTGCACTACAGGTATCTCCGAAAGTGTCTGTTGGGTTGGCACGAATCGAGACTGGGATTTGTCACTCCGTGTAAACGGAGAGGTATCTCTGGGCCCACTCGGTAGGACATCATCATAATGTGCACAATGTGACCAAGGAGTTGATCACGGGATGATGTGTTACGGAACAAGTAAAGAGACTTGCCGGTAATGAGATTGAACAAGGTATCGGGATACCGACGATCGAATCTCGGGCAAGTACTATACCGGTAGACAAAGGGAATTGTATACGGGATTGATTGAATCCTTGACATCATGGTTCATCCGATGAGATCATCGTGGAACATGTGGGAGCCAACATGGGTATCCAGATCCCGCTGTTGGTTATTGGCCGGAGATATGTCTCAGTCATGACTGCATGGTTCCCGAGCCCGTAGGGTCTACACACTTAAGGTTCGATGACACTAGGGTTATAGGGAAAGCATGTACGCGGTTACCGAATGTTGTTCGGAGTCCCGGATGAGATCCCGGACGTCACGAGGAGTTCCGGAATGGTCCGGAGGTAAAGATTGATATATAGGAAGTGAGGATTTGGCCACCGGAAGTGTTCCGGGCATCACCAGTAATGTACCGGGACCACCGGAAGGGTCCGGGGGTCCACCGGGAGGGGCCACCAGCCCCAGAGGCTTGCATGGGCCAATAGTGGGAAGGGACCAGCCCCTAGGTGGGCTGGGGCGCCCCCCACCAAGGCCCAAGGCACCTCAAGAGAAGATGGGGGCAAACCCTAGGGCAGATAGGCCCTAAGGCCCACCCCAGGTGCGCCTCCCCCTCTCCCCCCTTTGGCCGCCACCCTAGATGGGATCTGGGGATGCCGCACCCCTTGGGGTGGGAACCCTAGAGGGGGCGCAGCCCCCTCCCCTCCCCCTATATATAGTTGAGATCTAGGGGCTTCCCAACACACGAGTTATTCTCTCCCAGGCGCAGCCATACCTCTCTCCCTCCTCGTCTCTCGTAGTGCTTGGCGAAGCCCTGCTGGAGTTCCACGCTCCTCCACCACCACCACGCCGTCGTGCTGCTGCTGGACGGAGTCTTCCCCAACTTCTAATTCTCCCCTTGCTGGATCAAGGCGTGGGAGACGTCACCGGTCTGCACGTGTGTTGAACGCGGAGGCGCCGTGGTTCGGCGCTTAGATCGGAATCAAGCGCGATCTGAATCGCTACGAGTACGACTCCTTCATCCGCGTTCTTGCAACGCTTCCGCTTAGCGATCTACAATGGTATGTAGATGCACTCCCCTTCCCCTCGGTGCTAGATTACTCCATAGATTGATCTTGGTGATGCGTAGAAAATTTTAAATTTCTGCTACGATCCCCAATATTCTGCGTGTGCAAAACTGGCTTGCACTCGTTGTAGATGGACGTAGAGCTTATCACACCCGATCATCACGTGGTGTCTGGGCACGACGAACTTTGGCAATGGTGCATACTCAGGGAGAACACTTTTATCTTGAAATTTAGTGAGAGATAATCTTATAATCCTACTGTCAATCAAAGCAAGATAAGATGCATAAAAGATAAACATCACATGCAATCAATATAAGTGATATGATATGGCCATCATCATCTTGTGCTTGTGGTCTCCATCTCCGAAGCACCGTCATGATCACCATCGTCACCGGCGCGACACCTTGATCTCCATCGTAGCGTTGTTGTCGTCTTGCCAACTATTGCTTCTACGACTATCGCTACCGATTAGTGATAAAGTAAAGCAATTACAAGGCGATTGCATTGCATACAATAAAGCGACAACCATATGGCTCCTGCCAGTTGCCGATAACTCGGTTACAAAACATGATCACCTCATAAAATAAAATATAGCATCATGCCTTGACCATATCACATCACAACATGCTCTGCAAAAACAAGTTAGACGTCCTCTACCTTGTTGTTGCAAGTTTTGCGTGGCTGCTACGGGCTGAGCAAGAACCGTTCTTACCTACGCATCAAAACCACAACGATAGTTCGTCAAGTTAGTGTTGTTTTAACCTTCTCAAGGACCGGGCGTAGCCACACTCGGTTCAACTAAAGTTGGAGAAACTGACACCCGCCAGCCACCTGTGTGCAAAGCACGTCGGTAGAACTAGTCTCGCGTAAGCGTACGCGTAATGTCGGTCCGAGCCGCTTCATCCAACAATACCCCGAACCAAAGTGTGACATGCTGGTAAGCAGTATGACTTGTATCGCCCACAACTCACCTGTGTTCTAGTCATGCATATAACATCAACGCATAAAACCTGGCTCTGATTCCACTGTTGGGGAATGTAGTAATTTCAAAAAAATTCCTACGCACACGCAAGATCATGGTGATGCATAGCAACGAGAGGGGAGAGTGTGTCCACGTACCCTCGTAGACCCAAAGTGGAAGCGTTAGCACAACGCGGTTGATGTAGTCATACGTCTTCACGATCCGACCGATCAAGCACCGAACGTACGTCACCTCCAAGTTCTGCACATGTTCAACTCAATGACGTCCCTCGAACTCCGATCTAGCCAAGATTTGAGGGAGAGTTCCATCAGCATGACGGCGTGGTGACGATGATGATGTTCTACCGACGCAGGGCTTCGCCTAAGCACCGCTATGATATTATCGAGGTGGATTATGGTGGAGGGGGGCACCGCACACGGCTAAGAGATCAAGAGATCAATTGTTGTGTCTATGGGGTGCCCCCCTCCTCCGTATATAAAGGGGGGAGGAGGAGAGGGCCGGCCAAGGGGAGAGGCGCGCCCTAGGAGGGGCAATCCTACTCCAAGTTGGTTTGCCCCCCTTTCCTATTCCAACTAGGAGAAGGGGGAAGGAGGAGGTGGAGAGAAGGAAGGAGAAGGGGGGCCGCCGCCCCCTTCCCTTTCCCAATTCGGATTGGGGAAGGGGGGGCCGCGCGCCACCTCTTGGCCTCCCTCTCTCCTTTCCAGAAAGCCCATAAGGCTTAATAGCTTCCCGGGGGGGGGGGTCCGGTAACCCCCGGTACTCCGATAACCTTCGGAACCATTCCGGTGTCCGAATATAGTCGTCCAATATATCAATCTTCATGTCTCGACCATTCCGAGACTCTCTTCATGTCCATGATCACATCCGGGACTCCGAACAACCTTTGGTACATCAAAACACATAAACTCATAATATAAATGTCATCGAACTTTAAGTGTGCGGACCCTACGGGTTCGAGAACTATGTAGACATGACCGAGAAACGTCTCCGGTCAATAACCAATAGCGGAACCTGGATGCTCATATTGGCTCCTACATATTCTACGAAGATCTTTATCGGTCAAACCGAATAACAACATACGTTGTTCCCTTTGTCATCGGTATGTTACTTGCCCGAGATTCGATCGTCGGTATCTCAATACCTAGTTCAACCTCGTTACCGGCAAGTCTCTTTACTCGTTCCGTAATACATCATCCCGCAACTAACTCATTAGTTGCAATGCTTGCAAGGCTTAAGTGATGTGCATTACCGAGTGGGCCCAGAGATACCTCTCCGACAATCGAAGTGACAAATCCTAATCTCAAAATACGCCAACCCAACAAGTACTTTCGGAGACCCCTATTGAGCACCTTTATAATCACCTAGTTACGTTGTGACGTTTGGTAGCACACAAAGTGTTCCTCCGGTAAACGGGAGTTGCATAATCTCAAAGTCATGAAGAAAGCAATAGCAACATACTAAACGATGAAGTGCTAAGCTAACGGAATGGGTCAAGTCAATCACATCATTCTCCTAATGATGTGATCCCATTAATCAAATGACAACTCTTTGTCTATGACTAGGAAACATAACCATCTTTGATTAACGAGCTAGTCAAGTAGAGGCATACTAGTGACACTCTGTTTGTCTATGTATTCACACATGTATCATGTTTCCGGTTAATACAATTCTAGCATGAATAATAAACATTTATCATGATATAAGGAAATAAATAATAACTTTATTATTGCCTCTAGGGCATATTTCCTTCATCATCATCATCCCCATACTTCACAAGAGAATCAGCCACAAGTTTGAACCCATAATTGAGAGTGGTAACTAGTGGATCTTGAAGAACTTTCACTACCTTGGCCTTCTTTTTTGGTGGTCCTTTGGGGTGAGAGGATTCAGCAACATTTGGTGATGTGTTCACCTCACCATTCTCCTCATCTTCCACATCAATAGAGAGTAGATCATTCCCAGACCTAGCATTCATCCCTGAAGCCGCGGTTGTCCCAAAGATGGTCGCCATAGCATGATAGTGTTCAATTGGGGTATTCAAGAAAGGGGCATCAGCTTTGCGTGCCTACAAAAAATGTGCAAGTGATTAGCATAATGTAGGCAGAAAATGGCATGATATCATTTCATAGCATTATAAGCTTACCATGCAATGACCCGCACAGTGTTCTTCGGCAAGCCTAATTGTGCAAGTATTTTCATCCCATAGAGCTCCACTTAAATTCTTCAAGATGACTACCCTTCCCCAAATCTTCCTCCACTTCTTGAGATGGTTTCGAACTTGTTCTCCAGTGACAGCAAGTTTGAACTGCTCATTCAGAACAGCAGCACATTGTCTATGATGTGCCTCCCTGAACCCACTAGAAGTCCTCTTTCCTTTAGCAACAAGGTCAGCCAAAAATCCTAGCATCATGTTGGTCATGGCAGGGGTCCATACAATGACCCCACTCTTTGCGGAGTTCCCACTTGCAGCGGTGACTTCAGTATTGTCCATTTCTGTCAAGACATCAAAAGATTGCAAAAAATGGATTATAGTTGAACAAATTCATGGTTTCAATATCATAGATGATGCAATTTGTCCAGCCATCAAAACAAACCAATAAAATGAACTAAAACTTTACAATTCATGGTTTCAATATCATAAATGATGCAGCCTATGGTCAGTTGCTTGTTGCCTTGTTGTTCGAATTGGTTGTGTGGTCCATGTCACTTCCGGTATAATAAATTCATCAATCCCTTGTGACAATGCATAATTACGAAGAACACAACAAGCTATAACAATGTCGACCTGCACCGGGAAAGTGAAGAAGGGTTTGGCATCCTCTAAAATTTGGAAACGCCTCTTGAGAGATCCAAAAGCCCTCACTACTGTGACCCGTAGAGATGAGTGCCTAAGGTTGAACAACTCCCTATCATTTTGGACTGGATTGTTGCCCCACTCATTCAAATGGTACCTCACACCATGAAAAGGTGGTAAGAACCCAGGCTTTGCTCCATAACCAGCATCAACTAGGTAGAACTTTCCTAAAAAAATAAAACAAAGATTGGTGACAATGGTTCTTGTAAGGCAATAACAAATGGACAATTTTCTATCTTGGGCAACTTCTTACCCGGTGGCACTTGTAAGCCTCTCTCACGCGTTAATGCATCAGCTAAAATAGTAGCATCATGTGCTGACCCTTCCAAATCAGGCAACACATATGTGAAGCGTAGGTCAAAATCTACCGCTGCCATCACATTTTGAGTGGTGAATGCCTTCCTACCCCGAAAGGAATGCTCCACATCTTTGGTAACACCTGCTCGCACATGTGTACCATCGATAGCTCCAATACAATCCTATATAGTGACAAGTATTAAATGGCATATCATATAGCCTTGATAACTAGCGAATAATTTCTGAATTTACCTTAAAATATGGGTCAAATCGATGATTTCCAGCAATTTTGGCAGGGGTCTCCAGTGATGGTGGCCTTATGTAATCATTACGAAGCTCGCCTATGGCATGAAGAGCCTTTCTAAAATAGATGCTAGTTGTGCCATATGATCTACAAAAAATGGCTGATATAACCCTATTCCAAACATTATGCCCAATTGTATGTAAAAACATCGCTAATTGTTGCTCCATGCTAAGATGTGGACTGTCTTCTAGCAACTCGCGATCCCTCAGTATGCCACACAAGAGAAAGAATGCAGCTCTTTCAAACCTTAACATGTTTTTACACAACACATCGCTTTGCCAAATTTTTTGGTCTAGATAATCAAATCTGGCCCGATCTCTTTCATGCATTGGGCCATATGTAATAAGTGATCTTCTCTTCCTTATTGAAGCTCGAACAATGACTGCTATTGCAGCAAGTGTGACAAAAACTGCGGCTCCCCTAACCATCCTTTTTCTTTTGTTCATCTTCTTGACCATCTACAAGTGATGCTTGCTATAAAAAAATTACAAATCACCATATATTGCAAAGACGTAGTGGAAAGAAGCAATTTGAACAAAAATATGGAATGAACAACACCAATTTGAGCAAAATAATGTACTGGACAACAACAATTTGAGGAAAAAATGTGCTGGACAACAGCATATACAAGGGGAGAGAAAGAGGGATTCGTACCTTGAGGAGAGGAGGGTTTGCTTCGCTCTGCCGCCGCGCCGGAGTAACACCTAGACCCTGCCTTCTTCCCCTTGTACCCTGCAGATCGAGAGAGAATGATATGAATAATTGAAAGTGCAACTATCCCTGGGTGGTTTTGGTAATTCCTAACAACATATAGCTCATTGAGCTAATGCTATTCCAAGATAAATATTTTAGGAAAGCTCAATGGTTGGCATGGCATGGATTAGAAAGTGGACCCTTCAAAATGCTAGGACAAAGGATTGGCTCAAGCTCAAAGCACAAGACTCTACATTTTCTATTTTAGTGATCCAAGATCACATTGAGTCTATAGGAAAAGCCAATACTATTAAGAAGGGATGAGGTGTTGCTTAATGAGGATCTTGCTCAAAATGCTTAGTGATATGCTCCAAAACCCTCCACTACTTTCTCATATCCACATATGTCCTAAACCAAAAAGTCCAACTCGGCCCCACCGATTCTGTCCATCTGGAGCCACCGAGTTCAGTTGACATAGCCACTGCCAGAAACCCTAATCAATTCGGTCTCACCGATAGGGATCTCGGTCTCACCGAGATGGGATTGCAAACTCTCTGTTTCCCTTCGTAACGTTTCGGTCAAACCGAGATGAGCGATCGGTCCCACCGAGATTGCAATGCAAACTCTCTGTTTCCCTTTCGTAACGTTTCGGTCCAACCGAGATGAGCGAATCGGTCCCACCGAGTTTGCCTGACCAACTCTCTGTTTGGCTATTACCAAAATCGGTCTCACCGAGTTTGTGTAATCGGTCTCACCGAGATTACGTTATGCCCTAACCCTAATGACATCGGTCCCACCGAGTTGACATGTCGGTCCCACCGAGAATCCTAACGTTCACATTTTGAACTAAATCGGTCCGACCGAGTTCTCTGAATCGGTCCCACCGAGTTTGGTGATTTGTGTGTAACGGTTAGATTTTGTGTGGAGGCTATATATACCCCTCCACCCACTCTTCATTCGTGGAGAGAGCCATCAGAACATGCCTACACTTCCAATACATATTTTCTGAGAGAGAACCACCTACACTTGTGTTGAGGTCAAGATATTCCATTCCAACCACATAAATCTTGATCTCTAGCCTTCCCCAAGTTGCTTTCCACTCAAATCTTCTTTCTACCAAATCCAATCCTATGAGAGAGAGTTGAGTGTTGGGGAGACTATCATTTGAAGCACAAGAGCAAGGAGTTCATCATCAACACACCATTTGTTACTTCTTGGAGAGTGGTGTCTCCTAGATTGGCTAGGTGTCACTTGGGAGCCTCCGACAAGATTGTGGAGTTGAACCAAGGAGTTTGTAAGGGCAAGGAGATCGCCTACTTCGTGAAGATCTACCCTAGTGAGGCAAGTCCTTCGTGGGCGACGGCCATGGTGGGATAGACAAGGTTGCTTCTTCGTGGACCCTTCGTGGGTGGAGCCCTCCGTGGACTCGCGCAACCGTTACCCTTCGTGGGTTGAAGTCTCCATCAACGTGGATGTACGATAGCACCACCTATCGGAACCACGGATAAAAAATCTCCGTGTCAACATTGCGTTTGCTCCCTCAATCTCATCCCTTTACCTTCATGTGCAATTGTTTTACATTCCGCTGCTATACTCTTAGAATTGCATGTGTAGGTTGATTGCTTGACTTGTGCTAAGTTGCTAAAATCTGCCAAGAACTAAAATTGGGAAAAGGCTAGATTTTTATTTGGTCAAGTAGTCTAATCACCCCCCTCTAGACATACTTTCGATCCTACAAGTGGTATCAGAGCTTTGGTCTCCATTTGCTTTGATTTCCATAGCTTTTGGTGGTCATAGCCTTGGTTTCACAACCTAGGAGAGTATGGCGTCTAGCGAGGGAAATTACCACCGTAGAGGTCCTTACTTTGATGGCACTAATTTTGCTAGTTGGAAGCATAAGATGAAAATGCATATTCTTGGACATAACCCCGCCGTTTGGGCTATTGTGTGTATTGGCTTGCAAGGTGAATTCTTTGATGGGAGAGAACCGAACCGTGAAGCTACCGCGGAAGAGTTGAAGATGCTACAATACAATGCTCAAGCTTGTGATATTCTCTTCAACGGATTGTGCCCCGAAGAATTCAACAAAATCAGCCGTCTTGAGAATGCAAAGGAAATTTGGGATACTTTGATTGATATGCACGAAGGTACCGACTCCGTCAAGGAATCCAAATTGGATGTGCTTCAAAGTCAACTTGACAAGTTCAAAATGAAGGATGGTGAAGGTGTCGCTGAAATGTACTCTAGGCTTGCTCTCATCACAAATGAGATTGCCGGCTTAGGAAGTGAAGAGATGACCGACAAATTCATCATCAAGAAGATCCTAAGAGCCTTGGATGGAAAATATGATACCGTGTGCACATTGATCCAAATGATGCCCAATTACAAAGATCTCAAGCCAACGGAAGTCATTGGAAGAATTGTTGCTCATGAGATGTCACTCAAGGATAAGGAAGAGCTTCACAAAAAGTCAAGTGGTTCTTACAAATCCTCATGTGATACTCCCACATCTTCAAGTGAGAAACAAAACTTCAATGAAGAATTGAGCCTAATGGTAAAGAACTTCAACAAGTTCTACAAGAGTAGAAGCAAAGAAAGAAGTTCCAAGTCAAGGTCCTACAATGACAAAAGATCTTCTAGTCGTGAGCGTAATTGCTACAATTGTGGAAGACCCGGACACTACTCCAATGAGTGTACGGCCCCCTACAAAAGACGAGAAGATTCTCCCAAAAGAAGAAGTAGAAGAGAAGAATCACCACCAAGAGAAAGGAGGAGTAGAGATGATCGTTATGAACGAAGACCCTCTCGGAGAAGCAAGGATTCGGAAAGAAAGGAAAAGTCATCAAGGAGCTACACAAAAAGAAGACATCAAGCTCATGTTGGTGAGTGGGTATCCGGCTCCGACTCCGACAATCACTCCGAAAGAAGTTATCATTCCAACTCCGAATATACTCCAGATGAAGGTGTTGCCGGTCTATCACTTGTGTCAACCAACTCCTATGACATATTTGACTCACCAAATGAAGGAATTCGAAGATGCTTCATGGCCAAAGGTCCAAAGGTAACACATCCCGAGTATGTTGATTTCAATAGTGATGAAGATGATTTGCTAGGTGATGATGATTTACTTGTTGACAACTCTAGTGATGAAACTATGATGAAACGTCAATTAATCATGCTAATCAAGATAAAACGAATGATGATGATAAGAAGGAGATTGAGCGTCTAACCAAAGAACTAAACACTCTTAAGTTAGCTCATGAAACTACCTTGGAAAATCATCGAGAACTTTTAAAGACTCATGATAAGCTACGCTTTGAAAAGCTCAACCTTGAGCAAGAGCATGAGTTTTTAAAGGCAATCAATGATGATCTTCGCAAGAAAAGTTCTTCTTACATTGCCAAGCGTTTACTCTTGTCTACTTACATGCCACAAGTTAAATCTAGCAACAAGAACAAGAAAGATTCTTCATCTAGTAGTAACAACAATCATGCTAAATCCAATGTTGATGCTTCTAGTAGTTCTCTTGATTCCACTAATGATTCTCTTAGCCAAGTTACACTTGAGCAAGAAAATAGCTTATTGAAGGGAATCATAGAGAAAGGTGTTTACAAGAGTCTTGCCGGAAGTAAGCAATTTGAGGAAATTGTGCGCAAGCAAGGAAGACACCGGAAGAATCAAGGTGTTGGTTTTGAACGAAAGTTCAATGCCAATGGAGTTGAGTGGGAAGAAGATCAATACCCCAAGACGAAGTTTGTTCCTCAACAAGAGAAGTATGATCCTACTTCTTTCAAAGGGACACAAGCTCAAGATGATCTTCCACCACAAGACCACAAGCAAAAAGGCAAGGATAAGCTTCAAGAGGAAATTGATGCATTTGAAGAAGCACCTAAGGCCTTGGTCAAGTGGGTTCCCAAGACTACATCAAGTTCCACTTCATCAAGTACAACTACGACTCCAAGGATTCCCATCAAGATGGTGTGGATCCAGAAGAAGAAGAACTAGAGAGTTCTTGAGGGTGACTCCGCCAACATACTTCACTCCTATCATTTTGGCAAGGACAAGTGCAAACAACTTCCATATCTTGCACTAGTTCAAGGAGTCACAAACCCTCTTGTTGGTAAGACAAGGGACAAGGTAACCTAATGCTTTCATGGACATCATCTTGTGTATGCATCACTCTATGTCTATGGATATCCTTGTTTGTTCCTTGTGGGACTAACCCGTGTAGGTATTGAAAGTGCAACTCACTCCAAAGGATTGCTCCAAATGATCTACATCAACATTGAGCATCTACATCTTCAACACCTACATGAAGTCATCATCGACAAAACCCAAGGTTAGTTCATTCCCTTTAGGGGGAATATCACATCTAGGGGGAGCTTTACTCAAATCAATGAGCTAAAGCAACTCTAATGGTGTGAACACAACAATGCTTTATGTAAAAGTGGTAACCCCACTTGTGCTTAAACGATGAGTATGACCTATGATCAAATGTTCTCATTTGACTCCTAAGTCAATATACTCATATATAGATGACCTAGTCATCGCCAATTGCTTGATAGATGCTAGAATGTTTGTGCATGCTTTGACACATATTTCATTTGCCATTTTATTGTGTGAGCATGTTGGATGCATATTTTACTCATTCGAGGACATCCATTTGTTGCTATGATTGTTTGGCTCTTTCTCTTTTGCCAAATGGATGGACAAGAATGCCTAAGAACACCCTCTAGCTATCTATGCTTTTCTCGTCTCAAACTCTATTCATGCTACATCACAAAGTTTGATCAAGTCAGATTCGAACCACTCTGTGTGAGGAGCACTCGGAGATCACGATTCGTCATAGAGTTAAACCTCCAAAATCTCTTTGTGCATCTCGGTCTGACCGATTCATCCTTTTCGGTCCTACCGAGTCACCAAGTTGATCTAGGGTTTTCAATCTCGGTGCAACCGATTAGAACCTTTCGGTCACACCGAGTTGCAGTAACTGCTTGCAGTTTTGCATCTCGGTGCCACCGAGTCATTCCACTTGGTCACACCGACAGGGTCAGGTTATATATACCGCTGGGTCAAAATTTGGAAATTTCTCCGAACCCCTTCGCCCGCGCGTAACCTACTCTGCCTCCTCTGGTCTCCGGATCATCCTCTCGTCGCCAGCGACCTCGCGCCGCTGGTCTCCGCCACCGTCAACGGAAATCTTCTCCGCCGTTGCCGCTGTAGCAAGTTTGTCGCCGCACTAGGGTACAGACTTGATCATTGTGCTAATCTTTAACTCCGATTCCTAGCACATTGCTTTGCCATGTTTCTTGCCATAATTGAAATCATCCTGTCCAGCGAAAACGTCCCGTAGATTAGTTTTGATTTGAAAATTTAGGGTTAGGTCTCCGCCGAATTCATCTCGGACCGACCGAGTTGTAGAAATCGGTCTCATCGATTTTGGCTTAGGTCAGAGCACACGCATTTTCGGTCCTACCGAAAATTGCAAATCGGTGTGACCGAGTTCGATTCTCTGTGAAACCCTAGCAGTCTCGGTGCCACCGAACTGTGACTCGGTCTGACCGAGTTCACTAGTTCAGGTTCCAAAAGCTGCTTCGGTATCACCGAGTTTACAAATCGGTAGATCCGAAATGCTTTCTGTGAAGAACTAAAACTAAGTTTTTAAGTCATCTGTTTTGCAAAAACTCTTGTACTTTGTGATCCTCATCTACTCTACCTCATCTATAACCTATTCACAGGCTCTTCTGACAGTTTGCTTGCAAGATGTCTGACCAAAGTGATAGCCAAAACAAGTCAGAGGAACAGGTTCAGTTAAGGGAGGGCACTAGTCCCTCTAGCAGCTATGATGATGGCAGCAGGAGCACTCCAAGCAACTTGCCAAAGGCTGCTACCAGAACAAGGAAGAAGAGAACTTCTGATTCAGAGGATGAAGACTATGTGGATGTTGAAGATGAAGCCACTTCCAAGAAGAAAGTGCTGAAGAAAGAATATGGCACAGCTGCTGCAACAAAGCCTGGTCTGAAAACTAAAATGCCTGCAAGAAGACAACCCATGTCTAAGCCAAGGAAAGTTGCCACCGATGAAACTATGAAGTTCACCATTGAGTCTGAAGAAGAGGCAACTGGAGAAGATAAGAAGAAGAAGAGGGCCAGAACCACTACTGCCAGAGTTCTTGGCAAGCCCTCAATGAGGAAAGATTCTGAAGAAGAGGAAGAGAAGAGGATGCAGCACCAGCACCCAAAGCTCAAAAGCTCATGGGAGATGCAATCAGATCAGGGGCTGCTCCATCTAAGCCCAAAACTGCTCCTAAGACTGTTGCTCCAGCTCCAAAGCTAAAACCCAAGAGGAGCACCAGGAACATCCCTGCTGAGGAGAAGAACAAGGCCCCAGTGCCTCAGGCTGCTGAAGAAGAAGAGAAGATGATTCTGTTATTTTGAGGAAGCTGAAGCCCAAGATCCCTGATCACAATGATGCACACCCAGTTGCAGAGAACATGAAAATCAGGAAGGATTCAGGATGGAGGCTATGGAGAGAATCTGATCCATATGCCACCAGGAGAAGGACTGCTGTGGACTACAGATTCCACACTAAGGAACAGCAGGACTTCTATGAGACTGTTTTACTTGACAAGAAGCCCATAGTGTGTGACATGAGATGGGTTGATTGGAAATTCATCAAGGAGAATGAGGATCACTTCCCTGGTGTATATGACAGCTTCAAGGCATGTGGAGTTGATGAGTTTGTGGCTCAAAACTTCACCAAGTGGAATGATGAGCTCATTATGCAATTTTACTCCACTGCACACTTCTATCCAGATGGAAGGATTGTGTGGATGTCTGAGGGTACTAGGTACCAGTCTACAGTTGAAGAATGGGCAAAACTCATAAATGCTCCTGAGGAACATGAGGATGACTTGGATGTCTATGCCAAGAAGAAGAAAGACCACAACTCTATGGCCAATATGTACAAAGAGATCCCTGATGATGCTTTGGACACACATAAGTTTGGATCTGTACACTATTTGTTGTCTGGTCTGCCTACAATCAATTGGATTCTGAGGCACACACTTCTTCCCAAGTCAGGTGATCACAAGATGATCAGAGGACATGCTATCAACTTGCTGCACATATTTGATGTCCCACAGAAGTTCAAGGTTATGAGCCTGATTGTGGAAACAATCAAGAGGACTGCAGCTGATCAGAAGAGAAGTTGTGGATATGCCCCACACATCCAGGAGCTCATCAACTCAAAGATGGGCAAGGCAAGTACATCTTGGACAAGGAGCATCTACCCATCTATCCTGAATTTGAGGACAACACAGTTGTCATGACTGAGAATGAACCATCATCTGTGCAAGCACAAGAGAAGAAAGCCAAAGCTAAAGCTGAGAAGGCTGCAAAGATGCCAACTATGGAAGAGGCATCTCAGGTCTTCTTGAAGAGCAAGCAAGACCAGCTTGGATATCTGATCCAATCCACTCTGAGGATTGAGCAGGGCCTGGCCACCCTGACCAAGAACCAGGAGAGCTTGGAAAGGATTGTTGAGACAAAATTCTATGACCTTGATGTCAAGATCACAGAGATCCAAACTGCAGTTGAGCAACTTCAGGAGGAAGCAGAGGAGAAGAAGGGCAAGTCTACCACAGATGCATTTGCTAGAGTGCCCAGAGGACAGAGATCTGCTGCAGTGCCAGTGACAGACACTAGAGCTACAGCATCAGCACCAGCAGCTACAGCTCCAGTTCCAACTCCAGCAGCTACTCCACCAGCTCCAGCCACTTCATCAGAAGCTTTCGTCCTTGGCGTTCTCTCAACACCACCTCCCGAAGATCAAGCCTGAGAGTCGTTTAGCACTATGCATTTTCAAACTTTTTGGTAACTTGTTGCCAAAGGGGGAGAAAAATGTATAGATCATAGGCTTCGAGAGAGAGAGAGTGTTGGTTTTTATCTCTCTTTGCACTCTTTTTGGTTGGTTTGAAACTTTATGCGTGCTTGTGTGATACTACTTTATGTCCTTGTGAGATACTTATTTGGTCAAGTGTTTGATCATATGCTACCCTTAATGCTTGTTGGTTAATGCTATCTTTCATATCCTATTATGATCATTCACTTTGCTTGGTGATGAGTGCATGCTTTTAATCTCTATCATTTTGAGCGCTCCACCAAGATGTATGTGACATGGAAGAGTAACCCATGATCCTAATCGATTGTGCATTTGCATTCAAAAGCAAATCTTAAATAATGCACAAATTTAGGGGGAGCTCTTGCTTATCACATACTTCTCAAAGCGACGATGTTTTTCAATCTTATTTATCATTTGTCGAAGCTTTGATCTATATGTTGTCATCAATTACCAAAAAGGGGGAGATTGAAAGTGCAACTATCCCTGGGTGGTTTTGGTAATTCCTAACAACATATAGCTCATTGAGCTAATGCTATTCCAAGATAAATATTTCAGGAAAGCTCAATGTTTGGCATGGCATGGATTAGAAAGTGGACCCTTCAAAATGCTAAGGACAAAGGATTGGCTCAAGCTCAAAGCACAAGACTCTACATTTTCTATTTTAGTGATCCAAGATCACATTGAGTCTATAGGAAAAGCCAATACTATTAAGAAGGGATGAGGTGTTGCTTAATGAGGATCTTGCTCAAAATGCTTAGTGATATGCTCCAAAACCCTCCACTACTTTCTCATATCCACATATGTCCTAAACCAAAAAGTCCAACTCGGCCCCACCGATTCTTTCCATCCGGAGCCACCGAGTTCAGTTGACATAGCCACTGCCAGAAACCCTAATCAATTCGGTCTCACCGATAGGGATCTCGGTCTCACCGAGATGGGATTGCAAACTCTCTGTTTCCCTTCGTAACGTTTCGGTCAAACCGAGATGAGCGATCGGTCCCACCGAGATTGCAATGCAAACTCTCTGTTTCCCTTTCGTAACGTTTCGGTCCAACCGAGATGAGCGAATCGGTCCCACCGAGTTTGCCTGACCAACTCTCTGTTTGGCTATTACCAAAATCGGTCTCACCGAGTTTGTGTAATCGGTCTCACCGAGATTACGTTATGCCCTAACCCTAATGACATCGGTCCCACCGAGTTGACATGTCGGTCCCACCGAGAATCCTAACGTTCACATTTTGAACTAAATCGGTCCGACCGAGTTCTCTGAATCGGTCCCACCGAGTTTGGTGATTTGTGTGTAACGGTTAGATTTTGTGTGGAGGCTATATATACCCCTCCACCCACTCTTCATTCGTGGAGAGAGCCATCAGAACATGCCTACACTTCCAATACATATTTTCTGAGAGAGAACCACCTACACTTGTGTTGAGGTCAAGATATTCCATTCCAACCACATAAATCTTGATCTCTAGCCTTCCCCAAGTTGCTTTCCACTCAAATCTTCTTTCTACCAAATCCAATCCTATGAGAGAGAGTTGAGTGTTGGGGAGACTATCATTTGAAGCACAAGAGCAAGGAGTTCATCATCAACACACCATTTGTTACTTCTTGGAGAGTGGTGTCTCCTAGATTGGCTAGGTGTCACTTGGGAGCCTCCGACAAGATTGTGGAGTTGAACCAAGGAGTTTGTAAGGGCAAGGAGATCGCCTACTTCGTGAAGATCTACCCTAGTGAGGCAAGTCCTTCGTGGGCGACGGCCATGGTGGGATAGACAAGGTTGCTTCTTCGTGGACCCTTCGTGGGTGGAGCCCTCCGTGGACTCGCGCAACCGTTACCCTTCATGGGATGAAGTCTCCATCAACGTGGATGTACGATAGCACCACCTATCGGAACCACGGATAAAAAATCTCCGTGTCAACATTGCGTTTGCTCCCTCAATCTCATCCCTTTACCTTCATGTGCAATTGTTTTACATTCCGCTGCTATACTCTTAGAATTGCATGTGTAGGTTGATTGCTTGACTTGTGATAAGTTGCTAAAATCTGCCAAGAACTAAAATTGGGAAAAGGCTAGATTTTTATTTGGTCAAGTAGTCTAATCACCACCCTCTAGACATACTTTCGATCCTACAATAAGCCATCCTCGGAGATCGAAGGAATAGAAGGCTGGATCGAGGAAGAGATCCATGGCGCAGGAGATGGATAGAGGGAGAGGGCCGGCGGCGCAAGATCTGGTGCAAGGGAGAGGGCCGGCGACGCAGCAGAGAGAGAGGGAGAGGGCCGACGACGCAGCAGAGAGCGATGGAGAGGGTCGGCGGCGTAGCAGAGAGGGAGGGAGAGGGCCGGTAACGCACCTGAGTGGGAGGAAGGAGTAGGTCGAGCGGCACACAGGAGAGGAACGATAGGGTTGCGGGAGAGGAGGGAGCTCGTTCCCTGTGATTCCGTCGATTTGGAGGTCTCAGCGCATTCCGCATCTTCGACGAATATTCGCTAATCGGAGACGAGTGGGTTCTATTCCAGTTGGCCTACCAAACGCTGGAACGAGGCCTAGTAATGGGTCCGACCCATGACATTCTGGCCCATGACTGCAACCAAACACACCCTAAACTACTTTAAAATAGACGGCCACATGTCATGGGGTACAACTAAACTAAACATAAAATAGTCTAACTAGGGGGGGTGTTTTAATTGGGGATTAGCCCCTAATCTAGAGAGAGAGATGGCCGGCCCGTACGTGAAGTGGCCTTGGGCCATGGCTGGGGAGGACGTACGCTCGACTTGGCCACGGACGAGCGCGGCCAGAGGAGGTGCAGGGCGAGGGTGGTGCGCCGGCTGGCCGAGGTGGGAGCAGGCGAGGCACACGGCCAGGGCACCGGCGCGGCTGTACGCAGATAGCAGCAGACAGCAGCGGTCGCAGGGAACAACGAGCAGCAGCAGCGGCACTGGAGGCCGCGGCAGCAGCAGCCGAGGGCAGCGGGCAAGTGCAGCAGCAGGGCCGTCGGCAGAGCAACGCGCGGCTGGCGAAGGCGGCTCCCGGGGCAGCCACAAGCGGCAGCAGGAGCAGCGCCGCAACAAAGCATCAGCAACAGTTCATGCGCGTACATGGAGCTCTGGCCACGGTCGCGGGACGGCGTCAGGTGCAGCAGGGCGCGCGCGGATGGGGACGGCTCCGGCCAGGGCGGGCGACGACCGGTGAGCGGGCGGCGCACGCGCGGACGACGAGCAGGGGGCCAACACGACGCGCATCGACGGCAGCCGCGGCAATAGCAGAAGGTAGCAGCGAGTGGGGCATGCAGGCCTGAGGCAGAGGCGGGATGAGGCAACAGCGGCGGTGGCTAGCGACGGCAAGCGGCAGCAGTAGTAGAGCAGCATCGGCACGCAGGAGCAACAGCTAGAGGCAAAGCAGAGAGCGTGTGTGCGCGGACGAGTTCCGGCCATGGTGAGTGGCAGCGCGCGTGGGGCGGCATCTACGTTGATGGATTCAAAGGGGAAACAGGGGGAGCTTTGAGAGGAGCTCACCGCGGAGCGCGGCCGTGCTTGGGGAAGGCCGGAGTGGTCGGAGCAGAGTAGTTGGGCGGTGGCCCGCCGGCGACTAAAGAGGAAGGAGCGCTAGATCCCGGCGATGTAGAGGCGCCCAGCTCAAGCCATTCAGTGTAGTCGAAGCAGAGGAGCGAGCCGGAGCTTGCGGACATGTCGGGATGGTGCGGGCTGGCTAGTGGCCGTGGGATCGACGCGGTGACGGTGATGGAAGCGCTTGTCGTCGAACAAAGGACAGGATCGAGCGAGAGGAGAACAAGTGCGGCCTAGGGTTTGTCCAAGGGAAGTGCTCGGGGTCAAGTAGGATGCCGGGAGGGGTCAGATGGCCGCCACACAAGTGGCCATGACCGGCGGATGGCCGGATGGCCGCCAAGGCCATGCTGCCTCCCCTCTGTACAGTAAAGAGGTAGGGGAGAGGCTGGTGGTGGGCTTGGGCTACATTGTTCATACGGGCCAAAGTGCACGTCAGCACTTTCTCATTTTCTTTTTCTGTCTAACCTTTTGTCTCAGTTTTCTATTTATGTTTGGCACTAAATGATATTAGATCTACAAGGTACTGCACCTATAATTCAAATACAACATTTTGGGTGCTACACACAAGGTTCCATTTTATTTTTGTGTTAGACCACTTATTAAATTCCTAGGAATTTATATGTGAGTCAAATGAAATTGGTTTTGGCATGAAGACAATCAGGGGAACTTATAGATTTATTCAAACATTTTTTTTACCTTGAAGAAATAATTATTTTGACTTTATTTTAAGTTTGAAAATGTCTTTGATTTTTACCAAGAGGAAATTTGGCTTAGCTAATAATGATGACACGGCACCATTAGCATGGGTTTACTGTAGCTTGACATCAGGGGTGTTACAAAGTTACTCCTTTATGAAATCGGCAAATAGTAGCACAATACCAAATTACCAATACATATGACAAGCACAATAATCAGGATAAAGACCAATACCAACCTGTGTGAGGTAGCATATCAATTACTATTTCCTTTAACTGGAACCGAGATAAGCCAAGCGGCTGACAACAAAGGAAGGAAGCAAGCCCAGATTAGCGACTGACAGGAAAGGAAGGAAGTTGTCGAGGCAATGAAGCACCCAAAGTTTTTGTGCAGTTCCACCAAAATCGAGCATCCCTGTTGGCACATATATTGAGAGACTGAGATTACTGTAATAGTGGGACTAGTTGATGAAACATACACTAACAAATAGAAGCACCCTCATTATCTTAATGGGTAAAGTTAGCAACATAGTAGTCTTGCTTAAAGAGAGGTATTAGTTGATTTAATCAGTGCCAATTAGCTCAACACCCAAAGCATTGCCAGGTATCATAGGTTGCAAAACTTTAACATGCAAAGATAAAGGAGTTTCTCATGAAAGTAACACGATACAAATAGAGATGACAACAAACTAATATGGATGAAGGCCTTAGGCCAGTACCAACCTGAGCAAAAAAGCTTATTCATGTAGTCCCAGAAGTGGTGATAAAGCACTCACTGGAATCACTCAATAGTATATATTTTTGTGCACTTCAAATGTATGGTTGAAATCACTCTTGTTTACCAGTGCTAAGATTATATCGAAAGATTATCAAGAATTTCCAGCAGAGTTAAAGCACTGGCTGGGATACAATTCATTGTATTGTCTTGTGTAGTTCCACTAAAATGTATGATTGGCACAACATGATCCCTGTTTGCACAAGTAGGAACAAGGTGAAACCTTCATTAGCTTAGTGAGAAAGGATAGAAAGACATTAGCATATTACTCTAACAGTAGCATATCGTCTCACATGTAAGGTAGACATTGTCGGAGCCCTTGAATGGCCTCGACTGAGGCCTCTGGCTTCAGCAAGCTCACCTTGGCATTGTTTATTCTTCTTCTTCTTCTTCCTCTTCATTCTCTGTTTCTCTTTCTCCTCACCAGTTGGTGAAACCAAGTACATGATTGGCCTTCTATTTTAGAATTGGTTCTGTCAGTGAGGGAGTACAAGTGTGCTAGTAAACAATAGCATTATTTTCTCATGGCAGTCGCAAAATAGAGATGAACACATGCATTAAATATCATTCTTACCTAAAGGAAGGTTATGGTGCCAATATGGATGACGAGGATAGGAACGCAGACCTCCCTTTGTGCAGTTCCACCGAAATGAACCAACTGTTCCATTCTGACATTCCAAATAAACAACACAAAAGTCACTTCTTTTCAGAAGTGTTTTGTCCAGTGCACCAAAAGGTCACAACAGTAACCAGGTGAAATGGATATCCCTGTTTGCACAAAAAGCTACAGAGGAAACAGTCAGAGTCTCAAACAATTACAGGCAAAAACATTTGGCTAAACTTGTCATGGCTTATAACAGTGGCATGGCTTCATTTTACCAGGGGCATTAGATTAAGAACAACTAAATATTTGGTATAAGGGCATGGGACGGTGGGTACACCAGCAGTCCAGCACCATGTACCTAAACCGGGGCATAAAGTGGTGATTCAGAGTTTGTTGCCCCGAGAAACAAACATCCAAGAAACATATCTGGATTGGTCCCATTTTTGTTCACTCTAGCCACCTACTCCTATGTTTTTTTGGAAATCGAGGCATTCCCCTGGCCTCTGCATCATAATGATGCATGCAGCCATCTTATGTGTGGATAGCAAATCTAGTCCTGGTCATACCACTGTGTACAATGTTTCCCCTATATTTCCATTTTCGACCAAGAGACCGGTTGGATGACCAGTCTATACTACTTTCACCCCCTATCCTTCCTGTTTGTACCAAGTCCGATGTACATACTAAATTGCCCCACCCCCACTTTATTTCTTGTTTGAACCAAGTACAAGATACGACTCCATGAAGTAGCTTTACCTCTAACAATAGAAGAAAAAAAATATGTGTCGTAGGACCATCCGATCGAGAGGGGCTGAGAGGTAGAAAATGATGCACATGCAGCGACGTCGCGAGCTGGGGAAGTAGAGCTAGGGCGGTTTCAAAGGAAGATATATCTGAAGGTCGTCGGCATGTGGATAGGTGGGCGGCGGGAGGCTGGATCCACCCACACTAGGGCAATGACGAAGGGTTCGAAGGACCTCCCGCGCCGGCGCTCGTCCAGAGATAACGGTGCGCCCGGCAGTGGGTCTCCTCCCTCGCTGTTGACGACGGCCTAAATGCTGCCCCTCCGCCCCTTCACCGGCGGAGGGGCATATGCCAGGATCTGTAACCAGCAGTGAGGATAGAAAGACAATGTTTTTGAAGGGAGAAAGACAGTGTTTCCACCGCTATCTTGTTTAGATCTGGAGAGGATGAGAGTGTGTGAATAGAGCAACCCTAGCAAGCAAGCGCGGAGGCTCCGGCCTATATATACGTAGTGGGGTAGTTTTCCTTTTTCACTCCATCAAAACAATCGTTTAAAATTGTGTACGTGCCAAGTCGCCGTTTTTTTAGCTGTTGATTGTTTTTTGAGATAGCCACCCGCTTATTCCAAGTGGTGTTACGGTGTGCCAGGTCGCACTTTGTATCGTTCAAGTCTGGTACAAGACCCTCCATTAAATGAACAACCACCCCCTTGTAAAATTTGTGAACAAGCCCACAGCTAAAACTATCGGAAATGTGGGCTGCCCCAACATGCATTATTATTTATATTTTCTATGTGGGAGTATCCTCAAAACAAAATGTGAGAGTACAATATGTATTGGGCCCCTTTGTAATTGGTGCTAAATTTTGACCAAAGATTTAACTGACAAAATGTTAGTGCATGTTAACAAACATTATATCGTTTGATTCGTATTTGAACATAGTTTTCAATTATGTATTTTTTTGTGACATGCATGAACATTTGGTTAGTTAAATTTATAGTCAAAATTTGGCAAGGTGCATTAAATCAACACATGCAAGTATCAAAAGGAGAGCCACGGCATTGCATGCATGCGTTGTAATTAATGCATCGGTAAATGCAAATTATTGAAATATATCGAGTGCAATGCTTTGATGTGTCGCATCAACTCATACAATAAGTTTGATTACTACAATGCCCTCTCACCTTAACCGCACCTGCCTTTGGCTGCATGACAGGTGGGCCACCCACCCGTTGGGCCCACCTGTCATACATGCAAAGGAAGGAGCAGTAAGTCAATGAAGCTGCATCCCTCCCTCGCCCATGAGTGTGGTGGCTGGCAGGACTAGGAGAAGCTTTCGTTCGCTACACGCTCTCCCTCCCGCACGCGGTGGACATGCCGTAGTTCAATCGGTGTCAGATGGACAGAAGCTTACTGTAGTACTCCTCCACTGCAGTAGTACTCCATCATTGTTCGACTTCCCGAAGAGGCGAAGAGCCAAGCGCAGCCTGGACGCTCATGTGGAAGTTTCATGTGTAGAGTAGTCTAGGATAGCGTGTGCCGTGCCTGTAAGCTTAAAATCGTTGGGGTCGGCTCCATGCTTTTTTTGATTAAAATAATCTTTTGGCCCTACCTGTCATCCTGGTGATTATAGTTTGCATGCTCATCTGGTCAAGACAGGAATATATATTTTAATTTGTGGTGGAGTAAATGTTAGAGGTTGCAGCAAATGGAGTATTGTACACTGCGGGTCTTTCAGCCAAGTTTAGAGGCAACCATGTGGGGCCAGTGCTATGATGTGTCACGTCAACTCATACAACAAGGAGAAACTTGATTTTACTACTACACGCCTTCTCCCTCGCCCATGCGCGTGGTGGCTCATAGACGAGGACATGCTTTTGCTTAGGCTGGTCGCAATGGAATACTAGTATCATGCATATGATACTAGTGTATGATACTACACATCCGTAGTGCATAGTATCATATGTTAGTATCATCGATGACTTCATTTATTTGCATGCATGACACATAGTAGCACAATATTTAATATGATACGGTATCATGATATGATACTCAACCCTCTCTTTCTTTGTTTACTTCTATGCCACCTCATCAAATTTGCTTAGTTGTCATGCATGATACTCCCCCGTTCCTAAATAATTGTCTTTTTAGATATTTCAAATGGACTACCACATACGGATGTATATATATACATATTTTAGATTGTAGATTCACTCATTTTCCTCCCTATGCAGTCACTTGTTGAAATCTCTAGAAAGACAAATATTTAGGAATGGAGGGAGTACTGCCTATGATACTCCCATTAAAACTAGCCTTATAGAGTACTACAACAAGCTATCCCTCCCGCACGCGGTGGACAGACATGCAGCAGTGGATTCGATACTGTAGTAGTAGTAGTAACATCTTTGTTCGTCTTCTCGAAGAGGCGAAGAGCCAAGCGCAACCCAAACATGGCTGTTCCGAACGCTCGCCATAGTGTGTTTGGTTGCATTCTCATCTCAGCATAGTTGTCCCCTCTTCGTGCATGCTCATCCCAGCACCCCTCTTCATGCATTCTCTTCTCATGCATGCTCCTAGTGTATTTGTGTTAAGCTAGTGTAGACTCATGCACCCTTCGTACACCCTACCAAACACCCAAAAGAGGGTCGAGAAGGGCTTGGAGCATGCATATAGCCAGGCTCTTGCATGAGACAAAATTGCTATTTGAGCCCACTATTGTAGTACTACTTGCTAGTATAGCCCTGTAAACCGGAAAGGAGTATTTGCCTTTCTAGAGATTTCAACAAGTGACTAGACTACACCCTAAATGAGTAGTACTAGAGCACAATGAGTTAATCTACACCGTAAATAAATGCGTAGTTCTCTCGTTTTTCTCTCCGCCTTGGTCGCGGTGCACAATATTGAGTACTCCTATATGACTAGCACTCTATCTACATGCGGGACATCAAAGCATCCGGGCCCGCGTGCCATCCACCAAATCACAGCGAGGTGCTATAGTCGAGACTCACCGGTCACCCCGGTGTGGCCGTCATGACCCATCATATCACAAAACCCACACCTTTACCAGCAGTGGTAAAGTGGCCTCGAAGTGGCCTCGAAGTTGGACTGGATGAAGCAACCATCATTTCACTAGAATGCTCGTTGAAGCCCTTTCTCCCCTTTCTTGAAGAAAACCTCACTCCAGGCTACTCACTTCTGCCATTTTTCTTCTGTACCGATGAAGGAAAGGTGGGAGAATTAGTGATGCTACTATATTTTCATTCCAAGAATCTTCTTTTTGCGAAGCACCGACCGATTCTCATAGCCTATTCTTTTCCCGTTTTCATTGCGATTGTGGTTTCTTTTCGATTGCTTTTTGTTTGTCAGTTCATTGATGGATCCTGGAGCACTAGGCAAAGAGTTGCCGGCGGACAACCCACTGGAGACAGCGCTCTCCAGGAAGCGAGCACCGACCAACGAGTTGACCATGTTGGCGGGCCAACCCATGGAGACGAAGAACTCCAAGAAACAAGCACTGGCCACAGAATTGACGACGTTGGCGGACGAACTCCTCAAAGAAAGTTGGAAGAACAGCAAGGGCCCCACCGTGCCTACCCCAGAAACTCTAATGGCCACCTATGCGAGGCTCAAGGCCAAGTTTGAGGAGATAGTCGCCGTTGAGAAGCACTATTCCCCTGGCAAGGTGATGGTCCCCATATAGGACGAGGAGATGGCCCCCGGAGGGATGGGATCCCCCGGTGAGCTGCACAAGGTAAAAAATAATGGCTTACCATAGTTGTGGTTTTTGATTATTTGCAATGTGCTTGCTAATATGTTAGGTTGTGCAGGTGTCGGTGGACGTCCTTGATGATTCCGATGTCGCCGACTGTCCTGTGGACAACGCCCCAGAGATCGTTTTCGATGTCGCGGTCCGTCCTGTTGACATCGCCCCGGAGATCGATTCCGATGCTGCTGTTCATCCTATGGACTTCACCCCAGAGATCGATTCCGATGTCACGGTGGACATCGCCCCAGAGATCGATTCCCATGCCGATGTACGTGCTGTGGTCATTGCCCGAGAGATCGATGACAAGAAATAGTTGGTCGCGCTAATCCTTCAGGGTAGTTTGCATTGTGTTTAATTACCAGAATGATGCGTGTTATCAAACCATCTTAGGGCTAGTGCACTATCTTGTGTGGGTGGTACTTGCTACTTTTGTTTGATAGTGAATCATGCGAACCCTCTCTGAGTTATGGAAATAGATGTATCCTCACCAGCTTTTGATGTAATATTAGGCATGCTTAGATGTAAGTTTGAAATGTTTATCATATCAGCAGGGCTTGTTTGATGATTCGTGGTGTTAGTAGGCTAGCTACTGTGCGAGCTATAGTACATGCAAAACACGGAAGCAAAACACTCACCGAAGAGAAACGTTGGGGCTGATGAGCTCGTGGTACACTTATACTGATCCGTCGTCGATCGGCCAATAGCCCAAGCTCCTAAAATTGTAGGCTTAGCGATCGATCAGACAATAGTCGACACGGATACATTCAGGCTCGTTTGGTTCATAGGATAGGAAAATCGTAGCAAAAGTACAGAGACGTACGACACAAAATCATAGCAGTACAGAGACGTACTCCCCCCGTTCGAAAATAGATGAGTCAACTTTGCACTACTAACTTTGAAACAGAGGGAGTACAAATCCTAGGTGGGCTAGTTTGGCCTAGTGGGTTTCAGTGATATGACATGGTATAGTGTCGTCCAGTCTTCGCGTGTGGTAGCAGTACTGTGGGTACAGTAAGTTTTCTTGAAGAAGCGGAATTCAACGAAGTCATGATGGTTCCTTCGTCCGACCAACTTACAGTGGGAAAGGTTGGGCCTGGGCTACAACCGGGGTGGACCAGGATAATTTTGTGCATGGCAGGTGGACCAGGATGGTCGACGTCCCACATGTCGGCGAATGAAAGTATTCTTTCTGATATAGTGGACGAGCAACGAGTATTCATTGTTTATTTTTGATGAAACCTATTGTGTCCACTGTTACGACGGAGGAGTGTGAAACACGGCAGCCCAGTGAACTTGGCATGTGCACCACTCCCTCCTTCCTCATGTAATACTACCATAGTGTTGACTATAAGGTTGGCTATAAGGTTACAACTTTTTCTCACTTTCTCTCTATCTATTTCCTCTCAAATGTTTTTTACCTTTCTTTTTTAGACACAATTGTTTTTATGCCTCTTTTTTTAGAATTAGTTTTTTTATACCTAGGAGCACGTGTAGAGACGGGCTCCTGCAGATCCCACTCCTTGACTTTGTGAATGCCTCTCTCTCCTCCACATAAGCGGGCTTAGGGCATGTACAATGGTTCTATTTTAGGGATGCCACATAGGATAAATGATGAGGTGGAGGAAAGAGAAATCATAAGAAAAGGCTTGTCTTCTCTTATTTAAGAGAAGACAAGAGATGATCTCTTAGCACAATATGTTTCACCATGTTTTTAGGAATAACTAGTTATTGAAGATAAGGCTAAGAGATGATCCATTGTACACATGTTTTTTGTCATCTCTAAATTACATGCAAGACTTATGATAAGACTATCTTATCAACCATTGTACATGCCCTTATAGCCCAGAATTTTACTGGAAGTACTTGCTATGAATGCAGCCAGTTGGCGTCTGAGGGGGGAGCGCGCGCGGGGAGGTTGTGGGGTGGGGGGTGGGGGTTCTAGTGGGCCAGGGCGGTCAGAAGCGGGCTTGGAAGCGATCCGGACTCCCGCATGGCCCACCTCACATTATCACCATATATTTCTTGGAGTCCATGCACGGCGGGCGTGCGATCTCTTCTCCCTCCCTCGTATCTCTCTTCTCAGCCGACGCCGGCCGAGTGATTAGATTTCGGCTATGGACGGTTTATTCAATTGTAGTCCCACATGTCAGTGAACATTCAAGACAACGCGTGTCCCCTCTGGTGAGCGGCGTGCGAGTCGGAGTGTCGGGGGTGCAACGCGAACGCGACGCGTACGAGTCATAAGTGTGCTTCCTTTTCCTTTTGAACTTGCAAGGCGTAACATTTTCGTGCGATCGATCGATAGAAATCCAAAACAAAATGACGAGGGCGGTGCTTTCCCACGCGTTAGGCGGGCTAGTTTGAGTGATATGACGTGCTATAGTGCCGTCCACTTGCTCCATTTTTATGTAAGCAAGAATCTACACTCTTACGTGCGAGGAGTGCGAAACACGGCGGATCTGATTTTGATCGAGGGATAACTGTTCCCTACGAAATAATGGAGCACTGTTAGCGATTATAGCAGGATAGTTAGGGCATCTCTAGTGCTGGCCCTCAATACACCGGCATCTATCCGAGGACACTAATAGATGCCATTCATTGCTGCCCGCATACCTTTCGACAACTATATGAACTAACCGGACGAAATTCGTGCAAACAAAGCAAATTTCAAATTAACCGGATGAAATTCATTACATTTCGAAAACTTTTCCTATAAACTTGACGAAATTCATTACATATTTCGCACAAACCGTACTAAAACCTACTATAAACCTAATCTAAACGATCGCCGGCACCCGACCACCATGTCCGTCCATGAACCCGAGAAAGCCGGCCCTTGCCTTTGCCTCCTCCTCATCCACCTCGATAACCTTCTCCTCCGGAGCACTAGGTTATGAAGATTTCCGCCTCCACATCACTGTCAAGCGGCTAATCGGCCGTGGATGTTTATCCCACCAAGCTTGGCGTCGACTGAGTGGAGGAGCGGTGGCCTTCCTGGGACCAGAGCGGCGGCGACCTACCGTGTACTACTCTTCCTCGCTGCCGGCTGCGCCCGCGCCCGTGCGCCGGCTTCGTGGTCGTGGCGGTGGAGGGCGACCGAGGGGGAGCCAGCGATCTCCTTCGTCTGCTCCTGCGACAGTACGTCCAAGAGATCTTTGGAGTGCCAGGAGGCCGTGGTTGGAGTGGTGCCAATAGAAGGAAGGGACCGGAGGAGAATGAGTGTGGGTCTTTGGCTATGGCTGGGAGGTAGGGCTCAAGTTAATATAGCGGGCGAATGGCAATGACAGGTAGGCTCGATAGATAGAAAGATAAAGAACACAAGCTGATGGCGCATGCAGACTGTTTGACTAGTAAACCAGACAAAATACAGAGTTATACGCTGAGCCAGTGACCGTATAATCACCAGATCTCGTATACAATGACCAAAGTGAGCTATAAGACAAGTTCGATGACCGCCAATGTATTTTAGTCGGTAATAAATGAACAGGATTGAAGGGGAATCCAAATTTCCTTCATCTTCTATCCTTGAGCTCTTGACAAACCAATGCACTATACGGTTGTCCGGCCACTCCACCCCAGAGCTGTCACCAAGCGTAGTTCATGCCACCGCGCCGCACACTAACCGGTAAGGAAGCGATGGCATCCCGCCGCACCAAGTTCCTCGCCTCCCATGACCGCACACAGAATGGTAGGGAAGCAATGGCATCCCGCCATGCCGAGTTCATCGCCGCTTGCGACCTCACACCTATGTGGGCAGAGTTTGAAGCTGCCAAGGCCGAATGGGCGGTAGAGCAAGAGGCGGCCAAAGCCGCATAGAGGGAGCGGAAAAGTCGGAAAGCACTCAAGAAAAGAGAGGCCCGCCGCCGCAAGAATGAAGAGGACGCATGCACTGCTGCGGAGAGGTCGGCGGAGATCCAAGCACAGTGGGGTGTCACCGACAAAGCCGGGAAGGAGAACGACGGCGTCTGGCCAGCATGTGAGAAGTAGTAGTACTAGTAGTTAGTGTGTATGTGTCTGTGTCGCCCGTACATTTGTTTAATTAAGTACGAGCATGTACCAGAACTAGTTACTACAGTTTTTAGAGCAATTTACCAGTACATTAGCCTAGACTCAGTGGAAAAATTCCTATCCTATGCATCAAATGGCATCTCTTTCTCTATAGGAATTGAGATGCATGTCATCTCACTTTCTATGATTTTCATATTCCTATAAAATTCCTATCCTATGAACCAAAGGAGGCCTCTGCTGGAGTAATTACTCTAGCTAGCAGTACTGCTGGTATATTAGTTTTCTTCAAGAAGCAGAATTCAACGAAGTCATGATGGTTCCTTCGTCCAAGCAACTTCACAGTGGTAAAGGTTGGGCCTGTGATTTGACAGCTCATTAGTAATTACTGCGGCGCGACGACCGTGGTGACTCTCCCTTGGAGTTCCGCAGGCATGGAAAGTGGACCAGGATGATCGACGTCGGCGAACGGAAGTATTCTTTCCGATATCGAGGAGCAAGGAAACCGCGTGGTATAGTATCACTGCTGATTTATATTTATTTTTTATTTCTGGTGAATGCTAGCGTTTCAACTCTTACGACGAAGGAGTGCCAAACACGGCACGTGCTGGATGTACCACACGTCAGCGAAAGGAGTGGGACATGAAGAACGTGGTAGAGCGGCTCCACTTCTGGGTCGGAGACCACAAGTAGTAGTACTAGTGGTATGAACGATACAAAGTGCGACCCGGAGAGAAAGACACGTCTAGTTGGAAGGTCTCGGGGAATACATGTAAATAAATATAAAACCTAATATGTACCTCCAATTAATATAGTAGTAGTAGAGTAGGCACGTACTCCATAACATCACCGGGCATTGCACGTACAACATTTAGTGGTAGTAAGAGACAAATGCCTATATGCCATGCATGTTCATACTATTTGTGCCTTTCTACTTCACTTACTGCGCTACGTTACTCAACTTCGTACGTCCACTCCTAGGTACATGTCCGTCTCGTAGTTCCAGTCCCACGTGTTCTTCATAGATGGAATGATCCATAACTGTGGGCAACGGGAGTCCATATCATTGCAGTTAGTGTGGCTCCCCACGATGGAGAATCATCCAAACTATGGCCGGCCTTGATGCGGAGCAGTCACATGCACCGGGAAGCGCCGCTCTCTCAGCCGTTGCGCTGCCTCAAAGCCGACGCCAATGAGAGGTCGCCTCCGCTCTGGCCGGGTATTAATGCGGCACTGACGTTCCAGGGCGACGCTGACCGTCTCACGCGGGAAGCGCGCGCCGGCAAGGGAGGGGGGTTGGGTCGGCCAGGGCGGTCAGACGCGGGCGTGGTGGTGGTACTGGTAGTTTGCAAAACTACTCAATTATTGCACTCAGTTTCCTAAGAAAATGTGGTAATAAACGTTACTCCACAACCCGCTTCCCTTCTCCTTCCTCTTCCACCGCCCACGCACGTCCGCGGGAAGTGAATGGTCAACCCTTATATAGGAGTGCTAGCACAAAAAATGCATGCATGACCACTAAAATTTCTAGATTAAAGCGTCGCTCCGGCGAGAGTATGGCGTATGTCGTTACCTTCGGCCGGGTCGTGGCTACTGGGCTATGACGACCAGAGAAGAGGTGGCGGCAGGAGAATGGACGCGGCTACTGTTTGGGTTCGCCGTCCGGCTTAAATAAATGCGCACCATCACGTGTACCCGCGGGTCACAAATTGTAATATACGTGTCTGCTTAAGTGGGCGTCATGTAACTGGTGTGTGTGAGAGATTCTGAGAGACAGAGTGCGTGTGTGCGACTCTACTGTTCGTACATGTACTCAAGCTTTTGCATCGGGATATAAGTATAATGGTATTACACTTTAGCTAGTGATTTACGTGGCCATGTTAACGTGGTTGTGTAAAAAAATGTCTCTTCCTGCTCGTGATTTGCGTTATATAATTACTAGCAAGATGCTCGTGCATTGCACGGAACATCAATATGCATTTTTTTACAAAACACCTGTTGTGATTGACCCATGCAGGTGTAATCCCATGTGTAAAAACTAATGATATCTCGAGAATTTTATCGAAAAACTGGTGTCTGAACAATTTCATCGAAAAAATGAAAGATGAGAGATAAGGTGAGGAGGAGTCGAGCGTTGTGGTGACTGGTGGTCGAACTGGGCGGAGGCATGGGGATGGACGGCGCTGGCAGGCGGCAGCGGCCACCATGCTAGATTGTTCCAGAGACTTCCTTTTTTAATTGCTCAGCAATGAGGTTGTGGGAGGTAAGGACGATGAACCAGGCAAGGCCTTGTCTGTAAATGTGGAGAGAGATGCGGGTATCTTTTGTAAAATTGTCATAGTTTGCTTTCTATCCGCCAGATATAGATCGGACGGTCTATATTACAAGATGGCAGGCACACCATCATCAGCAACTCGTTTTTTTATAAGAGTAGAGATGATAACTTTGCTAACTACTAAAGTAAAGTGGAATTTGTCCATGTTATACAAGTAAATTAAGGTGATTGCTATCATACGGGTAAGGTTGGACGAAGGGTGGTAGGAACAAATGCTCCGCCTAGAGCATGTGTGTGTGAGATGTAGTCTTAGTGTGTGTGGGGTGGGGGGTGGGGTGGGTGTGTGTGTGTGTGTGTGACGTGGGGTCCTCGGTGGCGGATGTAATTTAAGTGTTTGTGGCTTCATCGTAGTGTATGACAGAGGCCACCAACGAGGGGGTGCGAGAGAGAAAAGGCCCACAGAGAGGGAAGAGAAGGTGTGTGCGCGTGAGAGGAGTCGACATCGAGAGAACGTGTTTGTTCGAGAGACACCGAGGAAGACTACTATATATCGATGGTGCATGTAGGCGGGAATTAAACGAAGGGATGGTCTTATTGGTTTCGGGGATATAGGGGAAGAGTGAGAGGGGGGTAGCTAGAAGGAGATTGTTAAGTGTGAGTGTGTGTTTTACCCATCCAGGTGGAAGTTATGTGCACACAAGAAGAGAACAATTCGATGTGGCGTTAGTGTTGAGGGTAATTAACTATGTATGGAGACATAGGAGACCTTGAATGTGCATGTGCGAGAGGTATACATGTATACGTTGGATGTGTGTGTGTGTGCGCGCGCGAGCATTATCGAGATAAAAGAAAGAAGACATAAGTCATAAGATCAACGATATGGGAGAGATCGGTATGACAATATGCATGCATGTGAGAGTGCAGGGAAGAAGGATCGATAATTGAGCATGTGTTTTTGTCTTTAAGAGATAGTGGCGTGGGCTGGAGCATGCATCTATGGCGAGCAGAGGGAGCAAGACGCAAAAGAGATCAACCTATAAATGAATGTATGGAGAGACATATATAGTGTGGGTGATAGGAAGCAAGAGTGTGTGCGAGAAAGAAATGTTGACGGAGAAACTACAAATAGATATAGAGATAGAGATGCTAGCTAGAGCGACATCGGCTAGTTTGAGTGTTGGAGATGACCGCCGGGTGGTTCAGAGGGTGAAGTTATGTGTGTTTGAGATAAAGATAAAAAGAGGGCACTTGACTGCATGTAGAGAGAAACATATATAGTGTGCATGATAGGAAGCAAGAGTGAGGGCGAGAAAGAAGGTTGATGGAGAAACAAATAAATAGAAAGATAAAGATGCTAGCTAGTGTGTGTTAGAGATAGGAGTCGAGTGGATTAGAAGGCTGAGTTATGTGTGTGGGTGTGAGAGAGATAGAGAGATTGTGCATGTGAGTCACATACAAACAAATATCAGAGAGAAATGAGATCCCGAGAGACGGGGTTTTCTGTCTACGAGAGAGAAAGATATTTCACAACGAGGGGGATAGCTAGAGAGACATATGAGGGAACGCAAGATATCTCTAGGGAGAGAGAGTGTGTGTGAGCGACATACAAGAGAATGGTGGAGAGATATGAGACCCTGGGAGATAGAGTTTGTGTTTGTGTGTGAGAAAGAGATATTTAAGAGGAAGAGTTGTAGCTTCTCATATCTAAGGAGCGAAAACCATCTCTATGTGAGAGTGGGTGTGCGAGTGGCACACATGGGAATAGTGGAGAGAAATGAGACCCCAGGAGACGAAGTTTGTGTTTGTGTGAGAGAAAGAGATTTCACATGGAGAATCATAGTTAGAGACACATAGCAGGGAGCGAGATATACTTAGAGAGAGATAGAGTGATGAAGGTCGAGGGAGAGAGTACCGTCAGTGTGTTGCGAAGATAAAAGATCATTGTCGACATACAGGTAGCACGAGAGATACCCGAGAGACGATGAACGCGTATAGGTCTAGAGAGATACTCCTATATAAGCATGAGTGATAGCTATATGAGACGAATATCTGGATTGAAGGGGATTCAAATATTTAAACTGGATATCACGACATCGATAATATCATAACACAAATTGGTGTATCAAACATGCATATTCATTTGAATTTGGGACGTGTAATGTTATATAGTTTATCAATATTAGTGATCCATAGATTCTTTAATTAGAGACAATGCATGATTTATATGCAATTAATGTCTAAACGAGATTACACTATATGTTGCGTGTGTGAAACACATTATACATGTTTGAGAAGTAAAAAAACCCGCATGAAACACACATTAATTGGAGACTGTTAGCGAGGAATGCATACATTGGATTTCAACATAAAGTGGTTTCAAATATTTGGAAATTCAAATTAAGATGGATACAGTCTTATGAATGTGAGATCATTGCCATTTGTAAACCATATTTATGTATAAAGGGTGTTGTGCTTTTGAAAGTATATATAAAAATATGATGTATATAGAATTTTATTCCAATCACAAATGGATCCTGCCCGAATAAAAATAGAATACAAACTGGATTCGAATTGAGTTGGCACGGTAAACGTGCACTCTTGCTCTGCAAAAATTTGAACGAAGCGGGGAAAGTCGCAGTAACCGCCCGAAACCAAAATCTGCGAGATGGAAATTACTGCCTATCCCTGACACGCAAAGCCTATCGGCTCAATTTCTATAGCTTTCGATAGGGGTAGGTTTGTAATTTCACTCAAACATGACATAACCGCCTCTCACCCGGATTCATACACGGTGGGCGCCAAAACATAGTGTCTCCTCGTCCGAAATCGACTCCCTCCCCGATTCATACACGGTGGGCGCCAAAAAGAAACTCTCGTCTGCAAATATTCAGTTTATGCGAGATTACCGTCCTATCCCCAACCGACTAATATTGTTGAGATGTCGGAAATTTTAAACGGGGACTAAGTTTGTAAATTTCCTTGCATTTGGGACAAGCGCGCCCTGAAGACATGGTTCCCCCTTCCTCTCTCCCTCCATTTCCCCATTCGTGCTCCGGGGGCGCCAAAACAGCCCTCTCCACCCCAGCCTCCTCCGTCCGCCACACCATCCACCGCCGTCCTCCTCCACCATGCCAGAGCTGATACCCCGACGCCGTCGTCCATTACAAGAGATCGACCTCTCTCATCCACGGCTTCGAACTGGGATCCTTGCATTCCGTCCTCTCGCTTCATCCCCGCCGTCGTCCACCTTGCCGGCGCCGCTCCTATGACCGTCTCGTCCACTGCGCCCCACCGCCACCGTCAACCCTCCTAGATCTGCTTCCACGCCGCCGATGGCCATCACTACCGCAACACCGTCAAATTCTCAGCAGATGCATACATGGCGCCGCACCAGAGGCGGTACTCTTTCGTACCTGCTCAACTTATTTATCGCAGCAAGAAAATAGATCGCCACTGCTTTACTCTGATTTCTTGTCCATCACTTACTTGCTAGTTGAAAGCAAACATTCGTTGCGAACTTGCCTTTGTCTGGTTTGCACCTTCAGATCCGCCATGGCACGCTCAACACTATACTCGCAATGCTTATGGTTTTCCCCTTTTATATTCCACACTAGTTAAATGACAGTAGGCTAAATCTCAAAATTGGGTTAGCCGATTTTTCAGAGCTCGCCGGAGTTCACTGGTGCGACGGAAGGGGATCATGTGGGGACGATGGTTGTGGGGGGCGGTGGTGGGGCCTCGCCGAACAAAGAAAACTCGACGCAGGTGGGGGCGGGGGTGGGGGGTGGGGTGGCGGAGGAACACGAGCGGTAGGGGGCGGTTCAGGGGAGGGTAGGGGGTCGGGGCCGGTGGTTCGGCCGGCGGCCCGTGCGGTGTTCTGTATGGGAAGAATCAGAGACGAGGAAGAATAAGGGTTAGGAGACGTAGGATCTTCATCCAACCGCCTGAAATGGTCGACTGACCCAAATGACAAAAGTCATGCGACTTGCATGTAGACATGCAGAATATGCTTCCTCTTCTGTTCTTTAACATGTTCCTCTTCTATTCTTCTTTAGTAAGCACAGTATGTTCCTTGTCAGGAAGGGGAGCAGGGACATCTGCAGTCGACACCTCTATTGGGCCGGTTCTGCTAAATGATTTCGCACTTCGAGTTGGTCTGCCATAATACCACGGAAATGGTGGCAGCCGCGCAGTCTTTGATAGACTAAACTGATAGTAACAGTTGTGCGCCTTCAGATGAATAGAGATGGCCTGTAGGTGATCGATATGCTGCATATTAGTAGAGGAAAAACACTATGTTTTCCAGCCAGTTCCGCTTTCCCGATTTATTTATGGTGGTTATGGTGTACCCCTATTATCTACATTACGATCTGCCTATTTGCTCTGCGCTCTCGTTAACATGGTTTGGCACTCAACTTTCTATACGGTATATTATGAACCTATTGTCTGCCAACTATCCTTACATCTGGGGCCCCCAACAGGGAGCTTATTTTTTTGTGTAGTTGTGCCAGATTATATTAATCTACTCACCATATTACAGCACACATGGGCTCTCGCATCAGAATCCAGTGATAGCACACAAGGGTTTATAGGGAGCCTCTGTTATATTACAATATCCTCTACATTACAAAGATAATCTCACTACTATTTGTGTTTTCATGCTTTACAGGTATTGTACGTAATCACAATGAATATAAGAATGCGCACATCAGAAGAATATTGCGGAACAGTTCATTGGGTAACAAACTTGGCATCAAGGGATTGAGGTCCATTGTGGATGCAATTAAACCCACATGCTCCCGACCTATAGATTCGTATTCAGAATATGATCCTAATGACTATTCTGAGCTCAAGGAGTCAAAGGCAGATGGCCTATCCTGTTCACCCAATAAGGTGCTTGTTCTAATTTGGCAAGGTTTTTTTGGTCACACATATCTTGCATAAGGTGTCCTGCATTTCTTTTGCTTCGTTGCACCGCCATCTTCTTAGTTTACTCACGATATATGTGAAGATGCCATGACCATCCATTATCAACACCTATTCCATTTGTCGTCATACCATGTTTTTCCATTCAAATGCTGTTCTTGTGTTTCAGACATCCAAAAGGAAGAGGGTGATTGCAGAACCTGAAGGAGTACAAGCAAAGTCCTTGAAAAAGGTGGTGCTACCGGAGAAATCACATAGCACCCGACGTATATTGGCAATAGAACCAGCGCCGCAAAACCTAGGATATCGCAACTATGCTGGTCGCTGCTTTGCTCTTGTGAGTACGTATTGTCCTATCGCTGTCCTTACATTCATACCTGGTGGATTATGTGACATCATTGTGCATTATAGCTTGCTTATCCACTGTTCGCTCCAAATTATCAGATCTATATTAATGCTTAAATTAATGTAGAATAAACCCAATGCCTATGAAGAAATTTAGTTCTGCATTGTTCTTGTAAGTATCTGTTGTCCTTCATCACTGTACTTATATTTGTCAGCTAGTTCTTCATGTACACTTTGCAGCTTATTTTCCCTTGTCCTCCATTTTTCTACACATCAGATCTACATTTACTCTTGCCAAAATATTGAATAAAACCAATGTTACTGAAGAAGTTTAGCTCCGCATTGCTCTTGTCAGTGCCTTCTGCCTGTATGCTGTATTTACATTTGTACTCTGCATCTTAAGTTAAATAATTGCCATTTGTTCCTATATTTTCACATCTATATTTACTCTTAACAAAATGTAGAATAAAGGCAATACTCTTGAAGAAGAGTGTGCGGTAAACTTCTTGAATTGCCCCCCCATCAATATGGACAAGGCCTTTATAGAGCCTGTCTTCACTACTAATGTAAGTTTGTCCTCCTCGAGCCTTCAAACTTTGTTGTTTATATTTGGATAGCTATGAGTGCAAATGTTGTTTATTTTTGTCGTCTGCATCAAATTGCTTGTTCAAAGTTTATAAAGTAGAAGTACATAAACATAAGTTTGTCCTTCTCAATTTCAGTCTTTAGTTGTACAATCTAGTTCCTTATTCGTACCATGTAAATTAAACTAAACATAGCAAGTTATCTTCTTTAGCACTATGTGTATGCTTGTGTTCTTGATCTGTAATCCAGTGGTGTGGTGAGACTACCAACAACAGCACAATGTCATATCCTGCTATGTCTCAACTATGAACAGTGCCATATTATATTAATGTTATTTAAATCATGTCTCTTTATTTACCAATCTGAAATGGTATAAATTGACAGTGCACTCACCATTCATGCTTATACGTTGTTTAGAACTACATATATGCTTGTGTTCTTGATCTGTAATCCACTGGTTTGGTGAAGCTGGCCGCTCCTGCACAATGCCATTTCCTGCCGTCTTAACTATGAACAATGCCTATTATGTTAATGCTATTTTAAACCGTGTCTCTTTATTTCTGACAAAGAAATGAGATGAATTGACAGTGCTGATGCTTACACGTGCAAAACCTGTTATCTACCTACTTGTTTCTCTTTCAGGGTGACAACACTGTTGCTAGGAAGAACTGCCACAATGATAGTGAGACGAACCCATTGTTTGTCCCTCTAAGACATATTCCAGAGGAGAAGGCAACACATATTGAGGGTAGGGATACAACCACGAAGTCACATCTTGATGTAGTGTCAAACTTACTCAGTGACACAAGCTCGATGAAGTCGCCGCCTGAATCTGTTCGACTTCTTCAGTCTGAAATTCAAGCAGAAATACATGCTTCCGCTCAAATACGACTGCAACTCCAATCTCTATGCAAGATTAACCGTAAGTACAATACGTTTATTGATGCTATGCAACTTAAGTTGGTGGATACGAGCACCAAAGAAGCGCGGTATCATCAGGTTGCTAAGCTGCTTGCGCTGCAGCTCCTGGGCCGGGCTAACCTTTCTTGAACTGTGTTGAAGTGATGTCGGTTCTGTATATTATTTTGTCCGCCTGTTAACTTCCACTGGTGGCGACATGCCCATTTTATGTAATCTGCTGTCTGGTTGCCCTTTATTATCACTAGCGGCGAACTTTGATGCCGAGGGGATGTAATATGCTGTAATTTCTTTGTTTTATAGTCTAGGTTTATTCTTGGTCGGTATGCTGTAATTTAGGCCGGAAGGTTCAGTGGATCTCATTGTTGTCGGTCTTCAGGCCGGCCCGTTACTCATATGGGCCAAAACCTGGGCCTATAATCATCTTGGGACATTAGCAGGTCTAAACCTATAGTTGTTTCCCGCCTTTAACAGCCCGAGTAAAGTTCTGTCGAGCTGGGCCAGAGAATACCATGGGCTTTTAACAGGCTAAAACCTATATTGGGCTAGCGTTGAGCCGAAAAATTCACGGGCTAATACAGGCTGAAACTGCCTAAGGCCCATGTTTGGCCCAAATAGGACGAGCAGTTAACAAGCCAAAATATATCTCGGGCCTGTTTGGCCAAATAAAATTATGGGCTTTTAAGGAGGCTGTTATCTACGTGGGCCATAGGCCTAAAAGTGTCATGGACCATTATTAGATGGGCTATAAGCAGGCCGGACTCAACGCGGGCTGTAATTAGGCCCAACTGTTACACGGGCCATTAATAGGCTGATAGGCCAGTTGGGCTGAAATTTATCCATGAAGTCTACGGGCCGTTAAGAGGCCTAAAGTTACTTCCGACAAGAAATAGCCCAGTTTCTGCATGGGCCATTAAATGGCCTAAAGTTAAACCGGGCCGAAAACGTCCCAGATGCACCATGGGCCGCTAATAGGCCGAAATTATTATCGGGCCGAACTGGTAAACGGGCATTTAACAGGCTGAAATACAAACCTGTCTTAGCATGGGCCCAAAAGAACAGTGGCCTGTTAAGGGGCCTAATCCGATATGGGCCGTAATTTGGCCCAAAACACAACAGGCTATGAATGGGCCTGATCTGGTATGGGCCTCAATTTGACCCAAAACATGGCAGGCTATTAACGGGCCAACCCACTAATGTCTGAAAGAACATGGTGGGCCTTTAGCTGGGCCGACCTTTTCACCGGAATGGGCCTCTGTTGAGCCGTGCCACATGTCGACGTATCGTAGGCGCCTCCTGTCCAGTGAGTGGATGACATCTGTCCGAACGTTGAGCCGACACGTCTTTCCTCCGGCCAATGAGAATTTTACACGTGGAAAATCCCTATTGGTCCGGGCTGTTAACGGGTTATCGGATCCAAAACCGGACTCGATAGCTTAACGGCGTCCCGTTACGGTCGATGCCACGTGTCGGTCACCCTTGACGAAAGCACTTCTATGACGCGCGATTTATCATCATGGAAGTGGACACTTCCGTGACGATAATTTTGGTAATGTCATGGAACACTTCTACGACAGCACATGTATGACTATCTTGATTCTGTCACAAATTTGTCATGGATGTACATGCATGACAGAAAACGTGACCTACTATGAAAAACACGTATCATCACAGAAGTGTATTTTTTTGTAGTGTCTTGGGATGCCTTGGGCATCCCCAAGCTTGAGCTTTTGTGTCTCCTTAATTCCTTTTATATCACTGTTTCCCTAAATCTTAAAAACTTCATCCACACAAAACTCAACAAGTACTCATGAGATAAGTTAGTATAAACCAATGCAAAAATCTTATCATTCTCTACTGTAGCAAATCACTAAAATTATTATTCAACATTGCATACTAAATGCCTCTGCATATTTAATACTCCTATCCTAAAATAGAATCATTAAACAAGCAAACATATGCAAACGTAACAGCAATCTGACAAAATAGTACAGTCTGTAAAGAATGCAAGAGTATTAATACTTCCTTAACTCAAAAAATTTGTAAGAATTTACCACACTGTATAAAATTTATCAGGGCTTACTGTGCAAAAACTTTCAACATTTTATCAAATTCTGTCTTTTCTCGGGAATTTTTGCAACATCGATAAACTTTTTGGTTTGAAACAGCAACATGTAGACTTGCAAAATAAGCATGGTAAAGGGCTATCCTTGACATTTTTATTGAAAATAAAGATGCAAAAAATTATTATAAATAACAGCAAGCAAATCCTAACAAAGAAAATGACTCTCCAAGCAAAACACATATCATGCGACGAATGAAAATATAGCTCTAAGTGAGGTTGCCGATAATGTTGGAGAGACGAAAGAGGGGATGCCTTCCGGGGCATCCCCAAGCTTAGTTGCTTGGATCTTCCTTGAATATTAACTTGGGGTGCCTTGGGCATCCCCAAGCTTAGGGTCTTGTCACTCCATATTCTTCTCATATCGACATCTCACCCAAAACTTGAAAACTTCAATCACACAAAACTTAACGGAACTTCGTGAGATAGGTTAGTATGATGAAGACAAATCATTCACTTTGGTACTGTCAAAGACAAGATTCATAATTGTTTCGACACAATTCCGACTGTAGCATATCATTTCCACAATTTATATTGAGAAATATAAGCCATAGAAACTAGGAAACAAGCAAACTATGCATTGAAAACAAAAGCTGTCAAAAACAGAACATTCTGTAATGATCTGCAGAATAACCATACTTCCGCTACTCCAAATATTCTGAAAAATTAGGAAAACATAGAGAATTTGCATTATGTAAAGTTTTTAGAATTTTATCACGTTCCAGTGAATTTAAATAATTCTGTTTCTTGAAGCAAAAGTTTCTGTTTTTGCACAGATTCAAGTCAACTATCATCCACACTATACCAAAGGGTTTACTTGGCATTTTATTGACACAAAAGCTATAAAACATGATTACTACAGTAGCTTAATCATGTGAACACACAAAAACATTAGGTAAAAGTGTTGGGTTGTCTCCCAAGAAGAGCTTTTATTTTATGCCTTTTAAGCTAGGCATGATGATTTCAGTGATGCTCACATAAAAGTAAAAAATTGAAACATAACGGGAGCATCATGAAGCATATGATAAGCACATTTAAATCTAACCCACTTCCTATGAATAGGGATTTTTGAGCAAACAATTTATGGGAACAAGAATCAACTAGCATAGGAAGGCAAAACAAGCACAACTTCAAGATTTTCAACACATAGAGATGAAACTTGATATTATTGCAATTCCTACAAGAATAAGTCCCTCCCCCATAATAATTTTCAGTAGCATCATGAAGAAATTCAACAATATAACCATCACATAAAGCATTCTTTTCATGACATGCATAGAAAACTTATTACTCTCCACATAAGCAAATTTCTTCTCATCAATAGTAGCGGGAGCAAACTCAACAAAATAACTATCATGAGAGTGAAAATTAAAATCATGATGACAAGTTTCATGGTTATCATTTTTCTTTATAGCATACATGTCATCACCATAATCATCATATTAGTAACTTTGTTATCATAGTCAATTGAAGCCTCATCCAAAATGGTGGATTCATCACTAAATAAAGTCATGACCTCTCCAAATCCACTTTCATCATTATAAAAATCATAAATAGGAGGCATGCAATCATTATAACAAATTCACATATCAAATCTTGGGGGACTAAAAATACCATCTTCATCAAACATAGCATCCCCAAGCTTATGGCTTTGCATATCGTTAGCATCATGGATATTCAAAGAGCTCTTACAAACAACATTGCAATCATGCTCATCATTCAAAGATTTTTTGTCAAACATTTTATTGAATTCTTCTTCTATCAATTGAGCACAATTTTCCTTTCCATCATTTTAAAGAAAGATATTATAAAGATGATCAATAATATGATGCAACCTCAATTCCATTTTTTATGTAGTTTTCTTTTATAAACCCAAACTAGTGGTAAAACAAGAAACTAAAAGATTCAATTGCAAGATCTTAAGATATACCTTCAAGCACTCACCTTCCCGGCAACGGCGCCAGAAAAGAGCTTGATGTCTACTACACAACTTTATTCTTGTAGACTCGTGTTGGGCCTCCAAGCACAGAGTTTTGTAGGACACTAGCAATTTTCCCTCAAGTGGATGACCTAAGGTTTATCAATGCGTGAGAGGTGTAGGATGAAGATGGTCTCTCTCAAACAACCCTGCAACCAAATAACAACGAGTCTCTTGTGTCCCCAACACACCAAATACAATGGTAATTTGTATAGGTGCACTAGTTCGGCGAAGAGATGGTGATACAAGTGTAATATGGATAGTAGATGTTGGTTTTTGTAGTAGGAACAATAAAAACAGCAAGGTAGCAATTGATAAAACGGAGCACAACCAGTATTGCAATGCTTGAAAATGAGGCCCAGGGTCCGTACTTTCGCTAGTGCAATCTCTCAACAATGCTAATATAATTGGATCACATAATCATCCCTCAATGTGCAATGAAGAATCACTCCAAAGTTCTTATCTAGCGGAGAACATAAGAAGAAATTGTTTGTAGCTATTCTTTCCGATCTATCTATCCAAGAGTCCGTACTAAAATAACACCAAGTTATTCTTTCCGATCGATCTATCAAGAGTTCGTACTAAAATAACACGTAGCTATTCTTTCCGATCGATCTATCAAGAGTTCGTACTAAAATAACACCAAAGCAAATTCAGATTCATAATACTCAATCCAACACAAAGAACCTCAAAGTGTGCCCCAAGATTTCTACCGGAGAAACAAGGACAAAAACGTGCATCAACCCCTATGCATAGATTACCCCAATGTCACCTCGGGAATCCGTGAGTTGAGTGCCAAAACATATATCAAGTGAATCAATATAATACCCCATTGCCAAAACATATATCAAGTGCTCTCAAATCCATAAAAGTATTGAATCCGATAAAACAAAATCTCAAACGGAAAACTCAATTCATCAAAACAAGATAGAGAGGGGAAAACACCATATGATCCAACTATATTAACAAAGCCTGCGATACATCAAGATCGTGCCATCTCAAGAACATGAGAGAGAGATTAAACACATAGCTACTGGTACAAACCCTCAGCCCCGAGGATGGACTACTCTCTCTCCATCATGGTGGCCGCCGGGATGATGAAGATGGCCACCGGTGATGATTTCCCCCTCCGGCGGAGTGCCGGAACAAGATCTAGATTCGTTTATCATGGCTACAGAGGCTTGTAGCGGCAGAAATTCTGATCTAGGGTTACCCTGAGGGTTTTTGGAATATTTGGTGATTTATAGGGCAAAGAGGGGGTGCGGGAGGCCACCGAGGTGGGCACAACCAACCTCGGCGCGCCTGGGCCCCCAGGCTTGCCCGGGTGGGTTGTGCCCCCCTCGGGGCACCCCCCAGGTGCTTCTCTGGCCAATTGGATGTCTTCTGGTCCATAAAAAATCCACAAAAAGTTTCGCAGTGTTTGGACTCCGTTTGATATTAATTTCCTTCGATGTAAAGAAGAAGCAAGAAACTACAACTGGCACTAGGCACTGGGTCAATAAGTTAGTCCCAAAAAATGATATAAAGTTGCTATAAAATGATTGTAAAACATCCAAGAATGATAATATAAGGGCATGAATACTTCATAAATTATAGATACGTTGGAGACATATCACTGATTGGATGGTCTCGTCGGTCAAAGGTGATTGGACAAGCTGACCATGGGTTGTATTTCGGGGCCACCGGCTCTACGGTGTAGACGTCCCGAAGTGCACGCTTCCGCTCCTTCTTGGGTATGTGCATGACATAAATCATGTTCACGTTTTTTACCTCAGGAGGAAATACTTTTGGCCACCATTGTTCGGTCCGCGAGGTTCATCATCATCCTCGCTGCGGGGACCCTTGCCTTGTTCCTCGGCTGTAAGCTTGCCGACTTGTTTGATCACCTAATAATTATGGTTGGTGTGGTTGGCGGGCTTATCTGTGGTGTCGTGGATCTGGCAGGGCCTATCCAGGATCTTGTCTAGCACGGTCGGGCTGTCCCTGTTCCCTTTAGAGGGCTTCTTCAGTGGTCTTGATTTTGAGTTGCTGAATCTAGCATTTACTGCCGTATCATCGGCTTCACCACCGTTGTGCCGGTGCATGTTCTTTTTGCATCATGGTCTCCCATTTCCATCCCAGACTTCTGAGGTGTCTGGGTCGTCCGGATGGTTGCCTCTATGAGCTAACCAACTGTCTTCGCCCGCGCAAAAGCGGGTCATGAGAGAGGTGAGCACCAACATTGATTTTGGTTTATCTTGGCGGAGCTGGTGAGCAAGCCATTCGTCCCGAATGCTATGCATGAAAGCGGCTATTGCCTCAGCGTCCCGATAGTCGACCGTCTGGTTCTTCTTAGTCAAGAATTGATTCCAAAATTGTTGGGCTGACTCTCCAGGCTGTTGAACAACATGGCTCAAGTCGTCGGCATCCGGAGGCCGAACACACGTGCCTTGAAAGTTAGCTCGGAAGGCTTCCTCAAGCTCTTCCCAGCTCCCAATGGAGTTTTCCGGGAGGTTGTTCAACCAGTGCCTTGCCGGTCCTTTAAGCTTTAGTGGTAAATATTTAATGGCGTAGAGGTCATCTCCTCGGGCCATATGAATGCTGAGAAGGAAATCATTGATCCACACGGCTGGGTCGGTTGTCCCGTCATATTGTTTGATGTTTATTTGTTTAAGCCCTTCGTGGAACGGATGCTACATCACCTCGTCTGTAAAACACATTGGGTGTGTGGCGCCCCTAACCCGGGCCTCATCGTGCCGGAGATCGGTTGTCATTCGAGCAGGATGCTGCTCCCGGGCTCTATCGCTCCTGTCGCGCCAGGCTTGTTATCCGTCCTGTCCGGTGGGAGTGTGTCCTCTAGATTTGTAGGTGGATCTTGTTTTCCCTGCTATGCCGGTTAAGTTGTGCCGCAGGTCATATGGATCCTCTGGCTGTACTGGCTCCTTGCCTCTTTGGCGAGGGAGTGCAGGTGGGTTGTCAGCTTCTCCAGCTGTCCTATCCCATCCACGAGGGGGGCGGTCGGGCTGGTTTGCCTGAGTGTGTCTGGGGTTGAATACTCTACCCTTGAAAACTGTTGCGATCTCCTATACTTGCGGGTTATCAAGACCTTTTTCTGGCGCCGTTGCCGGGGAGCATAGCTCTATTCTCTGAGTCACTTGGGATTTATATCTGTTGATTGTTATGAGGAATATGGAATATAACAAAACCAAGATTTTTCCCTCTACTACGAGGGGAGGTAAGGAACTGCCATCTAGCTCTGCACTTGATTCACCTTCTGTTTTGAGTAAGCTTGCGACACCACCACCTGCTATTAATTCTGATATGTCGCAAGTAATTGAGGATGCTACTTCTGCTATGCATGATGCTTATGATGATACTACTGCTTTGCTTGATAATAATGTGCCACTTGGTGAATTTCTTGATGAACAACTTGCTAGAGCTAAAGATATTGAGAATGCGGAAACTGATGATATTTCTGAAACTGGTGAAATTATTGAAACTGAACACTTTGAAACACCTTCTATACCTAGATCTCCTATATATGAATAGCCTGTTATACCTGAGGGTTATGTTATGGATGGAGAGGTAGCTAGGGACTTTCTTGGTTGTAAGGATAGAGATGATCTTAAGAAATTACTATGCAAGTGGAAAGAAAATCTTTGAATGCTAGAATGCAATATGATCCTAAGTTTGCTAGTTCACCCATATTTGTTACTGATAAGAATTATGAATGCTCTGTCGATCCCGAGTTAATTACTTTGGTTGAATCTTATCATTTTCATGGCTATGAATTTGAAACTGTTGTGGCACATCTTACTAAATTGAATGATATAGCCACCATGTTTGCTCATGAGGAAAAAATTCGTTATTACTATATTCTTAAGTTGTTTCCTTTCTCATTAAAGGTTGTTGCTAAGATATTGTTTAATTCTCTTGCTCCTGGTTGTGTGCGTAGTCCCCAGGATATGATTTATTACTTCTGTGAAAAATATTTTCCTGCTCATCAGAAACAAGCTGCTTTATAGGAAATAGTTAACTTTGTGCAAATTGAAGAAGAGAGACCCCCACAAGCTTGGGGGAGGCTTCTCCAATTACTTAATGCTTTGCATGATCATCCTCTCAAGAAAAATGAAATACATGATATCTTTTATAATTGACTAACCGATGCTTCTAGGGACCACCTAGATAGTTGTGCTGGTTGTGTTTTTAGGGAACAAACTGTTGAACAAGCTGAAGTATTATTGAATAACATATTGAGTAATGATAATGATTGGGCTCTTCCTGAACCACCTCCTAAGCCAACTCCAAAGAAAAGAGGTATTCTATTTCTCAGTCCTGAAGATATGCAAGAGGCAAAGAAATCTATGAAAGAAAAAGGTACTAAAGCTGAAGATGTTAAGAATTTACCACCTACTGAAGAAATACATGGTCTTGATAACCTGACACGGGTAGTAAAGGTCAATTCTCTCTATAGATTTGATGAAGGTGATATCCCTTATGATAAGTATGCTAGTCAGTGCTTGGATGAATTTGACAACTTTATTGTTAAACAAGAAAATTTCAATGCATATGTTAGTAGACAATTGAAATGTAATGCTTATATGCTTGACTGCTTGGGTGAGTACATGTTTAGAACTATTAATGATCCCAAAATTATTAGTAAACATGCTTCCATGGTAAAAACTCAAGTAGAACAAGTTCTCAAGGCTCAAAATGATTTGTTTAATGATATGAATAATAAGGTGAATGTTAATGCTGTTAGAGTTATGACTAGAGGTGGTAAAATGACTCAGGAACCTTTGTATCCTGAGGGCCATCCCAAGAGAGTTGAACAAGACTCTCAGAGAATTAATACTAATGCACCTAGTCCTTCTAGTAATAAAAGGAAAAAAGAAAACTGATAGGACTTTGCATGCTTCTAGTGAACCTACTATAGACACACCTGAGAATCGAAAAGATATTTCTATTTCTGATTCTGAGACAATCCGGTGATGAACATGAGCGTAGTGATAATGTTAATGATGATGTTCATGTTGATGCTCAACCTAGCAATGATAATAATGTGGACATAGAACCTGCTATTGATCTTGATAACCCACAACCTAAGAATAAAAGATATGATAAGAATGATTTTATTGATAGGAAGCATGGTAAAGAAAGAGAACCATGGGTTTAGAAACCCATGCCCTCTCCTCCTAAACCATCCAAGAAAAATGATGATGAGGATTTTGAGCGCTTTGTTAAAATGCTTAGACCTGTCTTTTTGCGTATGCGTTTGACTGATATTCTGAAAATGTCTCCTTATGCTAAGTATATGAAAGATATAGTTACAAATAAAAGAAAGATACCGGCAGCTGAAATTTCCAACATACTTGCTAATTACCCATTTAAAGGTGGAATACCCACTGGTGCTCGTCGGTCCTAAACAAACGGTTTAAAACCCCTTTCCGCGACGGCATTTGGAACCGTCGCCAAGTGAGTGTGGGCGATAGGGGGGTCCTTCCCACACGACCCAGAAACCGTCGGGGATAGGGCCCCTACAGTACTCCTACTCGTTTCTGCTCGCATTGCCATCGCAGCCGGTATTCTGTGGTGCTACGTTTACGATGCGCGGCCCATCACAAACGGTTCACTATTATAGAACGTGTATGATGCGCGGCCCATCACAAACGATTCACCGTTAAGAAGATTAGCTAATCGTCGTACGAGTGTCGGACAGGATTACGAAACGTCGGACCGTCGTAACATCATCGTACACGACAACTATCGCACACACTATTCTGTGGTGCAACGTTTGCGATGCATACTTCATCAGAAACAGTTCATGGTTGCGAGTTGTGTACGTAAGGCAACTAACACAAATGTTTAGTTTGCCCACACCGTTTGTGATATTGTCTGACACCGCACACGCTTTGCAAATGGCAACTGTGTGAATGCTTGCACACATTTCCTCTCTGTGAACAGTCTCGGATTATGGTGCATATCGCAAACGTTTGTGTTTTACCAACCGTGTGTGCCGTAACAACCTGGAGAGCGTAATTTCACCGTAATTTAATTGCTGCTTTTCCAAATTGTACTGGATTTGGATTTGGATTTGAATGTATGCTACAGCTTTATTCATATCCATCAGGTTCAAACAACCAATGCATTATTGGATTCATAGGTACATATGTTCAAGAATTACATAAGAACCAAATAAAGAATGATGAACCACAGTTGTATACTTGTACTATTAAAGACGGTAAAGAAAGAGGTGAAATATATTCTGGTTGCTGAACAAGGTGAAGCGGAATGCCCATATTGTGCCCTCCTCCATGCAGAAGGCACGCAAGACTCTAGTCCATTCCCTTGTGATGGCCGACCGCCCATCCTTCACGGTCTTCATGAAAACATCTAGATAATCATCGTGTTCTGGTAGAAATACTTTAACCTTTGCATGCCCACCAATCATGTAGTTTGAGAGGTAATCTTGAGTAAACTGCTTTGGCAACCACTGCAAAGGAATAAGATTTCAGAGATTGTCATCTAACACAACTCATTATGGGCAGTAAAAAGGCTGCAGAGTTCTTACTTACCATCCCGCAGTTCGCTGTTGTCTTGGATAAAGTGTAAACAAATAGTTTAATTGCCATCTTTGGACCCATTTTACTAACAATCTTTATCAGCTTCCTCACTTGATGCTGGTTCATCGATATCTCATTGCCCCGTAGGCAGAAAGGGTCAAAACACGGATCTTTACCAATGACATATATACCTAAAAGCACCAAGTTAATATTAGAAGCTAAACAGCAATTGCACAATGATGTAGTACAACACTCTTTTATAATATGTCTATATACATCCGTATGTGGTGGTTCATTTGAAATCTCTAAAAAGACAAATATTTAGGAACGGAGGGAGTATCTTATAACATCCAATATACTCACATATTAGATGAATTGACATCTTATATTAGGGGCCGGAAGGAGTTTAGTTCATTCTTACAAATTATCTGCTGCTGTATCCACGGGTTACATTTAGTTTGAGCTAGTTCAGGCTCAAATAGCCCTAAAGTATATCTAAACATGAGGGCTAGTTTGAGCTAGTTGCATCTATAACCCACCCAAAAAAACTAGTATCCAACCCAAGAGGTGCTAATTGTAGCTAGTTCTCCTAGTGCATTTATTGTCAATCTAACCCTGCCATCCAAACAACTCTTTGGATGGAGTTAGTTCAGGGTTAGTAATGAGCTAGAAACTAACTCTAACCTCTAGCTAAGTCGAGTATCCAAACAGGGCTGTGTTGTTGCTGTTGCCGCTCCTGCTCTTCTATGTATATCTACGTATCATTGGAACATTAATGTAACACTCTTCCTTGTTGCTATGTAGCCTAGGATTGCATATTTAGACATTAAGTACAATGCATGTTGCTATGTAGCCTCAGATCTATTACATATGGTCCTAGTTAACCTAAGGAAAAATGGGTTGCAGGTATATTCAGTTAAAAGTCTGATTCACCGATTAGTCCCTTATCAGCCGCCGGCCTATATGGTACTAGCTACAGATATCCTGAACAGTGAGAAGATATAAGCCATGGGATGAAACTAACCTCGATGGAAAACAGCAGCCGTTCCCAAAATTTTCCTGTGTAGGTACATCAAGAAGCATGTTAAGCACAACAGGCTAAACATCAAACAAAATTACACATGGCAGACAAAATAATCTCCAAAAGATAGCTTCTGTGTGCAAGTTTAAGCATGCTAGTAAAGCAAAACAAGTGGAAAGGTGTGCTAACTGCAACAGGCCTAACATTTAACAACAAGCAAACATGGTCATTCAAACTGGTATTGTGCCGGTCTAAGTACACTGGTTATTGTTAAATAATAATGGAAAGGTGTGTTAACTACAAGATGCAACAACCAAATGTAGTCATTCATAGTGGTATTGTTGAAAATAGTACTGATGAAATTGAACTACACAGTTCATACTTGCACATATAGGACATCACGTTGTGAATAACTGGAATAAACAAGGCATACTACGAACAACCAAAGATAGCATTTGAAACTGAACATATGCTAACTATAAACAACCGAACAATCAAAAAACTTTAAAAGAGGCATATGCTAGCTATAACAGGCTTAACAGCAAGCAAATATATGCATTCCTATCGGTATGTTTAAAACTAGATTGATGAAATGTACTGCACAGTAAATAATAGCACATATAGAGCATCACATTGTGAACAACTGAAATAAACAAATCATGGGTTTCCTCACTTGTCACAGATCGGCTCGTTCCCGTGGGAAGAGCACGGACCCTGTATGCGCTCCATGTTGTCGCAGATGGGCTCCTTCCCCTTGGAAGAGCACGGCTATAGGGTGCCCTCCCTGATGTCACAGACGGGCGCTGTCCCCTTGGAAGAGCATATGGGCTCTTTCCCCTTGGAAGAGCTGGAGAAGGTGCCCTCCTCGTGGTCGCCGTCGATGAGGTCTGATTTGGAAGCTGTGGATCCCAAACCAGCGTTGCATAACGTGTCCTTGAGAAGTGACAAAAGGGGCTCGATGGCGATGTAGAATGGCAAATTGTTGACAGCGAGCCAGAGGAGATCAGCGGCGGGGCCATGGATGAGATCGACGGCGGTTGAACCCGAGCGGTTGGGGGTGGGACACTTAACCTGTGACACAGCCCGCCTCGGGGCGTCGTTGTCGAGGACCTCGATGTCGTAGCCGGCAGACGAAACATGCCCGCATACTCTAGCCCGCTGCTTGAGTGTTTGCCGCCAGTAATGGTCATCAGCTTCCTCGGCGACATCGATCGAAGAGACCGCTATACACCTCTTTTGGGCCAGTCGCTCCTCGAGCTCCATGGGAAGCGTAGCCGGGCTTAGGCTGCGATGCACTAGAGTGCAGGATGGGGATGGGGATGGGGATCTATGGGAAAGAGGGCGTTTGGGAGGCATCATCTAAGAAACTCAGGGCGGCCTAGGTATGGAGATCGGTGGGTAAGCTGCACGGGCAAACCGGCAGATGTTGACAATGGAGGCCTTGCGGCGGCGGGCGGCTCCGGTGGCAGCGGCGGCGGGGACTTTGCTAGGGTTTCGAGCGAGGGAGGGTGTGTGTGTGTGCGCGCGTGCATGCCCGAGGAGGTTTTGGTGTGTGTGTGTGTCTGTGGAGGCGGCGCGGGGTGTTTGAGGAAATGATGCGGGTACTGAAAATTTCACTACGCGGGAGTCAAACGCGGGAGTGAAATGCTGGGCTATTGAAAATTTTGATAATAGTGCATCGCGCACGGTCTGGAGATAACAACCGTGTGTTATGAAAAAGAAAACCCTCGAGGCGGGTAGATATTTTTTATGCAGGCGGGATTGGGAACAAGAAACATCGCACACGGTCCGGAGATAACAAGCGTGTGTTATGAAACAGAAAAACCCTCGAGGCGGGCAGATATTTTCGATGCAGGCGGGATTGGGAACAAGAAACATCGCACATGGTCCGGAGATAACAACCGTGTGTTATGAAATAGAAAAACCCTCGAAGCGGGCAGATATTTTTGAGAGGGGGAGCATCCTGGATCCCAATGTACTGTGCGGATGTGTGTGTGAAAGGTGCACCGATGTGGCACACGGTTAGTTTGACTGAACCGTGTCTGTTGCGTCATCCGAGTTGTCTAATGTTCATAAATTTGGCGAAAAATGACGCGGGAGAGGGTCAGAACACGAACACACTTGCATGTGGACCAAATCTATGTATCAAATGGGTGGTTTTATTTTAAAATACCAAATGCAACTTCAATGTGGCACCTCTCTCGCAAAGCACACGGTATTGCTTGCCCCCACCCCCCTCGTGTCGGCACGAAGGGAATCCTAAGCTATGAATTCATGCCCCCTCCCCCTCAACCGAGGTTCACCTAGCAAAGTGCGAAGTAGCTAGCAGCCCCCCTCCTCCCTCGTGTCGGCACGAAGGGAATCCTAGCTAAGCTATGAATACATGCCCTCCCCCCCCCCAACCGAGGTTCACCCTAGCAAAGTGCGAAGTAGCTAGCATCCCCTCCCTCGTGCCAGCATGAAGGGAATCCTAAGCTATGAATGCACATGCCCCCCCAACCGAGGTTCACCTAGCAAAGTGCGAAGTAGCTAGCAGACCCCCTCCCTCATGTCGGCACGAAGGAAATCCTAATCTATGAATGAATGCCCCCCCAACCGAGGTTCACCCTAGAAAAGTGCGAAGTAGCTAGCAGCCACCCCTCCCTCGTGTCGGTACGAAGGGAATCCTAAGCTATGAATGCACATGCCCCCCCAACCGAGGTTCAGCTAGCAAAGTGGGAAGTAGCTAGAAGCCCCCCTCGTGTCAGCATGAAGGGAATCCTATGCTATGAGCATGCCCCCCAACTGAGGTTCACCTAGCAAAGTGCAAAGTAGCTAGCAGCCCCCCACCCCCCTCGTGTCGCCACGAAGGGAATCCTAATTAAGCTATGAATGCATGCCCCCCAACCGAGGTTCACCTAGAAACGTGCGATGCAGCAACCCCCCCCCCCACACACACTTTTAGTCGGCAGGCCAGAGAGGCATATAGCTCACCAAATGGATCGTAAAACGGACCAAGAATAATCCACCTTGGCCGTAAAACCTCTCTCTTGTTCTTGGTCAAAGTGATGGCCGTCCATGCGACCCTGGAGATGGGCTCGCTCGCCAATAATCACGCAAGTAGCTAGTCCCCGAAGACAACACTGCATGCGTGTGGCCCAAACATATGTATGGAGAGGTGTGTTTTTGAGTAACAATGAACAACTTTGATGTGGCACCGTGATTTTGAACTAGAAATCCCCACACTGAGTGAGGGTTAGGTTGACGATGCATATGTATGTTACACCACACTTCAAGCCAACGACGGGGATTCATATATGCATGCATGCGTGCATAGTATATGCGCTCAAACTTAATTAGGTCTGAATCTCACCATGACCTATACTACGATAACACGGACCAAATGAATAATCCGCCATGGTAACCTATATTGTTGTTGGTCAAGGTGATCATGGATGTCCACGCGGGCCCACGAATATATAGGCTTGTCGCCGATAACCATGTGAGGGAGTGTATCGTTCGAAGGCAACCACTACATGCATATGTATGGAGGTGATGCATGCATGCATGTTTGAATACACAACATTGATCTGGCGCGTGTGTCAAAAATCGTTCACTAGCTCCCCACACAGAGCGAGATCGGTTCATGATGGTGTCGTTGTACTATCCACTTCGACTCAATGGGAGGGATTCATGCGTACACATGCATGTGTGTGTGCTCAAAGTGTATCATGCATGTAATCCCAGAGCAAAAATAATAATCCCCTCCTAAGTCAAATTAACCTCTCTTGTTGTCAGGCAAAAAGAAGTGATGGACCAAGCGGGCCCATAGATGGAAAGCATCGATATCGCTGATAACCGCTTAAGTGGGTGCGAGAGGACAACCACCACCGCTTTGCATGTGGGCCAAACATATATATGTTGAATACCCAAAATACACAACTTTGATGTGCCACATGCCTCAAAAACCGTACACAATGCACCCACACAGAGCGAGGTTCATATCAAGCGTACTACAAATGATGGCCCCCTTCCCCCCTCTTCCCCGCATACTATATGCTCCTGACGTAATATATGTACAACCCAAAAGAATCCTCGTCGATGGTGAAATTAATTAACCTCTCCCGATGTAGGTCAAGGTGATGCATGCATGCATCGACGATGGCCTCGTGGGCCCACAGATGGAAGTGTCACACGTGAGTGTCCTAGCTAGGATATATATGCATGTGGCCCAAAAAGGTGTTGTGTGATGTTTGAATAACTAATTTCACAATTTTGATGTGGCACGTGCCTCGGTAACCAAAAAGTCCCGACACTGAGTGAGGTGTACTTGTTCACAGACGCATACGTATAGTATATAGGCTAGTCCCCTCCCACCTCTTCGACGCGTACTATATACCACCATAACACAAACAAAAAAGATTCTACCTTGCTGGTCAAATTGACCTCACTGCCGGCTATCCGTCAAAGTGATGGACGACGACCTCGGGGGCCCACAGAAAGCGTCACACGCAAGTATCGAGTGTCGTGTAGGACAACCATCGAGTGCATGTGGCCAAAACATTTATGTATGAAAGGGTTGTGTAATGTTTTGAATAACGATTTCACGACTCTGATGTGGCACCAGCCTACCTAACAAAACGGCCAACCCACACGGTGGCTCACAACTCGTAGTGTACTGCGAGCCACCCACCACCGCCAGACGCACACACCCACACACACACCGCGAATCCACCGCAACTATGATGCATGTTAAATTAATTATCTCGCGGTGAACATACATGTTACCAAAGGAGGGACGTTTTAATTTGCAAAAAATCACAGAGATCATTAATACGTTTTAGTACATTGATTGATTGATTTTATATGGGTATAATGTGCAAAAATTAAATTTGAGCTACATGCACACGTGACAGTGCACCTAAATGGATTGCAAAAACACATGTGTCTCACTAGGTGCATGTTTACTCCCCGTGCAACAAATTTCAAACATTGAGAATCTTGATTTTTAAATTCTAGTACATACAAAACTTATTTGAAGTTCATGAAACTTATCGTGTTGTCATATGGACTCCAATACAAAGTGGCATTGTACTTTTTGGGTCAAATTTGAGACCAGTTTTGATGTAATCTTTATCTAATTACAGACGGGAGATTATTAATAATTGGGAACCAATATCCCAAACGGATTATTTATTCGAACCGTGAGTGTTAGACCAACAATGGATACGTGCCACGCTCCGGTTAAACAATAAAGAGGCATCATTAATCATCCAAATAGAAAAACAATATATGTGCCGCCGCGCGACCCATGTGGTGTGCGAGCAGGCGTCGGTTGAAGGGACGCATGCGAGCAGTCCACCGCGCAGGCAGATGGGGAGGCGTGCATGCAGGTGTGTGAATTGACAGAGGCGTGCTTGCTGCACAGTGTCATCGGAGGCGTGCGAGTAGTTGTGTGAAACTTTGGTAGGCATGCCAGCAGTCCGGTGCGCAGGCTCACCGGGAGGAGAGCCATCGGTTTGACCGCCGCCTGCCACTCTCCCACTACACCATATTAATGGTGCGCCCGAGCGGCCGCACCCCCCATCCTTGCTACGCACACACAATCCTCTCTCTCCGCTTGGATCCTCGATGCCGCTCTCAGTCCTCAAAGCCGTCAGTGTATGAGGATGCCGCCGAAGCGCCCCATCTAAGGGAGTGGAGACGCTGGGGCTGCTAAAGCACCGGAGCACGGCATGGAGATGGAGACAGAGGTTGCCGTCACCGCCGGCAAGTTATCGCTGCACCCTGACATCGTCGGCGACGTTGAGCTTCCACATCCAGAGGCGGAGTTCCACACCGACTCCGACGACCACTCCGGTGACGACTCCGATGACCACTCCGGCGACGACTCCGACGACGACAGACAGCTGGTTAGTCATCTATACCCATTTATGTGTCAAATAGATCATAGGGTTTCTCTGGTTAATCCTGCGTCCCCCTTTTTGGAATAGAAATCCTGTGGTTATGTTCTCCCAATCCATGAAATCTGAGTAAGTTTCATTAGATCCGTGTAGTGTATTGATTGTTTGAATGGTACAGGTGATAAGTGATTAGTTGTTTCATTTGTGCAAATGATTTCTGCTAGTAATCCGACTAGGGTTAGTGTTCGTGCTAATAATTCCTAGCCATGACTTGACAATTGATTTTGAATGACCTACATATGTTTGTGCCATTATTTTCTTGAAGATTGGTCTGTACATAGACGGTTGTGCTTAAAAATCGAACCATAATCTCTGAATATGTATAAATAAATAGCCATAAATTCCTCATCCTACTTCCCGGCATGTAATCAGTGATTTGATGCCAAATTTGTTTTACTATATGTATAGGTGCTGTTTGACGATGTGGACAGCGAGGATGAAGATGCCCAGAGGAGGTACAAGAGGCGAATCATGAGGGAGCTTTATGCGGGAATGCATAACAGGCGTATTAGGACCTGGAACGACGGCTATGGATGCCCATTTTGCTACCACAAGATTCATGACGCGTATCTAAGTGTTCTGGCGCATGCAAGAGGACGGGCCATTGGCTCCTTCAAGCAGAAGTATTCTCGAACTATGTACGCTTGAGTATGCTTAATGATGGTTGAACTATGTACTTATGGTTGAACTATGCTTATGTACGTGTACGCTTATATTATCTATGTCTGAGTATGTTAAATATTTCGCCAAATTTTGGTAAAAATTACAATGGGGGACCAATAAACCAGGACGGAGGTAGTACGTCAATAACACACGGTTCCCAAAATTGGAACCGTGTGCAATGACTATCATTTTGCCTGCTGCGTCAATCACACATGGTTCGCTCTAGCAAACCGTCGCCCCCAAAATTCTTTGTGGGACAGAAAACCGTCACCACCCAATTCAAAAAAGAAAAAAGAAAACCCTCACCATCCCCACGTCACAAAAACCCTTACCCCGCTCGCCACCCCTCGGCCCCTCCGATACGTTCCCCATTCACACCTGCACAAGCTCATCCGCGTCTCTGCCATGGCACCGCCTATCGCGGTGGTAAACACTTAGCTCGACGCCTGCTGCCGCCGCCAGGCTGCCGGCAAAGCCCACCGCATTTCGCCACTTCTGCTTGCCGCCGCCTATCGCCGTCGACTTTCTTGATGCTGCTCGCGGTCGACCCAGCTCCGCTCGATTGGGGAATCTGCCGTACTGAGGGTTCTTTCTCATGGAAGACAAGGTAACTAATTTAATGAGATATTATCTCATCTCTTATCCCAGTTCATCTGCCTCCTTTAATCATCTGGCGAAAATCGCTGTGAACTCATTTTTATTCGAGCTGATTTGAGAGTTTTCTTTCATTCATAGAATGTACACTGCGCCGACACTTCAGGACTTGGCGACCGCCGCCAGAGATTCCATCTCATAGTACCAGATAACTTGAGGACGCGCGCGGTATGTTCAATCTCACCCTAAATCGGTTGGCATGGCCTACTTTCTAGAACATATTCTAAATATTGCTACATTTGGATAAAAGGTGCCACATGCACCATATATGTCAAAGGGAAATTTCCCCCTCTTCTTTCTATATTAGGCAACTTAATGATGTATTGTTCTTTCGATTACTCTCATATTTCCATGACGTCATGTTTACCCTATCTGTTTAATTATAGACTTTTGCCTTCGATTTCAACTGATGTACAGTTCTTTCAATTTGGGCCCATATTTGCATGTTACCATCTTTTCTTTAACAATCCTACCATTTTGTGCAGGACATCCCTCGCTATGCAACAGATTATGTAGTGCACAATTTTTCCCTTTACATAGATCAAGGCTCCATGAAGGTCATACTGCACACAAACCATGGATTTACAATCGTTGCTACTGTAAGACTTGATGAACGTGGTGACTCCTATTTTGGCACTGGCTTTTGGAATGAAATTGCAAAGTTTTATGTACTGAAAGCTGGCACTAAAATTGCACTGCACATAGAAGGGCCTGGTCATGAGATATATGCTAACTTCCCTGACAAAATCATCCATCCAGACTTTGTTCGAAGTAAGTTTTCTTTTCAACTATCTACATATGTTGACTTACCCAACAATGTCAAATGAATTGTGTAGTATTTAAGCAACTAATTGTTATTCCCTTATCTTACTATATTCCTACCTAATAACTTCTAGTTACCAATACACTTTTCTTTTGCCCTGTTTTAACTAAATATTCCCTGTACTCCCATTTCTATCAGAAAGCGCCACTCACAAGGAGACTCCAGAGGTGGAGAACGGGGCGTCCAACAAGCGGAGGCGGGGCGAGCTAGAACCAAAAGTGACTCTAGCAGGCCTAGACTTAATCAACAACCTCCCCGATGATATGTTGAGAGTCATTATCTCCCTCCTCCCAATCAAATATGGGGCGCGGACAACCCTCCTTTCCCGGCGGTGGCGCCCCCTATGGAACTCCAGCCCTCTCGACCTCATCGACACCCACGAGCTCTGCCATGGCTATCGCAAAAGCTTGGATGGATTCTCCAAGATCCTCGGCAGTCACCTTGGCCCAACCAAAGGCCTTAGAATGGGCAAGTTCCGTTCCAATGGCAAGGACCAAGCCAAGCTTGATGACTGGTTCCGATCCCCTGCCCTAGATTAGCTCGAGGAGCTCACTTTTGATGATGGGCATATGCGGTCGCTGCCAACGTCCGCACTCCGCCTCGCGCCCAAGCTGCGCATCGCCAAGTTCAGGAACTGCCATTTCCCACCCCTTCATGACGCGCCCACTCTTATTCTACCACGACTGAAGCACCTTGAGCTCGTCGCCGTCTGCCTCTCAAAGGATGACATGGAGCGCCTTCTCCGTGGCAGTACTACACTCGAGTACCTTCGTCTTCAGGCAATCAATGGGTCGAGTACCTTCCACATCACCTCCATGACTCTCCGGACTATTTATGTGTGTTGCTCGTGCGGCAGGAAGACATCACAAAAGGTGGACCACAGTATGGTCATCCAGGACACACCTGCACTTGAGAGATTACTTGTAGTTGATCAAGAATGTCCAACAAGAATCAATGTCATTTCTACACTGAAATTGACAGTGGTGGGCTACTCGTCTGACAAATACTCCGAACTTGTTATTGGATCCACACCCGTTCAGGTACAACAGCCGCCTTCTACCTCTCTTTCTACAAATTAACATTATTTCTATTGAAGATGTTTGTTCGTCTATCATTCAGAAAATGATTCCGACAAGCTTGACCCCAAAACTGCGCACAGTGAATGTCTTGGCACTAGAATCTATCGGGCCCGACCTGGAGCAAGTTGTTAGTTTCCTGAGATCCTTTTCGTGCGTGGAGAAGCTATATATCGAGGTGACATTCCTTTCCTGTTAAATGTTAACCATAAGGGAGTTCAATTTGTGACACCTTTTTCCAAGTTTACAATGACAATGTACTACGATTTCTGAAGGTTCTTTTGGAGGATTTCAGTACATACATGCCCCCCATATTGGTTGCTTGATCCATATGGTTACAATCAATAAGCATATCTCCCTTGGATTCATCTGTACTAGTTTTCTTAGGGAACTTTTCATCCACTCCTACCTCTTGTGAAGAAGGCTACATTTTTCTAGAATGTAATCAAAGGCCCATGTTAATCATGTCAGATAGTGCATTTTACAAATCATGCAAACCAAATAGCTAGGCCTGTAGTAATGTTCAAAACTGCATGTAGGCATTAACACGTTTTCTTCTTTTGCAGACAAGATTAGGCCCAGTGGTGGATAATGTGATATAATATAGCAATAACCTCGAATGCCTAGATCTGCATCTCTCAGAAATTACTTTGAACTCCAACCGAGGGACCTTACCGGAGATTATATTCGCCAGGTTCTTTGTTCTCAGAGCAAGGGTGCTGAAGGAAATGAGGTTTGGCCTACATTTATTTCACAAAAATGAATGGTTTGTTGATCAGCGCCGGCGCCTGCGGTAGAATGGAGTAGGCTCCAAAAATGCTGAATTTCATTTTGGAACTTCAAATGACAGAGTAATCGGAAGTCATCGTGTCAACCCCATACATGACTTCTCAATGGCTGACCCCTTTGCAAAAATTGTGAGGTTTCCAAGCCTGGCTTACAAGCGGTGATATTAGTTCGAACCTCTCTGATATCCATGTTCAGCGGATCAGCGTGAGCGTTTGCAGCTGATGAGCTGAATTTCATTTCTAATATCAGTTTGAACCATGTAATCTTTGAATTTGAGCCATATAACTCTGGAATTTGAACCTTGTAACATTTCGAGCTTTTGTGGTACAATCGTTGAAATGGCATCGTATGAGAATCGTATATTGCTAGCACTATTTTGACCTTAATATGCAATGGTCTTAGATTCTATTAACCATTATCGAATCAGTTTACCTTGTCGATCTCACAGCACACGATCTGTATAGCTAACTCGACTGCGATCTTCGACATTATTGCACACAGTTGGTTTCTTTCACCGTGTGCACTATAGAGCACAGAATTAATTATCGCATTCGAGTGTCCATCATCACCCTTCTGTTAAACTTTGACCTCATCACCCAAGGGTAAACTAATGACAGAAGTCATTCCACACACTTCATTTTTACAAAGCTTTTTGCCAATAAACGCCCACGATTTGTCCCTCTTCTAGCCGACTCGTGGCCAAACTAGCCGGGCAGGAAGCTTGCACGGTAAACAGCGCGGTAGCGTGGGAACAGGCTCACCGACGATACGTTTGGCGCCTCTTCGAGCCCACGCCTAGGGTGCGGTGTTGTCCAGCGTGCACTGGATTCTGGAATCCTCCGCTATGAACGTCGTGACGATTACAGGCCGGCCGGCCCCCATTTATTACAGCGGCCATTTAACCTACCCTTGTGTCTCTTCAACCTTTCGATCATGCCCCACCATTGCAAGAAGCACACCCACCACGAGAAATTCTTAGAGAGTATCCTGCGCGGCTCCAATGGCGCTCCGAGCGGCTGCCGACGACGAGCAGCAGTTCACACCATCCATGCCGTGGTGGACACCCACCGAAGGTTCGAGGACCTCTCAGTGGTGTACACCAACCACCCGGTCTGGGTGGAGCACTCCATCCGCATCATGGGGTTGTTGCTTGCCAAGGAGAAGTACAAGGTGGTCGGGTTCGACCTCGAGTACACCCGCGCTCGTGCCGGATCTCATCCCAAGGTCGTCGTCGCCCAGATGTGCGTGGGCCACCACGTCCTCGTCTACCACTACTGCCTGGCCACAAGGCTTTGCGAGTGTTTCGCCAAGTTTGTCAACAGCCCCCACTACATGTTCGCTACGGTGGACATCACCAACGATGTAAAGGCGCTCGAGAGTTCGGGCATCGCCTGCCAGAATCTTGTCGACATCCAGGGCAAATACAAGATCTGGGGAAGCAAGGAGCATGAGAAGGACTCACTGGTTCACCTCACCGAGGCATCATCAACCCTTACTACAGAGACATGAAGGATTCGTGCAACAAGGACAAGCATGCCTGGCACTCGGCCTGGATGGAGAAACTCGACAAAGCTCACGTTGTGTATGCGACCAAGGAGGCGTACACGAGCTACGACATGTACAGGCGGACGTTGACATGAGGAAGTGTCTCCTTCCCCAAAACGGCCAGGGATCCAGCTGAAAGCAGAGCAATGGCAAGTGTCGTCGCAGCAATAAGTAGATGATTAGATCCTCGTTTCTCCTACTTTAGTATGCAAGTAATTGCTTACTTTGGTGTGTGCAAACATTATGTGTGTAGTCACTTGTGTAATTGTATGCTTAATTTCGTTATGCAATACTGTCTTTTTAAGTATATATGTAGATGCTCTGTAGACAGAGCGTAGATGGTGTGCGGACAAACAAAATCACATCACACATGGACTAAATAATGGAACCCGTCGGTGATGTTTTCATCAATCACTCACAATTGTATACCAGCAATCGTTTTCTCACAACACACACGGCTTGTTAGCAGTAATCATCTGTGTTCTTATCGGTCTTCGCACACGTTTCTGATTACAGACCTGTTTGCCTCGTATCACACACATCTTGTTCATTTGAACCGTTTCTGTTCTCATGTCTCAACGCAAATAGTTCATCCGAGTGAACCGCATGCCGTATATCGCACACACCTTTGATCTTGCTGACCATTTCTTTTGTGTTGCCTAATCACAAACAGTTCATCTGAGTGAACCGTATGCTGTACATCGCACACACCTTCATATGTCTGCATGTTTCTTTAGTTCCTCCTCATCGCAAACGGTTGATTGAATGGAACCATATGCCCTGCATCGCACACGCAACTAAAATCTGAACCGTGTTTGATGCATCCTTAATCGCAAACGTTTTGCACCTTTTTTGACGGTTTTTTACACCACCGTTTGCGATTATGGCATCGCACATAGTTTTGTCGAAGGGTCTCTGATCGTAGTGTCGCGTTAGCAGCCTCCTGCAGTAGTGACCAAAGAGATTAGGAGATCCAGGAATACCAACTATGCCATGCTCCATTAAAAGAAATTATGTTAAAACCGCTTTATGTGGGAGCCGGTATTAGTGTTATGACTTTCTCTTTATATCGTAGACTTGATTTGAATAAGTTGACACCAACTGAAATATCTTTCCAAATGGCCGATAAATCAACTGCTATACCCATCGGTATTTGTGAGGTTGTGCCTGTCGTAGTTGCAAATGTTACGATTTTAACGGACTTTGTTATTCTTGATTTACCCGAGGAGGATAGTATGTCGATCATCCTTGGTAGACCCTTCTTGAATACTGCAAGTGCTGTTATTGATTGCAACAAGGGCAATGCCACTTTTCATGTTAATGGGAATGAGCATACGGTGCACCTTTCGAAGAAACAACCTCAAGTGAATAGTATCAATTCTATTGGAAAAATTTCAACAATTACTATTGGAGGTTTTGAATTCCCTCTTCCTATTGTCAAAAAGAAATATGATATTATTATTGTTGGGGACATGCATATCCCCGTTGAGGTAACCTAGTGTTATTCGAAGATTCTCCGGTTTCATGTCACTCGGAAGAAGTTTGTTAACAAGACTTAATAAACCTTGTTAAAGGATTCCTTTTGATGGTCATGAGATTGATGAATTTAGTATACACAGCTCTGTGTACCCACTTTTTACTTTCTGTTTTTAGAATAAGTAAAGCAAAAATACTATTATTTTTCTGTTTTCTGAATTATCCGTGCAATAAAAAAATGACCAGAAAAATAAAAGTTCTCCAAATGCCCTGAAAATTTAGTATGATTTTTGTGCAATATTTAAGAATTTTTGGCACTGAAAACACATCATGGGGTGCACCAGTGGGCCAGAAGCACACAGGGTGCGCCCACCCCCTGGGCATGCCAACAGGGCTTGTGGGTCCCATGTGGGTCCCCCTCACTTATGCCAACACCCATCGACTTCGTCTTCCTCCACAAAACAATCCCACCATTGCTCAAACCCATGTTCTAGCTCATCATGCTGCAATTTTGAATCTCCTTGCTCAAAGCTCCATTTGCAAAACTATTTTGGGGCATTGTTCTTCTGTATGTGACTCCTCCAATCGTCCAATTAGTTTTTGTTCTAGTGCTTTATATATTGCAAATTTTTGCTGCCGTGGTGACCTTGTTCTTGAGCTCGCATGTAAAATTTATATGGTCCAAAGTAGTTTTGTTGCATGATATAGCCTCTAAACACTTGTGGGAGTAGTTGCTATCAATCTTGTTGAGTTTTGTTCACTTTTTTTGAGTCGCTAAAACTTTCAGATTTTTTCAGATAATAGGAAAGAAATGATGAAGAGATGGTTAAGGGGTTCTTCTGGCCGGAATTCAAAGAAGCCCAAGTACAACCTTCCGCGTGCGGCGGAGGTTCGGGCATGTGAATGGCCAAGCGATGCATTCTTGAGGGCAGCCGGAATTTATGATGATTTCTATTATTTGGCGGAGAATGCAGGCATCACTGACTTCCTCCACGATAAGTGTGACCAATACCTCGTACTCACTAATACCTTCGTGCAAAATTTTCACTTTCATTCTAGGAAGGATCCTCCCATGCTAGAATTTCACTTGTATGATGTGCCTACGCGAATGCCACTTTATGATTTTTGCAATGTTTGCAAAATACCTTATGAGGGTAGCGTCAGTGAACCACGTCCTAGAGACATGGAGGACTTTATTGCTGAAACTACTGTAGGGGAAGAGAGAGGAGTGTTAGAGGCGAGAGTGGCTAGTTTACATTTTTCCTGTTTTGCGCTATTATTCACTATTTGCTGGGAGATGTTTGATTTGTCATGGGGAGAGTGGAAGCCTCAGTGCCCCTGACCTTGCCATTTTGCACCATGCTTTATTTATTGATAGAACTTTTAGTTTGGGCGCTATTGTTGCTCAACGGTTGAACACGAACCGTTCGAAGGGGGCTATCTTTGGAGGTATCTATTCCTCCCGCCTTGCTAAACATTTTGAAATACCCATTAGGCGTGATGATGAGGAGGAGATGTTGCTACCCACTAAATATTTAAACTATGCCAGTATGGTAGCACATGATTTTATTAAGAAGGATAAGGATAAGAGACTCCTCTACAACCTAGTATTTAGTCAGGGTACCTATGAGACTATTGCTCTGCCTGCTTCTTCTTTGTTCGATATTCGTTCAGGCAGGTAAACTATTATACCTGAGGACATCTACAGATTTTGGGGTCTTTCACAACCCCCAGCACCTGAGCCAGCACCAGTTCCTGATACATATCAGGAGCCTGTTTTTCAGTGGGAGTCACAGGGGCTCACCAACTAATGGAACCCTCAGGACCCTCCGGAGTATGGAGGAGAGGGTTATTTTGAGCCGTGGCCCTAGAGCAACTTAGGCCAAAAGCCTAAGCTTGGGGAGTATGTATTTCTCACCGACATTACATTCATGTTCACACACTCATATCAGTTGTCTGTGCTCATACTTTTTCATTGTCCTATCCATATTAGTTTATTTTTCTTGCTTTCTTCTTGTGTGTTTGAAAAACTTTGAGAAAATCCAGAAAAAATAGTTCTCGCTTCTTTTTAGTTTTTCATTCTAGTTTAATTTAGTTGTAGTATAAAAAGAAAACCCAAAAAGATTTCTCGTTCTTCTTTTGTTTGTTGGGAGCTTTCCCGTGTAAATAGTTTTTCTCGTTCTCGTTTTACTTTCTTCATAAAATCAAAAACTCCAAAAAATATTTTAGTGTGTTTCTTTGAAATTCTTTTCCTTTCTTTGGGTCGTAAGGAGATGACCACGATGAGAATGTTGAGTGGCTCTCATATGCATTATTGTTGATCTAACAAAGAGCCCATATTACCTTCTCTTCTCCTTCTAATAAATGTTTGCAGATTCCAGCTTAGTCCAATGCACGTACACTCTTATTATTCACACCCTTCGGTCGTGCAAGTGAAAGGCAATAAATGATGATATATGATGAAATGATTGAGATGGAGAAAAGCTTACCTATTTTGTTTTTGTAAATATGATTGGATCATCATTCCTAATTCACCCCATTATGAATTAAACTTGTTTGCAATGACAATTAGAGATTATAGGTACTCATGCCATGCTTAATTAGCTAGGAGTGGATAATGGTTTGTCTTGTGTGCCAACATGCAATTTAAAATGGTTATGATGTAGTATGATAGGATGGTATCCTCCTTTGAATGATTTAAGTGGCTTGACTTGGCACATGTTCACACATGTAGTTGAATCAAAATCAACATAGCCTCCATGATATTTATGTTCATGGTGATTTATATCCTACTCATGCTTGCATGCAATGTTGGTTAATCTCAATGCATGTTTATGCCCGTTGTCGCTCTCTAGTTGGTTGCTTCTCAATCTTTTGCTAGCCTTCCCTTGTGCTAAGCGGGAATACTGCTTGTGCATCCACTTCCATAAACCCAAAGTTGTTCCATATGAGTCCATCATTCCTACCTATACGCGGTATTTACCTGCCGTTCCAAGTAAATTTGCATGTGCCAAACTCTAAACCTTCAAATAATAATCTATTTTGTATGCCCGAATCGCTTATGTAGTGACTGGGGGCTGTCAGTATCTTCCATGCTAGGTGGGTTATTCTCACGATGAATGTTTATTCACTTGTCATTCATGAGAAAGTGGCTGGTAATCGGGATGCCCAGTTCCATGCTTGAAATCAAATAAAAATATAATCATAAAAGAAAACTCCCCCAGGACTGTTGTTGGTATGGATGGCACCTGTGAATTCGGCTTGCCGTGTGATGCGGCTTGAACTACATCGATATTTCCCCAAAGAGGAAGGGATGATGCAACACAGCTACGGTAGGTATTTCCCTCAGTGATGAGACCAAGGTTATCGAACCAGTAGGAGAACCACGCAACACCACGTAAATAGCTCCTGCACACAAAGAACAAATACTTGCAACCCGACGTAAGAGAGGGGTTGTCAACCCCTCACGGGTAAAAAGATAGGTAAAATTGTAGTAGATTGGATAAATAGATCTCGGGGGAACACGAGATAAAATAAATAAATGAAAATTGCAGGAAGGTATTTTTGTATTTTTGGATTAATACATCTAAAATAAAATCAAATAACAATAGATCGCGAAGGCAAATATAATAAATAAGAGACCCGAGGGACGTAGATTTCACTAGTGGATTCTCTCGAGAAAAATAGCATACGGTGGGTAAACAAATTACTGTTGGGCAATTGATAGAACTTCAAATAATCAAGACGATATCCAAGCAATGATCATTAGGCATCATGTCCAAGATTACTATACCGACACCTGCCTGCATCTACTATTACTCCACACATCGACCACTATCCAGCATGCATCTAGTGTATTAAGTTCATGGAGAAACAAAGTAATGCAATAAGAACGATGACATGATGTAGGCAAGATCTATTTATGTAGAAATAGACCCCATCTTGTTATCCTTAATAGCAATGATACATACATATTGGTTCGCCTTCTGTCACTGGGATCAAGCACCGTAAGATGGAACCCATCACAAAGCACATCTTCCCATGGCAAGAAAAATTGATCTAGTTGGCCTAACTAAACCAAAGATTCGAAGAAGAAATATGAGGCTATAAGTAATCATGCATAGAGATCAAAAGACTCTAATAACTTTTATGGATAAAAACATAGATCTGATCATAAACTCAAAGTTCATTGGAGCCCAACAAACACACCGCAAAAAGAGTTACATCAAATAGATCTTCAGGAGACCATTGTATTGAGAGTCAAAAGAGAGAGAGAAATCCATCTAGCTAATAACTACGGACCCGCAGGTCTACAATGAACTACTCACGCATCATCAGAGAGGCACCAATGAGGATGATGAACCCCTCCATGATGGTTTCTAGATTGGATCTGGTGGTTCTGGAACTTGCGGCGGCTGGAATTGATTTTCGTCGACTCCCCTAGGGTTTCTGGAATATTGGGGTATTTATAGAGCAAAGAGGCGGTGCGGGAGGCCACCGAGGTGGGGACAACCCACCTGGGTGCGCCTGGGCCCGCAGGCGCGCCCCGGTGGGTTGTGCTCCCCTCGGAGCCCCCGTCATGTACTTTCTTGGCCCATCGTGTGTCTTCTGGTCCAGAAAAAAATCACCAAAAAGTTTCGCTCCATTTGGACTCCATTTGGTATTGATTTCCTGCGAAGTAAAAAACAAGCAAAAACATCAATTGGCAATGGGCACTATGTCAATAGGTTAGTCCCACAAAAATGTTTGTAAAATGATTGTAAAACCTCCAAGAATGATAATATAACAACATGGAACAATAAAAAATTATAGATACGTTGGAGACGTATCACCGTGGAGTGTGATTGTTGGTGGAGGGGGGTAAAAAATTAACCATTCTGTTTGGGAACCGCCAATAATGTATCTAGCATGGAAGATAGCGAGATATCTTGATTGTTATGTTTACAATGAAAGCATACCACTCAAAATTATATTCTTCTCAGTTTTAAAAGCTCCGAGCTCTGGCACCTCTGCAAATCCCTACTTCCCTCTGTGAAGGGCCTATTTATTTACTTTTATTGTTGAGCCATCATCCTCTTATAAAAAGCACTAGCTAGAGAGCACCACTGTCATTTGTATGCTTTGTTATTAATTGATATTGAGTATGAGTGTGATTGGATCTCTTTTGCCATGGATTACAATGTCTAGTCAGTCCTTAATCTTCAGAGGTGCTCTGCATTTATGTTTTGCGGTCTCAGAAAGGGCTAGGAAGATACCATTTTGCCATATTATATAATGATTGTTTTGAAAAAAAGTGTTGTCATCCGAGATATCTTATTATCACTCGCTAGTTGATTATGCCATTGATATGAGTAAATGTGAGACCTAAATGTTATTGTGAATATGGTTAGTTCATTATCTTTGCTGAAAACCAGAATGCTGGCTATACATATTTGCAACAACAAGATCAAACAGAGTTATTAGAAGTTTTCTTTGTCACTTTCAGTTTGTCAACTGAATTGCTTGAGGACAAGCAACGGGTTAAGCTTGGGAAATGATACGTCTCCATCGTATGTACTTTTCCAAACTCTTTTGCCCTTGTTTTGGACTTTAATTTGCATGATTTGAATGGAACTAACCTGGACTGACGATGTTTTCAGCAGAATTGCCATGGTGTTATTTTTGTGCAGAAATAAAAGTTCTCGGATTGACCGGAAAATTTACGGAGAATATTTTTGGAATATATAAAAAATACTGGCACAAGAATTATCCAGAGGGGTCCACCCAGAGGCCACAAGCCTGCACCCCCTGGGGCGCGCCTAGAGGGCTTGTGGGCCCCCTGGACCTCCTCCGACCTCAACTCCAACTCTATATAACCCTATTCGTGGAGAAAAAATCAAAGAGAAGGATTCATCGCGTTTTACGATACGGAGCCGCTGCCACCTCCTGTTCTTCATCGGGAGGGTAGATCTGGAGTCCGTTCGGGGCTCAAGAGAGGGGGATTCGTCGCCATCATCATCACCAACCTTCCTCCATCACCAATTTCATGATGCTCACTGCTGGGAGTGAGTAATTCCATCATAAGATTGCTAGACGGTGATGGGCTGGATGAGATTTATCATGTAATCGAGTTAGTTTTGTTAGGGTTTGATCCCTAGTATCCACTATGTTCTGAGATTGATGCTGGTATGACTTTGCTATGCTTAATTCTTGTCACTAGGGCCCAAGTGCCATGATTTCAGATCTAAAGCTATTATGTTTTCATGAATATATTTGTGTTCTTGATCCTATCTTGCAAGTTGCAGACACCTATTACGTGTTATGATTCGCATACCCCATGGTGACAATAATTGGGATTCTTTCCGGTGATTACCGTAGTTTGAGGAGTTCATGTATTCACTAAATGTTAATGGTTTGTTCCGGTTCTCTATTAAAAGGAGGTCTTAATATCCCTTAGTTTCCATTAGGACCCCACTACCACGTGAGGGTAGGACAAAAGATGCCATGCAAGTTCTTTTCCATAAGCATGTATGACTATATACGGAATACATGCCTACATTACATTGGTGAATTGGAGCTAGTTCTTTGTCACCCTAGGGTATAACTGTTGCATGATGAATGCCATCGTACATAATTATCGATCACTAATCTGATGCCTATGAGCTATTCACATATTGAGCTTTGCTCAGTTACTTTGCCGTTGCTGCTGTTAGAATCACTACAAAACTGCTATTGTTACTTTTGTCACTGTTACCGTTACTTCCATACTACTTTGCTACTAAAAACTTTGCTGCAGATATTTAAGTCTTTTAGGTGCGGTTGAATTGACAACTCAACTGCTAATACTCGTGGATATTCTTTGGCTCCCCTTGTGTCGAATCAATAAATTTGGGTTGAATACTCTACCCTCGAAAACTGTTGCGATCCCCTATAGTTGTGGGTTATCATCGACAAGCTCCTCCGTGTTGTCTGGAGCAACGTCATCCTCGGTGTCGTTTGTGTCTGTGTTCATGTTGTCTTCCCTGCCCTTTCCGCGTCCCCTAGATCACCTTCATTGGCGTTGGCGTTTGGATGACTCCCTACTGGGGTCATCGTCGTCATCCTTGGGGGTGTCGACCATGTAAACGTTGTAAGTGGAAGTGGCGGTCGACTTTCCTGAGTTGGGAGTGGTCGGGGGTGGTCATTATAGGTCATGACGTCGATATCCTTGGCCTCTTCGGAGGCATAGTCCAGCATATCGGTTAGCTCATCAAAATAGTGGCTACTAGGTGGGTGGTGGGTGGGACTTAAAATTCCCCGTGGCCTGCCTCAAGTCCAATCCGATCATAGACCGTGGACGGCCCATCTATAATGCTCATCATCTGGTTCCGATCTAACATCTTATTTAACAGCGAGACGTCGGTCGGATTCAACTTCTGACGTCTTTCGGAGATAACCTCCGGTATGCCAACACAGGGGGTGCATCCGGCCAAGGCTGACCCCTGGTCCTCGAGTGCTAAGATCGGATCCAAGCTCAAATCCAGATCCGTGATAGGGGCTGACTCGGAGATGGGGTCGGGAAGAAGGTTCAAAGTTGAAGCTTCAGGATTTCTGGGCTCCTCAGGTAAGGCTAAGAACCCAGTAAAGATCATATCGCCCCAGGAGTCGGCGACGTACTCCAGGTTGCCGAACCTGATTTCCTGCTCAGGGGCGAAACTGTCGATCTGGTGAAGGTGGCCGATCGAGTTAGCATGTAGAACGATGCCGCCGAACACGAAGAACTGGCTGGGCACAAAGACTTCCCTGGTGCGGATGCCATTGTTGATGACTAAGCGAGCCATTGATCCTTCGGTGATCCCACATCGGAACTCTCAATGAAAGCACCAATGTTGGTGTTAAAACTGACAGATCTCAGGTAGGGGGTCCCTAGCTGTAGATCTTGGATCGATGGGTAACAAGGGGCGTAGAGACACTGTTTACCCAGGTTTGGGCCCTCTCGAAGAGGTAAAACCCTACGTCCTTCTTGATTGTATTGATGTGTTTGTATTTTTTAGAGGAATGGCATACACCCGACTTTATAAATAAAGCCACCAGGCAGTGTTTCGAAACGACATAACAACAGAAAGAACCACATCCAACCAAGGGCAACAAGAAATTACAAAAGTATGAGATACATGGCACCCAGGTCAGCAGTATGGAACGCAGGCCGGAAGATAAGAAAAGCCGACTAAAACGACAAAGCCACCAACTAAGTCAAAAGAAATCCGAGGGAACTAAGCAACAGGCTCCTGCCTAGATAGGGAAGACGTCGAGGCCCGAATTTTGGATATCAGAAGATCAAGAGCGTCCCGGTCCTCCGCTGTAGTCAATGATCTCCACTGCTGCAGAAACATGCAAGATTTAAATAAGCAATCAACAGGTTTAGCCGAAAAAACATGCTCGATGGTAAATTTGTTTCTGGTTGTCCACAAGGCCCAGCAGATCACCCCCAGACCAACCCAAAATACTCGCTTAGTAACCCAAACTAGGTCATTGGCGAGGGCCCGAAGCTCAGAGAACGAAGATGGCTCCCATGGCACTTGAAGCCACGACCTAACACAGCTCCAAACCAGCTTAGCCAGGACACAGTGAAAGAAGATATGGTTAGTGTCCTCGAGGGCCCCACAAAGGGCACAAGATTCCGAGCCCGGTCCATTACATTTACGAATTTGGTCAGTCGTAGGGATAAGGCCTCTAAAAGCTTGGCAGAGGAAGATCGTCACCTTAGGGGGAATCCAAGCCCTCCAAATCGGGTTAAATCTGTTAGTGGGGTTACCACCAATAAGCTTAGAGTAGAAAGACTTAACAAAAAAACGACCAGAAGCAACGTGGGGCCAGACCACCGTGTCCTTTGGCTCCGAGAGCGTGGGGAAGGAGGCAGAAAGTTGTTGCCACTCTTCCAACTTTTCAGGGGACAGCGAACGCTGAAAATCTAGGTCGCAATTATTAGCCGAGATCTCTGTGATGGAGATATTCGGGTTAGGACTGTGAAAGAACAAAGTAGGGAAGGTCACAGAGAGAGGTGAATCTCCACACCACCAATAGAGCCAAAAACGGACGGAGGCTCCATTACCAACCACAAACTTGACATGAGCCTGAAATAAAGGACGAACCTTGACAAGATCTTTCCAAAACTGCAATCCTCCCCGAGAGGGAGCGAACATAGGGTTAGAGAAGGGAAAGTGTTTGGCTTTAAGGATAGAAAACCACAAAGTACTAGTACCCGTGGTCATAATTTTCCACCACCATTTGATCATGAGGCATCTATTCATAATAGCAGTGTTAATAATGCCCAACCCTCCAAGGTTTTTGGGTCTGCAAATTATCTTCCATCTAACCAATCCATATTTGCGTGTATTATCTGCCGCATTCCAGAAGAAAGCACCCCGATGCTTATCAAAACCAGCATGCATTCCAGCAGATAAAAGGTAAAAGCCCCTAATGAACATTTGTAAGGAAGACAGGCAAGCATTAATCAATGCCACTTTCCCAACACTAGTATTGTATCTACCTCACCAAGCACTGGTACAATGAGGTACGATACAAACGGTTTTTAACCCCTTTTCGCGACGACATTTGGAACCATCGCCAAGTGTGTGTGGGTGATAGGGGGGTCCTTCCCACACGCCCTAGAAACCATCAGGGATAGGCCCTCCTAGCAAACACGCTCGGCAAAATGAGCTCGTGTGCGATCGGGCGAGGCATCGAAACCCAATAGTTTTCGTTCGTATGTACATCCCACACAGTCAGTCCCAAACAAATGTTTCCATTTGTTATGTACATTCCACACAGTCAATCTAAGGAATACGTTTCCGTTCTTATGTACATCCCACACAGTCAATCCAGGGAAAATGTTTCTGTTCGTATGTACATCCCACACAGTCAATCCAGGGACAACGTTTCCGTTCGTATGTCCATCCCAAGTTTATTGTATAGGCTCGTGTGTGATAGGTGTAACTATCACACACGCTCTACCATGGTTAACCGTTTGCTTTTATTCAACTACATCACACACAATTTGATGAAGAAAGTTGTGTGGCATTGGGCTATCCATCACAAGCGCTTTTACTGCTAGAACCATTTGCAAAGTTCCATGGCCCATTTAGCAGGTTTATTAGTTTACAATTAATAATTCCAGTATTACGCAAATTCACATTCCATATCGAACAGCTCTTTGCCAGTTTCATATCAGGAACATAAATATAGTTTAACATCACAGTACGATAGCTACCTGAAAACAAGAGAGTACATCATATAGCTAGTTCAGCTTCATCAAAACAATATTAGAACAATGTATTCATTTCCCTAATCCATATCATCTAGGCTCGTCTTATCCTCCTCTGCTTTCAGTTCGGTAAGAACCTTTTTTGCACTGGCCAACTGGGAAAGTGCCTCCTCCTTCGCCAACAACATCTTAGCGAAGTCTGATTAAAAAAATCTAAGCTCATTCTCCACCTTCCTCTTTTTATCCCGCATATTCAAATATTCTTCAGCGTTGACAACACTTTCTCTAAGCCTACCTCTGTTCTCTTCCTCATACATGCTACGGAGCTTTGCTAGGCACATCTTCAAAGACTGTGGCCACTCTTGATCAACCCACTCCAAGTAAGAACACTTCCGTTCATCCTATAATATTTGAAACTAGATCAGTAACAATTGTAGGGGAAATGGTTTTATAGAAACATAGAAAATCACCAATAATTATTTTGAAAAACTAAAGAAACAGGTTAATTATGACATATCTTCTCAAAAAGATCACTGTGCAAATGAATTAATTGCTACTGAGACAACAACCAAATTCTGAAACATCAGAAGCTATAATTAGCTACAACAACGCTACAAGTTCTTACTCATGTACTATAAATAAAAAATTGAACATTTTATGAGGAAGGTAAATATAACTGCAACAGCATAGCGACAATGTTTGAATGACAGCAAATTGATACTAACAGGTGTGTACATGCACAATTTAGTAACATAGAACTAATAGCACTAAGGTCGTCCACTATGTATGCCAAAACCAGTGTAAAGACAACTGTTGCTACATCTCGCACCGGTGCCCTCCACTGGCGAGCCGATGCAGCAGAAAAAATCAGGGACCCGGACTCCGAAGCACCTAGCTAGTTGCTCCGATGCCCAGTTCCTTCGTGCCATAAAGATTTAGTATTTTATTGCTTGGCTGCTTGGATGTGTGGACTAAAGTTGGCTGCACAAACTGCTGAAGCGGTGCCAAATAATTTTCTAATGGCACCGCTAATGAGATGGCAACATTTTTAGATACTAGGTACAAATTGTGACACTCTCTTAGGATGCGTTTGGTTGAAGGTGGAGGGCTGGATGAACAGTAGCCCATAGAAGGGTGGTTGAACAGGACCCCGTGGAGAGGGCTGGTTGAACAGTAGACGATGGAGGAGCACGCGGTGGAGGCTGAATGAACAGGAGCCCGTGGATGAACAGTCGTAGGTGGAGGCTGGAGGAGGTCGACGGTGGATGAACAGTAGCCCGTGGAGGCTGGAGGAGGTGGACGGTGGAGATGAACAGTATCCCGTGGAGTCCCATTTTGCGGTATGCCACACCCCTCCCGATGAACAGGACCCCCATTTTGACCGTAGCACTCCAACACAAGTCTGTTTCCTCTGTTTTGCAGTACGCCACACCCCTCCCGATCAACAGGAACCCGTTTCGACAGTAGGAGGTCCAAGAGAAGCCTGTTTCCTCCGTTTTGCGGTATGCCAGACCCCTCCTGATGAACAGGATCCCATTTCGACCGCGGCCGGTCGAACACAAGGCCGTTTCCTGCGTTCTGCGGTACGCCAGGCCTCGTTTCCATCGGCTATTCTGTCCAAGCCGGTTGGCTCCCGATGAACAGCACCCGTTCTGTTGCCTCCCGATGAACACGACGCATTTCGTTGCCTCCCCGTGAACACGACGATGACGCAGTTTCTCCGTTCTGACCCAGCCATGTACACGATCCCTGGCCGTATGTATGCGCGGGTAGGCATTCGAGACCCCGCCCGTATGTACGTATGTGGCCGTATTTACTCTCTTGCACCCTGGCCGCAATACGTACGTGTACTACAACACGTGCGCGCCTCTACTACGACACATGCCCTTCCTTACACGGCCACGGTTCATCGCTACAGCCAGTAGACAGACCGATCATATGTACGTACACGTTCGCGACCAGAATGACAACGCTACATACGCTTCAACCAAGTGGGTCCCGACTGTCAGGCACTTCCTTGCGTGCGAAGATGTAGCTGGTGGGTCCCAGCAGTCATGGGGGAAACGTTTTTTCGTGAAATAGGGTTGCCCGTCCGATGGGTCCCTGTTGTCAGGTGGAGGAATCATTATTTTTCGCGTAATAAGGAGGCACTTCCTTGCTGCGACCGTGGACCCAGCTGTCAGCCTCTCCACGTACAGTACTCTTCCGATGGAAGTCATTCCTTGACCACGTTGACCACGCCGCGCCGAGAGCCCAGGGGCGGTGGACGACGGCGAGGCCTAGGAAGGGGACGACGCGGAGCCGAATAAGATGCGGCAGTGGATGCCCACGCGGAGAGGAGTATGAGGGTTCACTAGTTCGGCTACGGTGTGAGGTTGCCGTCGCCGTAGAATAACAGGGGGTGTGGGTGAGTAGAGGGATGGCCTGGCCAACGGTGGGAGTAGTAGGGGGCGATGAGGCCTCCGCGGCATAACAGCCGGCCACGGGAGGCAGGAGCACGCGGCACGACCGACGCTAGTTTGGGCGGCTGGAGCAAGAAGACCAGAGGTTGAAGAAGCACTACGGCCGTTGGATGGACATCGTACGGTCACTGGAGTTAGAATCGTTCATATTGACTAAGTTGACAAAGCCCTCCGTCCGCATCAACTTAGTAGGCCCACAAGTCAGCCTCCCATATGGTGGGTCCCAGCTAGCTGGGGGAGTATTCATTTTTTGTGCGTAATAAGGAAGCACTTCCTTGCGTGCGAAGATATAGCTGGTGGGTCCGAGCTGTTAGTGGCAGGAACATTTTTTCACGAAATACAGAGGCCCTTTCGGTTGGTCCCACATGTCAGGTGGAGGAATCATTATTTTGCGTGTAATAAGGAGGCATTTCCTTGTGTGTGGTCGTGGACCCAGCTGTCAGCCTCTCCACATACAGTCCACTTCCGATGGATGTCGTTCGTTGACCACGTTGACCACGCTGCGCCGAGAGCACCAGGGCAGTGGACGACGGCGAGGCCTACGAAGGAAATGACACGGAGTCGGGGAAGACACGGTAGTGGCTGCCCTCACGGTGGGGAGTACGAGGGTTGACTGGTTCGGCTGCCGTCGCCGGAAATAACAGGAGGTGTGGGTGACTAGAGGGATAGCCAGGCCAGGGATGCGAGTATGGTGGGGCCGCGAGGCCTGCCCGGCAGCATAGCCGGCCATGAGAGGCGGGAGCAGGCGGTTCCGCCGGCGCTGGTTTGGGCGGCTGGAGCAGGAAGATCAGAGACTGAACAAGCACGATTGTCGCTAGATTGACATCTAATGGTCTGATGCTGGTAGAGTCGATTGCTGACTAAGTTTCTTTTTTTAGAAACCTTGTGTACGCATGAACTTAGTAGGCCCACAAGTCAGCCTCCAAATCTGTGGCAGACAACATAGAGCCATTTGCTATTTTTTTTAATAATTTGCAGCCCATTTGCTAATTCTTAAGTAATTTATTACAGCCCATTTTCTGCCCAGGACCACGGTCAAAAAGTTCAACCTTATTTTGCATATTTCGGTGGAGTCCGAACTGTTGTAATCCCAACATGATAAACATTTTTTAAGAACTTATTGATTTGCCAAAAAAATCATTTTGTTTTTGTAAGCAAACAAGACGTGGGACAATTGAGTTGGTTTAAGGGAAAACCAGTGGTAAAAAATCAGCGCTGGGAGGGAAAACAACAACAAAAATAAGGATGTAAATATGAAAAGGGAACTTTATGTATTTTCAATATAATGATACGTGTATATGAACTAGTAAAACTATACGTAGAGATTAGAAAACGGAAGTCAGACATGGCGTTTCAAGAGGAAAATAGAACTGGGTTGTGTGTTTGATTCAGTAAAAAACTGCCTGTGGATGTTGTAAGATAAAATATAACTAACGCTAGCGGGCCAGAGGCTAGTAGATACCTACTGGATCTTCGTGCCCCATTGTCGTCATGGGCTGGGCCTGTTAAAAACAAAACCAAGCCTGGGCAGTCTACAGCCTAGTTGAAACTTGCTCGACCTGAAAAAGCAATATACATGCTCAATAAACAACAGAATTCTGCAAGTACAGACTGATAACTGGGATGCAACAGGTATATTGTTTTTTCATCGTGATAATAAGTGCATGCACTTGTTTCGAAAAATTTGGAGAATTGGGAATTCGAACGGCAGGTGCTTATGTTACCCATCAAATAAAAAATAGGTGCCTGAAAATTTGTTTCGAAACAAATGATTCAGCTTTATATCCACGTCGACCCTCGGTATGATGGTTGGAAGCAAATGCCAAGTTCATAACGAAAGATCATTAACAGCAATACCAACTTGCGGACGACAACGTAGTACAAGTACCAATACCAAACTAACTTATAATCTTTTTAATCCTGGCCCTAGTGTTCGTCTGGTAGAAAATCTTGTAGAGGACCAGCTCCCGCTCCTTCTCTTGCTCTAGGTCCCCGAGGTGGTTCTGGTGTATCACCCAGTTGGTCCTCTGCTGGTTGAAGTTCTTTTTTTTGCGGGAATGGTCGAACTTCTTGTTGGTGTGCAGCACCAGAACATTTTTGTTGCCCGGCTGCCGGCCATTGACCATCACCGGCAAGGTATTGCCGGTCTTGTGCCACATCGCGTGCATGCCGCACTCCGATTGTATCTTGCAACGCGTCCACGTGCCCCTTTTGAACGCCCTGGAATTGCGCTGGAAGAAATGCTTGCTTAGGCCACTCAGTGTGATACCTGCAGTATAGTCGAACACAAGTTTTAGTGTACGTAGTTGGCATTTTCATAACATCTTTGGCATTTTGAAGTCACTTGTTTCACTTTTTATTAACTGTAAAATTGTAATTGCTTCACTAGGTCTACGTCTAAAAAGAAAAATAGAGCTATAAACAAAGGAATATGTTCGTGCAAGTAGACGGCCGATCGGTGTCTTACCTGGAAGTTTCTCAGGATGGGTGTAGCAAATGTCGTGCTTGCTGTTGATGGTTGGTATGAACAAATCGATGAGAGGGTGAGATCTCGCGCTGTCAGCACTCACTTTGGCCTCAAGGTGCTCGGTCAGCTCCTGATCCATAGGATCGAACTTGACGCCAAAAGCTGTGTGGCATTGGGCTATCCATCACAAGCGCTTTTACTGCTAGAACCATTTGCAAAGTTCCATGGCCCATTTAGCAGGTTTATTAGTTTACAATTAATAATTCCAGTATTACGCAAATTCACATTTCATATCGAACAGCTCTTTGCCAGTTTCATATCAGGAACATAAATATAGTTTAACATCACAGTACGATAGCTACCTGAAAACAAGAGAGTACAGCATATAGCTAGTTCAGCTTCATCAAAACAATATTAGAACAATGTATTCATTTCCCTAATCCATATCATCTAGGCTCGTCTTATCCTCCTCTGCTTTCAGTTCGGTAAGAACCTTTTTTGCACTGGCCAACTGGGAAAGTGCCTCCTCCTTCGCCAACAACATCTTAGCGAAGTCTGATTAAAAAAATCTAAGCTCATTCTCCACCTTCCTCTTTTTATCCTGCATATTCAAATATTCTTCAGCGTTGACAACACTTTCTCTAAGCCTACCTCTGTTCTCTTCCTCATACATGCTACGGAGCTTTGCTAGGCACATCTTCAAAGACTGTGGCCACTCTTGATCAACCCACTCCAAGTAAGAACACTTCCGTTCATCCTATAATATTTGAAACTAGATCAGTAACAATGGTAGGGGAAATGGTTTTATAGAAACATAGAAAATCACCAATACTTATTTTGAAAAACTAAAGAAACAGGTTAATTATGACATATCTTCTCAAAAAGATCACTGTGCAAATGAATTAATTGCTACTGAGACAACAACCAAATTCTGAAACATCAGAAGCTATAATTAGCTACAACAACGCTACAAGTTCTTACTCATGTACTATAAATAAAAAATTGAACATTTTATGAGGAAGGTAAATATAACTGCAACAGCATAGCGACAATGTTTGAATGACAGCAAATTGATACTAACAGGTGTGTACATGCACAATTTAGTAACATAGAACTAATAGCACTAAGGTCGTCCACTATGTATGCCAAAACCAGTGTAAAGACAACTGTTGCTACATCTCGCACCGGTGCCCTCCACTGGCGAGCCGATGCAGCAGAAAAAATCAGGGACCCGGACTCCGGAGCACCTAGCTAGTTGCTCCGATGCCCAGTTCCTTCGTGCCATAAAGATTTAGTATTTTATTGCTTGGCTGCTTGGATGTGTGGACTAAAGTTGGCTGCACAAACTGCTGAAGTGGTGCCAAATAATTTTCTAATGGCACCGCTAATGAGATGGCAACATTTTTAGATACTAGGTACAAATTGTGACACTCTCTTAGGATGCGTTTGGTTGAAGGTGGAGGGCTGGATGAACAGTAGCCCATAGAAGGGTGGTTGAACAGGACCCCATGGAGAGGGCTGGTTGAACAGTAGACGATGGAGGAGCACGCGGTGGAGGCTGGATGAACAGGAGCCCGTGGATGAACAGTCGTAGGTGGAGGCTGGAGGAGGTCGACGGTGGATGAACAGTAGCCCGTGGAGGCTGGAGGAGGTGCACGGTGGAGATGAACAGTATCCCGTGGAGTCCCATTTTGCGGTATGCCACACCCCTCCCGATGAACAGGACCCCCATTTTGACCGTAGCACTCCAACACAAGTCTGTTTCCTCTGTTTTGCAGTACGCCACACCCCTCCCGATCAACAGGAACCCGTTTCGACAGTAGGAGGTCCAAGAGAAGCCTGTTTCCTCCGTTTTGCGGTACGCCAGACCCCTCCTGATGAACAGGATCCCATTTCGACCGCGGCCGGTCGAACACAAGGCCGTTTCCTGTGTTCTGCGGTACGCCAGGCCTCGTTTCCATCGGCTATTCTGTCGAAGCCGGTTGGCTCCCGATGAACAGCACCCGTTCTGTTGCCTCCCGATGAACACGACGCATTTCGTTTCCTCCCCATGAACACGACGATGACGCAGTTTCTCCGTCCCAGCCATGTACACGAGCCCTGGCCGTATGTATGCGCGAGTAGGCATTCGAGACCCCGCCCGTATGTACGTATGTGGCCGTATTTACTCTCTTGCACCCTGGCCGCAATACGTACGTGTACTACAACACGTGCGCGCCTCTACTACGACACATGCCCTTCCTTACACGGCCACGGTTCATCGCTACAGCCAGTAGACAGACCGATCATATGTACGTACACGTTCGCGACAAGAATGACAACGCTACATACGCTTCAACCAAGTGGGTCCCGACTGTCAGGCACTTCCTTGCGTGCGAAGATGTAGCTGGTGGGTCCCAGCAGTCAAGGGGGCGAATCATTTTTTGCCAGTAATATGGACGCACTTCCTTGCGTGCGAAGATGTAGCTGGTGGGTCCCAGCAGTCATGGGGGAAACGTTTTTTCGTGAAATAGGGTTGCCCGTCCGATGGGTCCCTGTTGTCAGGTGGAGGAATCATTATTTTTCGCGTAATAAGGAGGCACTTCCTTGCTGCGACCGTGGACCCAGCTGTCAGCCTCTCCACGTACAGTACTCTTTCGATGGAAGTCGTTCCTTGACCACGTTGACCACGCTGCGCCGAGAGCCTCAGGGCGGTGGACGACGGCGAGGCCTAGGAAGGGGACGACGCGGAGCCGAATAAGATGCGGCAGTGGATGCCCACGCGGAGAGGAGTATGAGGGTTCACTAGTTCGGCTGCGGTGTGAGGTTGCCGTCGCCGTAGAATAACAGGGGGTGTGGGTGAGTAGAGGGATGGCCTGGCCAACGGTGGGAGTAGTAGGGGGCGGTGAGGCTTCCGCGGCATAATAGCCGGCCACGGGAGGCAGGAGCATGCGGCACGACCGGCGCTAGTTTGGGCAGCTGGAGCAAGAAGACCAGAGGTTGAAGAAGCACTACGGCCGTTGGATGGACATCGTACGGTCACTCGAGCTAGAATCGTTCATATTGACTAAGTTGACAAAGCCCTCCGTCCGCATCAACTTAGTAGGCCCACAAGTCAGCCTCCCATATGGTGGGTCCCAGCTAGCTGGGGGAGTATTCATTTTTTGTGCGTAATAAGGAAGCACTTCCTTGTGTGCGAAGATATAGCTGGTGGGTCCGAGCTGTTAGTGGCAGGAACATTTTTTCGTGAAATACAGAGGCCCTTTCGGTTAGTCCCACATGTCAGGTGGAGGAATCATTATTTTGCGTGTAATAAGGAGGCATTTCCTTGTGTGTGGCCATGGACCCAGCTGTCAGCCTCTCCACATACAGTCCACTTCCGATGGATGTCGTTCGTTGACCACGTTGACCACGCTGCGCCGAGAGCACCAGGGCAGTGGACGACGGCGAGGCCTACGAAGGAAATGACACGGAGTCGGGGAAGACACGGTAGTGGCTGCCCTCGCGGTGGGGAGTACGAGGGTTAACTGGTTCGGCTGCTGTCGCCGGAAATAACAGGAGGTGTGGGTGACTAGAGGGATAGCCAGGCCAGGGATGCGAGTATGGTGGGGCCACGAGGCCTGCCCGGCAGCATAGCCGGCCATGAGAGGCGGGACAGGCGGTTCCGCCGGCGCTGGTTTGGGCGGCTGGAGCAGGAAGATCAGAGACTGAACAAGCACGATTGTCGCTAGATTGACATCTAATGGTCTGATGCTGGTAGAGTCGATTGCTGACTAAGTTTCTTTTTTTAGAAACCTTGTGTACGCATGAACTTAGTAGGCCCACAAGTCAGCCTCCAAATCTGTGGCAGACAACATAGAGCCATTTGCTTTTTTTTAATAATTTGCAGCCCATTTGCTAATTCTTAAGTAATTTATTACAGCCCATTTTCTGCCCAGGACCACGGTCAAAAAGTTCAACCTTATTTTGCATATTTCGGTGGAGTCCGAACTGTTGTAATCCCGAAATGATAAACATTTTTTTAAGAACTTATTGATTTGCCAAAAAAATCGTTTTGTTTTTGTAAGCAAACAAGACGTGGGACAATTGAGTTGGTTTAAGGGAAAACCAGTGGTAAAAAATCAGCGCTGGGAGGGAAAACAACAACAAAAATAAGGATGTAAATATGAAAAGGGAACTTTTTGTATTTTCAATATAATGATACGTGTATATGAACTAGTAAAACTATACGTAGAGATTAGAAAATGGAAGTCAGACATGGCGTTTCAAGAGGAAAATAGAACTGGGTTGTGTGTTTGATTCAGTAAAAAACTGCCTGTGGATGTTGTAAGATAAAATATAACTAACGCTAGCGGGCCAGAGGCTAGTAGATACCTACTGGATCTTCGTGCCCCATTGTCGTCATGGGCTGGGCCTGTTAAAAACAAAACCAAGCCTGGGCAGTCTATAGCCCAGTTGAAACTTGCTCGACCTGAAAAACCAATATACATGCTCAATAAACAACAGAATTCTGCAAGTACAGACTGATAACTGGGATGCAACAGGTATATTGTTTTTTCATCGTGATAATAAGTGCATGCACTTGTTTCGAAAAATTTGGAGAATTGGGAATTCGAACGGCAGGTGCTTATGCTACCCATCAAATAAAAAATAGGTGCCTGAAAATTTGTTTCGAAACAAATGATTCAGCTTTATATCCACGTCGACCCTCGGTATGATGGTTGGAAGCAAATGCCAAGTTCATACCGAAAGATCGTTAACAGCAATACCAACTTGCGGACGACAACGTAGTACAAGTACCAATACCAAACTAACTTATAATCTTTTTAATCCTGGCCCTAGTGTTCGTCTGGTAGAAAATCTTGTAGAGGACCAGCTCCCGCTCCTTCTCTTGCTCTAGGTCCCCGAGGTGGTTCTGGTGTATCACCCAGTTGGTCCTCTGCTGGTTGAAGTTCTTTTTTTTGCGGGAATGGTCGAACTTCTTGTTGGTGTGCAGCACCAGAACATTTTTGTTGCCCGGCTGCCGGCCATTGACCATCACCGGCAAGGTATTGCCGGTCTTGTGCCACATCGCGTGCATGCCGCACTCCGATTGTATCTTGCAACGCGTCCACGTGCCCCTTTTGAACGCCCTGGAATTGCGCTGGAAGAAATGCTTGCTTAGGCCACTCAGTGTGATACCTGCAGTATAGTCGAACACAAGTTTTAGTGTACGTAGTTGGCATTTTCATAACATCTTTGGCATTTTGAAGTCACTTGTTTCACTTTTTATTAACTGTAAAATTGTAATTGCTTCACTAGGTCTATGTCTAAAAAGAAAAATAGAGCTATAAACAAAGGAATATGTTTGTGCAAGTAGACGGCCGATCGGTGTCTTACCTGGAAGTTTCTCAGGATGGGTGTAGCATATGTCGTGCTTGCTGTCGATGGTTGGTATGAACAAATCGATGAGAGGGTGAGATCTCGCGCTGTCAGCACTCACTTTGGCCTCAAGGTGCTCGGTCAGCTCCTGATCCATAGGATCGAACTTGACGCCAGCGGCAGCACCGGCCAATCCTTCTTGGAGTTGCATCGGTTCATTCTAGTTATATGGTACTCAATGTATGATCAGCCAACTGTTTTAAGTGAATGATGAAATATTTCGACAGACAAGTGGTAGTACTACAAATCTGAAGTCCACAATACCCGAACACGCCGCCGACATTCTTGTGTCACCTCACACGCAGCGTGTTGTCACGTCAATTCAATGTGATGACATGATGAATAATTTCACTGACGTATACTAGTACTGCTACTGTACGACTACTTACTAGTCGTATTTAGTGTCACATTTTAACCATAGGTTTAACTAACAAAATGTCAATGCATATCACCAAAAATTATTCCATTCGAAACTACGTTCAAATACGAATAAAAAAATATAATTTTTTGTGACATGCATTAACATTTAGTTAGTGAAATTTATGGTCAAAATTTGACACAAATTACAAAGGGGACCAATAAAACAGGAGGGAGGTAGTAGTACGAGTAGCGCAGTATACGGTATAGAGGACTAGTACAAATTTAGAAATGGAGTAAGAAGTTACAAGGTTGTGCGACAGACTTTGTAGGCTACATGAGTAATGCTAAATATAATTCTCATTGGACAACACTTTCACCAACAAGTACGCACTTGAAGCCTAATTGATATATATATATATATATATATATATATATATATATATATATATATATATATATATCAGTACATCCATCATCATTATCAGTACATCCTACGCAGGTGAGTTAGGATGCAATTGATCCCAGAAGGTATCTATCCTTCAAACCAGAGGAGTGCTTCAAACTAACAACAGTACATAATATCCAACAAAAGAGGGCCATGCTACAGCAGCAGGATACATGGCTCATTCTAGATATCAGTACGAATCAAGTTGTGCATATTTGCTGTTGGCATGAACCACATCGCCGCATGTCGGGTTTGCAAAAGCCATCCATCGCATGGAAGCTTGATGCCTTTCACACACTAAAGATTATCTGGCAACAAGCTATGTCGGTGAATCTCTGGATATGGTGATTCATGAAACCCATGGTATGATGTGTAAACACAGTTCCCCCTGGTGAATGGAAGTTGCATAGCACGGTAACCATCGCCGGTGATATGATCGATGATTAGTTGGATGAACATATAATTGAGCCCAAGGAACATGGAGTGGTTGCCGAGGCTATAAACCCGCCTCCAGTTGAATATGCCTGGCCCAACGGAGCTGGGATCTTTCTCGAACACGAAACAGCCATAGCCATCAATGTCACGTATGCCCCAGGCATTGTACTGCATGTGGTTTGATGTAATAGTTTGGTCAATTTGGTACATGCAAATGAGCATCAAATGACCGCCATCAGCTGAATGAGCGATAAACCACCACCCATCGGCTGGTATGATTCCAGGTCCGGGAATCATGAAGGCCAGCGCATTTTGCATCTGCTGCAACAATTCAAATTGGAGACCAAAAGGAAAAAATAAACAATCATGTTCAGAGTATGTGTGGAATTAAGATTATTATAACAGTGACACATATCATAGAGAGAGAATTGCAATGTCGTGGTCATAATCATACCCCAAGTTAAAAAAATAAGCCAATGGCTTTCATATTCTAGCAATATGTCATGGTTCAAACATCATGTAACATGTCGAGAGGCACCACGGCAACCTCCGTAGGATCGTCAAGTCGGTGTCTGGGCCACCTGCGAGGATCGGGCATCAGCAAGCAGGGTGTCTTGAAAAGGGTCGGCCAGTTGGAGACCAGTAGACGGTACAAAGACACCAAGCATGCGGCTAGACACACGGTGCTGAGCAGGTCCATACGATTACAGATCTGCTTGAAGAGAACATCGGGGAGGGAATTCCAATCATGGCTCTGCGTGCCAGTCGGTTCTGCCATATGTTTTTTTAGGGCACTGAGTGATTGGGGCATTCGGTGCCTGCGAGCGAGCGGGGAAGTGGATTCGGGAGGGCGAGCAAAGAAGATGGCGTGTGTGGCCGAGTAGTGAGCGGGGGGAAATGGTGTGCAACTGACGATGGGGAAGAGATGAGGAATAAGAAGAGAGGAGGAAGAAGAGTGAAAGACGGGGAAGAAAGTGCATTAAATCTCAATTCTACTAGTACTACTACCAGGATATACCGTCCTTTGGAGTGTAAATAGTTACGCCGATGACATGTGGGTCTACCTCAAGAGGGCCCATATGCCAGTTAATGGAGGAGAGAGGTGCGTAGTCGTATTTGCAGAAGCGTGCTCCACTCGCAAACATGATGACAGTACTGGGTAAGGCTGGTTTAGTAACACCAACACGCTGGTTCAGCTTATTAATTAAGTGTCCCATCTGCTGCAGCGTGTATTGTCACTTCATTGTGAAAACTAGTTGAATAGTTCTCTCTGACCCAGATGGGGAATAATGGATCGCGAAGACTTCCTATCTACAGTATCCCTATGCCTGTATGCTTAGGCCCCTCCCAATGCTCCGCCTTGTACAGGTGCTAAGGCTGCCATGTAGGCAAAAAGTATGATGTGGCAAGGTAATTAAGAGGAGAGAGATAAGTGTGGTGACCCCAGTACTAAGCGCGAGAACCTAGACAAAAGACTTAAATGGAAGAATCACACCATTGCATGAAGAACTTTAGTTACAAAATCATTAAATAAAGGATGCTTAGCACCAACAAGTTAAGCACCTATTCATTGGGAGCTTTAGTTGCTAAAGTTTTTGATGTGCTTAGCACCCCATGTAGGCACCGATGCATTGGAAGTAGCCTCATCCTGTCCAACAAGATGAAACATTGGCCAAGGCACCCGGCGCCAATAACGTAGGAGTACTAGTACTACCTCCTTTCCGGTTTATAGGGCTCAATTCAAAAATCTCATCAACCAAGGTAGATGATGAGTGGTGGAATAATTTTTGTAGTTTGCAAAAACACTCAATTAATGCACTCGTTTTCCTCAAAAAATATGTTTACCAATGCATTAATTTTGTGTCAAACTTTGACCATCTACTCCCTCCATCTAGGTGAATAAGTCATCTTTGGTTGTGCACCGTGACCAAGGAGGGAAAAACAAGAGAACTTAATGTTTATTTGCTACTCCCTCTATTCCTAAATATAGTATTTTTAGACATTCAAATGGAACACGACATACGGATGTATGTAGACATATTTTAGAGTGTAGATTCACTCATTTTGCTCCGTACGTAGTCACTTGTTGAAATCTCTAGAAAGACAAATACTCCGTATTTGGGAACAGAGGGAGGCTTTTACTACGTATTTGGGAACAGAGGGAGTATCACCATATGGAGGGAATAGAGGAAGGTTAAAATATGAACATGTCAATGGGAGGGAGTAAAAGCCTCATGCATGCGTGCATGCATGCAACATGCAACACTCACACGTACACATGGACGCACGCATGCGGCACACAGCACACGACGCCACACACACGCTCACGCTCAGGTGCTCAACCTACTCCCTACGTCCGTGAAAGACTGTACATTTAGAGATTTACACATTGAACAGGGCATAATTAACGCCCAAAAGTAGCAGACTTATGTGTGCATGCGACCATTGAGAGAAGAATATTAATGAAGGTTGTTGCATGCTGTAATTAAGGATAGACATGTAGCCTATGGCTAGAGCACAAGTTGGTGCATTAGTAAATCAATATCGATTTAGATTAAAGGCTAAATGCATTGGAAGTGTAGATGTACACTCTTTGTTTTTTAGCCGATGTACACTCTTTGTTGAAAGACCGAGGGAGTACATGTGCATGCACTCACATACACAGCCAGGGTGGTTCGCGCGCAAGGGTTGGACTCCTGTCGCGCCTGCGTAAAGTTTTGTTTAACTGGTTTGTTTGCTCTGCCAACTGACAGGTGGGACCCAGAAACTAGGTGACAATTTAACCAGCCAACAAAGTGCCATGTCGACTATGTGGCCGGTCAGTAGGGTGCAATACGGTGCTCTACGATGAGCTAGTGATCGTATAATCACCGCAAAACTATATATAGTGATCGTCAAGAGCGTATTGTTACATACGTTGACCGCCAGTGTATTTTTCTCGTCTCAAATTAAGCCATATTAACCAGAAAGGACACAGTATGGACTAGTACCAGTACTGCTTTGATGTGTCCCGTCACCTCGCCCAACGAGGAGAATCTTGCTTACTACGCCTCTCCCTCGCCCACACGCGCTGTGGCTCGCAGGACAAGGAGAGGGTTTTGACTACAGCGCCCTCTCCCTCCCCCTCTCGCTCGCCCTCGCCCTCACGGTGGACGTGCAGCAGTTCAATCAGTGTCAGATTGCCAGAAGCATATTGTACTGTAGTATCATCATTGTTGGACCTTCTGAAGAGGCGTAGAGCCAAGTGCAAGGTTAACACGAGTATGAACTGTTGAACCTCCCGAAGAGGCAAAGAGCCAAGCGCAAGGTTTTATAGGAGTTGTCGTCCTAGTAGGAGTATACTACAACTATAGAGAATGATGCTATTGTATGATGCCGCCACGTCACCTATATCCAAAGCTGTGCCACCTTTTTTTCTCAAAGAGCGTGTTGGAGCTCGTGCAACAACCACACAAGTTGCATGTACACATAACACATTTACTAGTAATAAATTCTAAAGGACAAATGCAGTATGCCACACAAGTTCATCTCCAATTCATGTGATAAATCTGTGCATGACTAGTCTACATATATTCACAGCGCTAACGTTCACAATTTACCATACCCCACTTACACGTTATAGATGGACTACATGTTCTCCTCCAGGTTCCAGTCCCAGGTGTTCTTCATGGATGGCACGATCCATAGTGATGGGCAACGGGAATCGTTGTCACAGCTTTCTAGTCCGGTTCCACATGATGGAGACTCATCCAAGATGAAGCGGCATAAATCAGGGATAGCGTGTCCCAGCATGTCGTTCATCCGGCGGTGCGCACTGAAGATACAACCATGCTTCATGAACGGCAGGCCTTCGCCGTCGTGCACGGAAGGTGGCATCCGCTTCATAATGGGGTAACTGTCCCCAATGAAAAGCGAGTACTCTCCAAGAGTGTTCCTCGGCACCCACGTAGCATCACAGGGGTCGAACTCAGCGCCGTTCATCTGGTACACGCAGCATCTCAGATCTGGACACATGGTGACGTACATAGTCAAGGTCCATGCATAATAATGTTGTGCTCAAATATGGTGGTCAGTAATACTGTGTAGCAAATAGTACTACTCCGGTATAGAGGAAGTAAAATAACCGGCTTATTATATATAGCCACTCTTGGCTACATGGATGAGATAGTAAGACATGGAAAAACAAAAATGGTGGTAGCTAGTGGGTTCAAGTCTTCAAGGGCCTAGCTAGCTATACGCGTCCTCCAAGGTAAAAAGTACTCCTACTAGTACTAGTAAGTAGTACAACAATGAAAGAGAAGGCGAGAGGGTTAAAAAATATAATACTAAATGGAATACCTGGGTAGATGGTGACGGTCCGATCGTGGTAGATTGTGTGACCATGTTGCACATCAGTGGTACCATGGGTAAAGACTGCTAAGATAGTTGATCCCAATATGCCCAAGTCAGCTACAAGGTTCCAGGTTAGACCGAATCGCGGATGCGAATGCACATCCAGGATCGCCGAGCTTAGTTTGATCGGGGAATGACTGGTCCCTGCAAAATAATGGAGTACCGTTAGGGATGCAAATGATGGTTTGTGCATTCCGTTTGTAATCTCCCATACCATAGGATGGCAACCAGATGAAACAAGTCCCCTGGCTTGTCACCGTGAAGATGCGGCCTAGATGGAACACGTCGTCTTTGAACGTGTAGGGGTACAAATCTACCGCGGCCAACATGCGACAGCCTCTGCCCTGTCTGCCGTTAGTGCCTCTTGTATTGATGGCAATCCTTATGTCAAACACCGTGATGAGATAGTAATCGTCGTAGCCACGTCGCTTTGTCGGCGGGTCCGCAATTACTATCCTCTTCAATCTCATGGAGGCATCATCATATGTATTCAAGCCCAGCCAGTCCAGAAGGCCGATCCCAATTGTGGAGAAGGGGTCTATGGGAACGGCCGCACTGCTGTGGATGTTGTGCAAAATGATGGTGGTATCCGGCCGGAGGTATGCAAGCCAATCTTCGTTGGCACCGACCCAGACCTATATATAAGACGGTGGGCAGCGGAGAAATTACGGGATGGAAATGGAATAACTAAGTACTACATGATCAAACTCCATGACTGACCTGCTCATCGGAAATCTGACTACCTCTCAACGTCGGCAACTCTAGCGGAGTCAACGTGCAACCATGGCCACGGAGCAGTGGACTGTTCGAAGGATTGTCCCTGTCAGGACCTCGATTCCAAGTCACATCGATCTAGCCGGTAACACCTCATATCACTTTGCGGCCTCACGCACGGTATTCCCACGGGTGTCGCCTTACCATGGCCCGGGACCGTTTGCGCCTTTTGGCTCGCGTATATGATAGTGTCGCTAGCATCCATATGACAGAGAACCCGGGCCGACATGACTAGTCATGAACCCAAAGTGGCACTAACTTACGAGGACATGCATACATGAATCAACATCGAGCATGTCGGTCAGCAGCGTGTGAATCCGGGCTGTAGCACTAGGCTAACAGGACTCCGGTGAACCGGGCTGTAGCAGGCTAGGCAGGACTCCGGATGTCACCGCGTGACACTTCCCCGAAGGGACAGACACAGGAACGAAGTGAATCACATGCCGGCCAGTCAAGTGTTCCGGAGCAGTAGTGCTGGGCTAGCAGGACTCCAGTGAACCGAGGTGTAGCGGACTACTATGGCTGATGGAAGCACAAGACTACATTTCCCCATAAGAGAGGCTACCAAGGATAAACAACTAGGTTGTCGGATCCCACACATACCAAGCATTTCAATCATACACACAATATGCTCGATATGTGTAAATACAACATGGCATCACAACAAAACTCTACGACTCAAAGTATTTATTCATTAGGCTCCGAGGAGCGAGATATTACAAACATGGGTCTCATGACCCAACATTCAGAGCATACAAGTCAAAGCACATACGGAAGCTTAACATGTCTGAGTACAGACATCTACAAATGGAAAAGGCTGAGAAGCCTGACTATGTACCAGATCCTACCGAGGGCACAAGATCGTAGCTGGGGTATCAAGCTAAACGTCGAAGTCCACACGGAACTACTAGCGAGACTAACGTCTCTCTGCAAAACATAAAATAGGCAAACATGAGTACAAATGTACCCAGCAAGACTTACATCAGAACTACCTACATATGCATCGGTATCAATAAAGGGGGGTGGAGTTTAACTGCGGCAAGCCAGCTTTGACTCAGTGGCTAACCTGAACTACGACTTCAAGTAACTCTTTTGAGGTGGCACACACGAGTCCACATATTCACCATATCAATACACCACTATGGATCCGCTCTAGTCTCCCTACGAGAACGCCATCCACGGCACTCACGCTTATCTTGCGCATTTTAGAGTATCCACTTTTACTTGTCTATGAACTGTACAGGCAACCCAGAAGTCCTTTACTGCGGACACGGCTATTCGAATAGCTGATGTTAACCCTGCAGGGGTGTACTTCTTCACACACGCTCTCGCCACTTACCACCATGTACACACCGTGTACCTCGGCAACATTCAAGCGGAAGCCTGGCGAGGAAGTCGGCCACGACCTGACTAACCACACAAGTCTCTCGTCCAGGTTTATCGCCTATTCGGGTTCCATCCGCAAGGAGATCCAATCGGGGTGTCTCTCACGGCCCCAAATGATGTGTGCAGGGTTCCCAAGCCCACCTCGACGGATGGATCTACGCTTGGTACACCGTGCCATGGTGCCTAGTCTATCCCAAGCCCACCTGTACCGGGTGCCACTTGGTAAACTACTAACACAACCTACAAACACCAGAAACTAGTTGCAACTCGTGGACAGAGATCGAGAGGGGTCGAGAGGGGTCGAGTTACCGGAACCCAATGTGTGGTAGTAACTGTTCATGGATCACAAACACAGAACTCAGTTCCTGAGAACGGTTTCAATGAGACAACCCACCATGTACTCCTACATGGCCTCTCACTGCTACCTTTACCAAATCGTGTTCATACACTTAGCTCTCAACAGTAGGACATGTTCACAACTTTCCAATTCATCCCCGATGAATCAGACCTGACACAACTCTAAGCAATAGCAGGCATGACAAACAAGCATGAATGAGTAGGCACATCAGGGCTCAAACAACTCCTACTCATGCTAGTGGGTTTCATCTATTTACTGTGGCAATGACAGGTCATGCATAGGAAAGGGGTTCAACTACCGCATCATGTAACAGTTGAATCGCTGTTGTCCTAATGTAGTAAAAGAGAGCAGAAGCGAGAGAGTGGGATTATATCGGAATGAACAAGGGGGTTTTGCTTGCCTGGCACTTCTGAAGATAGTATAGTTCTTCATCGGTGTCATCGAACACGTCGTCGGAACGTCGTCTACCGAGAGGGGACAAATACCGGCAACAGAGAAGAAACACAATCAATGCAATGGAACAGTATGATGCATGAATGTGACATGGCAATATGCTGTTGATTGAGCTCATACAACTAGCAACAAGTTAAATGGAGTTGGTTTGAACACTAGGTTCAAATTCAAACTCCATATGTGCTTTTCTTAAATGCCATTTAATTGAATTGTCCTAAACAGAGGACATAAGTTGCTCTAACATGCATGCAAATGTGATAAACAGATTCTTTGGATTTTTCTCATAATTTTTCATATATAATTTATTTCATTTGGAGTTATAGATTATTTTCTATGTTTTTTGAAGTTTATACTATTTTCTGGAATTTTCTGAATTATTTTAAATCCAGAAAACCATTACTGTGTCAGCATGACAGCAGCATTGCGTCAGCAGGTCCACTAGGTTGACCCGGGTCAAACCTGATGGCTCGGACCCACATGTCAGCGTAACAACTAACTAACAGAGTTAGTTAGTGTTACGTTAGCACTTATCTAGGTTATTTAGGGCCTGGGCCCACATGTCAGTGAGTCAATCAATTAACTAAGTTAATTAGCGCTAACTAATCTAACACCTAAACTAAACAGGGGCTTGGCCCACACGTCAGTGACCCTGGGGGGTCAAACCCGGGTAAACTCGCCGGAGTTGACCCGCGGCTCGTCGCCGGCGGAGCCAGAGACGACGGAGGGCGTCAGGTTCGTTCTCCTGGTGCCCAAACGAGCGGTGGAGGGCACCCGCGGGGAGCTGGAGCTCTCCCGCATCCAGTGCAGCAAGCGGCAGCAGCTAGGGTGGCCGGGGTTGAGCGCGGCGTCGACCTCGGCGGCGGCCGGAGTTCGGGCGCACTCGGGAATGGGGCTGCGGTGGTCGTGGAGTGGCGTTCTTAGCTCCTACGGCACCTACGCAGCGCGGTGAGCACATGGGTGTGCTCAGTTGGGAGCTACGACGACTGTGGCCACGGCGGCGAGAAGCTCGGGCGGCGGCGCGGTTCGGTCTCTGGCGGAGCGACGGCTACAGCGTGCAAACGGAGCGCAAAGGAGGGGGGTTCGGGTCAGTGGCTCACGGCGAGTCGGACGAGCAGGTCGGCGAGCTCGGGGACGCGGAGACGGAGGAGAATCGACGGGCGCAGCCTTCGGCGACCGAGGAGGAAGAAGGTGGCGTAGCCGGTGATGCAGGTCGTCCCAGCGCTTGGGGCCAGGGTTGGGCGAAGCAGCGGTCGTCGGTGGTTCTTGCGAACTATAAGTGGCGGTGAGGGGAGCACGGTGGGCGCGGCTATGGCGGCAAAGAGCTCAAGCACGCGTCGGCCATGGCGTCAGGGGGGTGAAGGAGAGAACAGAGGGGGGAATAGAGGCCGGATCGATCGGGACGGCACCGAGGAGAAGATCCGCGGCGTTGCACTGTCCCGGGGACGCAGGCAGGTAGGTGGCGTGGCAGCACGGCTGTGCGCGCGCGTGCGTTGTCCTGCCTCTGCCTACTGGCAGAGGTTAGGGATGACTGGCACCGAGCCAGGTGGGCTGAGCCAGCACAGGTGGTAAGCCCAGGTAGGTTTCTGCCTTTTATTATTCTTCTTACTATTTTTTTACTTTGCCACTGTTTTCAAATTTAAACAAATTGAAAATAGTGCCAAATATCCTCTGAATAATTTATGTTGCTAGATGGACTTTTCCAACAGCACATAAAACATTTCAAAGTTATTTGAAAATATATCCCATATATTATGAATATAATTCCAAATTCAAATACAATAATGACTTAAATTCAGTGCCAAAATAATTCCTTAAAAATGTTCACTATTTTTGGTTTGGACGCAAACCCTTGCCAAAATTATCAAACATTAATGAAGGCCATTTTGGTTTCATTGAATGCAAGTTTAAGGGTTCTTGCCCCTTTTTTAAAAAGGATTTTTCTGAGGCTTGAAAATTCCCTCAATTCAAATTTCACTGGAATTTAGACATGATCCATGATGCACTCTTATGGAACTAATTACAGGCAGTATTCTAGGGCTGTGACAACTCACCCCCACTAAACAAGGATCTCGTCCCGAGATTCAAGTCGTGGGGTAAGAAGACAGAGGGGACACAAAGCTAACACGATCTTCATGATCCAGCTATCCCTCTCAAAGATGTTGATTCATTGCTTCAAATTGATCTTGAAGTCTTTGCTTTCGAGATCTTCATCCAACATGATGACGACAGAAGGAAACTCTATAGAAAACGATCTTCTAAAAAATGAAGCGATACACGATCAACTCATGGAATGAGACGTTCAATCATCTCTTGATCTAAGAGACAAACACACATCAAGAGGGATGGGGAGTACAAATGATGAAAGTTCAATTTGGTAGGAAACACTCCCACACTTAAGTAGGATGGTGCATATGTTTCAAGGTAGCGAGGAGTTGATTGCCATGATTCCATAACGGGGCACCTCAGGGAAGGCGACTCGTAGAGTTATTCTGGCAGTGGCAAAAAGAATTACTTTTGATATAAAGATCATCGGAAATCTTCATACCAGCCTAAGGCAAATCAGAGTCAATCGTTTAAGGGAGTTCGGAAGAATGGCATACTCAAACTAGGATGGATGATGTGGACTACCTTGTTGGAGACAACGCAATGGATGATTTTTGCTTATCATCGGAAATGGATGGGACCCATGCTAAGTCCACTTTTGAAGACGATCTTGGACGGCCATTGCTGAGAAGGGCAGCCCATGGGAATTGGCACAATGGAGGTGCAATCTGGGAAGAAAATTCAACTGTTGGGAATGTTCCAACCATCATATCTGCTTGAGATTCAGATCCGATTGGTGATAGGATACTTCAGACTCAGCATGTCTGAAAAGGAAGTTTGCAACTCGAATCGATGAGGTGACGTTGCGAGATTCTCGGGAAATTAACTACGATAGTAAGCTCCAAAACATGAGCTGGTTCTGCTACACACATGTGAACACGCTGTCCCAGACAAGCATGACCACGTAGAAGTCTTATAATAAAACACTATCGAGTTCAGGTGGGGAAACATCATTGAAGATAACGAAGTCTTGTGCATGTCCGTCTGGGCCCTTCAGGATTAGCACATGAACTTCTTTTCTTTAAACAAATCAATCAGTGGCTTGGTGTGCTAGGGCATACATATGGAGTGGAGGTAATTAATCTACCAAACCATAGAATACGCTCACACATGCGTAACCGGCTTGGGATGATTCCAGAGGAAACAAAAACAAACTTTCTCGGATCCACGACGACAACTTGCATCGGTTGCACATGAACTTAGAGGAAGTCACTACTTTCATCCAAACATATACTTCATCAACGGGGCATGAAGAAAATGCTTAAACAATTTCGCAACACTAGCTGGATGTTCAACACGAATCATGGAGGAGACAAAATGCTGCTAATGGGCTCAACAACAACTCATCGTAATTTCCATATCACTGGACTTCCACCATCATGTGAACACGGTCATAGTATTGGTCAGACCAAAAGATGTAATGGTGTATGCTCGAGGGATCAACCACGAGTAAGACATCATTATGAACATCGTTGGTTCTGATTTGACTTGACGATAGCCCATACTCAAGTCAAAGTTTTGACAAGACAATAGATCCAACAACTAATCACGAAGACCAATTGGTGAAGATATCATCTTTCTTCAACACACACACAAACACAAAGACATCCGTTCAGAAAGAACCAAATTCGGCAAAGCTTTTTATCTTCCAACTCTCCAAGTTGTTGTTTAGCTTAACCAACTAGTTCAGGGGTATCCAACACAGATTCTTGTAGAAGGGGTGGTTTAGAGGAAAACCAACTTGATCACGAACTCAACATAGCGGTCAGGTGACAACCTGGTAACACTTCCGAGAAGAAATTCGAAAATTCACGAACCACCGATATGTTACTAAGCCTGAGAACAATCTTGCTTTTTAGGGCAAGACGATATAAATAGCATGATCAATCTTAGGATAATGATTCAATAACCAGCACGCTAAGAATGAGGGTATTGTCCATTTACTACCAAGCAACGAGTTGCTCAGAGTATTGATTTCACACATCACAATTCACTTGTCGGCATTCCATTTACAACAACACGGAAACGAGGAATGAATAATGATGGCGAGAAGTATCAGTGCGTCAAGAATTCATAAGAGATGGTGCAATTTTCATGACAATCCTGACATAAAGGGGGTAATACTCCAGGGTAGAACAGAGCAAAAGCTCGATTGGCATTTGATCTGCAGATCACAACTACTTTGACCCAATCCTGGATATGGATGAGGTACTGGAGTTTGTTTCTCCTAGACATTCCGGAATAGAATGTCTTGGCGGAATGCAAGAGTAAAGGCAACGATGAACGAATGCACGCATACTCTTGACTATCAATTGATAGATGAAGGTTAGAAAACAACTAAAGAGGGACAACTCAAAGGGACGTATGATTTTTTGAGTTGTGGATGCATAGATTCGTATGTCAAACCAAGTACAACAGGTTTCTTCCGGATAATCCACGCAGAGAGGTAGAATTGGCAGAGTCACAATATAGAATGGAGAACTCATCAAGAGCACTCTTGTTGTGATCTTTTGGTTCAAAAGAACTTCCGCCAAGGATGGTTCATGGTATTTGGAAGAATGATATACCACGGACCTCGAAGACTATCACAAGGTCACTAATATCCTAAAGGAACGAGCAACACTATCTACACGAATTAAGTAGAGTGAATCTTGGGTTCAAGAACCCAGAAATAGAATGCCTAGTAACTAAATGGCATCATGGGATGCTTTCGAGAATAATGGGCAGAATCATCACACTGGGGATACAAAGCGTGGCTAGATTACTAGGTGACTCCCTAAAACACCTAGGGTCATAATAATAGCCCCAACATATATGTCGAGGCAATAGAGTACCTCAACTCACCGATTAGTGTGGTTGAATTGGCCCAAAGGGACATCGGGAACGGAAAGAAGGGATTTGCAAATGCATCAGACTATTTAGAAACCTGGGATGACTCGGACAGCATAACGGCTGTAAATGCTCAAAAATATTTGAGACATCCTGCAAAATAGTGGCATAACCACTCAGAAGCACAATATCAAGATTACGAGTCCAACTAACAACACACTGGAGTAGTAGAAACTGAACTGGAGCTCAAAACTATCAATCCTATAAGTCTATGGATTAGTAACACGTGATCCTGATAGAAAGATGAGAAGCCTAGTTCTTAATCCCCGTAGAAGAGAAGAGGTTGACTCAGATCAGAAGGCATAATGTAAAGGAGTAAAAAGAGCCTTACGTTCCCTTCCACAACCAATTCCCTTATATAACTAAAGCATTGCTAGACTTAACTTCGACCAGTTTGGCTTGGTAATCCTATAGGCAGTCAGGCTCTGATACCAAAACTGTCAGGACCCCGATTCCAAGTCACATCGATCTAGCCGGTAACACCTCATATCACTTTGCGGCCTCACGCACGGTATTCCCACGGGTGTCGCCTTACCATGGCCCGGGACCATTTGCGCCTTTTGGCTCACGTATATATAGTGTCGCTAGCATCCATATGACAGAGAACCCGGGTCGACATGACTAGTCGTGAACCCAAAGTGGCACTAACTTACGGGGACACGCATACATGAATCAACATCGAGCATGTTGGTCAGCAGCGTGCGAATCCGGGCTGTAGCACTGGGCTAACAGGACTCCGGTGAACCGGGCTGTAGCAGGCTAGGCAGGACTCCGGATGTCACCGCGTGACATTTCCCCGAAGGGACAGACACAGGAACGAAGTGAATCACATGCCGGCCAGTTAAGTGTTCCGGAGCAGTAGTGCTGGGCTAGCAGGACTCCGGTGAACCGGGCTGTAGCGGACTACTATGGCTCATGGAAGCACAAGACTACATTTCCCCATAAGAGAGGCTACCAAGGATAAACAACTAGGTTGTCGGATCCCACACATACCAAGCATTTCAATCATACACACAATATGCTCGATATGTGTAAATACAACATGGCGTCACAACAAAACTCTACGACTCAATGTATTTATTCATTAGGCTCCGAGGAGCGAGATATTACAAACATGGGTCTCATGACCCAACATTCAGAGCATACAAGTCAAAGCACATACGGAAGCTTAACATGTCTGAGTGCAGAAATCTACAAATGGAAAAGGCTGAGAAGCCTGACTATCTACCAGATCCTACCGAGGGCGCAAGATCGTAGCTGGGGTATCAAGCTAAACGTCGAAGTCCACACAAAACTACTAGCGAGACTAACGTCTCTCTGCAAAACATAAAATAGGCAAACGTGAGTACAAATGTACCCAGCAAGACTTACATCAGAACTATCTACATATGCATCGGTATCAATAAAGGGGGGTGGAGTTTAACTGCAGCAAGCCAGCTTTGACTCAGTGGCTAACCTGAACTACGACTGCAAGTAACTCTTTTGAGGTGGCGCACACGAGTCCACATATTCACCATATCAATACACCACTATGGATCCGCTCCAGTCTCCCTACGAGAACCCCATCCATGGCACTCACGCTTATCTTGCGCATTTTAGAGTATCCACTTTCACTTGTCTATGAACTGTACAGGCAACCCAGAAGTCCTTTACCGCGGACACGGCTATTCGAATAGATGATGTTAACCCTGCAGGGGTGTACTTCTTCACACACGCTCTCGCCACTTACCACCATGTACACGTCGTGTACCTCGGAAACCTTCAAGCGGAAGCCTGGCAAGGGAGTCAGCCATGACCTGACTAACCACACAAGTCTCTCGTCCAGGTTTATCGCCTATTTGGGTTCCATCCGCAAGGAGATCCGGCCGGGGTGTCACTCACGGCCCCAAACGATGTGTGCAGGGTTCCCAAGCCCACCTCGACGAATGGATCTACGCTTGGTACACCGTGCCATGGTGCCTAGTCATTCCCAAGCCCACCTGTACCGGGTGCCACTTGGTAGACTACTAACACAACCTACAAACACCAGAAACTAGTTGCAACTCCTGGACAGAGATCGAGGTTGTTAATAAGCCGAGAGGGGTCGAGTTACTGGAACCCAATGTGTGGTAGTTACTGAAACACAGAACTCAGTTCCTGAGGACGGTTTCAATGAGACAACCCACCATGTACTCCTACATGGCCTCTCACCGCTACCTTTACCAAATCGTGTTCATACACTTAGCTCTCAACAGTAGGACATGTTCACAACTTTCCAATTCATCCACGATGAATCAGACCTGACACAACTCTAAGCAATAGCAGGCATGACAAACAAGCATGAATGAGTAGGCACATCAGGGCTCAAACAACTCCTACTCATGCTAGTGGGCTTCATCTATTTACCGTGGCAATGACAGGTCATGCAGAGGAAAGGGGTTCAACTACCGCAGCATGTAACATTTGAATCGCTGTTGTCCTAATGTAGTAAAAGAGAGCAGAAGCGAGAGAGTGGGATTATATCAGAATGAACAAGGGGGTTTTGCTTGCCTGGCACTTCTGAAGATAGTATAGTTCTTCATCGGTGTCATCGAACACGTCGTCGGAACGTCGTCTACCGAGAGGGGGCAAATACCGGCAACAGAGAAGAAACACAATCAATGCAATGCAATAGTATGATGCATGAATGTGACATGGCAATATGCTGTTGATTGAGCTAATGCAACTAGCAACAAGTTAAATGGAGTTGGTTTGAACACTAGGTTCAAATTCAAACTCCATATGTGCTTTTCTTAAATGCCATTTAATTGAATTGTCCTAAAGAGAGGACATAAGTTGCTCTAACATGCATGCAAATGCCATAAACGGATTCTTTGGATTTTTCTGATAATTTTTCATATATAATTTACTTCATTTGGAGTTATAGATTATTTTCTATGTTTTTTGAAGTTATTACTATTTTCTGGAATTTCCTGAATTATTTTAAATCCAGAAAACCATTACTGCGTTAGCATGACAGCAGCATTGCGTCAGCAAGTCAACCAGGTTGACCCAGGTCAAACCTCACGGCTCGGACCCACATGTCAGCGTAACAACTAACTAACAGAGTTAGTTAGTGTTACGTTAACACTAATCTAGGTTATTTAGGGCCTGGGCCCACATGTCAGTGAGTCAATCAATTAACTAAGTTAATTAGCGCTAACTAATCTAACACCTAAACTAAACAGGGGCATGGCCCACACATCAGTGACCCTAAACCCTAGACGGCGGAGGGCGTCCGGTTCGTTCTCCCGATGCCCAAACGAGCGGCGGAGGGCACCCGCGGGGAGCTGGAGCTCTCCCGCATCCAGTGCAGTAAGCAGCAGCAGCTAGGGTGGCCGGGGTTGAGCGCGGTGTCGACCTCGGCGGTGGCCGGAGTTCGGGCGCACTCGGGAACGGGGTTGCGGTGGCCGTGGAGTGGCGTGCTTAGCTCCTACGGCACCTACGCGGCGCGGTGAGCACGTGGGTGTGCTCGGTTGGGAGCTACGACGACTGTGGCCACTGCGGCAAGAAGCTCGGGCGGCGGCGCGGTTCGGTCTCTGGCGGAGCGACGGCTACAGCGTGCAAACGTAGCGCAAAGGAGGGGGGTTTGGGTCAGTGGCTCACGGCGAGTCGGACGAGCAGGTCAGCGAGCTCGGGGACGCGGAGACGGCAACGAATCGACGGGCGCAGCCTTCGGCGACCGAGGAGGAAGAAGGTGGAGTAGCCGGTGATGCAGGTCGTCCCAGCGCTTGGGGCCAGGGTTGGGCGAAGCAGCGGTCGTCAGCGGTTCTTGCGGACTCAGAGTGGCGGTGAGGGAAGCACGGTGGGCGCGGCTATGGCGGCAGCGAGCTCAAGCACGCGTCGTCCATGGCGTCAGGGGGGTGAAGGAGAGAACAGAGGGGGGAATAGAGGCCGGATCGATCGGGACGACACTGAGGAGAAGATCCGCGGCATTGCGCTGTCCCGGGGACGCAGGTAGGCAGGTGGCGTGGCAGCACGGCTATGCGCGCGCGTGCGCTGTCCCGACTCTGCCTACTAGCAGAGGTTAGGGATGACTGGCACCGAGCCAGGTGGGTTGGGCCAGCACAGGTGGTAAGCCCAGGTAGGTTTCTGCCATTTATTATTCTTCTTTCTATTTTTTTTACTTTGCCACTGTTTTCAAATTTAAACAAATTCAAAACAGTGCCAAATATCCTCTGAATAATTTATGTTGCTAGATGGACTTTTCCAACATCACATAAAACATTTCAAAGTTATTTGAAAATATATCACATATATTATGAATATAATTCCAAATTCAAATACAATAATGATTTAAATTCAGTGCCAAAATAATTCCTTAAAAATGTTCACTATTTTTGGTTTGGATCGAAACCCTTGCCAAAATTATCAAACATTATTGAAGGCATTTTGGTTTCATTGAATGCAAGTTTGAGGGTTCTTGCCCCTTTTTTAAAAAGGATTTTTCTGAGGCTTGAGAATTCCCTCAATTCAAATTTCACTGGAATTTAGACATGATGCATGATGCACTCTGATGCAACTAATTACAGGCAGTATTCTAGGGCTGTGACAGTCACATAGAAGAACGTTCTCCTCGAGGACGCATGGAAGACCAACAACTATGGCCTTTTCCCAAGCCTGTTTAAGCACTGTCTTGAAAAAGTTGGTGGAGGAAGCACCGAGTCTTGCAGCGGTAAGGACGTCGGAGCGGCGTGCGATTTCTCCCAGAAGATCGTCGTCCAAGGTCTCCCAGCCCCAACGAGGAGGAGAACCGCCTGGCGAATCCATGGGAGCATTGACGAACTGCCTTTTCTTCGGGGGGGACTGGCGAGGAGGAGATAAGAGTGTAGTAACCACAGGGCCTCGTCTCTTCCAACTGTAGCTCCTCGATCCTTCCTTAGCGAGGGGTGAGGCTATTATTTACTATGTACTCGTACAGTACCATTACTAGTACTACTTTCTCAACTAGTAGTGTGATGTACTATACTTCTAGTATAGTGCACCAGTTTTGAACTCTTGAATCTCATGGACAAGGAGCTACAATTGGAAGTGGAGGGTAGTACTTCTAGTATAGTGCACCAGTTTTGAACTCTTGAATCTCATGGACAAGAACCATCGATGTACTATCAATGCAGGGAAAGTACACATCCGTGGTGGGTACTCTCGGTGCTCAATTCAAGCGCGTAGCTGGCCTACTCAGTCGCTCCTCTCACGCACACACTAGCAGCCTGTTTATCAACAACGGTTACAGCGGGGGCAGAACATTTGAGTTATTTGATACAATGACACTAGGCTTTTCGCTTCCATTTGTGGAGGTGTAATGGATCTCGTCGAACTTTGTTAGCAGTTTCTTCTTTATGAATGAGATGAGGCAAAGCTTTTGCCTCCGTTTCGAAACAAAAAAAATCATGTCAAGAGGAATTTCTTTTATAGAGCCGATAATGGAGTGAAGTCCATGCGTGCAATGCCACAAGCTACAGAGTAGTAGAGTACTAGCACTTTACGTATAGAGCCATATTGCACAGTTACCAATGTCGCGCCAGGCTTTTCCGGCTCCTCGGGCTTAATTGGGAGGCGCTAGTTTAAATATGCTACTACGGCAATGAGAAAGCTGCAAGCGAGGCGCGGCTAGGGCGAGCACGCGAGCCACGAGATGATGGGAAGGAAAACCCGTTCATGTGGCTGGCCTATCCAGTGCACCCAGATTTTGGTGTGACACGTCCGTTCGACTTCAAAACTCAAACTACCTCGTTTTGTGGAGTACTATTTAAAAAAAGTCCACCGTGCGTTCGGCCAGGATCGAACCCACAAAACGAGATATACACTCCCGCGACCACTAATAGTACTCATTGGAGTACAATGCAACCTAAAATCGCCTTTTGTCGCTAGTAGTACATCGTCCCTTACAAGAAACCACTAATAATGCCAAGAAACTACTACCACTTGCATACATGGCGGACTTAAGATAAGAATACCTTATTAAGCATTGTACATGCCCTTACCAACCAGCCCTACCAAGAAATGACTACTCTACAAAGTGTCGTTATAGGCACGTTTCAACCAATGTAGCCCCTTAAGTCAACACCTTCTATTCGACCAGCAAGTTAGGCGTTATGACTTGTGGGACCTACATGTCAGTCTGCACAAAAATCCCCAAGTGAGCTCCTACCTCCGACCCGTCCACCTAGTCATCCTCGGCCATGGGACGCGGCTACTGCCGCCAGCAGAAGGCGGGGTCAAAACCGCCGGCGGTGCGGAGCCCATCTTGCGGCAGCCCGGATGCCAGCTCCGTCCAGCGCTCGCGGCCGCTAGCTAGCCAAGATAGCTCCGTCCAGCTGCTTATCTGCAAGGTTTGCTAGCTAGATTGGCGCGGCAGCGCGACGGCTTCCTCGTGCGCGCCGCGCTAAGGCCAGCCATCTGGCTCGAGCGAAGGCCAGCACGGCAGCTTGCTCGCGCATGAGTCACGCTCGGGCCAGCCTGCCAACCCGTGCGGAGGCCAGCGCGGCATCCGGCCTGTCCGGCAAAGCGGCGGCCAACTCGCTCATCACCGGCGCCACCGACGAACACGCATCAGTACTGTTTGAAGTAATGTTCAGGAAAAATAATGATTTGAGGGGGAATATAATAGGATAGAAGGTCGGATGTGGGTCCCTTGTGTCAATGGTCAAACAAAATCTGTTGGTTTAAGCTGCCTTGTCAGCACGGATGTGTGGGCCAACCCTGTCATAAACGGCTTTAAACGAGCCTAATCGGCACTTGGTAGTAGTTTTTGGCACGGATTAAGAAATTTTGGGTATGTTTTTGCTATTTTTTTACAATAGTTTCTTCCTAGGGCTGGTTGAAAGTGGTAGTTTTTTGTTAAATACTCTACATATTGTAAGTAGGAGTGAAAGTTAAGCTTTGGAAGCAAATAAGCAAGGCTAGTTACATAGTGCCTATGTGTACGTGATTGAAAGTAAATATCAACCATGAGTGACTAATATCTTGATGGGAAACTCGAAACTATGGAAATACTAGCATTTTTTGCATGGTTGGAAATACTAGCAATGTTCACGTGCGTTGCAACGGATCATAATTAGAATAATACTTATTCACAAACTTGATACAAAACACTCTAATTTTGATATACATATATCACTAGAGATATATTATGTTTTAATCAGAAAATATTCCTTGGGCTGTGTTGGTGAGGTGAGGGAGGGGTGTGGTTGGTTTTAAGATACTAATTATGGGTTTTTCTGCAAATTGGTAGAGAAGTGGGATGTCGGTGAGAAAAGGCAACAACTTACCTCACACTCGTTAGATGTAGATCTAATGGTCAAAAATGATGGATGGCAGACACACCATCATCACCAACTTAGTCTTCTGTAGGAGTACTAGCAAGATGTCTGTGCATTGCACGGAACATCAAGATGCATTTTTTTTATAAAACACTTGTTGTGATTGACCCATGAAGGAGTAATCCCATGTGTAAAAACTAATTATATCTCGAGAAAGAGGAGATAAGGTGAAGAGGAGTGGGGCGTGGTGGTGATTGGTGGTTGGACTGAGCGGAGGCAAGGGGATGGACGACGCCAGCAGCGGCCACCAGGCCAGTTTGTTCCAGAGGCTTCCTTTTTAATTGCTCAACAATGAGGGTGTTGGAGATAAGGATGAACGAGGGAAGGCCTTGTCTGCAAATGTGGAGAGAGGTGCGGGTGTCTTTTAGTTTATTTTCCTTCCGTCAGATATAGATCAGACGGTCTATTACAAGATGGCACGCATACCATCATCACCAACTCAGTTTTTTTTATAAGAGAAGAAATATAAGTGTGGAGATACAAATGTATTATCTATACTTGTTTCCGTAAACTAGGATCTACGTTCTATTCAACGGCTCAGCATGTGGGTCCTTAGCGCAATGACTTCTCGACTGTGTAAAACAAAGGTTTTCCCGTCGCCGATAAGGAGGGGTGACGATGGCGCTTTCGGCTTGTTGTAGTCCTAGTAGTCATACTAGGTGGTCTACTCACATGTAGATTAATTCTTTTTCACGTCTCGTGTTCGCCGTACTGCCAGGACTGTTGATGAATAGATGGTAAGTTATTCATGGGGAAACCCTTGTTGAGCGTTTTTGCGAGAGAGAGAGAGAGAGAGAGAGAGAGAGAGAGTGCGCGTGTGATATGTCTAGAGATTGAGGCAATGATAAGAGATTCTTTGTGTCTATGTGTGTGGAGGATAGAGAGACATGTACATGGGGCTTTGTGTTGTGTAACATGGAGACACATAGACATAATCAGAGAGTGAGTGTGTGAGATACACATGCGGACATGGGGAGAGATGTGTGAGTTAGAGAGATGGAGAATTTTGGTGTGCATCTGAGCTAGAGAGGGGGGATATATACATACCTAGATATGGAGAGAATATGCAAGGGTGTGTGTTTTAAAAGAAGGATCCAGATAGCTAGATGGGTGTTTGTGCGTGTCTGCGTGAGAGGGAGTGTGTGTGTGTGGAGTAGAGAGACCACTAATGATGTAAACCTAGTATAAGGGAAGGGGAATGGTGTGACATGTGTGTCAAAGAGAGACAAAGGCATGTGTAGCAGTGGGATAACATGGGTGCGGGCGGGCAGCAGACTATTTCGAAGAGACATCGAGTGTGTGTGCGAGAGGGGTGTGAGAGCGAGAGAGAGAGAGAGAGAGAGAGAGAGCTAGCGACGGAGAGAGAGGGGAAAGAGGGGGGAGAGAGGGGTTGTTTGTGTCCATCAGTGGCGTATAGATAGGGAGACAATGTTGATGTTGTTCGAAATTGGCCTCTGTACAGAGACGCAAGGGAAGCGAGTCATCGTGTGTGTGATAGGGACTTCATGAGAGATCTAGAATAGATGGTGCAGAGAACAACGTGCGAGCTTGAGAAAGATGATACAGTAGGGAGCTATGGAAAGAGTCACGGCATATATGTATACAGGGAAGGAGCTGGGGCGGGTCCGCATGTGAGAGAGATAGAAAGAGGAGAGTGGTCCACAAGGAGACAAAGTGTGCTTGTTTGCAGTGGGGGTGGTGTGTGAGGTGAGTGTGCGAGAACCACATAACTAGGGAGATAGATGTTTGGGGGCAACGTTTTGTGTGTATGGGAAAGATGCACTCTACATAGTGCGTGTGCTTGGGAAAGAGAGATGTCGGGAGACCTAGAGAGTGGGGGAAGAGATGTGTGCATGCCCGAGAGACAAAGTGCTAAGAGATCTATAGTGGGGTCCGGACTTTAGAAGAGAGGGGGGTGTTAATGTGCTTGTGTGTTCGTGTCTGGGGGAGAGAACGACGTGTGTGTTGATACATCCATTTTGCATCATGCTTTTATATCGATATTTATTGCATTATGGGCTGTTATTACACATTATGTCACAATACGTATGCCTTTTCTCTCTTATTTTACAAGGTTTACATGAAGAGGGAGAATGCCAGCAGCTGGAATTCTGGGCTCGAAAAGGAGCAAATATTATAGACCTATTCTACACAACTCCAAAAGTCCTGAAACTCCACGAAAGTTAGTTTTAGAATATAATAAAAATGTTGGGCGAAGAAAGCACCAGAGGGGGGCCACCCACTGTCCACGAGGGTGGAGGGCGCGCCCTACCCCCTGGGCGTGCCCCCTGCCTCGTGGGCCACCTGGAAGCCCCCCGATGCCCATCTTCTGGTATAAGGTGTCTTTTGCCCTGGAAAAAATCATAAGGAAGCTTTCGGGATGAAGCACCGCTGTCTCGAGGCGGAACCTTGGCGGAACCAATCTAGGGCTCTGGCGGAGCTGTTCTGCCGGGGAAACATCCCTCCGGGAGGGTGAAATCATCACCATCATCATCACCGTCGATCCTCTCATTGGGAGGGGGTCAATCTCCATCAACATCTTCACCAGCACCATCTCCTCTCAAACCCTTGTTCATCTCTTGTATCCGATCTTTGTCTCAAACCTCAGATTGGTACCTGTGGGTTGCTAGTGGTGTTGATTACTCCTTGTAGTTGATGCCAGTTGGTTTATTCGATGGAAGATCATAAGTTCAGATCCTTTATGCATATTAATACCCCTCTAATTATGAACATGAATATGATTTGTAAGTAGTTATGTTTGTTCCTGATGACATGGGAGAAGTCTTGTTATAAGTAATCATGTGAATTTGGTATTCGCTCGATATTTTGATGAGATGTATGTTGTCCTTCCTCTAGTGGTGTTATGTGAACGTCGACTACATGACACTTCACCATTATTTGGGCCTAGGGGAAGGCATTGGGAAGTAATAAGTAGATGATGGGTTGCTAGAGTGACAGAAGCTTAAACCCTACACTACAAAAAAATACACTTCCGTGATGATACGTGTTTGTCACAGTAGGTCACGTTTTCTGTCATGCATGTACATCCATGACAAATTTATGACAGAATCAAGATAGTCATACATGTGCTGTCGTAGAAGTGTTCCATGACATTACCAAAATTATCATCACGGAAGTGTCCACTTCCATGACGATAAATCGCGCGTCACAGAAGTGCTTTCGTCAAGGGTGACCGACATGTGGCATCCACCGTAACGGAACGCCGTTAAGCTATCGGGTCCGGTTTTGGATCCGATAACTCGTTAACAGCCCCGACCAATGGGGATTTTCCACGTGTAAAATCATCATTGGCTGGAGGAAACACGTGTCGGCTCACCGTTGGGACAGATGTCATCCACTCATTGGACCCAAAGCGCCTATGATACGTCGACACGTGGTACAACCCAACAGAGGCCCATTCCTGTGAAAAGGCCGGCCCGTTTGACTTGGTCAAATAGTGGCGGGCCGGCCCACGGCAAGCCTGTTAACGGCCTGTTCGCATATAGCCCATTTACAGCCCGCTAACCCAGGGCCCGTTTACGGCCTATCCGAATTAGGCCCAGTAGCGTCATCTGGGCCGTCCAATATAATTCCAGCCCGTTTTAACTTCCGGCCCATGTATGGCCCATGACGTCTTTTGGCCCATATGAGGCCCTTAGTAACCCTCGGCCCATTAACGGCCCGTGGTAAAACTGGCCCGTAATGAACAGTGTATCACTCTGTACCCATTAACGGCCCATTTTTCCGTTGGGCCATTTCCAGCCCATGTTATCTTTCGGCCTTCTCAGGGCCCATTTATTCTTGGGCTCATTTCCAGCATGCGTTTACTTTCGGGCCGTTACTGTCATTTTCTGCTTGTGGGCCATTTTCATAGCGTCATCAAATACGGCCTATTAGCGACGGCCCGTTATGGTCAGCCCATGAACGAACGATTTCAACTCTAGCCCATTTACGGCCATAATGTGGTCTGTTATTGGCCCATGTTTGGCCAACCGATCATACGGCCCGTAGAAGGCCCATTGATGATATTGCCCGTAGAAGGCCCATTGTGTCTACGCCCCGTAGAAGGCCCATTGTTTCTATGGCCCTTAGAAGGCCCATTGTTTCTACGGCCCGTAGGAGGCCCATGTTAACTACAGTAAATATGTAGCCCATTGTTAATGTGGCCTAGTTTTAAAAAATAGGTTATTCCGGCCACTAGCAAACCGCAGAAAAAGAACTGCACTGACTACAAGAAAACAAGTAAACAAGACAACGGAAATCAATAAGCAAGCAACTTACGCTAGGCTATCATGGCTATTACACATATTACATCCACTGGGCATCAAAGTTCGCCACAAGTGCAAATATAGGGAACAAAGCAGCATATAAACGCCGCAGCAAAACAAGTCCAGAACTGAAACCACTTCAGAAGAGCTCAAGAAACAATATCCTAGGTACCCATAATGCTGGCAAGATGCTTAGCAAACTTATTAACATTCTCTTGTTTAGCGCTTAAATCCTCCAGCACTTGCTGTTGCACCAGAAAGTATGCATCTGAATTCTGCAGGGACTTCCTCAGTCCTTCAGCTTCCTGTCGCACAACATCTGATCGATGTCTTTCAACTTGAAGTTGAGACTCAAGAAGCCGAACTGATTCAGGCAGCGAGTTCGTAGAGCTGGTGCTAGCAGTAGTAGCCAGTAACTCAAACACTACATCAAGACAGGACTTTGGGGTTGTCTTAGTGTCTTCAATATAGTTTTTATCAGCTTTCTTGGAGAACAACAGGGATGTCTCACTATCTTGAACCTTATCTGCATTACTTCCTTTACAATTGCATAATGGGGTACTCTTCTCCAATATTTTATCCGCGTTCGAAAAGGGAAACAAACAAACACATCACAGGTGTACAATGTAGTATATGAAACTCATTTTGGCAAACCAGTTCAGTAGTAAGGTGGACAGGATAACAACATGAAACAAACATATATCTATGTAGTATGGTCACTTTATGGTCTATATCTGTCGGCGTTCTGGGAACGGGGGTCCCCAGACTTGCCTGCCTGCGGCCCACGGCGTGGCTAAGTCAGCGGGCCGTACAGCCCATCTTCATCAACAGGGCAACCAAGACCCTCGCGAGGGGCCAAGCCTCGCAAGGCGGACGACGCAAGACCTCCTCTGGAGTGGCCTAGCCTAGCAGGCTCACGAGGAGTGGAGATATCAAGGCGGGGCAAACCTCATGCGGCTCTCGTGACGTGAGCCATGACGAACGACACCAGGCGGGCGCCAGGCGGGCGCCAGCGCGCGCAGCGTCCTTATTTCCTCTTTGGTGCTAAGGAGGCCAGCGCAGGGGAAGAGTACCGAGGCATCAGGCAAAGGTTGCTATATTGGTGCAACGATACCAAGACCAGGAGGACGGCAAGACGAAGGTCATCATGGAGCCCAAGACGGCGTCACCAACAGAGCTTTTCGCAGGCGAAGACCGCTTTTGTCAGGATAGCTTGTACTAGCTGTCCCACTTCAAATTTTCCCGCCGTTGTTGGCTCCCTTCCCACTCGATATTTGGGAAGAGGACCAGGGCATGTATAAGTAGAGCTAGCTACCACAGTAGGTGGCATCGAGCAGTTCACCCAGCTCTCACCCGCAAAGTTCACCAAGCACAAGAACACCTCAACCTCAAGAGGTTGTTCTTCCCTCTATACTGTTCATCATCGGCCCAAGAGGCAATCCACTACCACCACACTGGAGTAGGGTATTACACCACAACGGTGGCCCGAACCAGTATAAATCTCATGTCCTTCTGTGTTGTGAGTTCGTCGAGTTCGTCCGCGAGATCTTAGCGAGCTAGGGCGTAGATCGGTAGGAGGGAAAGACTCCGCGCGCACCCCAGTGTTCGAACCTTAAGGGTTTGCCGGAACCTCACATCCGACATTTGGCGTGCCAGGTAGGGGTGCGCCGGAGCTTCTCCTCCACCAACCAGCTCGCCGACGCTCCCCAGCTGCGATGTCCGGCGACTCAAGAGCCGGCCCTGACCGCTGGGCAGCCTGGCCAGCCCGGGCAGCGCCGCCTGCCCACGAAGATCTCGACCCCGTGCTTCAGGCGGCGCGAGCGCTGCCAAACTCCGCCGGTCGCGGGCAGCGCGGCCAGGCATCATCCACCCTCACCCCACGGCAAGTACGGGCCGCCGCAAAGAGCAGCGAGCCATGCCGCAGCAACGGCGCCGCACTCACGGCGGGAGCAAGCAAACATTCGGGCAGCGCTCACCGTGGCAAGGGAGCTGCTGCGATGCAGGCTGATGGAAGGCGGCCGGGATACACTGCTGGAGCGTGTTGCCGAGCTACTGGATGCAGCGGCGTTGGGAGCACCACCCTTCTGCTATCGACTTCCCCCTCAGGCCACTGCAGGGCCGCGTGGTGAACCTCACCACATCCGCGTGCCATCAACTACGCCCGGGGGCTTCATCAACATCAGCACGGCCAGTGGCGTAAGGGGTTCCGACTCCCCCATGTCGCCCGCGACAAGCACGAGCACAAGCGTCGCCCTCCATGGTCCCAGCCGGATGCCACACTATCATCCTCAGGACGCCACCCTGGGCCTAGCAACATGGAGCATGGGGCACCATGGCGAGGTGTTCGGGGCGACGGCCCCGGAAGCCTACGTGCCCCACATGATGGACCAAGGGTACGCACCAGAGGACGACCCTGGCTCATTGATTGGAGAAGATTGGGGAGAGAGGGCGCTAGGAGCCGAAGCCTTCCAAGAACCAACGGAAGACCACGACGGTCGCGCCGACAACGACAACTACAGGGTACCGCTAATCTCTTAGGAACATGCTTATGCTAACCATGGGCTGCAGATGACTCAGGTTGCAGCGTCGATCGGCGACCCTGGCGCGGCAGCACCCGTTCCAATAAGGGAGACACACTAGGGGCCGCCGGGAGGGGGTCAGGAGCAAGGCCCCTCCCCGCGGCGCGCGACGCCCGGCGACACCCGGAGGTAGGCCCTCTGCCGGGGAGGCCTCGACGACCCTTCCCCCGGCAGAGGACCTGTGGTCACCGGGGGCACCGCTGGCGTCCTCTTTCCCTCCTTTGTGTCATCCCGGTGACCGGTCGGCTCAAAGGAGGTCAAGGGTGGCGCAAGGCGGGGCCCTCGTCTGGCGATATGAAGCAAGGCCGGTACCTGTGAAGAAGGCCCAGTGCCTATGAAGCTCGCCGCCCGTGACACTCTCACGTAATAATGAGTTGGGGCTGTACACGCCCCGGAGTCTCAGGGGTGCCGGCCTCAGGCCCTGGGGCTCCCTCCCACGCCTAGTGGCAGCACCTTGCTCCGCACTGGTGAGAAGACTTGAAGACCAGAAGACTAGATTAGGTGCCGGACGCGGCCTTTTGCTTTGGATCTCTCTCTTTGTAGCTTTGCTTTCTGGACCTGGATTTGAGTTGAAGCTGAGTTTTTATCGATGCGCGCGGGGGGATCCTTTTCTCGTTCAAGCTATTTCTTGCCTTCTGGATCTCGTTTTGCCTGGGACTCATGTCCGTCGCCTTCCCCTCACGAGCTCCTCGCGATCGGGGCAGCGCGAAGCGCGCACGCCCAGTGCGCGCTAGCACTACAACTGGTGCTCACCTCTTGTGGGGCCCCTTCTGACGGGGCGACGAGCTCCGCAGGGTTCTCAGAAACTCAACGCGTCGCGACCCAGCTCAAAGCTGGCACTGGCAAAGGTAAATCACGGCAGAGAACTCGCATCCAGATTCACGAGTTCACGAGGACACAAACTCACATCGCATAGGAGAGTAAAAACTGCAATTTGCTTACATGAGATGCTCCCCCTCCCAAAATGCTCTTACAAGTTTCCCAAGGGCCATGCCCGAGCTTCATGTGCAGGATGAAACGACAGGAGAACATGGATCAGCCAGAAATGTCGCTCGCTACATCACCCGCGGATGCGTCACTCGCGTCGTCGTCGTCTTCATCGGCAACGACGCCACCGCCAGCGACGCCCCCGGTGCCGTCGTCAACCACGTCGCCTTCGTCTGCAGCGACCACCACCCGTCATCTTTCGTAGTGAAGGCCCTGGCCAACGCGTCCACGTTGTCTTCAACCCAATGCGCCAGGTCGTCCCGGACGACCGTTGGAACGGGGGCGATGGCGGCGTCGAAATCAAAGTTGGGGTCGGCATTCAGAAGGTGGCTGAAGACACGGGAGAAAGCGCGCTCAAGCAGGCCATGCCCCCTTTCCTTCACGAGCTGGCGAGCTCTGGCAGATCGAGCCTCCAGGCGCGTCACCACCTCAGTGAAGAAGATCAGATGGCTGGCATAGTCATTCGAGTGAGGGGCCGGCACCTCCACATTGCAAATATGGCCTAGGGCGGAGTTGGCCCTGTTCCGAAGATCCTAAAGCATAGGAGCATGCTCGCGCTCCAGCGTTCGTCGTTGGAGCACTTCCTCCGTGTTCTGCCATGCAACGGCCTCAGCTTCATCAACCCGCCTACGAAGGGAGTTCAGCTCGGCGCGGGCGGAGGCCAAGTCGGCTCGCGCCGTAACCAGGGCAGCGGCCGTGGCCTCCGCGCGCCTCTCAGCCTCATCCAGCCTGGGCCTGAGGGCAGCGGCCTTGCCCGCATCCTCCATACCCGCGAGCTTCAGCTTCAGGTCGTACCTACCCTCCAGGTCCGTGCGAACCTCGGCCACCCGGCGGTTCACCTCCTCCTCGACCTGGCCTCGCGAGCCCCGACGACATCTTCTGCTTGAGCAACTTGACGTTCCCTCATCTCCAATCGCACGAGCTTGAGGCTGCGCTCCACGGCTTCCAGGGCCGGCGTCTCAACGGGCTTCCGGACCTCCTCGTCCTCCGCGGGCGTCCCCCTCAGCGATGCAAGAGCGGCCCTGCGCGCCTCCACCTGCTGCTCAAGGGATGCGCTCCAGGCCTGGAGCTCCCACGCGCGTTCCTCCACAGCTTCGCGACGGCGGTCAGCCTCGCGAGCCTCTTCCAAGGCTCGCGAGCGGGCTTCATGGGCGATCCTGAGGGACGCCCCGGCCTTCGCATTCTCAAGGTCGCGCTGATAGCGACCGAGGTAGATGGCCACCCTCAGCTTGCGCCACTCCTCCACCAACCGGAGACCCTCGGCCTCAAGGCGCGAGTCAACACCCGCGAGCTCTTCACCAAGTCAGCTCATCGCGCCCATCGCCTCCTGGAAGAGCTCGTGGCTAACCACGCTCCGCCCGCGCTCGAGCTCGAACGCTTGACCCTCTTCGTCCTCCACCATGGGGGCTGCGGGCGGGGCGCCAAGCGGCGCACCACACCCCGGCAGGGGGCTGGGGCTGACGCCGCACCTAACGCTAGCCCGTCCTCTCGAGAAGCCCCAGCTGACTGAGGCTCGCTGCTTGAAGAGGAACCAAAGATCGAAGCCAGCCAGCTGCTGCCTATGAGCGAAGGAGGAGCCTTGGGCACGCCCGCCAAGCTCCACACCAGACCGTGGGGGGGGATGGCCAAGCTGCGGGCTCAGCGCGCCGCGGAGACGGAGATGCTTCCCCGACCGACCCAGCTCCAAGGGCGGTAGGAAGACCAGGAACGCTCAAGGCGGACGGGGGAGTTGATGAAGGAGGAGGCCGCTTCTCGGGAGACGCAACAGCTTCAGCGGAAGGAGCCCTGGAGAATTGACGTCAGGACAAGAAGGTAACACGTAGGAAGCCGTGACAACAAGGTACTTACGCGTCAATGGCGATGTAGTTTCGCCGCTTCAACGGCCCGAAGATGTTGCTACCGCTAGGGGATCCTTTCCTCTTGCGGAGCTCCCCGAAGTCCACAGAAAGACAACCGAAATGCTGGACGTGACGGCCGGTGCGCAGAGGGGCCGGAGAAGAGCCTGGAAGGATACCTTCAGAGGTGCCCGGTTGCGGCAAACAGCCGGACATCGTCTCACCACAACCTCCCGAGGCCCCTGGAGCCTTGGCCTCGGGAGCCGCATGCTGCGCCTCCTCAATAATTGGCGCCTCTGGAGGGGGGTCGCAGGCCCCCGAAGACGATGCCCCAGGATCACCATTCGGCATGTGTTCCTCGGGACTTGGGCCACCGGCCCCCATCGGAGCTCGCTCTCCCGCACTTTCACCTGGGGCGAGCTCGGCGTTGGCGGTGAAGAAGGGAACCACGACGACGGGGTACTCGCGGGGCCCCACCAGTCCAATCGGCCGCAACCCCCATTCATCGAAGGAAGGCATGCTCGCTGCAAACTCATCCTTGTTCTTGCAGCGATACAACAAGCAATTCTTCCCAGGCATTTCGGCCGGCAAGGGGACACCCGTCAAGACCTTGAGCACTATTTGCTGCGTCCCAAGAGGGAGCCCAGACTCCTGGACCTCATGTGGTCTTGACTATTGAGCAAGGTCCACATTGGGCGAGAGTGGTGCTGAAGCGGAGCAACCCGCTGTTTGACGAACTCCTTCACCACCATCGGCGCGGTCACGCCGCGGTCCTTCAGCAGCCTCAGCCTGGCCCAGACGAGAGCAAGGCGGGGGCTCGAGAGCTTCTAGTGGCTCCAGCCGGAGTTTGGAACAGCAGGCCCCGTCGGGAGACGAAGCAGGGGGCTGAGCACACCAGCATCAACAAACACCCATTGCGTACGAAACTCACTCGTGGATGAAGGGAGCTCGAAGTCAATCCCCGCGCCCGTGGTCGCAGCCACGGCCTGGAAGCTCACGCACCCCGAGCATTGCTGAGGGTCGGCCAGGTGCAATGAGAAGAAGTGACGGAGGAGGGCCACCGAAGGAGCGATGCCCACCATGGCTTCGCACACGAAGGCGAAGACAGCAAGAAGAGTCACCGATTGGGGGTCAAGATGCAGCATGTGGATCTGGTAATGCTCCAGCACCGCGTTGAGGAAGGCAGAGAATGGAGGAATCATGCCAGCCTAGAGGGCATCTATGAAGATTGGGATCTCGGTGGCTGCCCGAGCCATGCGAGTGTGAGACGCAGGCCAAGCCACCGTCTCCCCCCATTCGTTGAAGCTGGAAGCGAGCATCGGACGCACCTTGTCCATGGCCTCGTCGTTGAGCACCCGGGATCGGCCTAGCGCCGGCTCGACAGCTGGAGGCGCACCTGACGGAGACATCGGCTTCTTCCCCTTGTCCGCTTGTTTTGGCGCCATGGCAACAAAGCAGGGGGAGGGCAGGTCAGATCGGAGAAGGGAAGCAGAGTCTCAAGGAAGCAGGGGGATTGGGGAAGCGAGGCACAGGCAACGGAGGAATAACTGTGTAGGCCGCGGGGGGCGCAAAGCTAGGCGGATTCAAAGGCAGCGTGGGGAAGCGGAGACACCCACGTCCAATCAACCGCCATGCGTCAACCGAGGCCGCAGGCTTTTGGGGCCCGCGGTGCTCCGAACTTGACCCTCGGATTCCCCACGAAGCCAAGCCCGAGCGCACCTTGGGCCCGGGGGCTACTGTCGGCGTTCTGGGAATGGGGGTCCCCAGACATGCCTGCCTGCGGCCCATGGTGTGGCTAAGTCAGCGGGCCGTACGGCCCATCTTCATCAACAAGGCAACCAAGACCCTCGCGAGGGGCCAAGCCTCGTGAGGCAGACGACGCAAGACCTCCTCTCGAGTGCCCTAGCCAAGCAGGCTCACGAGGAGCGGAGATATCAAGGTGGGGCAAACCTCACAAGGCTCTCGTGACATGAGCCATGACGAACGACACCAGGCGGGCGCCAGGCAGGCGGTAGCGCGCGCGGCGTCCTTATTTCCTCTTTGGTGCTAAGGAGGCCAGCGCAGGCGAAGAGTACTGAGGCATCAGGCAAAGGTTGCTATATTGGTGCAACGAGACCAAGACCAGGAGGACGGCAAGATGGAGGTCATCGTGGAGCCCAAGACGGCGTCACCACCAGAGCTTTTCGCAGGCGAAGACCGCTTTTGTCAGGATAGCTTGTACTAGCTGTCCCCCTTCAAATTTGCTCGCCGTTGTTGGCTCCCTTCCCACTCGATATTTGGGAAGAGGACCAGGGCCTGTATAAGTAGAGCTAGCTACCACAGTAGGTGGCATCGAGCAGTTCACCTAGCTCTCACCCGCAAAGTTCACCAAGCACAAGAACACCTCAACCTCAGGAGGCTGTTCTTCCCTCTGTACTGTTCATCATCAGCCCAAGAGGCAATCCACCACCACCACACTGGAGTAGGGTATTACACCACAACAGTGGCCCGAACCAGTATAAATCTCGTGTCCTTCTGTGCTGTGAGTTCGTCGAGTTCGTCCGCGAGATCTTAGCGAGCTAGGGCGTAGATCGGTAGGAGGGAAAGACTTCGCGCGCACCCCAGTGTTCGAACCTTAAGGGTTTGCCGGAACCCCACCTTTGACAATATCATTCTAGTTTATGTTGCCAAATCAAGATAGATACAGTTCGAATCATATCTATTTAAGACAAAGCAGCATAGACAGAATATAAGTGTGGGAAACTACACAGCAATAACAACACTTGTAATGTGCATGGCATGAGAACATAATTGTTTATTCAATTGAAACTGAAATCAACATAGAGCAAGTTACAACAGCAAACACATTAAAGAAACAGGTTTAAAACATACCTGTTGCGCCATTGGAGTTTCAATTGCGTCCTGCAAATTTGAAATTAGTTGGTATGAGTAAATATAGTGATGCAAGAGCAAAGTAGTATGAACCATAGCTACGGAACCTGACCTGAGAACAATTCTTCTTCTGCTTTAAGCGTTGACTTGGGGTTCGGAGTGGTGGTCCTCGTGCTTTGGGCACTACAGTTGCCTTACTAACTGATCGTGTTTGGGTGCTCTGTGGTGGAGACGGTGCTGTGTCAACGGGAACTGGGTTACTATCTGTTGGGGTTGGGGTTAGAAGGGGTGTAGCTGGTTCTCTGTCCAACTGGGTAGGGGTACAATCTACGTGAGTCTGGGTTATGTGTGGTGGGGCTGGTTCTTGGGCAAGTACAACCGTGGTTCTATCTCCATCGATAGGTAGCACAATCTTTTCTGAAGACCGTGTTTTTACTCCCATAGATACTGCCATCACCCCCTCCAATTGAAATGGCTGATAAACAAGAAAAGTAATTGAATGTACAAACATTATAAGATAGACAGGTGCAATGGATAGTAGGGAAGAAAACAGGGCATGAAATAATTCACATTTATGTTGTCTAACCAAACAGAATAGCAGGACAAAATTTCAAATATATGATGGCTAATTAAACAGGATAGCATGACACAATTTCACATGTATAACGGCTAACTAAACAGGATAGAATGACATACTTCAAAATATGATGACTATGTAAACAGGATGACATGATATAACTATACGATGTGTCTATTAAAGTGGTTGGCATGCCATAAATCACAAGCATGCCGTCGATGGAAACATGATGGCATGATATAATTCACGGATAGAATGACATAATTCAAAATATGATGACTATGTAAATAGGATGAGATGATATAACTATATTATGTCTTTAGAAAATGGGTTGGCATGCCATAATTCAGATACATGATGTCTATGTAAACATCATGGCATGATATAATTCAAATATATAATTTATATACTAAGGAAGTGAGCAGAGGGAAATCGCATATATGATGTGTCAACTAAGGAGATGGCATTCAATATCGTGTATATGATGTAAAACCTAAGCATTGCAATACAACATATACATGATATGAGTAATATAACCCTGCCAAGTTTGAGCATACACCTCAGGGGGATAATAGGACTGGTCATCTGCCTCTAAATCCTCCTCTCAAGAGCTATCTGTAACCAGCAACATATCTGCTTCAGCAGGTAGCATTGTCTGCTCCGAAGACCTTGTTTTCACTCCAGATTTCTCCATCACCAATTCAAATGGCTGATGCACAGGAAGAGCAGTTGCATATACAAACATTGTCGACAAAAGCAATGAGAAATACAAAAAAAGGACGGCATGATATAATTCACATATATGACGCTTGGCTAAACAGCATGGCATTGCATAATTCACATATATAATGCCTTGCAACAAGATAGCATTGCATAATTCACATATATAATGTCTTGCAACAAGATGGCATTGCATAATTCACATATATGGTAATTAGACACTAAACATGTGGCATTCACACAAATCATATCTAAACTAAGCAAATGACATAGCAATGCAAGATACCATACGCACGATATGAGCAACATAACCCTGCCAAGTTAGAGCATGCACCTCGGGGGGGATAGGACTGGTCATCTATCTCTGAATCCTCCTCTGAGGAGCTATCTGTAACCAGCAAGACATGCGCTTCATCAGATAGCATTGTCTGCTCTGAAGACCTTGTTTCCACTCCAGATTTTTCCATGACCGTGCCGAATGGCTGATGCACAGGAAGATTAATTGAATGTACTAAAATTGTTGACAAATTTAACACATAATAAAAAAATGATGTCATGATATAATTTACATATAAGATGACTGGCTAACCAAGGTGGCATTGCAAAATTCACATATATGATGCCTGGCTAAACAAGATGGCATTTCATGATTCACATATACGATAAAGAAACTAAACAGATGGCATTGACATAAAGCATGTCTAAACTAAGCAGATGACATCTTTGATGTATACAGTAAGCAATGCAAGGCACCATATGCATGATATTACCAACATCAGCATGCCAAGTTAGAGCGAAGAGCTCATGGGGTAAATAGGAGTGGTCTCTTGCTTCTGGATCCCCCTCAGAATAGTTATCTTCCTCTTGATTATGATCTGAAATGGGTGGAGGGGGGCTTCCTTTGCGCCCACCATGGAGCGACGTCTGCATGAAATTTTATTGCCATGCAAGGCTCGTCTCTTTTGCTCTACATGTTCAGTTCCATTGTGTACAATAACTGACATGCATAGGAATAAAACATAGTGAGATTATGTATGGAGTGCATGCGCAAATCTAGAGTGAAGGTAGCAAACTGTGAATAGACCCAAAACCAATGATAGCAGGCAGATAATAGCTTTAGTTAAAAAAATACAGATAATGGCTCCTTTAATGTTTGTTTGCACCCAACATGAAACTCATAGTGGACACCCGAGATTAACCAGATAGTAGACAGGTACTACTGATTGCTGCCCCAATATGTACCCCACAACCATTTAAAAACTCAAGTTTCAACATAAGTTTGGACCTGAGTCGGAGTCTAATAGGTGAACACGATGATAAAGTAGATGTCATCATATTAAGCGATGCATAACGTAAGCAGACACGGAAGAGTGCGACCTCTCTTGCGGACCCGTGTAGTCCTTAAGGTCATCTGCTCAGTTGATAATGGTAATGCAGTTGTCGTGGCTGCCGGCGGTGGGGAAGAAGATCTGAGGTGGTGAAAGACAGTCTGGAGAGCGGATCCCTGCTGTGGTGAACCCTTCCGTCATTGGAGCAGCTGAGCTGGGGTGGAACACAGCATCGCAGGAGCAGGACAAACCACACAAGGTTTTCTTTGACACATATGTGTAACAGAAGTAATTGTGTAAGGGCTTGTTTGAATTTGAGGATTCTAACAATGCAGGGATAGGAAATAGACAGGAATAGGATAGGAATGCACGTGCAAAATAGAGAATTTAAAAACACAGGATTTCTGCCAATCTGGGTGTTTGGTTCACAAGAATTGGAAGATCACAGGATGCAAAGAAGCATGGTGAGATTAAGTCAAATCACAAGAAGTGTACAACCTCTTTGGCGAAGCCATGTCGATCTCAGTGTGATTGGGTTGGCCGGTGAGGATGCTCTGGCTGACTTGGCTGTCGGAGGAGGGGAAGAAGATCTTAGGCGTCTGGACATGGAGCCCGAGGTACTGCTCCGCTGTGATGGAGGGTTTCGTCGTTGGAGCAGCTCCGGTGAGTTGTACGACGCCGAGGCTGAAGCAAGACAAGAGAGACAACGTTAACCTGAGTGGAATTCTAATAGCATCTCCAATAGATGACATAAAATACAAAACCACAAAGTGCTACATGTATACATCAGCTGCTCATCTCTGAACTTAACTGTCGAAACTGAATTTAACTGTCGAAACTGAACTTAACTATCGAAACTGAATTTTGTTGTCGAAAATGAATTTTACTGTCGAAACTGAACGCACTAGAGGTGAGGCTACACGTCAGTCGACTGACTTTTTCATCTCTGGTCAGTCGATTTTGCAGCCGTTGGATCCGAAATCAAGGGCCTGCAGTTCATATTCAACCTCCACCCCCTTGAGCCGCCAGCCACCACCGGCCAAACAGCCGCCCCCCGCCGCCCGCGGCCAGCGGTGCACCGCCCCGCCCGCCCCGAAAACACTCCCCACTGCCGGTCCGCCGCCGCCCCGACCATCCCTCTAGGCCCCCCCGTGCCGAGCTTTTTCTCCGGCGATCCCCACGCCACCGCCCCACCACCACCGGCGACCACCGCCCCCACACTGAACCCTAAGATAGATAGTGGGGTACCTCTCCCGCAAGCCCCCCTCCCCACTGTGGCTGGTTCTTCCTTAACTCCGGTGAGCCTCCCCCCCCCCACCCCTTGAAAATCGACTGACCCAAAAGTCGATTCAGTCGACTGAAGTGTAGCTAAATCGGAGCAGCATCGCAAGCAAGAGCAAGAGCGAGAGCAGCAGCAAGAGCAAGAGCAAGAGTAGACCAGGCAGGGGACCGAGAGCAAGAGCAGAGCAGCAGCGCGAGCGAGAGCTAAAGCAGGAGTAGCTCCTACTGATGTGGATGTCGCCGCCGAGGGAGCGACGTCGTGGAGGAAGTGGCCGGCGACGCCGCCGTGGATGGAGCCGCGCCGTGTCGGCTCGGGACCGAGCGCCGGCAGCACCGTGAGATCGAGTTAAGAAGAAAATGCGGCGATTAGTGTATAACCTCTTTGGTGGCGCCGATTAGGCCGCAGCTTCATCCGAGGAAACGGTGATGATGATGCTCTTCTGGTGGTGCAGGTGAAGATGGCGGTGTGGGAATGGAGGTGGCGCAAAAGACGAGGGGAACGTCGGGGCAGCTCCTTGGAGGTGGAGGACGGGGTGGCTGAACCGGCGGGAGGACCAGATCAACGACGGATCCTCATCCGGTACGGTGGATGAGGGATGTCGAGGAGTTGTTGTGGACGACATCGTCGGGGAAGAGGCTCCGGCTGGGTGGCGGGCGGAGGAGGGTGTGGGGCTTCGTGGGTTTTCCGGGCCTCGGTGTACGAATGGGTGGGCGGATGGGATGGGAGTGGGGAACCATGGCTTAGGGACGCGCTTGTCCGAATGTGGGGTAAGTTATGAAAGTACCCCCACTGATTTGAGGCGGTTCTTTCGGTTCAGGGGTATCACGGGCATTTCGCGTGTCTGGATTTCACATGAGGTGGGAGTTTTCGCGCGTGTTGTAATTTTGGAATAGCAAGGCGTGGGTTGAGATGGAGGGAGTTGTCGGAGCACAACGAGACAAAGATATATCTTAAATATTTCGGGCTAACAAGGCGCGGGTTGAAATTTCTGGACAAGCCTAACGTGTACTGTACCAAATCAATTCGCACTACAAATGTCATTCAAAACTTTGAATTCATGTTATGTTCAATTAAAATATTTCGCTACGTGTATAATGCATGCAACCTAGTACTCAAATGAACGTTTTAGTGCATTCCAAACGTATATACTACCGCTTCAATATGAACTAAATTTGAATTCGTTTCTCTATTTGAATAAGATCTACAATAATGATTGTTGTGAAGTCAAAGCGTTTGAATTCGTTTCTCTGTTTTAATAAGATCTACAATCGTCATTATTGTCAAGTTAAACCATCGTTTGTGTATTATCTTCACAGCACACCACATGATTAGTCTCGAGTTACATATGAACTATGTGTACTATATGAACTCGAACTCGATTTTTTGAATCCACTTTATGTTGATTTCAAATCATAGTACATTTCAAGCTCTAGCTAGATCTTCACAAACTAAACCATGTCTCATATGTATAATGTGTTTATCACATTATGTATGGTGCCCCGCCCCCTACGCCTACAAGTATTTAGATGTGAGTTGCAAACACCACACATTACCACAAATTCAAATAAAATGTGAGAATGTTCGATATATAGTATTGTTTAGATTGTTCGATATTTAGTTGTAAGCTGCAAACGCCACACATTATCACAAATTCAAATAAAATGTGAGATTGTTCGATGTATAGTATGGTTTAGATTGTTCGACATTTAGCTGTGAGTTGCAAACGCCATGCATTATCACATTATGGTATAACATGTGCAAAACCACAACACGCGTATCACCGCTATATTCATGCATGCATATGTTTAAAACACTATGATCTCCTATTCAAATATATGAATCCACTTTCATATCAAATTATGATCTTTGTTAGTCTCTTACACCCACACAATCCTCTAACCTTTGTAGCTACCACTAACTTTCTCTCATGCATGCACACGCCCTCCTCGCCCTCCCCCTCCCTCAGCATTCTATCCATCGCGCACATTCATTTTTTTCTTTAGGTCGTTCTCCCACAGTCTCCACAACTCCTTTCCGACACACACCGATCGATAAACCTCTCCAGCGATGTCTGCCTACAACATACACACGCACCTTCAATCTCCTCCTTTATGTGTCCTTGCCTCGTGTCTCTCATACGGTCCCACACACGTGTAAACTCTCGCCCCTCTTTTCATCGATCTCACAACCGCACACTCCTCCCCCTATCTAGCTAGTAGCTGGGCCTCTCGCACCACCTCCTAGCTCCATTCTCTCTGTCTATCCGTCTCGCCGGGCCTTATTTGCCTCTAACAAATGGATGTACACCGACCGATCTCCCGCTATACATATAGCTAGCTAGGTCCTTATAACTCGTTTTTCCCCACGCGTCGATCGATCTACCTCATTAGTTATGTCTCTCCCTTCCTCCGACAAACAACAATTGATCTACCGATCTAGTTAGGTTTGCTTACCAAACACATGGTTCCCCTTCATCATCCATGGATGTGTCCCGACAGATCTATCACGCACAGGCACACACATAAACACATCCCCACTCTTATTGATAATATTGCAGTTCCACCCTCAGTTTGTCTAGTAGGCCTCTCCCACCATCTTCGAGAAGCAACTCCATCACCCATCCAGCACTCTACCCCTCTCCCTCCCTCTCTCTCTCTCTCTCTCTCTCTCTGTCCCATCCTATTTCCCGTCCTTCAGTTATGTATGGATGTCGACCGATCTCCCTCAAGACATAGCTGGGTCTCTCCTTCTCGACACATATACGAGTCGTTCAACCTCTATAGTAAGGCCTCTGCCTACCCCTCCCACCACCCCCTCGCACACACACACACCGATACATCGAGCGCTCTAGTCATGTCTCCCTGCCACACACAAACTTGACCTGTGCCCTCTGACGTTCCGGTAGCTAGGTCAGTCGCCCTATATCTTTGACTTGCACACACACACAATTTCGATGGCTCTCTTCATCGATCTCGCACCCACCCACTTGATCCTCTCTTCGACTCTATCGATATCTATGACCCCTCCCTCTCTTCTCGTGGATCGCCCGACCTCTATATATGATATGGACAGGCCTCCATTTCACACACACTGCATGCAAAATTTTGTTTGAGATGTCATCGACACATATTCCCACAAATACATTCACGAAATCAACCTCCCCCCCAAAACAAAAAACACTCACGAACGCACAAGCCATTTGTCTAGGTTTGTATCTCTCTCTCACACACACGTAGGTGGGGGACGTGCACGAAGAGAAGAGGTGCACGCACGGCGCACGTACTCCCGTCTCTTTCCCAACCACACCCGCGCGGGTACACGGTGGAGCTCATTTCTGTATGAAAAGGCAGCCCACATGGTAATTTGACCATGTACTGGTTGTCCACTTGGTGGAGGGAGGATCGTCTACCACGGGTGAACAAACAAATTGTGACCTGGCGCGTTATGTTAAAAAAGAGGCAAACCATGTGGGGCCTACCTTAGAGGCAAGGCTCTATACACTGGAGTACTTTTGATGTGTCCCGTTAACTCGCAGAACGAGGAGAAGCTTGCTTAGTACACCGTCTCCCCCGCCCACGGGCGCGGTGGCTCACAGGATGAGGTGAAGCTTGCTTACTGCGCCTTACGCCCGCTCCCTCTCCCACGCGCCCGGTGGCTCGCAGGATGAGGAGAAAATTTTACTAGTACTCCCTCCGTTTACTCCTCGTCCCTACCTTGGTTAGAGAGATTATCATATTGTTTGGGTTATATGTCCTTTAGTAGATTTCAATATGAACTACTAGTACATACTCCAAACACTGATGTATATAGACGTATTTTAGAGTGTAGATTCACTCATTTTGCTCCGTATGTAGTCCATATTGAAACGGACGTAATAGTACGCACTGTCCCTCGCCCCTCGACCCTCGCCACGTGGTGGACGTGCAGCAATTCATTCGGTCTCATATAGCCAGAACGATATATACTGCAGTACCATTATTGCTCGACCTCCCGAAGAGGCGAAGAGCCAATCGCAAGGTTAATAGTTTGGAGATGCCAAGCGCAAGGTTAATAGGAGAACGAGTAGTAGGTGCCGCGTCATTTATAAATAAAGTTTTTTTTTCTTCAGTGGCACGTACGCAATATAAATAGGTTCATATGGAGAGAAAAGGAAACCGCTCCACTATATACATAGGCAGGACGAGCCTACACGGTTGCTTGCTGGGGTTGCTCTCTTCAGTTTTCACACTCTCTCGCACAAAACCACTGTGGCCACATCTCTAACATCCCGGCGGATCACGTCCGCCGGGGGAAGGGGTGGATGCTTAGTGTAGATGCGGTCGCCATCGCCGACGGCGAAAACCCACTGTCGGCACGTCTCGATCAGGGGTCCCCGCCATTCTCTCTCACAAAGCCGGTGAGGTTGCCTTCGTCCATTGCTCACTGCCGCGACGTGGGTAGTTGCCTCCTCCCGCCGCCCTCCTCTAGGTTGAGCTACGTCCCGACATCCCTCAGGTACAACTCCCTTTACAGCCGGCTTGCACCACTGCTCCAGCTGCCCACATCACTCCATGTGGATATTTCTCTACTTCTTTGCCCCGCACATACCTCTACTGGCTTCTACGTACTGTATTTGTGATGAGTTTATGTCTCATCAACTAGTCCCAGTAATCTTATTCTAATCACGCTTCTTCAATTTCTTTGCTACAGGGATGCTCATATCGATTTTGGTGAAACTGCACAAAATGATCCGATGGTCAAAGGGTTGCAAACTTCATTTCTTAGGAAGCGCCGACGTTGCCAGCAAATTAAAGCCTGGTTAGGGTTTACGGTTCAAGGGCCAGGGACTGCATGGATCGTTTTTTTCTTTAGTTGTCTCTGTTTCAATGGCTAGGGACTGCATGAGTAGTAGTAGTAGTACTGTACGCCTTACGCCCGCTCCCTCGCCCACGCGCGCGGTGGCTCGCAGGACGAGGAGAAAATTTTACTACTCCCTCCGTTTACTCCTCGTCCCTACTACCTTGGTTAGAGAGATTATCATATTGTTTGGAATATATATGTCCTTTAGTAGATTTCAATATGAACTACTAGTACATACTCCAAACACTGATGTATATAGACGTATTTTAGAGTGTAGATTCACTCATTTTGCTCCGTATGTAGCATAAAGTTGAGACACTTATTTTGGAACGGAGGGAGTACATATTTGCTATGATCTGTCAATCATTGAGATGCAATAGCATGCATGTTAGTCTCCTTTGTATTTGATGAAATGTTGCAACGGGCAACCTTGGACGCAAGATACATGTAACAGAAGCTGGAAGCTTCATAGCATTGTACTATCTCGCTGATAAATTACAGTACGTACTATACAAGTACTTCCTCCGTTCCTAAATATAAATATTTGTAGAGATTTCACCATGAACCACATACGGAGTATATAGATGCATTTTAAGTGCAGATTCATTCATTTTATTCCATATGTAGTCCACCTAGTGGAATCTCTACAAAGACTTATATTTAGGAACGGAGGGAGTACTATGTAAAGAGTTAGGTGTCGCACGGTGTCCAGAAAATATGGTGATAGTGTGAGGTGGGCCATGTAATCACTGAGCCTGCGTGTTTTCAGTGCTCTTGCACTCCTCCGCCGTAAGAATGGAGAAAATTGTAATCTAGTAGTACCTCCTTTCGCCGAAAGCATGGGACATCCAGCAGTCCTACCACCTCAGTAATAATGACCAATGAGCCGTCAAATCACATAGACCCAGCAGTAAGTTGGACGGACGAAGCAACCATCACTCTTAAATCCGCTTCTCCCTTCAACGCAGGCGCCAGTGAGAGGTCGCGTCCGCTCTGCCCGGGCATGAATGCGCCATCGATTCTTTGGAGCGGCGCTGACCGTTTCGTGCGGGAAGCGCGCGCGGGCGATGGAGGGGCTTTGGGTGGGCCAGGCTGGTCAGGAGCGGGCGTGGCAGCTGTCCGCCTATCCCTACCGGACGCCCGGAAACAAGAGGATGCATCGACTCTCAGGGCTAAAATCGTACACTACACACCATCTCTCTGTAGGTGTAGGTCGATCTGTCGCTCTCTCTAACACACACATGCTGTTAAACACACACACGCACACGCACACACAGGTTCATAGAATAGGAAAATCGTGCGAGTGCGAAGCCACAGGAAGTGAGATACAAATGGAGTACGTACAAGAAGAGAAGAGGTGACGAATATTCCATCAAACCTGGACTAAGGAGTAGTACTCCCTCCGTCTAGGTGTTAAGTCATCCTACGGAAATCAGATATTCCCAAAATGTTTAGGCGTCGTCCATTAACTTCGCATCTCAATCCCCTCCTGGCCTCGTTGCTAGCGAGCGTTGTTACTTAGGGAGCATTTGGATCCTTAGCAAGAACAGCTTATAGCATAGCCGGGCAAGGTTAGGCGTTTGGAACTGTTAAAATATGTTAGCTTTTGTGGGCCAGCTAGCTTGGGTGGGCTAGAAAAACCTTGCTAGCTCAGGAGAGCCAGATCGGCTCGCTTCCGACGGCAAACTTCGCGTAGTAGTAACATAGACTAGTAACATATGCATGTTGTACTAGTCCAAGTTACTCACCACTATGACCAGCCTAAGCAATGTAACCAAACGCTCCTTAATTACTCTGCCTTGTTATCTCCCCCGGAAACCCAATGCATGGAGCGCAACTACGCGTTGATCAGTCAAGAAATCAAAGTCGGCTTGCATGCGAGTTAATACGTGGCCCTGCATGGTAGCTAAAACGGCATCTCTTAGTTGTTTGGATTAATTGTTGCGTTTAGAGACAGAAATCAGGGCTTTGATTGGAGGAATGACCGGTCAAGTTTCTCCTTCTCCTCCAATCTGCTTGCACCTTGGTCCCGCTGCACCTTCTAACGTGACTTATTACACCTAGACGGAGGGAGTCGTACGAGATATGGTGGCACACTGACTTAGGTCGAATACAAGTGCCCAAAATTGTGTGCATGTTATAATAAGGATTCACTTAAAATAGTACGTGAGCGAACAGAGGGATCAATTGGATAGTGTTCCCGAGCAGTAGCGAGATGTGTGAGGTAAGATACACCGCTGGCGCTTTTAATTTTTCTTATTAATTTGTTTGTTTCACCCTCTGACTGGTGGGACCCAACGTACTACATGGAGAGAGGTAAGGTGACTAAGGCTGCATTATTTCTGCACCACTGTGGATAGTCTTACCACCAAACCACATGACACGATTATGATTTAAATCCCAATGACTCCCACACACAAAAAAACATGGCATGCTTGTCACACGAATGCATGAATGTATAAAAGGTTATTTTCCTCTCGTTGAACATAATGGGAGGGTTGTGTAGCTGGTTAGCCTGTTCGCTCATCAAACTTGAGGTCTCGGGTTCGATAACTACACTTGAGCATAATTCGTGTTTCTAGGGTTTGCACTCTTCACACTCTCTCCAGTATATATATACACGCTGGAGCCTCAGCACTTGTAGTTGCTCTCTTCACACTCTCTCACCCTCTCCAGATCTAAACAAGACTTCGTTGGCCTCTCTCTCTCCCCTCACTTCTGGTCTGCTTGTAGTTGCTCTCTTCACACTCTCTCACCCTCTCCAGATCTAAACAAGACTTTGTTGGCCTCTCTCTCTCTCCCCTCACTGCTGGTCAAAGAGCCGGTAGGATCCGTCCGCCGGGAAGGGAAGGAGGCTTAACGCTGTCGCCGTCGGCGAGGGAGGGAATCCAGTACCAGCGCAACTGTTCACTTTCACCCAGCGGCGGCGCGGGAGGGCCTCCGACCCCTTCTTCTTCGCCGTCGTACATAGTGTGGGTTGAACGGCCTCCGGTCGCCCACCGAACCACACCCCAAGAACCTTAAGGTACAATTTACTTATTCCACATGCATTGCTCTAGCTGCATGTGGGCTTTTTCCGCTTCTCCACTCGAATCTAGGTGTTGGATCAAACAGGAAAGTAGTGGGGAAAGTTGTATACCATGAATCTAGGGCGTGGTTCAAAGAGGAAAGGAATGGGGGAAAGTAGTGGGAAAAGTTGTATAGCATGAATCTAGGACGTGGTTCAAAAAGGAAAGGAAGGGGGAAAGTAGTGGGAAAGTTGTATCGCATGAATCTAAGACGTGGTTCAAAGAGGACAGGAATGGGGGAAAGTAGTGGGGAAAGTTGTATAGCATAAATCTAGGATGTGGTTCACAGAGGAAAGGAAGTGGGGAAAGTACTAGTACAGACTGGCTATCCAGCACCTACGTTGGTCAAAAAGGGAAAACAATGACAAACACAGTACACACATCTGTAACGAACTGATCTTTTGTTTTGGGGGACAAGGCTGTAAAGTTTGAGCAGGACTAGATTTGTTGCGCTCACATAGGGAAAGGTGTCTAAAGATAACAAAACTGGGACAGACACAAATATGCTCCTTGGTTGTTTGTTCTTTGTTGCAACAGACTGTGCATCACCCCAGTACATCGGTAGATGCACATGGTGCTGGTGCGTCCATTGTCCCGTGCAACTCTTTAGCTGTTGTTAATCTAAGGCCGAGTTTGGTTAAAAACTCCCTAGTCCCTACCTGCTTGGTTCCAGGGACTAAACATGGACTAGAGGTTATTAAATAACATGCTAAAAGACCATCTTACCCCTAGTAATGAACTAATAGAGACAAGGTGCAACGCATGGCAGGGGCAACTGTTGGAAAAAGTCCCAAAAAGTCTCTCCCTCGGGGTCTTCTTTCTTTAGTCCCAAATGCCCACTTTTAGTCCCTAAAAGTCCCTCCTGTCTGGTTTAGATGGGACTGACACGGAATTTTTTTAGTCCCTCCACCAAAATGTCCCTGTAAACAAGCACCCTCTAATAATGCCGCTGGAAAATTGATGCAATGTCACGGTTAAAAGAAAATTACATGTTTAATGAATTTTATTGTTAATATAATCTCTCTGTTAATATTAATTAATGCCACCGTTTGAGAAATGCTACTGTCTTGCTTTCTTTCCCATTTAGATAAGGTAGATGCTTCTTTTTGTTGGCTTCTGTGTCATCCACCGTTATTGACCACTAGTTGTTTCCTTTGCACCTCTGTATAAACAGGGTTATCTACTTCACCTCGTTGCCATTGTGACCTTTTGTTACACTGCACAAAACACTTTTGTTTTAAGAGAGTTTTGTGCAGTTCAACCAAAATGTCACACCGACAACGTTGCTTGATTGCTTGATCTTAGTGGAACTGCACAAGAGGAGATCTTACTTCCTATTCGTGTTGGCAAATTTGGTTCAGAACTTCTTCTTGTGAGTTGTTTGAATTCCGTGTCATGAGAGGTCAGTACTAGCCTTCTTTCACTTGATTATGCAGTGTGCTTTCATATGTTGTGCTACTTGTACGGTAATGTTGCTTGATTTTAGTGAACTGCACAAATGGAGACAAGACTTCCAATCTGTATGTGCACCGCAATATCCCATTTAGGTAAGATAAGGATATTTCACAACTGTTGGCCTGTATTTTGCCACTTTCATCAGAAAATTAATGTCATTGTTTAGTGCTATACTTGTGCAACCTAATTGACATGCCAAATCTTACATTGAAGGCGAAGTTTGTCTGTTATTGAACCAAGTGATGAAGGGGAAGAACAAGCGTAAGAAAAACAAAAATCAACTCCTGGTGCTGTAATGAAGCACTGGAACTGTGATGACACAAGTAATGATATAGTTTTGCATCTTAATTTATTGCTATGGCTGGAACGAGCAATTGTTTTGCCACTGATTTGATGCCACTCTTAATGTAATACGTAATTATCTCTACTTGTGCTAACAGGGATCTTCTTTGAAGATACCATATATTTTAGTGGAACTACACAAGAAGATGTTGGAAACATTAATCTAATCAAGGAGTATATAGTAAGCATGGCCACCATAGTAGATAGCAACAGATGGTTCCGGAGAAGTGCTTCATCTGTATGCTCTACACAATAAGCCTCCTGACAAAGGTTGGTACTCGCCCACTGATTTCATCCATATGATTGAGCTTTGTCATCTCTATTGGTGTTGTGCTACTGTTTAGATACTGTCATCAAAAAGTGGTATTGTCCTTGAGAAGTGCTTCATCTGTGATGTTTTAAATATTTCCTTTCCTTTTTTTCGAGCAAACAGGGATGCTAGCATTTAGTTATCCTCTTGTCTTTGCACAACAGGATCATCCTCCTCTGAAGAAGAATATGGAGTACGTGAAGTGACTAGTTCCGATTATGCCAGGATGAAGAAGCCCTGTCTATCTTCTCATCAGAAGGAGCAGTTGAAGGATGGTGATACGTCTCCGTCGTATCTACTTTTCCAAACACTTTTGCCCTTGTTTTGGACTCTAACTTGCATGATTTGAATGGAACTAACCCGGACTGACGCTATTTTCAGCAGAATTTCCATGTTGTTATTTATGTGCGGAAACAAAAGTTCTCGGAATGACCTGAAACTCCACGGAACGTCTATTTGGAAATAATAAAAAATCCTTGCAAAAGATGAAGACCAGGGGGCCCACACCCTTGCCACGAGGGTGGGGGCGCCCCCCCTACCTCATGCCCCCCTACCTCATGGCCCCCCTGGAGCTCCTCCGACCTCAACTCCAACTCTATATATTTGCTTTCGGGGAGGAAAAAATAGAGAGAAGAATTCATCGTGTTTTACGATACGAAGCCGCCGCCAAGCCCTAAAACCTCTCGGGAGGGCTGATCTGGAGTCCGTTCGGGGCTCCGGAGAGGGGGATTCATCGCCGTCGTCATCATCAACCATCCTCCATCACCAATTTCATGATGCTCACCGCCGTGCGTGAGTAATTCCATCGTAGGCTTGCTGGACGGTGATGGGTTGTACGAGATCTACCATGTAATCGAGTTAGTTTTGTTAGGGTTTGATCCCTAGTATCCACTATGTTCTGAGATTGATGTTGCTATGACTTTGCTATGCTTAATGCTTGTCACTAGGGCCCGAGTGCCATGATTTCAGATCTGAACCTATTATGTTTTCATGAATATATGTGAGTTCTTGATCCTATCTTGCAAGTCTATAGTCACCTACTATGTGTTATGATCCGGCAACCTCGAAGTGACAATAATCGGGACCACTCCCGGTGATGACCGTAGTTTGAGGAGTTCATGTATTCACTATGTGCTAATGCTTTGTGCCAGTACTCTATTAAAAGGAGGCCTTAATATCCCTTAGTTTCCAATAGGACCCCGCTGCCACGGGAGGGTAGGACAAAAGATGTCTTGCAAGTTCTTTTCCATAAGCACGTATGACTATATTCGGAATACATGCCTACATTACATTGATGAATTGGAGCTAGTTCTGTGTCACCCTATGTTATGATTGTTACATGATGAACCGCATCCGGCATAATTCTCCATCACCGATCCAATGCCTACGAGCTTTTCATATATTGTTCTTCGCTTATTTACTTTTCCGTTGCTACTGTTACAATCACTACAAAACACCAAAAATATTACTTTTGCTACCGTTACTTTTGTTACCGTTACCACTACTATCATATTTCTTTGCTACTAAACACTTTGCTGCAGATATTAAGTTATCCAGGTGTGGTTGAATTGACAACTCAACTGCTAATACTTGAGAATATTCTTTGGCTCCCCTTGTGTCGAATCAATAAATTTGGGTTGAATACTCTACCCTCGAAAACTGTTGCGATCCCCTATACTTGTGGGTTATCAGATGGTTACATTACCCCCCCCCCACAAGACCAAACTAACTTCAGCTCAGAAGGATTGACAAATCTCCATTTTCTTGATGTGATGCGCGTGTACAATGTTGTTCTAGGATTCTTTCCGGTGAGTTCCATTTTTCTAAATGTGTGCTCTACATGGACCATGTAGGTGCCTGTTTAAACTGACAATTCATAGTACAGTTTGCTCTATACTAATCACTTTTTTGTATTTGTGCAAACAGGGGTGCTCAGCTTGATTTCAATGGGAACTGCACAAAATGTTCACGAATACATCGAATCATTCATTTCCACCACAAGAAAGGAGGTGCCGATAAGTTCAAGGCATTGCAACATATAAGGGTGAAATCATACAAGCTACGCGCGAATTTGGTTGATTTTGGTGGAGCTGCACAAAAAGAACAGCTGGTTTATTTAGCACGAGGTGCCATGTCAATGTCCGAACTGATGGCAAACCCTGCCCATTCCACAATCGTAGGCATTTGATATTTTGGAATGGGAAAACCTTGTCAAATTTTGCTCATTGATTTTAGCAAGAAGACATGCGTTTGATATTTTCGAATGGGACGCCCTTTGCTATCAGCAGCGTCGATCCATTTTTTCTTTATTCTTTAGTTGTGAAGTAAATATTGGCTCTGACATGTGAATCGCTGAGATGCATAATCATCGATTGTTTTGAATGTTCTCTTTGAATTACCAGGCCTGTGTGTTTGATTGCAATGTATAGGAACGCTAAAAAGCTGCTCAAACTCTTTGTACTCCTTCTGTTCCTTTTTACTTCGCACATTGTGAAAGTGCATACTTTTTTCTATAAGATTGGTCAAAGTAGAGATACTTTGACTGCAAACAAAACTTGTATGCAGACTAGAAAGGACCGGAGGGAGTACATGTGAAACTGCTGCAAACGAGGTGATCACCCTGGGAATAATGCTAGTACGTATTGTTTTGCATGTTCATCAAATGCCAGTGATACAAGAATTCAAACTAATCAAAATAAATTCATACATACACGGTCGGATTTCATATAAACATGCCGGATTTCATTACATTTCATACATTCTTCAACTAAAAAGGGGTGCGCTGGAGGTATAATTAATTAACCGAAGCTACCCACCTGTGTCCGGCTGAGCCGAACAGAAGCTTCAGTGACTTAACTGCAGGTGCAGTTGCATAACTGACATGTGGCCCAGATGCCTGTTGGGCCCACATATCAGTCAGCCAACTGCACCAGCAGTTAAGTAGAAGCAGCGTCCTTCTCCAACATAGCTCTCCAACTCCACGTCGCCGCCAAGAAGCTAACCGGCCGTCAGTGGTCAACCCACCTAGCTTGTCATAGCAATTAGGGCAACTAGGAGCCCAATGATCAGGATCCCCACATGAAAAACACCTTTCTTCTTGTCATTCTTCTTCTTGAAGTTCGTGTGTTGCACAGCCTTGTTCTTCCCATCAAACTTTGCTTTACCATCAAACTTGCCCTTGTTCTAGAACTTGTGGGGCTGGAAGTTCTTCTTCTGTACCAGATTGGCACTAGATCCTCCCTCAATTCCTCGAGAACGTGTGTCCTTTGCTATCGCCTTTTCTTCCACATCAAGAGTGCCAATGAGATCCACGAAGGAGGAAGCTTAGTGATGATACCTCCGGCAACAAACTTGTCCAGTAGCATACAACTGAAGTGCTCAAGTTCTCTAGCAAATAACTGTATCTCATGAGCTTGCTCAACCACGGAGCGCTCTTCAATCATCCTGTAATCATAGAATTGCTCCATGATGTACAGCTCAGTGCCAGTAACCGGAGGGTAGCAGCGGTGCCCTTACTTGGACCCGAGCGGTGGCGACCTACCATGTTCTACTCTTCCTCGTTTTCTGTGTGGCGCGGCCTCGTTGGCAGCGGGGCGGGGCCTCGGCAGAGCCGGAGATGTCCTCTGTCTCGTTGCCGGCGGGCGGCGCCTTGGCGGAGCGGGGGAAATCCTCCCCCTCGTTGTCGGCAGGGTGGGACCTCGGCGGATCCGGCGGTGACCTCTCCCTCGTTGTTGGTGCCGCGGGACCTCGGCGGAGCAGGGCCTCGTCGACGCCAGCGGAGCAGGGACTCGTCGGAGCCGGCATTGTCCTCTGCCTCGTCCTCGGTCTCGCCAAACAGCGCCTCGCCCGCTTCATCGCCCTCTTTGTAGGCGGCCGCAGCCTCCACCACCCGCATGCGGTACCGCCAGCGCTCAAGGCGGCCCTCACGGGCGGAGCGGTACGAGTCGAGCAGCGCCTCCTGCTCCGCCCGCTCCGCTGCGATCTGCTCCTCCACCTACAGGTGCTCCTGGAGGAGATGGTGGTTGTAGGCAGCGTCGGCCTGCGCCTCCCGGAACTTCTCCTCACGCTTTTGCCTCACCATGTCCATATATTGGGCACGGGCCGCGCCGATGGTCATGGTGCAATGCACCGGCGAGGATGGCGCGGAGGTGGGGGTTGGCGCCGGACCGTCGACTACCATGTTCTCCATTGGGACATCGTCGTCCCACGGCTGCCTGCCGGCCAGCTAGTCGGCAGCAATGGCTGCCATCTCCTTGTGGTCCGTCGTCCGCCCGTTCCGAAGAGCGCTGGAGCGCGAGGAAGCCATGCATGGTGGGCAGTAGTGGTGTGGACAGGAGAATAGGAACGGATGCGGATGACTGCGGCTATGGCCGGCGCAGCAGTTTATATAGCAATGTTGGGCGGCGTAGGGACGGACGTGTGGCACCGGAGTAGCCGCCTCGGCAACCGCGTATCATTAATGTGGGCAGCAGAAGGACGGACGGACGGCACTTGTGTTGTTTGAAGGCGGAGCAATCGCATGCACCGGGAAGCGGGGCGGGCGGCACTGACCGTTTCGGGCGGAAAGCGCGTGCGGGCGAGGGAGGCGGTTTGGGTGGGCCAGGGCAGTCAGACTCGTGCTTGGCAGCGGGTCGTTCCAGCAGCCAGACATGCTGGCTCGCCAGCTACCTCGCCGAGCTGAGCAACGACAATCAGACGATGGACGTAGCTTCTGACTAGGAGCCAGCGCCTCTGCCCAAGCCGGTTCATGCCGTGTTCACCATAGAGCAGGTGCGGCCGCACTTCGACGCCCTAATGGCGGAAGAGCTACCAGTGCAGGAGGACCTATACTGCAACCTCCTTCTCCTCAACGAGCACCGGTGAACAAGCGAACGACAATGTCGTCGCAGACATGTGGCCCTATGATCCTGGCTTCCCGAATGAGCAGCGGGCGCTGTATCAGACCATCCGTAGGGCCCGCGAGGCCCTCTCCGTCATCCTTCGAGTTGTTGCGCTCGCCGTGGCGCCGACGTCTCGCGTTGTCAACATGGTCAACGGACATGAGGATGAGGAGATGACTTTACTTGGAGAGGATGACAGTGGGGCCCCACCAGGGCCATAGCCGCACGTACGCAAGTGCCTACTTATTAGTATATAAAACTATAATTTCCTTTTGCTTCCTCCTGGTTTCCTGACATCATGGTCCCACACCATTGTCAACCTATGTAGTCAATAAACGAGAGAATTACACAAGAAGCGGCCGACAGCTGGGACCAAGCAGCTCGAGCAGTATTTGTGTTTTTGAGGTGTGAGCACTGCAGAGTTTTTCTTGAGCGATGTTTAGCCCAGATATTAATTTTTCTCCTCTGAACAACAACGAAAATATCGCTGCAGCTATTAACTAGGAGGGCTGCGGCCCGTCTAGCCCAGGCCAGATATCCAGCCTAGATATTAATTTTTTTCAAGCTGAAAATGGCTAGCCCGGCTATACTTTTTTTTAGGAATATCCAGGCAAAGTCAAGTTGTTATTCTCTGCCCCGCTGGGCTACAAATCTTTGCTAGGAGGGATGCATTAGGCTTAACAAGAAAATGGGCTTTAAGAAATAATAAATGGGATGTAATTATAAAAACTGGGCAGTAACTATAGAAAATGCACCAAACACGTAATTACTTTATAAAATATTATTTTTGGATATTGAAAATTTTAATTTCATTAATTGTTGCGAGCGCAATGTTTCGTTGGATTTTTACGTAATATAAATTTATATTGAAATTGTATTTAATCTGACTAGAAATTTCGGGATAAAAATATTTCGGATCCCATCAAAATGTGGGAAATTTTATTGAATTCTGTTTTGAACGGTTGGTTGAAATGGGTTGTACTTTTAACAAACTGTAAATGGGCTGTAGTAAATTCCATTAGAATTTAAAAATTGGTTGTACATTCTTACAAATCTCAAGTGGGCTATAAGTTCTCTGCCACACACTTGTGGCCTTACTAAGTTGACGCGTCCCCTTAAAAAAAGAGAGTTGACGCGTATGCAAGGCTTTGTCAACTTATAGTCAACACACAGTTCTAGCAGCAGTGGCCGTTGGATGTCCATCCAACGGATGCCATGCTTCCTTAATCTTGGATATTCTAGCTTCACCCGCCCAAAAAATGATTCCTCCCCCTGACATCTGGGGCGCACCGTTTCGGAAGCTGACCAAGGGCTTTGTCAACTCAGTCAATATAAATGATTCTAGCTGCAGTGACCGTACGATGTCCGTCCAACGGCCGTCGTGCTTCTTCAACCTCTAGTCTACTTGCTCCAGCCGCCCAAAGCAGCACCGGTCGTGCCGCCTGCTCCTGCCTCCCGTGGCTGGCTGTGCTGCCGCGCAGGCCTCACCGCCCCCTACTACTCCCATCGCTGGCCAAGCATCCCTCCACTCACCCACACCCCCTATTATTTTGCGGCGACGGCAGCCTCACACCGCAGCCGAACTAGTGAACCCTCGTACTCCTCTCCGCGTGGGCATCCACTGCCGCGTCTTCCCCGGCTCCGCGTCGTCCCCTTCCTAGGCCTCGCCGTCGTCCAGCGCGCTGGTGCTCTCGGCGTGGCATGGTCAACATGGTCAAGGAATGACTTCCATCGGAAGAGTACTGTACGTGGAGAGGCTGACAGCTGGGTCCACGACAGCCGCAAGGAAGTGCCTCCTTATTACGCGGAAAATAATTATTCCTCCACCTGACAGCAGGGACCCACCGGACGGGCCACCGTATTTGGCGAAAAAACGTTTCTCCCCTGACTGCTGGGACCCATCGGACGGGCCAACGTATTTCACAAAAAAACGTTCCCCCCGCTGTCAGCTCGGACCCACCGGAGGTGCCTCCTTATTACGCACAAAAAAATGAATACTCCCCCTGCTAGTTGGGACCCACCTTGGTGGGAGGCTGACTTGTGGGCCTACTAAGTTGATGGGGACGGAGTGCTTTGTCAACTTAGTCAATATGAACGATTCTAGCTCCAGTGACCGTACGATGTCCATCCAACGGCCGTAGTGCTTCTTCAACCTCTGGTCTTCTTGCTCCAGCCGCCCAAAGCAGCGCCGGTCGTGCCGCATGCTCCTGCCTCCCGTGGCCGGATGTGCTGCCGCAGAGGCCTCACCGCCCCCTACTATTCACACCGCTGGCCAGGCCCTGCAGCGACGGCAGCCTCACACCGCAACCGAACCAGTGAACCCTCGTACTCCTCTCCGCGCGGGCTTCCACTGCCGCGTCTTCCCCGGCTCTGCGTCGTCCCCTTCCTAGGCCTCGCCGTCGTCCACCGCCCTGGTGCTCTCGGTGCGGCGTGGTCAACGTGGTCAAGGAACGACTTCCATCAGAAGAGTACTGTACATGGAGAGGCTGACAGCTGGGTCCACGGCGGCCGCAAGGAAGTGCCTCCTTATTACGCGCAAAATAATTATTCCTCCACCTGACAGCAGGGACCCACCGTACGGGCAACTGTATTTTGCGAAAAAACGTTCCCCCTGACTGCTGGGACCTACCAGCTACATCTTCGCACGCAAGGAAGTGCGTCCAGGAAAAAAACGATTTGCCCCCCTGACTGCTGGGACCCACCAGCTACATCTTCGCAGGCAAGGAAGTGCCTGACAGTCAGGACCCACCTGGTCGAAGCGTACGTAGCATTGTCATTCTGGCTGCGAACGTGTACGTACATACTGGTCGATGTAGAGGCGCGCACGTAGCATGTACACATACGTACAACGGCCAATGTGCAAGAAAGAAAATACGGCCACGTACATACATACGGGCAGGGTCTCGAACGCCTACTCGTGCATATGTACGGCCAGGGCTCGTGTACATGGCTGGGTCGGAACGGAGAAACAGCGTCGTCGTCGTGTTCTTGGGGAGCCAGCCGGCTGGGTCGGAACGAAATGCGTCGTCGTGTTCATCGGGAGGGCTTGGACGGAACAGCCGATGGAAACGAGGCCTGGCGTACCGCAGAACGGAGGAAACGGCCTTGTGTTCGACCGGCCACGTTCGAAACGGGATCCTGTTCATCAGGAGGGGTCTGGCGTACCACAAAACAGAGGAAACGGACCTCCTACGGTCGAAATGGGGGTCCTGTTGATCGGGAGGGGTGTGGCGTACCGCAAAACGGAGGAAACGGACTTGTGTTGGAGCGCTACGGTCGAAACGGGGGTCCTGTTCATCGGGAGGGGTGTGGCGTACCGCAAAACGGGACTCCACGGGATACTGTTCATCTCCACCGTCGACCCCCTCCAGCCTCCACGGGCTACTGTTCATCTACCGTCGACCTCCTCCAGCCTCCACCTGCGACTGTTCATCCACGGGCTCCTGTTCATCCAGCCTCCACCGCGCGCCACTCCACCGGCTACTGTTCAACCAGCCCTCTCCACGGGCTCCTGTTCAACCACCCCTCCACGGGCTACTGTTCATCCAGCCCTCCACCGTCTACTGTTCATCATGCCCTCCATGGGGTGGTCCTGTTCATCCTGCCCTCCATGGGGTCATGTTCATCCAGCCCCAACCGGCTCGATCGATCGGGGTCCTGTTCATCCAAAGGCAACACCAGGGGGTCCTGTTCATCCACCCCCACTGGGAACTGTTCATCCAAACCCCCTCAGCAACGCTCACTGTTCATCCAGAGGCAGCATCGATCGGCTTCAGTTAGTAGCAGTAGCGAAGGAATCGCTCGATCGGGTTCAGTTAACAGCCATCGATCGATCGCTCGGGTTCAGTAACGCGTAGCCTGCAGGGCAATCGCTCGGGTTCAGTTAGAGCCCAACGCCTCGCTCGAGTTCAGTTAGAGCCCAACGCCTCGTACCCACGCGCGTGCGTGTACGAGAGAAACGCGCATCGCTCGGCCCCGACCACCCACCGTAACCGGGAACACCCCAATATTTTCCTCGCCCTCGCTTCTACCACGGTTTTTTCCGTCATGGACGGCCCAAAGAATGTCATGCAGCTGCGTCTCCGGCCCGCCCAGTACGAAAAGCCCACCACATCTATGATGATATCGGGTTTGGTCACAATTATCATCATAGAAGTGTCATAAGTATGACAGAAAAAATTCTCGTTCGGCCCAAAATGTCATGGATGTGTCTTTTTTTTGTAGTGCTAGTTTATGCATTGCTTCGTAAGGGGCTGATTTGGATCCACATGTTTCATGCTATGGTTAGGTTTACCTTAATTCTTCTTTCATAGTTGCGGATGCTTGCGAGAGGGGTTAATCATAAGTGGGATGCTTGTCCAAGGAAGGGTAGTACCCAAGCACCGGTCCACCCACATATCAAATTATCAAAGTAATGAACGCGAATCATATGAGCATGATGAAAACTAGCTTGACGATAATTCCCATGTGTCCTCAGGAGCGCTTTCCTTTATATAAGAGTTTGTCCAGGCTTGTCCTTTGCTACAAAAAGGATTGGGCCACCTTGCTGCATGTTGTTCACTCTTGTTACTTGTTACCCGTTACAAATTACATCATCACATAACTATCTGTTACCGATAATTTCAGTGCTTGCAGAGAATACCTTACTGAAAACTGCTTGTCATTTCCTTCTGCTCCTCGTTGGGTTTGACACTCTTACTTATCGAAAGGACTACGATAGATCCCCTATACTTGTGGGTCATCATGTGTGGGGGGTGGGGGGACGGAGGGGGGCGGGGTGGGGGGTTGGCTTCAGATAATGAGTGAGGTGTCTATATTTGAGGGACTTCAGCGTAATTGAGATATATATGGTCAATAGTGTGTGCACTCATGGTTGATCAATTTGTTTCATAGTTTGGACAATGAGATAACGATACTTTTGAACATGCGTGATATACCTTGATGTACTAGAATTACAAACCTAAGATTGGAATTTTGGAATTTGACTCCATCATTAGCTTTTGTAATTCATTTAAATGGTGGTACATTTTTTAATCCAGGATTTCGTGATTTCAAATTCATATATCAAACCTAGAGATATACACATACGGGCATGTTCAAACTTTATAATCATCCACTTTATTCATACACATACACATTTTTGCTTTTGTCATCATATTTAGGATAAACACATTTGGAATTTCATTTGAATTGGACCGTATGATGGTATTTGCTTGTACTAGCTCAATGATCCATATTTGAATTGAATGGAAAATCTAAGTTTCGAGTTGGAGACATTGATTTTCAAAATTGCACTTTTTTGTGTGCAAAACAAATAAATTCTCGGCCATGATATCTTAGTCGGCCGTACAGGAGCGGAACACTTATAATTTCAGGCGCCAAAAGCTTTCAAACTTCCTGCTCACCTTGAAATATCTCGCGCCCGAAAGTTTAGCCCTGCGATATTCCTGTTTTACCCCTGCCACATGAACGGAAAAGGGCTGCTTTGGTAACTCCATTGTTTTCCCCTCTTTGCCCCCAACATTCTTCCCCAGAGCCCGTCCCCTTCCCCTCCCCGACCCCCCCCCATCCATGGCAAGCCGCCGAATCTAGTTCTCCGCCGCAGCGGTGGACCTCACACCCCGTCGGATCTACCTTCCGCACCATGGAACCCCCAACTGCCAACTCACCACTTCACCGGAGCCGCTTCAGCGACTGGCTTGTCCACCGCTCCAGATCTCCTTGACCACCATCATGGTCCACCGCACCGGATCTGCTTAACTGGCGCCCTCGTCCACCATAGTGTAGGCCCTTCACTGATTCCCTCATCCGCCCCATCGCTGGCCCTTCATACAAGCCCTCGTCCGCCGCAACAGATCCGCCTCACCGAAAGCACTGTACACCGCACCCGCCGAAGCCTTCATCCACTGCACCGGACCTGCTCCACGGGCGCCATATTCAACTCCACCGGCCCTGCTTTACTGACGCCGCAGCCTCATCAGGTAATTTCGATTTGTACTCCTTCGGTTTTTCTCTTCTTTATCGTGCAACTGTTCACTTACCACAGATGAGCTTTCTTGTATGTCGACAGGCGCCGCAACCGAAGCACCGGAGCCGCTTCAGCGAAGGCGATAGCCGGCCCAAACTCAACCGCAACATGAGCACCATCTACGATCCTTAGCTATCAAGTATGATAACGATACCCATACGTCGCCGAGAATCAGGTACTATTATCCAACGGCCGGCGCCTACGTTCACTTTCTTAGCATAGGCACCACACCTTTGAATTTCTTCAGGGCATCATTCAATTTTTCATGAGACGCGTTATTCTGCTTGCACCTATAGGGCCATACTTCTGGCAGTGAACATGTTACCTGTGCTAAATTACCTACCAGTGCACATATAGTTAATATGCTTTAGTTTTGTCCTAAGTATTATTGTACTTCCTAGATATCATTGCCTACTATTTTACTTCTTGCATGCTATATTTATGATAACGGTGTTGTTCTGATGCCACCTGTTGGTTCCATCAGACTGCTTCTTGTTCTCTATGCTTAATTACACATCAGCAATCTAGCTTGTGGTTCCGCTGCTTTTTGTTCATTTTACCCTACATTTTCTGATGCTAGCTATTATATCACTACTCCGAGCCTCTATTCATTACTTTTTTGTGTGTTCTTGATCTTCCCAAGTTGCATGACTAATGTGATGCTTCTATTAATTATGGAGCTGCCAACCCCATCAAGCAAAATATTTGTTCTTTTGGGGCTGGCATCTCGAACAAGCATAAAAATAGAGTGAAGCAGATATATTGTCGTGTAAGCACACACCCTTGTTTCATTAGTTTAGATGAACCATTGATGATCAATTCGAACAAGTGCATGCGATTAAAATTAATTTTACCTAAATAGAGGGTGCAGAATATACTACAACAACTAGATTTGCAACCACGGGATGATGACGATATCTTCAAAGAACATTGCAATAGCAGTGAGGCTTCATAGCAACATATGGTAAGCCAGTGTGTTTTAGTACATGTGAAATGTAATGCATGTGGGCTGCTTTCTTGGCTTGTGCCCTCAACCTGTAATCCTACAGAATTACAAATAGTTCAGTTGTCTGCTTTGCTGCATTGCTTGATTCGAATGCTTGTTTGTTACTTGTTAGGCAATACCTGAGTTGGCCAATATGTCAGCAGTGCCTGCTGTACTACCGTAAAGAAATGCATGCCTAGTTCATTTGAGTCCTTAACTTTTCCTCTAAACTTCATCACAAGACTGTCTTCATAGTTTATATGAGGCCACACTGTTAAGTGCTTTCTCCGATTATTTGAACTGCTTAGATGCCTTGGCAACTTAAATATAGCAATGGTACACTCCCTTTCAACTAGGGATGTCAACTGGGTCCTGTTTAATCCCGATTAAAGTCCACTAGTGGTATGATAGTTCAAAAGATTTTTTGTTTTTTTTAGGAAAATAAACTAGGGAGCTAGCAAAAACTAACTAGATGGGACTCGCGGATGTCGTTTATTTGCCACTTACATCCCTAGTTTCATCTTACCATTTTCATTTCTTTTCGGCTGATGCTGCTTCGAACCATTTGAATATAGCTTGCCATGCTCGGCAATAATTCGTATGTCGTTTACCATGTAAGCTTATTGCCTGGATCATGCGATAACTATCTCTTACTTATGTCCAGCGGAAACCTTTCAGGATGCCGTTCACACTAGGACACAATGTGCAACCCCAGAATCTATTTGTGGAAGCAGTCGCTGGAGAGCAGTCTGAGCACAGATATTATAGTTCTTGAGGCTCTACTAGAGGCAGAAAGAGATGGTCTGGCTGCTTCCACAATAATTATGCAATTAGCTGCACACATTATGCAAGCAACCCAAGAATTGGAGGAAGTAAGAATCTTGCATTTGAAGACGGAGAAGGTCCTGCTGTTTCTGCTATCTGAAGCCCAGGGTAATCCCAGTTCTTCTTTAGATACCAGTTGAAATTGTCAATAGATTATTGTACTTGCATGTTGTTGGGGATCGTAGCAGAAATTTAAAATTTTCTACGCATCACCAAGATCAATCTATGGAGTCATCTAGCAACGAGAGAGATGAGTGCATCTACATACCCTTGTAGATCGCGAGCGGAAGCGTTCAAGTGAACGGGGTTGATGGAGTCGTACTCGTCGTGATCCAAATCACCGATGACCGAGCGTCGAACGGACGGCACCTCCGCGTTCAACACACATACGGAACAGCGACGTCTCCTCCTTCTTGATCCAGCAAGGGGGAAGGAGAGGTTGATGGAGATCCAGCAGCACGATGGCGTGGTGGTGGAAGTAGCGGGGATCTCGGCAAGGCTTCGCCAAGCTCAGCGAGAGGGAGAGGTGTTACGGGAGGGAGAGGGAGGCGCCAGGGGCTGTGGTGCGGCTGCCCTCCCTCCCCCCTCCTATATATAGGCCTCCTGGGGGGCGCCGGCCCTGGGAGATCTGATCTCCAGGGGGCGGCGGCCAAGGGGTGGCTTCCCCCCCCCAAGCCAAGTGGGGGGCGCCCCCACCCCTAGGGTTTCCAACCCTAGGCGCAGGGGGAGGCCCAAGGGGGGTGCACCAGCCCACCAGGGGCTGGTTCCCCACCCACTTCAGCCCATGGGGCCCTCCGGGATAGGTGGCCCCACCCGGTGGACCCCCGGGACCCTTCCGGTGGTCCCGGTACAATACCGGTAACCCCCGAAACTTTCCCGGTGGCCGAAACTGGACTTCCTATATATAATTCTTCACCTCCGGACCATTCCGGAACTCCTCGTGATGTCCGGGATCTCATCCGGGACTCCGAACAACTTTCGGGTTACCGCTACTAATATCTCTACAACCCTAGCGTCACCGAACCTTAAGTGTGTAGACCCTACGGGTTCGGGAGACACGCAGACATGACCGAGACGACTCTCCGGTCAATAACCAACAGCGGGATCTGGATACCCATGTTGGCTCCCACATGTTCCACGATGATCTCATCGGATGAACCACGATGTCGAGGATTCAATCAATCCCGTATACAATTCCCTTTGTCAATCGGTACGTTACTTGCCCGAGATTCGATCGTCGGTATCCCAATACCTTGTTCAATCTCGTTACCGGCAAGTCACTTTACTCGTACCGTAATGCATGATCCCGTGACCAACCACTTGGTCACTTTGAGCTCATTATGATGATGCATTACCGAGTGGGCCCAGAGATACCTCTCCGTCATACGGAGTGACAAATCCCAGTCTCGATCCGTGTCAACCCAACAGACACTTTCAGAGATACCTGTAGTGTACCTTTATAGTCACCCAGTTACGTTGTGACGTTTGGTACACCCAAAGCACTCCTACGGCATCCGGGAGTTACACGATCTCATGGTCTAAGGAAATGATACTTGACATTGGAAAAGCTCTAGCAAACGAACTACACGATCTTTGTGCTATGCTTAGGATTGGGTCTTGTCCATCACATCATTCTCCTAATGATGTGATCCCGTTATCAATGACATCCAATGTCCATAGTCAGGAAACCATGACTATCTGTTGATCAACGAGCTAGTCAACTAGAGGCTCACTAGGGACATGTTGTGGTCTATGTATTCACACATGTATTACGATTTCCGGATAACACAATTATAGCATGAACAATAGACAATTATCATGAACAAGGAAATATAATAATAACCATTTTATTATTGCCTCTAGGGCATATTTCCAACAGTCTCCCACTTGCACTAGAGTCAATAATCTAGTTACATTGTGATGAATCGAACACCCATAGAGTTCTGGTGTTGATCATGTTTTGCTCTAGGGAGAGGTTTAGTCAACGGATCTGCTACATTCAGGTCCGTATGTACTTTACAAATATCTATGTCTCCATTTTGAACACTTTCACGAATGGAGTTGAAGCGACGCTTGATATGCCTGGTCTTCCTGTGAAACCTGGGCTCCTTGGCAAGGGCAATAGCTCCAGTGTTGTCACAGAAGAGAGTCATCGGGCCCGACGCATTGGGAATCACCCCTAGGTCAGTAATGAACTCCTTCATCCAGATTGCTTCTTGCGCTGCCTCTGAGGCCGCCATGTACTCCGCTTCACAAGTAGATCCCGCCACGACGCTTTGCTTGCAACTGCACCAGCTTACTGCCCCTCCATTCAAAATATACACGTATCCGGTTTGTGACTTCGAGTCATCCAGATCTGTGTCGAAGCTAGCGTCGACGTAACCCTTTACGACGAGCTCTTCGTCACCTCCATATACGAGAAACATATCCTTAGTCCTTTTCAGGTACTTCAGGATATTCTTGACCGCTGTCCAGTGTTCCATGCCGGGATTACTTTGGTACCTTCCTACCAAACTTACGGCAAGGTTTACATCAGGTCTGGTACACAGCATGGCATACATAATAGACCCTATGGCCGAGGCATAGGGGATGACACTCATCTTTTCTCTATCTTCTGCCGTGGTCGGGCATTGAGCCGTGCTCAATTGCACACCTTGCAATACAGGCAAGAACCCCTTCTTGGACTGATCCATATTGAACTTCTTCAATATCTTGTCAAGGTACGTACTTTGTGAAAGACCAATGAGGCGTCTTGATCTATCTCTATAGATCTTGATGCCTAATATATAAGCAGCTTCTCCAAGGTCCTTCATTGAAAAACACTTATTCAAATAGGCCTTTATACTTTCCAAGAATTCTATATCATTTCCCATCAATAGTATGTCATCCACATATAATAAGAGAAATGCTACAGAGCTCCCACTCACTTTCTTGTAAACACAGGCTTCTCCATAAGTCTGTGTAAACCCAAACGCTTTGATCATCTCATCAAATCGAATGTTCCAACTCCGAGATGCTTGCACCAGCCCATAGATGGAGCGCTGGAGCTTGCATACCTTGTTAGCATTCTTAGGATCGACAAAACCTTCCGGCTGCATCATATACAATTCTTCCTTAAGAAAGCCGTTAAGGAATGCCGTTTTGACGTCCATTTGCCATATCTCATAATCATAGAATGCGGCAATTGCTAACATGATTCGGACGGACTTCAGCTTCGCTACGGGTGAGAAAGTCTCATCGTAGTCAACCCCTTGAACTTGTCGATAACCCTTAGCGACAAGTCGAGCCTTATAGATGGTCACGTTACCATCCGCGTCTGTCTTCTTCTTAAAGATCCATTTATTTTCTATGGCTCGCCGATCATCGGGCAAGTCAGTCAAAGTCCATACTTCGTTTTCATACATGGATCCTATCTCGGATTGCATGGCTTCAAGCCATTTGTTGGAATCCGGGCCCGCCATCGCTTCTTCATAGTTCGAAGGTTCACCGTTGTCTAACAACATGATTTCCATGACAGGGTTGCCGTACCACTCTGGTGCGGAACGTGTCCTTGTGGACCTACGAAGTTCAGCAGTAACTTGATCTGAAGCTTCATGATCATCATCATTAACTTCCTCCCCAGTTGGTGCAGGCACCACAGGAACATCTTCCCGCGCTGCGCTACTTTCCGGTTCGGAAGGGGTGACTATCACCTCATCAAGTTCCACTTTCCTCCCACTCACTTCTTTCGAGAGAAACTCTTTCTCCAGAAAGGACCCGTTCTTGGCAACAAAGATTTTGCCTTCGGATCTGAGGTAGAAGGTATACCCAATGGTTTCCTTAGGGTATCCTATGAAGACGCATTTTTCCGACTTGGGTTCGAGCTTTTCAGGTTGAAGTTTCTTGACATAAGCATCGCATCCCCAAACTTTTAGAAACGACAGCTTAGGTTTCTTCCCAAACCATAATTCATACGGTGTCGTCTCAACGGATTTCGACGGAGCCCTATTTAAAGTGAATGCGGCAGTCTCTAAAGCATAGCCCCAAAATGAGAGCGGTAGATCGGTAAGAGACATCATAGATCGCACCATATCCAATAGAGTGCGATTACGACGTTCGGACACACCATTTCGCTGAGGTGTTCCAGGCGGCGTGAGTTGTGAAACTATTCCACATGTCCTTAAGTGTGTGCCAAATTCGTGACTCAAATATTCTCCTCCACGATCTGATCGTAAGAACTTTATTTTCCTGTCACGTTGATTCTCAACCTCACTCTGAAATTCCTTGAACTTTTCAAAGGTTTCAGACTTGTGTTTCATTAGGTAGACATACCCATATCTACTCAAGTCATCAGTGAGAGTGAGAACATAACGATAGCCACCGCGAGCCTCAACACTCATTGGACCGCACACATCAGTATGTATGATTTCCAATAAGTTGGTTGCTCGCTCCATTGTTGCGGAGAACGGAGTCTTGGTCATCTTACCCATGAGGCATGGTTCGCACGTGTCAAATGATTCGTAATCAAGAGACTCCAAAAGTCCATCTGCATGGAGCTTCTTCATGCGCTTGACACCAATGTGACCAAGGCGGCAGTGCCACAAGTATGTGGGACTATCGTTATCAACTTTACATCTTTTGGTATTCACACTATGAATATGTGTAACATCACGTTCGAGATTCATTAAGAATAAACCATTGACCAGCGGGGCATGACCATAAAACATATCTCTCATATAAATAGAACAACCATTATTCTCGGATTTAAATGAGTAGCCATCTCGAATTAAACGAGATCCTGATACAATGTTCATGCTCAAAGCTGGCACTAAATAACAATTATTGAGGTTTAAAACTAATCCCGTAGGTAAATGTAGAGGTAGCGTGCCGACGGCGATCACATCGACCTTGGAACCATTCCCGACGCGCATCGTCACCTCGTCCTTCGCCAGTCTCCGCTTATTCCGCAGCTCCTGTTTTGAGTTACAAATATGAGCAACCGCACCGGTATCAAATACCCAGGAGCTACTACGAGTACTGGTAAGGTACACATCAATTACATGTATATCACATATACCTTTGGTGTTGCCGGCCTTCTTGTCCGCTAAGTATTTGGGGCAGTTCCGCTTCCAGTGACCACTTCCCTTGCAATAAAAGCACTCAGTCTCAGGCTTGGGTCCATTCTTTGGCTTCTTCCCGGCAACTGGCTTACCGGGCGCGGCAACTCCCTTGCCGTCCTTCTTGAAGTTCTTCTTACCCTTGCCTTTCTTGAACTTAGTGGTTTTATTCACCATCAACACTTGATGTTCCTTTCTGATCTCCACCTCCGCTGATTTCAGCATTGAATATACCTCAGGAATGGTCTTTTCCATCCCCTGCATATTGAAGTTCATCACAAAGCTCTTGTAGCTTGGTGGAAGCGACTGAAGGATTCTGTCAATGACCGCGTCATCCGGGAGATTAACTCCCAGCTGAGTCAAGCGGTTGTGCAACCCAGACATTTTGAGTATGTGCTCACTGACAGAACTGTTTTCCTCCATCTTACAACTGAAGAACTTGTCGGAGACTTCATATCTCTCGACCCGGGCATGAGCTTGGAAAACCATTTTCAGCTCTTCGAACATCTCATATGCTCCGTGTTGCTCAAAACGCTTTTGGAGCCCCGGTTCTAAGCTGTAAAGCATGCCGCACTGAACGAGGGAGTAATCATCAGCACGTGACTGCCAAGCGTTCATAACGTCTTGGTTCTCTGGGATGGGTGCTTCACCTAGCGGTGCTTCTAGGACATAATCTTTCTTGGCAGCTATGAGGATGATCCTCAGGTTCCGGACCCAGTCCGTATAGTTGCTGCCATCATCTTTCAGCTTGGTTTTCTCTAGGAACGCGTTGAAGTTGAGGGCAACGTGGGCCATTTGATCTACAAGACATATTGTAAAGATTTTAGACTAAGTTCATGATAATTAAGTTCATCTAATCAAATTATTCAATGAACTCCCACTCAGATAGACATCCCTCTAGTCATCTAAGTGAAACATGATCCGAGTCAACTAGGCCGTGTCCGATCATCACGTGAGACGGACTAGTCAACATCGGTGAACATCTTCATGTTGATCGTATCTTCTATACGACTCATGCTCGACCTTTCGGTCTTCCGTGTTCCGAGGCCATGTCTGTACATGCTAGGCTCGTCAAGTCAACCTAAGTGTATTGCGTGTGTAAATCTGGCTTACACCCGTTGTATTCGAACGTTAGAATCTATCACACCCGATCATCACGTGGTGCTTCGAAACAACGAACCTTCGCAACGGTGCACAGTTAGGGGGAACACTTTCTTGAAATTATTGCGAGGGATCATCTTATTTAAGCTACCGTCGTTCTAAGCAAATAAGATGTAAAACATGATAAACATCACATGCAATCAAATAGTGACATGATATGGCCAATATCATTTTGCTCCTTTGATCTCCATCTTCGGGGCGCCATGATCATCTTCGTCACCGGCATGACACCATGATCTCCATCATCATGATCTCCATCATCGTGTCTTCATGAAGTTGTCACGCCAACGATTACTTCTACTTCTATGGCTAACGTGTTTAGCAATAAAGTAAAGTAATTTACATGGCGTTATTCAATGACACGCAGGTCATACAAAAAATAAAGACAACTCCTATGGCTCCTGCCGGTTGTCATACTCATCGACATGCAAGTCGTGATTCCTATTACAAGAACATGATCAATCTCATACATCACATATATCTCATTCATCACATCCTTTTGGCCATATCACATCACAAGGCATATGCTGCAAAAACAAGTTAGACGTCCTCTAATTGTTGTTGCAAGTTTTTACGTGGCTTCTATAGGTTTCTAGCAAGAACGTTTCTTACCTACGTAAAACCACAACGTGATATGCCAATTTCTATTTACCCTTCATAAGGACCCTTTTCATCGAATCCGTTCCGACTAAAGTGGGAGAGACAGACACCCGCTAGCCACCTTATGCAACTAGTGCATGTCAGTCGGTGGAACCTGTCTCACGTAAGCGTACGTGTAAGGTCGGTCCGGGCCGCTTCATCCCACAATGCCGCCGAAACAAGATAAGACTAGTAGTGGCAAGGAAATTGACAACATCTACGCCCACAACAAGTTTGTGTTCTACTCGTGCATAGAAACTACGCATAGGCCTGGCTCATGATGCCACTGTTGGGGATCGTAGCAGAAATTTAAAATTTTCTACGCATCACCAAGATCAATCTATGGAGTCATCTAGCAACGAGAGAGATGAGTGCATCTACATACCCTTGTAGATCGCGAGCGGAAGCGTTCAAGTGAACGGGGTTGATGGAGTCGTACTCGTCGTGATCCAAATCACCGATGACCGAGCGCCGAACGGACGGCACCTCCGCGTTCAACACACGTACGGAGCAGCGACGTCTCCTCCTTCTTGATCCAGCAAGGGGGAAGGAGAGGTTGATGGAGATCCAGCAGCACGACGGCGTGGTGGTGGAAGTAGCGGGGATCTCGGCAGGGCTTCGCCAAGCTCAGCGAGAGGGAGAGGTGTTACGGGAGGGAGAGGGAGGCGCCAGGGGCTGTGGTGCGGCTGCCCTCCCTCCCCCCTCCTATATATAGGCCTCCTGGGGGGCGCCGGCCCTGGGAGATCTGATCTCCAGGGGGGCGGCGGCCAAGGGGTGGCTTCCCCCCCAAGCCAAGTGGGGGGCGCCCCCACCCCTAGGGTTTCCAACCCTAGGCGCAGGGGGAGGCCCAAGGGGGGCGCACCAGCCCACCAGGGGCTGGTTCCCCTCCCACTTCAGCCCATGGGGCCCTCCGGGATAGGTGGCCCCACCCGGTGGACCCCCGGGACCCTTCCGGTGGTCCCGGTACAATACCGGTAACCCCCGAAACTTTCCCGGTGGCCGAAACTGGACTTCCTATATATAATTCTTCACCTCCGGACCATTCCGGAACTCCTCGTGACGTCCGGGATCTCATCCGGGACTCCGAACAACTTTCGGGTTACCGCATACTAATATCTCTACAACCCTAGCGTCACCGAACCTTAAGTGTGTAGACCCTACGGGTTCGGGAGACACGCAGACATGACCGAGACGACTCTCCGGTCAATAACCAACAGCGGGATCTGGATACCCATGTTGGCTCCCACATGTTCCACGATGATCTCATCGGATGAACCACGATGTCGAGGATTCAATCAATCCCGTATACAATTCCCTTTGTCAATCGGTACGTTACTTGCCCGAGATTCGATCGTCGGTATCCCAATACCTTGTTCAATCTCGTTACCGGCAAGTCACTTTACTCGTACCGTAATGCATGATCCCGTGACCAACCACTTGGTCACTTTGAGCTCATTATGATGATGCATTACCGAGTGGGCCCAGAGATACCTCTCCGTCATACGGAGTGACAAATCCCAGTCTCGATCCGTGTCAACCCAACAGACACTTTCAGAGATACCTGTAGTGTACCTTTATAGTCACCCAGTTACGTTGTGACGTTTGGTACACCCAAAGCACTCCTACGGCATCCGGGAGTTACACGATCTCATGGTCTAAGGAAATGATACTTGACATTGGAAAAGCTCTAGCAAACGAACTACACGATCTTTGTGCTATGCTTAGGATTGGGTCTTGTCCATCACATCATTCCCCTAATGATGTGATCCCGTTATCAATGACATCCAATGTCCATAGTCAGGAAACCATGACTATCTGTTGATCAACGAGCTAGTCAACTAGAGGCTCACTAGGGACATGTTGTGGTCTATGTATTCACACATGTATTACGATTTCCGAATAACACAATTATAGCATGAACAATAGACAATTATCATGAACAAGGAAATATAATAATAACCATTTTATTATTGCCTCTAGGGCATATTTCCAACACATGTTGTGTCATGTATCTGAATGGATTATGTTGTAAGACCCCCTATGTTGTCCATGTGTTGTAATGATCCAAATTTTTTAGGCGAGGTAATCCTCAGTACTTGTATGATTGACATAAGGTCAACTGTTTTTCGTGTGAGCATATTGTATTGGATGAAATAACTGTTTGACTCAAAGTGTATCAAACCTACTGAATTTGAAGATCACGACATTTCTAAATCATAATCATATATAAAGGTGGCATAAATCATTGTTGTGGTTTTGAAGAAATAAATAACAAAACATAGAATTATATGTGGATATTCGTAATCGAATACAAATTGGATTAGAATTTAGTTGCCAGGGCCCAGGGCAAACGTGAATGCTAATTCTCCCAAGTTTTGAATGAAGCGGCTAAACACCCACTATCATTTGTGGGCTGCCTGAAGCAAGTGTTTGCGAGATGGAAATTACTGTCTATCCCTGACACTTTGACATCCTTATCGACCGGATTTACACTGCTGTCGATAGGGGTAGACTAGTAACTTCAATCAGACATGACACGGCCGCCTCTGAGCCCATTCAGACACGGTGGGCGCCAAACGTGGGTGGCAAAACACATTTGATTCAAGCGCATACGAAAGACATGTGTCTCTCCCTCCATTTCCCCATTCATACACGGTGGGCGGCAAAACAAACTCTCCTCGTCCAAAACTGATGTAGGCAAATATTTTAAATAGGGGCAGATGTGTAACTTCCCCCAGATGTGACACAACCGCCCTACCTGTCATCACCGTTCATACACCGTGGGCGCCAACCGTGGGCGGCAAAACACCCTCTCCTCGCCTGAAATCGCTACCGGCAAATATTTGGGAAATGCGAGATTACCGTTCTATCCCCAACCGATGTGATGTCTGAAATTTTAAATGGGGGATAAGTTCGTAACTTTCCCACATTTCAGACAAGCGTGTCCCAAAGTTTGAGACTCTCCCTCCCCCTCCATTTCCCCATTCATACACCGTCGGCGCCACAACAACCTCCCCACTGCGGCCAGCCTCCTTCGTCCGCCACCCCATCCTCCACCTTGCTGGAGCCGCTACCCCTACCCCGTCGTCCACTACAAGAGATGGACGTCTCTCATCCACGACACTGGACCAGGATCCTTTCATCACATCCTCTCGCTTCATCGGCGCCGTCGTCCACCTTGCCGTTGGCGCTCCTACGACTGCCTCATCCACGGCAACAGGATTTATCCCCCGACCCGGCCGTCTGCCGTCTAAAGTCTTCTTCCCTGCCGCCGACAGCCATCGCACCCGCAACACCCTCAACATATCAGCAGGGGCCTACACGGCGTCGCAAGAGAGGTGGTACTCTTCCATATGTGCTTAAGTAATTGATCTCACCTGGAAAATATATCATAAATTGTTTACTGTACTTTTCTTGTCCGTACCAAATCGTAGTGGCTAGTTGAAAGCAAACATTGGTTGCGAAGTAGCTTTGTCTGGTTTGCACCTTCAGGTCCGCCATGGCACGGTCACTATACTCGTAAAGCTTATGGTCCCCCCCTTTATATTCACTACCATCATCATAGGTGCATCGTGTCGTGCTAGCACTGCTCCTCAAGACCTCAATCCATCAAGAGAAACAACACGCCACTCATAATTCCAAAGCTTAGGTGTTGAAATACGAATCTGATATGATTCTCATATTACTAAAATAGAGAACGTTTAATTGGTCATCTAATGTTCCTATATTCGTTTCGAAAAGCATGTGCACCACCCACTGGTCCAGCTAGTTCCACTTTCCTGATTTTACTCTTGATGCTTAGGGTTTTCCCCTTTTATCTACTCTGCTATGATCTGCGTAGGTGCTTTCTGTCGTACTAGCATTACTCAACCCTTCAATCTAAACAACACAACACTCAAAACTCCAAAGCTGAGTTGTTCAAATATGATTGTGATATGATACTAATATTAGTTAATAGACACATTTAATTGGTTAGCTAAAGGTCCCACTTGAGTTTCCAAATGCATGTCGCGACATATAGAGAGACAGCATAATTGCATTTCTTTGTCACTTGTCGACTGTACTTTATTGTCCATACCAAATCTTAGTTGTTATTTCAAAGCAAACATCGGTTGCTAACTACCCTTTGCGCGGTTTGCAGCTTCAGATCTGCCATCCCACTGCCACGGTCAACACTATACTCATCATGCTTACGGTTTCCCCATTTTATGATGACCACGATCAGCCTACGTGGTTCGTGTTGTAATAGCACCTCTCCACCCATCGAGCTAAACAAGCAAAATATGATATTATGCTGATATTAGTAAAACTGGGAGATGTTTAATTGGTCAGCTAAATGTTCCTACTTTAGTTTCAAAATGCATGTGAGTCACATATGGAGATACCGGAAGGAATAGTATTTCTCTATGCGCTCTGGTTCATCATGGGTGGGCAACCGACATTGTATAGAAAGACTTGTAATATCTTGAATCTGCTTGCTCTTCTGCTCTTCTTTAAGATGATCCTCTTGCATTATCAAGGTACATATTTTGCATCTGATCTCTTGCATTACTTCTACTTTGTTACACCATCTGCTTAGTTTAAGCATCATATATGAGTATATGCCATATCTATCCATTTTCTGTACCTATTCCATGTGTCGTCATACTATGTTTTTCCAGTCAAATGTTGTTCTTTCGTAATAGATGTCCAAAAGGAAGAGGATGAGTGCAGATCCTCAAGTAGTACAAACTAGGTATTTGGAAAAGGTAGTGATACCTGATAAATCAGATAGATCAGCAGCCACAGAAAACACAGGCCCAACTTTACCACACTTTACCCTTACTCCATTGGCCAAACCCCTATTAGTACTACTGAGAGCCCAGCGTCAGGTACTATCTATGATATCAATTCAAAAATTTGAATTCCTAAATTTCTGCATGTGCCTTACCTTCTCTCTTGTATGAAAACAAATTTCAGATGAATCCCCTTGCTCAAAGGATCATAGGATCTCACAACAATACTGGCTCTGCATTGATCTTGTCATTACCTCTTACCCTTTGTCAGCATACTTACAATCATTACTGTTTGATTATGTAGCATCACTGTAAATGTTCACTTCTTTATCCTCCCTTTGCTTGAAATTATAAGATATATATTTAATCTTAGATAAATGTAGAATTAACACAATGGTTATGAAGTTTTGGATTGCTCATGTAAGTACATGTTGTCATGTACTCCCTCTGTATGGAATTAATTGTTGATCAATTGGATGTATTTAGAACTTAATAGTGCTAGATACATCCATTTGAGCGACAAGTAATAACGGACGGTGGTGGTATTACTGTAGTTGCATCGCGAGATAGTTGATTGTCTAGCATTACTCTACATCTTATCTACCCTGCCCTCCACTTTACCCAAATTATCATATCTACATTTACTCTTACTAAAATGTTGAATAAAGCCAATGCCACTGCACTTGTTGATGTCTGCGTTCCTCTTGTCAGTACCTTTTGCCTTATAACCCTATACTTAATTAATTTCTATTTGATTATGTATCATCAGTCTGCACCTGAGCTTCATTATCCTCTGTTTCTTCCAATATTATTTGATCTATATTTACTCTTTGCAAAATGTAGAATAATGGCAACGCTTATAAAGAATTTTCTTTGGGGAATTTATTGAATTATCCTTCCATCAACATGGAGAAGGGCTTTGTCCAGACCGTGTTAACATGTAATGTAAGTTCATCCTTCTCAAGCCTTCAAACTTTGTTCTAGTATAGAGTTGGATAGGCATCATTTCCTCCACTGTTGTTTACTTTGCTGTTTACATCTGATTGGATGTTTGCAACAACTACCAGTTTTAAATTGTAGTTGTCAAAACATGTTCCTTATGCAGAAAAGATCCATTTATTTGCTTATATAATTGTGAAACCTGTTACGTGTCTCCTTGTTTCTCTTTCAGAGTCGTATCTCTTATGCCAAGTAGAACCTTAGGGAATATAGTGAGCCAAATCATATTGACGACAGCGAGATGACCCCAAGGTCCTGTATTGATGAAGACAGTGAGTTGAAGCTACTCACCAGCAGGTGTGAGACAACCTCTATTTCAGTCGCTGCCTCAATATGTTCGACTTCTTCAGTCTCAACTTAAAGCGGAAAGGCTTGCTTCAGCTCAGCTCTGACTTGAAGTCAAAGATTCAAAGAAGATGTCAGAGGACTGCCTTGCACACTATGGTGCCATACAGCTAGGGATGGAGCATCTATCGTTGACACAACTGAGGTCTCATCAGCTTGTTCGGCTGCTTGCGGGGCCCGTCCTGGCCAGGCCTAGTGCCTTCTGAAGTGCTCTCAGTTTTGTATATTCTTTTGTCGGCATGTTTATATGCACTGGTGGCGACCTTTGATGCCCAGTGTATGTAATCTGCGGTCACGTTGCGCTTTATTATCACCGGTAGCGAACTTTGATTCCCAGTGGATGTACTATGCCGTAATTTCTTTATTGTATAGTCCAGGTTTATTCTTTGGTCGGTATGCTGTATTTAGGCCAGAAGGTTCAGTGGATCTCAGTGTTGTCGGTCTTCAGGCCGGCCCATTACTCATATGGGCCAAAATGTGGGCATATAATCATCTTGGGCCATTAGCAGGTCTAAACCTATAGTAGTTTCACGCATTTAACAGGCCAAGTAAAGTTCTAGCCAGCTGGGCCAAAGAATACCATGGGCTTTTAACAGGTTAAAACCTAGACTGGGCCAGCGTTGGGCCGAAAAATTCATGGGCCAATACAGGCCAAAACTGCCTAAGGCCCATGTTTGGCCCAAATAGGACGAGCAGATAACATGCCAAAATATATCTCGGGCCTGTTTGGCCCAATAAAATTATGGGCTTTAAGCAGGCTGGTATCCACGTGGGCCATAGGCCCAAAAGTGTCACAGGCCATTATCAGATGGGCTCTAAGCAGGCCGGATTCAACGCGGGCTGTAATTAGGACCAACTGTTCCACGGGCCATTAACAGGCCGATAGGCCTGTTGGGCTGAAATTTATCCACGAAGACTACGGGCCGTTAAGAGGCCTAAAGTTACTTCAGACAAGAAATAGCCCAGTTTCTACATGGGCCGTTAAAGGGCCTAAAGTTAAACCGGGCCGACAACGTCCCAGATGCACCACGGGTCACTAGCAGGCCGAAACTATTATCGGGCCGAACTGGTTAACGGGCATTTAACAGGCTGAAATACAAACCTATCTTAGAATGGGCCGAAAAGAACAGTGGCCTGTTAACGGGCCTGATCCGATATGAGCCGTAATTTGGCCCAAAACACGGCAGGCTATGAACGGGCCTGATCTGCTATGGGCCTCAATTTGGCCAAAACCAAGGCAGGCTGTTAACGGGCCAGCCCACTAGTGTCTGAAAAAACATGGTGGGCCTTTAGCTGGGCCGGCCTTTTCACCGAAATGGGTCTCTGTTGGGCCGTACCACGTGTCGACGTATCATAGGCGCCTCCTGTCCAATGAGTGGATGACATCTGTCCCAACGGTGAGCAAACACGTGTTTCCTCCGGCCAATGAGAATTTTACACATGGAAAATCCTGATTGGTCCTGGCTGTTAACGGGTTATCGGGTCCAAAACCGGACCCGATAGCTTAACGGCGACCCGTTACAGTCGATGCCACGTTTCGGTCACCCTTGACGAAAGCACTTCTATGACGCGCGATTTATTGTCATGGAAGTGGACACTTTCGTGATGATAATTTTGGTAATGTCAAGGAACACTTCTACGACAGCATAGGTATGACTATCTTGATTCTGTCATAAAATCATCATCGATGTACATGCATGACAGAAAACGTGACCTACTATGGCAAACACGTATCATCACGGGAGTGTATTTTTTTGTAGTGGAAGGAGGAAATAGGGGAAATGTGACTTGTGGTGGGGGAGAAAAGGGGGTGGGGAAGGGGGCTGGGGTAGATATTTCGGCGGTAGGCCAATAATTTTGAAATGTGGAAGGAAACTTTGCGCACGGTGCCGCCGGACACCATCCACTTTGAAGGATTGTGTACATGGCAAACGATTCTTCTGCTTTACGCGCACGGGGTCAGTTTGATAATTCAAATTTTGGTGGAAATTTCCCCGGGTACGTCATTGCATAATTTAACATTGCTTGCTAATTTGGGCACACAAAAGAGCGTACAGCACACAGACCACACTTACTGAATCGAGCAATTTTAGTAATTAAACAGAGCCGGTTGACCTAAACATTGCTCTAACAAAAGACCAGCATTAAAAACAAAGCCTAAGTACGCGTAATTTTAACAAATCCACCGCCGTGCCGGCCTATGCATCGCTGGTGTGGGATGAGACATTGATGACTTGTCCTGGGGACATGCCGCCGTTAGTTTACTCCGCGTCCCCCTATTAAACTCGACTGCGTCCTCGTCCTCGTCCTCGGCACTGCCCTCAAGGTTGTAGTACTCGTAGTAGTGGCTGCGCCATAGCTCGTGTTGGTACTCCATTGCCGATTCCTCAATGGATAGACTCTTTTCTACCTCAACCTCGACCACGCGCAACTCCTCCTCCTGGCGCTCCTCGATCTCCGCCGCCTCCTGCATCTCCAGCTCCCGCTCGGTGATCTCATGAGGAAGCAGGTGCTTCATGGCCACCGCCGCCTTTTTGAATGTGGGTTGCATGCTGGATCCTGAGGTGGCCTGGAATATCTTGGCGTGTGCATCCTCGATCTTGGTGTGGATGGCCTTGACCCGGGCCAGGGCAACATCGACGGCACGGACGGCAGCTCGAGCGCTCTTGGTGTTTGCAGCAGTCATCGCAGCAGCAGCTGCAGCCGTCTCAGCTGCTGCAGCTACCCTGTCGGCTGCTGCAGGTGCCCTCTCGACGGATGCGGCTGTGCTCAATGCGGATACGGCGACACTCTTGGCGTAGGCGGCCGCGCTCTCGGCGCAGGCGGCGGCGCTCGGGGAGGATGTGGCCATCGTACGGGCCTTCATGAAGCGTTTCCACGGCGTCATCTTTGCAAGAAGGGGTTGCGGGAATGGGGATTGGGATTCGTGGATTGGGGGGTTGCCGGCACTGGAGCAGACGAGCCGGCGAAGCTTAAGGAGGAAGACTTAAATAGACCCAGGAATTTTCATCGCAAACGGTTCTTGCAAAAAACTGTGTGTGATGTTGTTGATATTTTGTTATTAGCTGTGAAAGATGAATTTGGAGTAAAGTGGCAACAGATGGTGTTTTAAATGTATGAGAAACTTTGTAGTACTAATACAACCTTCATGTCAAATTTTGGAAATTTTTAGGGGTCATTTGACCTTTTAAGACATTTAAGTGATTTTCTAGCCATTTAATGACTGTAATTCAAATTTGAACTACATGTACATGCAACAGCTAACCATAACAGTTTGAGAAGTCATATTTTGTGTACTTGTGTGTGATTTAATTCCATGTGTAGTAAATTGGAAGGAATTTTCAAACATATTGGTCTCACGGCATGGACACATGCATGGAGTGCCACGACATTTTAATTCCAAAAAATTAAAAAATGATCAGAGAAACATGAAACCTTGCTTGATGTAATGTCATGCCACCAAGATGATGTGGTAAAAAATTTGGCATGTTTGACGAAAGATTCGACACACACCCGTCACAAACCGAAGCAGCTCACTAGAAGGCACGTGGTTCCGAGAGGGAACAATGCATGTTTGATGACGAACGGGAGATAGCTTCCCCTTACAGCCTTCTAATTTTGTCTACATTTAACATGCACTAATACAATTGTCATGTGAAAATTTGGAAAATTTCAGGGGTCATTTCACTTTTTAAAGACATTTAAGTGATTTTCTAGCCATTCAATGACCGTAATTCAAATTTGAACTACATCTACATGCAACAGCTAACCATAACGGTTTGAAAAATCATATTTGCGTACTTGTGTGCGAGTGAATTCCATGTGCAGTAAATTGGAAGGAATTTTCAAACATAATGGTCTCACGTCATGGACACATTCATGGAGTGCCATGGCATTTTAGTTCCAAAAAATAAAAAATGATCAGAAAAACATGAAACCTTGCTTGATGTAATGTCATGCCACCAAGATGATGTGATAAAAAAATTGGCCTGTTAGACGAAAGTTTGGACACACACCCCTCACAAACCGAACCAACTCACTAGAAGGCTCGTGGTTCCGAGAGGGAACAATGCATGTTTGATGACGAACAGGAGATAGCTTCCTCTTACGGCCTTCGAAATTTTTCTACATTTAACATGGACTAATACAACTGTCATGGTAAAATTTGGAAAATTTTAGGGGTCATTTGACCTTTTAAAGACATTTAAGTGATTTTCTAGCCATTTAATGACCGTAATTCACTCCTGAAACCAACATTGCTAACTCTTTCCACTCCTGAAACCAACTTCAGACGTATATTTAAGAAGCACTTGCTCCGGCTTCTTCAATACCAGAAACAATACTGGAAAAAGCGGTGTACAATCCGTTGGGTTAAATTCGGTGATGAGAATACGAAATTCTTCCAAGCAGTTGCTACTAAACGCTACCGCAAAAACAACATTGCTTGCTTTCAAGACAGTGATGGTACCCAAGTTGATGACCACCCAAGCAAAGAAGCGCTTCTGTTCCAAACTTATAAAACTCGTCTTGGGACAATCTCACCCACTGAAATGAAATTTGACCTGCCTACTAACATTCAACGTGCTGACAACTTGGATCACCTAACTACACCCTTCATGCACGAAGAGATCGACGCGATAATGAAAGAGATGCCCTCTGAACGAGCAACTGGACCTGGTGGCTTCAGCGGGGCTTTCCTCAAAGCATGCTGGCCCATAATTAGGCATGATTTTTATGCCCTTTGTGACCAATTCCATGCTGGCGATCTAGATCTTACAAGCATCAATGATGGGCTTATCACACGCATCCCCAAGATCAACTCACCTAAAACTGTCAACGACTATCGCCCAATCACCCTCCTTAACTGTTGTCTCAAGCTAATCACAAAGCTCTCGGTTGATCGCCTCCAAAAGGTTATACTGCAACTCATCGATCGCAACAAATATGGATTTATCAAGGGCCGGACCATCCAAGACTGCATGGCTTGGGCATATCAGTACATTCACCAATGCCATGCATCGCGGAAGCAGATAGTTCTTCTAAAGCTCGACTTTGCCAAAGCATTCGACACGATTGGACACAGGCCCATGATTAACATAATGAGATGCATGGGCTTCAATGATAAATGGATTAACTGGATTGAGTGCATCTTCTCTTCGGGCCGATCATCGGTCTTGCTTAATGGTGTCCCTGGTCGACAATTTCTCTGCAAGTGTGGAGTCCGCCAGGGTGACCCCCTCTCACCGCTTCTGTTCGTCCTGGCGGCAGACCTACTCCAAGCAGCAATCAACGATGCCTTCCGACGGGGTCTGATTGAACTACCATTCCTATGCACGGGTCAAACTGATTACCCTGTCATCCAATACACCAATGACACGATCCTGGCCTTGCCAGCCTACCCTAGACAAGCCACTCTAATCAAGCAGATCTTGTCTGATTATGCTTCCTTAGTTGGGCTCAAGATCAACTTTCACAAGTCCACTTTGATTCCCATCAACCTTGACTCAGCGACGACAGCTGATCTGGCTCACATCTTTGGATGCAACATTGGCTCTATGCCTTACGTACCTGGGTCTCCCCATAGGCATCTCTAAGCCCACGGTTGATGATCTCATGCCACTAGTCTGCAGCGCAGAACGACGCCTCACAACCACCATCTCCATGATGTCGTGTGGAGGCAAACTTTCCTGGCTGAATGCTTCGGTTACCTCTTTGCTCATCTACGCCCTGTGTACACTCAAGATACACCCAAAAATCTTGGAAATGCTTGACAAAATCAGATGAAGGTGCCTCTGGACGAAGAAAACCGAGCAAGGAGACAAGTGCAACTCGCTGGCAGCCTGGGATTTGGTATGCAGACCTAAAAAACAAGGCGGTCTCGGAGTGAACAATCTTTCCATCCAAAACGAAGCTCTGCTCCTAAAATTCTTACACAAATTCTACAACAAAAAAGATATCCCTTGGGTACAGCTTCTTTGGAACACTTACTATTCCAACAAAATCCCACATGCATCTGACGCAGTGGGGTCCTTCTGGTGGCGTGACGTTCTCAAGCTCACTCCTAAATACAGGGGGTGAGCCATGTCCAGGTGGTCGATGGCACGACAATTCTTGGCTGGAAAGACTTATGGCTCGATGAGGCACTGGAAACTTCCCATCCTAGAGTGTTCTCTTACGTTCTGCATGAAGATCCCTCTGTGAAAAACTTCTTGGAAAGCCCATCACTGCATGCAACCTTTCATCTTCCACTCCCGCCAGAAGCATTCGAGGAGGTACGTGACATCCAAACGATCGCCAGACTGCAACCTTCAACAACTAGCAATGACATCTGGCACTATATTTGCGGAAAACCTGACTTCAAGGCGGCTGATTACTACAAGTTCTGCTTTCGGGAGATGCAAGCCCACCCCTTATTCTGACTCCTCTGGAGCTCAAAGTGCACCATGAAGATCAAAGTTTTTGGTTGGTTACTTCTGCATGACAGGCTAAACACTCGTAATATGCTCAAACACAGACACTATAATATTGGAGATGACCTCAATTGTTTACTATGTGGGCAAAACATTGAAAAGATGGTGGACCATATGATTTTCACCTGCTCGTTTAGTCGAGCCTGCTGGAGAAAACTTGATATTGACTGGCCAACTTTGGCCTCACGCCTTGATGTGGTCCTCAGTGCCCGAGACACCTCTCGCAGACCTCTCTTTGTTGAAATCTTCTTCACAACATCCTGGAGTCTTTGGAAAGAAAGGAATAACAAACATTTCAGGGGGGTGACACCCTCCCAAGCAAGTTGGCTACAGAGGTTCTTGGGAGACTTTGATCTCTTGCGTTATAGGGTGCGTGAGGAGCAGGTTGGCACTATTACCACCATTTGTAATAGTCTCATTTGAGGCCACATTACCTCAGCTTCACACCTTTGTAACTAGTTGTTAGCCCTGCCTGGCCCCTAACATAAAAATGTTGTGTTGGGGGAGTGATACAAAATTGTAACATGTGTAACACCCCTTGATAGTTAAATATATACAAAATAGTAGGAGCCTCTCCTACTGTCTTTTCCCTCAAAAAAATGACCGTAATTCAAATTTGAACTACATCTACATGCAACGGCTAACCATACCGGTTTGGAAAATCATATTTGTGTACTTGTGTGTGAGTTAATTCCATGTGCAGTAAATTAGAAGGAATTTTCAAACATATTGGTCTCACGCCATGGACACAAGCATGGAGTGCCATGGCATTTTAATTCAAAAAAATAAAAAAATGATTAGAAAAACATCAAACCTTTCTTGATGTAATGTCATGCCACCAAGATGATGTGGTAAAAAATTGGCCTGTTTGACGGAAGTTTGGACACACACACCCCTCACAAACCGGAGCAACTCACTAGAAGGCTCGTGTTTCCGAGAGGGAACAATGCATGTTTGATCACGAACGGGAGATAGCTTCCTCTTACGGCCTTCAATTTTTTCTATGTTTAACATGCACTAATACAACTGTCATGTGAAAATTTGGAAAATTGTAGGGGTCATTTGACCTTTTAAAGACATTTAAGTGATTTTCTAGCCATTTAATGACCGTAATTCAAATTTGAACTACATCTACATGCAACGGCTAACCATAACGGTTTGAAAAATCATATTTGTGTACTTATGTGTGAGTTAATTTCATGTGCAGTAAATTAGAAGGAATTTTCAATCATATTAGTCTCACGGCATGGACACATGCATGGAGTGCCATGGCATTTTAATTCCAAAAAATTAAAAAATGATCAGAAAAACATGAAACCTTGCTTGATGTAATGTCATGCCACCAAGATGATGTGGTAAAAATGACCTGTTTGACGAAAGATTGGACACACACGCCTCACAAACCGTAGCAACTCACTAGAAGGCTCGTGGTTCCAAGATGGAACAATGCATGTTTGATTACCAACGGGAGATAGCTTCCTCTTACGGCTTTCAAAAAAATTCTACGTTTAACATGCACTAATACAATTTTCATGTGAAAATTTGGAAAAATTCAGCGGTTATTTGACATTTTAAAAACATTTAAGTGATTTTCTAGCCATTTAATGACCGTAATTCAAATTTGAACTACATCTACATGCAACGGCTAACCATAACGGTTTGAAAAATCATATTTGTGTACTTGTGTGCGAGTTAATTCCATGTGCAGTAAATTAGAAGGAATTTTCAAACATATTGGCCTCACGGCATGGACACATGCATGGAGTGCCATGGCATTTTAATTCCAAAAAATTAGAAAATGATCAGAAAAACATGTAACCTTGCTTGATGTAATGTCATGCCACCAAGATGATGTGGTAAAAAATTGGCCTGTTTGACGAAAGTTTGGACACACACCCCTCACAAACCGGAGCAACTCACTAGAAGGCTCCTGGTTCCCAAAGGGAACAATGCATGTTTGATGACGAACGGGAGATAGCTTCCTCATACGGCCTTCAATTTTTTTTACGTTTAACGTGCACTAATACAATTGTCATGTGAAAATTTGGAAAATTCTATGGGTCATTTGCCCTTTTTAATTAAAGACATTTAAGTGATTTTCTAGCCATTTAATGACCATAATTCAAATTTGAACTACATCTACATAAAGGGCTAACCATGACGGTTTGAAAAATCATATTTGTGTACTTGTGTGCGAGTTAATTCCATGTGTAGTAAATTAGAAGGAATTTCCAAACATATTGGTCTCACGGTATGGATACATGCATGGAGTGCCATGGCATTTTAATTCCAAGAACTTAAAAAATGATCAGAAAAACATGAAACCTTGCTAGATGTAATTTCATGCCACCAAGATGATGTGGTAAAAAACGGCCTGTTTGACGAAAGTTTGGACACACACCCCTCACAAACCGGAGCACCTCGCTAGAAGGCTCGTTGTTCCGAGACGAAACAATGCATGTTTGATGACGAACGGGAGATAGTTTACTCTAACGGGCTTCATTTTTTACGTTTAACATGCACTAATACAACTGTCATGTGAAAATTTGGAAAATTCTATGGGTCATTTGACGTTTTAAAGACATTTAATGACCGTAATTCAAATTTGAACTACATCTACATGCAACGGCTAACCATAACGGTTTGAAAAATCATATTTGTGTACTTGTGTGCGAGTTAATTCCATGTGTAGTAAATTAGAAGGAATTTTCAAACATATTGGTCTCACGGCATGGACACATGCATGAAGTGCCATGGCATTTTAATTCCAAAAACTTAAAAATGATCAAGAAAACATGAAACCTTGCTTGATGAAATGTCATGCCACCAAGATGATGTGGTAAAAAAATTGGCCTGTTTGACGAAAGTTTGGACAGACACCCCTCACAAACCAGAGCAATTCACTAGAAGGCTCATGGTTCCGAGAGGGAACAATGCATGTTTAATGATAAACAGGAGATAGCTTCCTCTTACGACCTTCAAATTTTTTCTATGTTTAACATGCACTAATACAACTGTCATGTGAAAATTTGGAAAAATTCAGGGGTGATTTGACATTTTAAAGGCATTCAAGTGATTTTCTAGCCATTTAATGACCGTAATTCAAATTTGAACTGCCTCTACATGCAACGGCTAGCCATAACGGTTTGAAAAGTCATATTTGTGTACTTGTGTGACATTTAATTCCATGTGTAGTAAATTAGAAGGAATTTAAAAACATATTGGTCTCACGGCATGGACACATGTATGGAGTGCCATGGCAATTTAATTCCAAAAATAGAAAATGATCAGAAAAACATGAAACCTTGCTTGATGTAATTTCATGCCACCAAGATGATGTGGTAAAAAAATTGGCCTGTTTGATGAAAGTTTGGACACACACCCCTCACAAACCGGAGCAACTCACTAGAAGGCTCGTGGTTCCGAGAGGGAACAATGCATGTTTGATTACCAACGGGAGATAGCTTCCTCTTATAGCCCTCATTTTTTACGTTATCATGCACTAATACAACCGTCATGTGAAAATTTGGAAAATTATAGGGGTTATTTGACCTTTTAAAGACATTTAAGTGATTTTCTAGCCATTTAATGACCGTAATTCAAATTTGAACTACATCTACATGCAATGGCTAACCATAACGGTTTGAAAAATTATATTTGTGTACTAATGTGCGAGTTAATTCCATGTGCAGTAAATTAGAAAGAATTTTCAAACATATTGGTCTCACGGCATGGACACATGCATGGAGTGCCATGGCATTTTAATCCCAATAACTTAAAAAATGATCAGAAAACATGAAACCTTGCTTGATGTAATGTCATGCCACCAAGATGATGTGGTAAAAATACTGGCCCGTTGATGAAAGTTTTGGACACACACCCCTCACAAACCGGAGCAACTCACTAGAAGGCTCGTGGTTCAGAGAGGGAAAAATGCATGTTTGATGACAAATAGGAGATAGCTTCCTCTTACGGCCTTTGAAATTTTTCTACGTTCAACGTGCACTAATACAACTGTCATGTGAAAATTTGGAAAATTTCAGGGGTCATTTGACCTTTTAAAGACATTTTAGTGATTTTCTAGCCATTTAATGATCGTAATTCAAATTTGAACTATATCTACATCCAACGGCTAACCATAATGGTTTGAAAAATCATATTTGTGTACTTGTGTGCGAGTTAATTCCATGTGTTGTAAATTAGAAGGAATTTTCAAACATATTGGTCTCAGGCATGGACACATGCATGGAGTGCCACGGCATTTTAATTCCAAAAAATTATAAAATGATTAGAAAACAATGAAACCTTTCTTGTTGTAATTTCATGCCACGAAGATGATGTGGTAAAAGAATTGGCCTATTTGACGAAACTTTGGACACACCCCCCTCACAAACCGGAGCAACTCACTAGAAGGCTCGTGGTTTCGAGTGGGAACAATGCATGTTTGATGGCGAACGGGAGATAGCTTACTCTAAAGGGCTTTATTTTTTTACGTTTAACATGCACTAATACAACTGTCATGTGAAAATTTGGAAAATTCTTGGGGTCATTTGACGTTTTAAAGACATTTAATGACCGTAATTCAAACTTTAACTACATCTACATGCAACGGCTAACCATAACGGTCTGAAAAATCATATTTGTGTACTTGTGTGCGAGTTAATTCCATGTGCAGTAAATTAGAAGGAAATTTCAAACATATTGGTCTCATGGCATGGACACATGCATGAAGTGCCATGGCATTTTAATTCAAAAACTTAAAAAATGATCATAAAAACATGAAACATTGCTTGATGTAATGTCATGCCACCAAGATTATGAACTTAATACTCTAGATGTATGCTGGATAGCGGTCGATGTGTGGAGTAATAGTAGTAGATGCAGAATCGTTTCGGTCTACTTGACACAGACGTGATGCCTATGGTCATGATCATTGCCTCAGATAACTTCATAACTATGCGCGGGGAAATAAAGAATCCTAGTTTGAGCAAATGAAAACCCGATCCAGCACCAACCGGACCTGATTGGCTTGGTGTTTGGTCCAGGTAAACCATGCTCCCACCCGAGGAAGTTCACATAGAGCGCAGTCACGAATGAAACCGTTAAAAGCGTCGGCAAGAGGCCAAGAAAAATTGTAGTTGGTCTTATCCGAGGCAGTACGCAAAACGTTAAAGTCACTGCCCACCATGATAGGCAGAGTACAAGCTTCAATTTTAGTAGAGATTTTGTCAAGGATAAGAGAGGTCATGGAATGATCCGCAGGACCGTAAACTACCATAATTTCCGATAGGGTGTTGAGTTGCCGGTGATGCACAACAGTGCTAGCCCAAAAGATACCATGATCAAACGCTACAAAATCAAAAAGATCCCATTTAGTGCCAACTAAAATGCCTCCAGAATGGCCAGAGGCCGGCAAGCAATTCCAATCAAATATATCCATACCTGCAACAGCGAATAGTTAATTGGGGGAGAAGGAATCCTTAAAAGTTTCAACCAACCCTATGATGTCGATATTCTCCCCTCTAACTATGTCTCTAATTTGGTCTCGACGCCCCCTAGCACCGAAACCTCTAACATTCCAGAAAAGAAGTTTCATTTGAAAGATAGGTTTTTTATGCGAAGGCTAGACCTACACGGGGCAACGCAGGACTTAGAGCGCTTAGAAGGGCCCCGTTTGGAAGAAGGAGGTCGAGGCTGGCCCCAACCAGCGTCTCCCCCCACCTCCGCAACCGGCTCTACGGCGACTGGTGTCTACTATGGAACTTTATTCTTATAGACACGTGTTGGGCCTCCAAGCGCAGAGTTTTGTAGGACAGTAGCAATTTTCTCTCAAGTGGATGACCTAAGATTTATCAATCCGTGAGAGCTGTAGGATGAAGATGGTCTCTCTCAAACGACCCTGCAACCAAATACAAGAAATCTCTTGTGTCCCCAACACACCCAATACAATGGCAAATTGTATAGGTGCACTAGTTCGGCAAAGAGATGGTGATAAAAGTGTAATATGGATGGTGGAAATATATTTTTATAATATGAATAAATAAAAACAGCAAGGTAGCAAATAGTAAACGGGCACAAAAACGGTATTGCAATGCTTAAAAACAAGGCCTAGGGTCCGTACTTTCACTAGTGCAACCTCTCAACAATGCTAACATAGTTGGATCATATGATTATCCCTCAAAGTGCAATAAAGAATCACCCCCGAGTTCCTATTAGCGGAGAACAAAAGATAGAAATTGTTTGTAGGGTACGAAACCACCTCAAAGATATTCTTTCCGTTCGATCTATCATAGAGTTCGTACTAAAATAACACAAGCTATTCTTTCCGCTTGATCTAATCAAGAGTTCATACAAAAATAACACAAAAGCAAATTCATATTCATAATACTCAATCCACACAAAGAACTACAAAGAGACCCCAAAGTTTCTATCAGAGAAAAGATAATAAAAACGTGCATCAACCCCTATGCATAGATTACTCCAATGTCACCTCAGGAATCTGCAAGTTGAGTGCCATAACATACGTCAAGTGAATCAATACAATACCCCATTGTCACCTCAAGTATTCATACCGCAAGACATACATCATGTGTTCTCATATCTGAATATTCAATCCGACAAGACAAAACTTCAAAGGGTAAAGATTCAATTCATCACAACAAGAGTATAGAGGGAGATACATCATATGATCCATCTATGTTAACAAAGCCCATGATATAGATCACGAGAGAGAGAGAGAGATTAAACACATAGCTACTGGTACAAACCCTCAGCCCTGAGGGTGGACTACTCCCTCCTCATCTTGATGGCCGCCGGGATGATGAAGATGGCCACCGGTGATGATTCCCCCCTCCAGCAGGGTGCCGGAACGGGGTCTAGATTGGTTTTCGGTGGCTACATAGCCTTGCGGTGGAGGAACTTCTGATCTAGGTTTACCCCGAAGGGTTTCAGAATATTTGGGAATTTATAGTGCAAAGAAGGGGTACGGGAGGCCATCGAGGTGGGCACAACCCACCTGGGCGCGCCTGGGCCCCCAAGCGCACCCTGGTGGGTTGTGCCCCCCTCGAGGCACCCCCCAGGTGCTGCTCTGGTCCATCGGGAGTCTTTTGGCCCGTAAAAAATCCACAAAAAGTTTCGCGGTGTTTGGACTCCGTTTGATATTGATTTCCTATGATGTAAAAAACAAGCAAAAAAACAGCAACTAGCACTGGGCACTGGGTCAATAGGTTAGTCCCAAAAAATGATATAAAGTTGCTATAAAATGATTGTAAAACATCCAAGAATGATAATATATTAGCATGAATACTTCATAAATTATAGATACGTTGGAGACGTATCAGCATCCCCAAGCTTATTTCCTACTCGTCCTCGAGTAGGTAAATGATAAAAGAAATAATTTATGAAGTGTGAATGCTAGCAAAGTGCATAAGTTTGATCCATGAAAATTTCAATCACTTTTCCTAACATCATAACAGCAATTCTTTCTCATAAAATTTCTCATGTTAGAGTGGCAACCAATTCACATGTTAAGGTTCAAACAATGAATTCTCTTGAAACCCAACAACCTATGTTCTTAGTCACCAAGAAATTGCAATTCAACTTAATCAACGGAGTATAAGTAAGAGCTCCACATACTCAACCATCATATAGTCTTCTATGATTGCTAACACTCACCGCATACACATGAGAAAAACGTTTCAACCGGACACATAGAAAGATAGGGGCTTATAATTTCGCCTTCCAACGTATTCACCTCAAGGATGATGTCAACAATAATAACTCATGCCACCCATATCCAACTGGGTATATGTGCCTAGATCTTTCCTCATCACATGATGCTTGCCAAAAGAGAAAAATAAAAAAGAATAGAGAGAAAAACTTTGACTCTTGCATGAAAGAAATACATAAAAGTAAAAGATAGGCCCTTCGCAGAGGGAAGCAAAGGTTGCCATGCGCTTATTTATTTGTATGCTCAATCCCTTAGTGCAAAAGAACGTCATGTTATATTACCCCTTGTGATGTCAACCTTTATTGTGCAGTCTGTCACTTTTATTGCTTTACCATCACAAGTTCGTACAACCCTCAATTTTCTCTTACACTAAATGATCTTACACTTTTAGACGCAATTTTTATTGCCTTATTGCACCGATGACAACTTACTTGAGGGATCTTGCTCAATCCCTAGGTAGGTATGGTGGACTCTTGAAGATAATATTTGGGTTTAAGAGTTTTTTGGATGCACAAGTACTATTTCTACTTGGTGCAGAATTTTTGGCTAGCAAAGATGGGGGCAAGCACCACATGTTGAAGGATCTATGACAATATAACTTCTATGTGAATATGAACAAACATAAATTATTACGTTGTCTTCCTTGTCCAACGTCAACAATTTTGGCATATAATATTTTGATGGGGGCTCACAATAACAAAAGATTTCCAAGATAGTGTATTTGCATGTGAAAGTTCTCTTCCTTATACTAATTATTCGTGAATTGCTTGTATGACCAATATTGTGATTGTCAAGCCTCAAAAGATTTCACTTTCTAAACCCGACGTGAAGCTACCACTAGGCATGATATGATTTCAACTTTATGATATTCAATTCATTCAACAATTTAATCATAGGATATAAGTGAAGCACAAGAGTAAATGACACAGAAAAGAGCTTTGTTGACGGGATGTGAATGCCGCTTACTTAGCCTCCTTGGCAATTATTTGAGGACTCTATTTTTATTTAAATAAAACTTTCAGATCTAAGAAATCTTCTATTATATACTTAAAACGATAAAAAAGGAACGGTTAAGATTGATTTATACAAAGTTCAGATATTTAACGGCTGAGATTTGTCAAAAAAAAAAAGTCATGATACAGCAAGGTCCCATGTTATTAGCAATAAAAAAATTCAATCGGGCAAAGACCAATTAGTCTTCGGCATGAGGATTCCTCCCGTTCTGTTAGTACACGCCTACTAGGTCTCATTAAATTATATTAAACTAAACAACGTAAAAAGAATCTATTGACTCGCTCTCTATACAAAGTAGTACTAACAAACAAAGGTCTCTGGTTGTAAGAGTAAGGTCTATTAGGACGCGATACGGTAGTAGTACGGCTGTGGAAAAAATATTGGTGGGCAGTCCGATTCCTACACAAGCATATATTAATATAGTATAAGGTCACAGTCCGGCTGTAAATAAAGAAAAAGGAATCAGATGGTTGTCTGATTGGTACACGGCCTCTCAAAATATTTACGTGTACATGCTAAAATCAGATATTTGCATAAAGGAAAAAAAATCCTATATTAGGCCAAAATAACGTAGTAGTACATATGTCAAAAGGTAGTAGCACGGATGTGAAAAAAATATTGGAGAGCAGTCTGATTCATCAATAAATTTGTGTAGAATAGGTAGCAGTGCGTATCTAAAATAAATAAAAATCGGAGGGCAGTCTGATTAGTATAGGAATTCTAAGCATATTCACATGTACACATAGAAAAAAATATTTGTGCATGTGCTGATTTGCATAAAGAAAAAATATCCTATATTAGGACAAAATAACGTAGCAGTACAGATGTGAAAAAAGGGGCTATATTAGGACAAAATAAGTTAGTAGTACGGATGTGAAAGAATATTGGAGGGCAGTCTGATTGGTCAGATAGATTTGTGTAGAATAAGTAGCAGTCCATCTCAAAAAAATAAAATCGGCTGACAGTCTGATTGGCATAGGAGTTCTAAGCATATTTACATGTACACATAAAAAAGATATTTATGTGTATGTGCTGATTTCATTGTTGTGGTCAAGAAGCAAAAATAAAAGAACCACTTTGTACGTGTAGCATAACCAGTTAGCGAGTATGATCAACCGACAAACTCGAATAGTAGACATTTAAATCAACGTCCGATGAATCCCCTCTGCAGTAAATCTACAATATTTGATATAATCAAACTTTTAATTTAGAAAAAGAATGCACATCCATTTCTTCATTCATGCTATTTATAATCTATTTCTTTGAAAGTGAATCTTTTTCAGAAACTAAACTTAGCATCGATACATGTTCTATAGACCTCACACTCACACAAAATCATAGACCTTTGTGCTTACTGAAATCATTGACTTACGCGATTGACAAAAATGATGAGTGAAATCATTTGACCCGCGGGATGGATAGGATATAAAACTAAAACTATCTTGATCAAATTTTAATACTGTATTTTGAACATTAAATTTGAAATAATAAACAACATAAAAATTTGCAATGTGATTTTCCTGTATTTAAATAAAGTATGTAAATAGCTAAAAAAACATAGTTTATAAACCCTAGAAATTATATTATACATACACTTACCCACCAGTATAAGCTAGAATCACTTATAATTAATTTCTATACAGGGCAAAGTGAAACGGATAATTCGGACATGACCATAAAGAGAAGCTACGCCGGGAGAAATCAAGAGGATGTTTCAGCCAAAAAAAAGTTGCATGCAACAAATGATGAAAAATATTTAATTGGTTATTTTATTTGTGATCTGAATTATAAATCAACAAAAAAATACTCGACATAAGATTAGGAAAAAAGGTGAGAGAGAGCTAGCGACACACACACACACACATAGAGAGAGAGAGAGAGAGAGAGAGAGAGAGGGGTTCAGTGTTCTGGCAATACATGTAGATAATAGTTTAACAAAGGCAACATTAATATATGCTTGCTTGGAACCCTCTGGGAGATATGACATTGCATCAACTGTAAACAACATCATTATATTGCCAATGAAAAGGTGGTTGAATGAAGAGATGGACTAACCTCGAGTACAAGTTTTCACTATTTAGATTTAATCCTTATTAAATTCATCTAAAACTTATTAGGGGGGAGATAGACACCAATACGTGAATATGATTAAAAGCGGAAAATACCAAGATCCGTCCAAAATACCATCAAGTGTACAACTAGTCAAAGACCCCAATACTATCGCTCTTCTGTTGACAACGTCGATATATAGCCAATGAGAAGACAGTTGAATTAAGAGGTTGACTAATCTCAAGTATGAGCATTCACTATTTAGATTTAATTGGTAATAAATCACGTCTGAAATTATTAGTGGGAAGATAGACCCCAATAAGCGAGGATGAGTAGAAGAGGAAATCCCAAGATTGGTCCTAAAGTTTGTCTGTTACATAATCAGCCGAAGAACCAAACTATCGTCTTCTCTTGATAGTTTTTGCCAAGAACACAGTACAAAAAGTAGTAATCCATGTCTATAAAAAATCATGGTTTTTCCCAGTTATGTTTATGCAACACTTATATGTTGGTTATTCCAAATGATAGTTCAAAAAATATGTCATATCTAGCCGCGCAAATGCGCGGGTCACACTGCTAGTTTATTAAAACAGCAAGTAAAACAAAACAAAATGGCATTTCAAGAATAGCACACATCATGTGAAGAAGCAAAAACTTAGGATCAACCGATACTAACCGATAATTGTTGATGAAGAAAGGTGGGATGCCTACCGGGGCATCCCCAAGCTTAGATGATTGAGACTTCTTGTAATATTAGCTTGGGATGCCTTCGAAATCCCCAAGCTTGAGATTTTGTTTTCCCTTAATTCCTCTTATATCACGGTTTTTTCCTAAATCTCAAAAGCTTCATCCACACAAAACTCAACAAGAACTCGTGAGATAAGTTAGTATAAACCAATGCAAAAAAAATTATCATTCTCTACTGTAGCAAATCACAAAAATTATTATTCAACATAGCATAAAAAATGCCTCTGCATATTTAATACTCCTATCCTCAAATAGAATCATTAAACAAACAAACATATGCAAACAATGCAAACATAACAGCAATCTGCCAAAACAGTACAGTCTGTAAAGAATGCAAGATTCATCATACTTCCCTAACTCCAAAAATAATGAAAATTTTACCAAACTGTAGAAACTTTATCAGAGCTTATTATGAAAAAAAATTCAACATTTTATCACATTCTGACTTTTCTAGGGAATTCTTGCATCAGCGGTAAACTTTCTGTTTTCAAACAGCAACATGTAGACTTGTAAAATAAGCATAGTAAAGGCTATTAATGCCACTTTTATTGAAATAAAAGATGCAAAACATTATTATAAATAACAGCAAGAAAATCCTAACAAAATAAATTGACGCTCCAAGCAAAACACATATCATGTCATGAATGAAAGCATAACTCCAAGTGGGGTTACCGATAATGTTGAAGACGAAAGAGGGGATGCCTTCCGGGGCATCCCCAAGCTTAGTTGCTTGGATATTCCTTGAATATTACCTTGGGGTGCCTTGGGCATCCCCAATCTTAGGGTCTTGTCACTCCTTATTCTCCTCATATTGATATCTCACACAAAACTTGAAAACTTCAATCATACAAAACTTAACCGAACTTCGTGAGATAGGTTAGTATGATAAAGAGCGAACCATTTCACTTTTTGTACTGTCAAAGACAAGATTCATAATTGTTCTAATACAATGCCTACTGTAGCATATCATTTCCACAATTTATATTGAGCAATATAAGCCATAGAAACTAGAAAGCTAGCAAACTATGCATTGAAAACAAAATCTGACAAAAACAGAACAGTCTGTAATGATCTGGATAACTAGCATACTTCTGCTACTCCAAAAATTATTAAAAACTTATGACCACGTGAGAAATTTGTATATTAAACTTCTGCAAAAAGAATCAACTCAAAAGCACTCTTCTGTTAAAAATCAGACTTATTTTCGTGAGCGCAAAAGTTTCTGTTTTTCAGCAGGGTCAAATCAACTATCACCCAACATGATCCCAAGGCTTTACTTGGCACTTTATTATTGAAACAAAAGCAATAAAACATGATTACTAGAGTATCTTAATCATGTTAACACATAAAAACAGTAGGTAAAAGTGTTGGGTTGTCTCCCAACAATCGCTTTTCTTTAATGCCTTTTAAGCTAGGCATGATGATTTCAATGATGCTCGCATAAAAGATAAGAATTGAAACATAAAGAGAGCATCGTGAAGCACATGACAAACACATTTAAGTCTAACCCACTTCCTATGCATAGGGATTTTTTTGAGCAAATAATTTATGGGAGCAATAATCAACTAGCATAGGAAGGCAAAACAAGCATGACTTCAAAACTTTCATCACATAGAGAGGAAACTTGATATAATTGCAATACTTACAACCATATGTTCCTCCCTCATAATAATTTTCAGTAGCATCATGAATGAATTCAACAATATAACTATAATGTAAAGCATTCTTTTCATGACACAAAAGCATAGAAAACTTATTACTCTCCACATAAGAAAATTTCTTCTCATCAATAGTAGTGGGAGCAAACTCAACAAAATAACTATCATGAGAGTGAAAATTAAAATCATGATGACAAGTTTCATGGTTATTATTATTCTTTATAGCATACATGTCATCACCATAATCATCATAAATAGGAGGCATGCTTTCATCATAACAAATTTGCACATCAAATCTCGGGGGACTAAAAATATCATCTTCATCAAACATAGCATCCCCAAGCTTTTGGCTTTGCATATCATTAGCATCATGGATATTCAAAGAGTTCATACCAACAACATTGCAATCATGCTCATCATTCAAATATTTTATGCCAAACATTTTATTGACTTCTTCTTCTAACAATTGAGCACAATTTTCCGAACCATCATCTTCAAGAAAGATATTATAAAGATGATCAATAATATGATGCAACCTCAGTTCCATTTTTTATGTAATTTTCTTTTATAAACCAAACTAGTGATAAATTACTACACTGATTTTGGCAAGGGAGTACAATGGTGATCTAGGGGTAGATCACTCGACAGCAGTCAAAATTATCCTTAGTGGAATAAGGATATGTTTCTCGATTATGGAGGTGACAGAAAGGTTCGTCATAAAGGGTTACGTCGATGGAAGTTTTGACACTGATCCAGATGACTCTAAGTCTCAATCTGGATACATATTGAAAGTGGGAGCAATTAGCTAGAGTAGCTCCGTGCAGAGCATTGTTGACATAGAAATTTGCAAAATACATACGGATCTGAATGTGGCAGACCCGTTGACTAAACTTCTCTCACAAGCAAAACATGATCACACCTTAGTACTCTTTGGGTGTTAATCACATAGCGATGTGAACTAGATTATTGACTCTAGTAAACCCTTTGGGTGTTGGTCACATGACGATGTGAACTATGGGTGTTAATCACATGGTGATGTGAACTATTGGTGTTAAATCACATGGTGATGTGAACTAGATTATTGACTCTAGTGCAAGTGGGAGACTGAAGGAAATATGCCCTAGAGGAAATAATAAAGTTATTATTTATTTCCTTATATCATGATAAATGTTTATTATCCATGCTAGAATTGTATTAACCGGAAACATGATACATGTGTGAATACATAGACAAACAGAGTGTCACTAGTATGCCTCTACTTGACTAGCTCGTTGATCAAAGATGGTTAGGTTTCCTAGCCATAGACAAAGAGTTGTCATCTGATTAACGGGATCACATCATTAGGAGAATGATGTGATTGACATGACCCATTCCGTTAGCTTAGCACTTGATCGTTTAGTATGTTGCTATTGCTTTCTTCATGACTTATACATGTTCCTATGACTATGAGATTATGCAACTCCCGTTTACCGGAGGAACACTTTGTGTGCTACCAAACGTCACAACGTAACTGGGTGATTATAAAGGTGATCTACAGGTGTCTCCGAAGGTACTTGTTGGGTTGGCGTATTTCGAGATTAGGATTTGTCACTCCGATTGTCGGAGAGGTATCTCTGGGCCCACTCGGTAATGCACATCACTATAAGCCTTGCAAGCATTGCAACTAATGAGTTAGTTGCGGGATGATGTATTACGGAACAAGTAAAGAGACTTGCTGGTAACGAGATTGAACTAGGTATTGAGATACCGACGATCGAATCTCGGGCAAGTAACATACCGATGACAAAGGGAACAACGTATGTTGTTATGCAGTTTGACCGATAAAGATCTTCGTAGAATATGTAGAAGACAATATGAGCATCCAGGTTCCGCTATTGGTTATAGACCGGAGACATGTCTCGGTCATGTCTACATAGTTCTCGAACTCGTAGGGTCCGCACACTTAAAGTTCGATGACGGTTATATTATGAGTTTATGTGTTTTGATGTACCAAAGGTTGTTCGGAGTCCCGGATGTGATCACAGACATGACGAGGAGTCTCGAAATGGTTGAGACATGAAGATTGATATATTGGACGACTATATTCGGACACCGGAATGGTTCCGGGGGTTATCGGATATTTATCGGAGTACCAGGGGTTACCGGAACCCCCCCCCCCCCCGGAAGCTATTGGGCCTTATGGGCCTTAGTGGAAAGGAGAGAGGGAGGCCAAGAGGTGGCACGCGGCCCCCCTTGCCCCAATCCGAATTGGGAAAGGGAAGGGGGCGGCGGCCCCCCTTCTCCTTCCTTCTCTCCACCTCCTCCTTCCCCCTTCTCCTAGTTGCAATAGGAAAGGGGGGGCAAACCTACTTGGAGTAGGATTGCCCCCCCTAGGGCGCGCCTCTCCCCTTGGCCGCCCCTCTCCTCCTCCCCCCTTTATATACGGAGGGGGGGCACCCCATAGACACAACAATTGATCTCTTGATCTCTTAGCCGTGTGCGGTGCCCCCCTCCACCATAATCCACCTCGATAATATCGTAGCGGTGCTTAGGCGAAGCCCTTCGTCGGTAGAACATCATCGTCGTCACCACGCCGTCGTGCTGATGGAACTCTCCCTCAAAGCTCGGCTGGATCGGAGTTCGAGGGACGTCATCGAGTTGAACGTGTGCAGAACTCGGAGGTGCCGTACGTTCGGTGCTTGATCGGTCGGATCGTGAAGACGTACGACTACATCAGCCGCGTTTTGCTAACGCTTCCGCTTTCGGTCTACGAGGGTACGTGGACACACTCTCCCCTCTTGTTGCTATGCATCACCATGATCTTGCGTGTGCGTAGGAAATTTTTTGAATTTACTACGTTCCCCAACAGTGGTATCAGAGCCTGGTTTTATGCGTAGATGTTATATGCACGAGTAGAACACAAGTGAGTTGTGGGCGATACAAGTCATACTACTTACCAGCATGTCATACTTTGGTTCGGCGGTATTGTTGGATGAAGCGGCCCGGACCGACATTACGCGTACGCTTACGCGAGACTGGTTCTACCGACGTGCTTTGCACACAGGTGGCTGGCGGGTGTCAGTTTCTCCAACTTTAGTTGAACTGAGTGTGGCTACGCTCGGTCCTTGAGAAGGTTAAAACAGCACTAACTTGACGAACTATCATTGTGGTTTTGATGCGTAGGTAAGAACGGTTCTTGCTCAGCCCGTGGCAGCCACGTAAAACTTGCAACAACAAAGTAGAGGACATCTAACTTGTTTTTGCAGGGCATGTTGTGATGTGATATGGTCAAGGCATGATGCTATATTTTATTGTATGATATGATCATGTTTTGTAACCGAGTTATCGGCAACTGGCAGGAGCCATATGGTTGCCGCTTTATTGTATGCAATGCAATCGCCCTGTAATTGATTTACTTTATCACTAAGCGGTAGCGATAGTCGTAGAAGCAATAGTTGGCGAGACGACGACGATGCTACAATGGAGATCAAGGTGTCGCGCCGGTGACGATGGTGATCGTGATGGTGCTTCGGAGATGGAGATCACAAGCACAAGATGATGATGGCCATATCATATCACTTATATTGATTGCATGTGATGTTTATCTTTTATGCATCTTATTTTGCTTTGATTGACGGTAGCATTATAAGATGATCGCTCACTAAATTTCAAGATAAAAAGTGTTCTCCCTGAGTATGCACCGTTGCCAAAGTTCGTCGTGCCCAGACACCACGTGATGATCGGGTGTGATAAGCTCTACGTCCATCTATAACGGGTGCAAGCCAGTTTTGCACACGCAGAATACTCAGGTTAAACTTGACGAGCCTAGCATATGCAGATATGGCCTCGGAACACTGAGACCGAAAGGTCGAGCGTGAATCATATAGTAGATATGATCAACATAGTGATGTTCACCATTGAAAACTACTCCATTTCACCTGATGATCGGTTATGGTTTAGTTGATTTGGATCACGTGATCATTTAGATGACTAGAGGGATGTCTATCTATGTGGGAGTTCTTAAGTAATTTGATTAATTGAACTTTAATTTTTCACGAACTTAGTCCTGGTAGTATTAGCATATCTATGTTGTAGATCAATAGCTCACGTTTAGCTCTCCTGTTTTATTTTTGATATGTTCCTAGAGAAAACTAAGTTGAAAGATGTTAGTAGCAATGATGCGGATTGGATCCGTGATCTAACATTTATCCTCATTGCTGCACAGAAGAATTGTGTCCTTAATGCACCGCCAGATGACAGGCCTATTGTAGGAGCAGATGCAGATGTTATGAATGTTTGGCTAGCTCAATATGATGACTACTTGATAGTTTAGTGCACCATGCTTAACGTCCTAGAATCAGGACTTCAAAGACGTTTTTGAACGTCATGGACCATATGAGATGTTCCAGGAGTTGAAGTTAATATTTCAAGCAAATACCCGAGTTGAGAGATATGAAGTCTCCAACAAGTTCTATAGCTAAAAGGTGGAGGAGAATAGCTCAAGCAGTGAGCATGTGCTCAGATTGTCTGAGTACTACTATCACTTGAATCAAGTGGGAGTTAATCTTCCAGATAAGATAGTGATTGACAGATTTCTCTAGTCACTATCACCAAGTTACTAGAACTTCGTGATGAACTATAATATGCAAGGGATAACGGGAACGATTCCCAAGCTCTTCGTGATGCTGAAACCGATGAAGGTAGAAATCAAGAAAAAGCATCAAGTGTTGATGGTTGACAAGACCACTAGTTTCAAGAAAAGGGCAAAGGGAAGAAGGGAACTTCAAGAAGAATGGCAAGCAAGTTGCTGCTCAAGTAAAGAAGCCCAAGTCTGGACCTAAGCCTGAGACTAAGTGTTTCTACTGCAAAGGGACTGGTCACTGGAAGCGGAACTTCCCCAAGTATTTGACGGATAAGAAGGATGGCAAAGTGAACAAAGGTATATTTGATATACATGTTATTGATGTGTACTTTACTAGTGTTTATAGAAACCTCTCAGTATTTGATACTAGTTCAGTTGCTAAGAGTAGTAACTCGAAACGGGATTTGCAGAATGAACAGAGACTAGTTAAGGGTGAAGTGACGATGTGTGTTGGAAGTGGTTCCAAGATTGATATGATCATCATCGTACACTCCCTATACTTTCGGGATTAGTGTTGAACCTAAATAAGTGTTATTTGGTGTTTACGTTGAGCATGAATATGATTTGATGATGTTTATTGCAATACGGTTATTCATGTAAGCTAGAGAATAATTGTTGTTCTGTTTGCATGAATAAAACCTTCTATGGTCATACACCCAATGAAAATGGTTTGTTGGATCTCGATCGTGGTAATACACATTTTCATAATATTGAAGCCAAAAGATGCAAAGTTAATAATGATAGTGCAAATTATTTGTAGGCACTACCGTTTAGGTCATATTGGTGTAAAGCGCATGAAGAAACTCCATGCTAATGGACTTTTGGAATCACTTGATTATGAATCACTTGATGCTTGGGAACCATGCCTCATGGGCAAGATGACTAAGACTCCGTTCTCCGGAACAATGGAGCGAGCAACTGATTTGTTGGAAATCATACATACTGATGTATGTGGTTCGATGAATATTGAGGCTCACGGCGGGTATCATTATTTTCTGACCTTCACAGATAATTTGAGCAGATATGGGTATATCTACTTGATGAAACACAAGTCTGAAACATTTGAAAAGTTCAAGGAATTTCAGAGTGAAGTGGAGAATCATCGTAACAAGAAAATAAAAGTTTCTACGATATGATCGCAGAGGTAAAATATTTGAGTTACGAGTTTGGCCTTCAGTTAAAACAATGTGAAATAGTTTCACTACTCACGCCACCTGGAACACCGCAGTGCAATGGTGTGTCCGAACGTCGTAACCGTACTTTATTAGATATGGTGCGATCTATGATGTCTCTTACCGATTTACCACTATCATTTTTGGGTTATGCATTAGAGACAGCTACATTCACGTTAAATAGGGCACCATCTAAATCCATTGAGACGACACCGTATGAACTATGGTTTGGCAAGAAACCTAAGCTGTCGTTTCTTAAAGTTTGAGGTTGCAATGCTTATGTGAAAAAGTTTCAACCTGATAAGCTTGAACCCAAATCGGAGAAGTGCGTCTTCATAGGATACCCAAAAGAAATGTTGGGTACACCTTCTATCACAGATCCGAAGGCAAGATATTCATTGCTAAGAATGGATCCTTTCTAGAGAAGGAGTTTCTCTCGAAAGAAGTGAGTGGGAGGAAAGTAGAACTTGATGAGGTAACTGTACCTGCTCCCTTATTGGAAAGTAGTTCATCACAGAAATCTGCTCCTGTGACTACCACACCAATTAGTGAGGAAGCTAATGACGATGATCATGTAACTTCAGATCAAGTTACTACCGAACCTCGTAGGTAAACCAGAGTGAGATCCGCACTAGAGTGGTACGGTAATCATGTTCTGGAGGTCATGTTACTTGACCATGACGAACCTACGAACTATGAGGAAGCGATGATGAGCCCAGATTCCGCAAAATGACTTGAGGCCATGAGATCTGAGATGGGATCCATGTATAAGAACAAAGTGTGGACTTTGGTTGACTTGCCCGATGATCGGCAAACCATAGAAAATAAATGGATCTTCAAGAGGAAGACGGGCGCTGATAGTAGTGCTACTATCTACAAAGCTAGACTTGTTGAAAAAAGGTTTTTGAAAAAGTTCAAGGTGTTGACTACAATGAGACTTTCTCACTCGTAGTGATGCTTAAGTATGTCCGAATCATGTTAGCAAAATTCCTACATTTTATGAAATCTGGCAAATGGGTCAAAACTACATTCCTTAATGGATTTATTAAAGAAGAGTTGTATATGATGCAACCAGAAGGTTTTGTCAATCCTAAAGGTGTTAACAAAATATGCAAACTCTAGCGATCCATCTATGGACTGGTGCAAGCATCTCGGAGTTGGAATATACGCTTTGATAAGTTGATCAAATCATATAGTTTTATACAGACTTGTGGTGAAGCCTATACTTACAAAAGGTGAGTGGGAGCACTACAACATTTCTGATAAGTATATGTGAATGACATATTGTTGATCGGAAATAATGTAGAATTATTCTGCAAAGCATAAAGGAGTGTTTGAAAGGAGTTTTTCAAAGAAAGACCTCGGTGAAGCTGCTTACATATTGAGCATCAAGATCTATAGAGATAGATCAAGACGCTTGATTAGTTTTTCAATGAGTACATACCTTGACAAGATTTTGAAGTAGTTCAAAATGGAACAGTCAAAGAAAGAGTTCTTGCCTGTGTTACAAGGTGTGAAATTGAGTAAGACTCAAAACCCGACCATGGCAGAAGATAGAAAGAGAATGAAAGTCATTCCCTATGCCTCAGCCATAGGTTCTATAAAGTATGCCATGATGTGTACCATATCTATTGTATACCCTACACTGATTTTGGCAAGGGAGTACAATAGTGATCTAGGGGTAGATCACTGGACAGCGGTCAAAATTATCCTTAGTGGAATAAGGATATGTTTCTCGATTATGGAGGTGACAGAAAGGTTCGTCATAAAGGGTTACATCGATGTAAGTTTTGACTCTGATCCAGATGACTCTAAGTCTCAATATGGATACATATTGAAAGTGGGAGCAATTAGCTAGAGTAGCTCCGTGCAGAGCATTGTTGACATAGAAATTTTCAAAATACATACAGATCTGAATGTGGCAGACCCGTTGACTAAACTTCTCTCACAAGCAAAACATGATCACACCTTAGTACTCTTTGGGTGTTAATCACATAGCGATGTGAACTAGATTATTGACTCTAGTAAACCCTTTGGGTGTTGGTCACATGACGATGTGAACTGTGGGTGTTAATCACATGGTGATGTGAACTATTGGTGTTAAATCACATGGTGATGTGAACTAGATTATTGACTCTAGTGCAAGTGGGAGACTGAAGGAAATATGCCCTAGAGGCAATAATAAAGTTATTATTTATTTCCTTATATCATGATAAATGTTTATTATTCATGCTAGAATTGTATTAACCGGAAACATGATACATGTGTGAATACATAGACAAACAGAGTGTCACTAGTATGCCTCTACTTGACTAGCTCGTTGATCAAAGATGGTTAGGTTTCCTAGCAATAGACAAAGAGTTATCATTTGATTAACGGGATCACATCATTAGGAGAATGATGTGATTGACATGACCCATTCCGTTAGCTTAGCACTTGATCGTTTAGTATGTTGCTATTGCTTTCTTCATGACTTATACATGTTCCTATGACTATGAGATTATGCAACTCCCGTTTACCGGAGGAACACTTTGTGTGCTACCAAACGTCACAACGTAACTGGGTGATTATAAAGGTGATCTACAGGTGTCTCCGAAGGTACTTGTTGGGTTGGCGTATTTCGAGATTAGGATTTGTCACTCCGATTGTCGGAGAGGTATCTCTGGGCCCACTCGGTAATGCACATCACTATAAGCCTTGCAAGCATTGCAACTAATGAGTTAGTTGCGGGATGATGTATTACGGAACAAGTAAAGAGACTTGCTGGTAACAAGATTGAACTAGGTATTGAGATACCGACGATCGAATCTCGGGCAAGTAACATACCGATGACAAAGGGAACAACGTATGTTGTTATGCAGTTTGACCGATAAAGATCTTTGTAGAATATGTAGAAGACAATATGAGCATCCTGGTTCCGCTATTGGTTATAGACCGAAGACATGTCTCGGTCATGTCTACATAGTTCTCGAACCCGTAGGGTCCGCACACTTAAAGTTCGATGACGGTTATATTATGAGTTTATGTGTTTTGATGTACCGAAGGTTGTTCGGAGTCCCGGATGTGATCACGGACATGACGAGGAGTCTCGAAATGGTGGAGACATGAAGATTGATATATTGGACGACTATATTCGGACACCGGAATGGTTCCGGGGGTTATCGGATATTTATCGGAGTACCAGGGGTTACCGGAACCCCCCCCCCCGAAAGCTATTGGGCCTTATGGGCCTTAGTGGAAAGGAGAGAGGGAGGCCAAGAGGTGGCGCGCGGCCCCCCTTGCCCCAATCCGAATTGGGAAAGGGAAGGGGGCGGCGGCCCCCCTTCTCCTTCCTTCTCTCCACCTCCTCCTTCCCCCTTCTCCTAGTTGCAATAGGAAGGGGGGGCAAACCTACTTGGAGTAGGATTGCCCCCCTAGGGCGCGCCTCTCCCCTTGGCCGGCCCTCTCCTCCTCCCCCCTTTATATACGGAGGAGGGGGCACCCCATAGACACAACAATTGATCTCTTGATCTCTTAGCCGTGCTTAGGCGAAGCCTTGCGTCGGTAGCGGTGCTTAGGCGAAGCCCTGCGTTGGTAGAACATCATCGTCGTCACCACGCCGTCGTGCTGACGGAACTCTCCCTCAAAGCTCGGCTGGATCGGAGTTCGAGGGACGTCATCGAGTTGAACGTGTGCAGAACTCGGAGGTGCCGTACGTTCGGTGCTTGATCGGTCGGATCGTGAAGACGTACGACTACATCAACCGCGTTGTGATAATGCTTCCGCTTTCGGTCTACGAGGGTAGGTGGACACACTCTCCCCTCTCGTTGCTATGCATCACCATGATCTTGCGTGTGCGTAGGAATTTTTTTGAAATTACTACGTTCCCCAACATCAACCCCTATGCATAGATTACCCCAATGTCACCTCGGGAATCCGCAAGTTGAGTGCCATAACATACGTCAAGTGAATCAATATGATACCCCATTGTCACCTCAAGTATTCATACCGCAAGACATACATCATGTGTTCTCATATCTGAATATTCAATCCGACAAGACAAAACTTCAAAGGGTAAAGATTCAATTCATCACAACAAGAGTATAGAGGGGAGATACATCATATGGTCTATCTATGTTAACAAAGCCCATGATATAGATCACGAGAGAGAGAGAGAGATTAAACACATAGCTACTGGTACAAACCCTCAGCCCCGAGGCTGGACTACTCACTCCTCATCGTGGTGGCCGCCGGGATGATGAAGATGGCCACCGGTGATGATTCCCCCCTCCGGTAGGGTGCCGAAACAGGGCCTAGATTGGTTTTCAGTGGCTACAGAGCCTTGCAGCGACGGAACTTCTGATCTAGGTTTACCCTGAAGGGTTTCGGATTATTTGGCAATTTATAGTGCAAAGAAGGGGTACGGGAGGCCACCGAGGTGGGCACAACCCACCTGGGCACGCCTGGGCCCCCAGTTCGCCCTGGTGGGTTGTGCCTCCCTCGGGGCACCCCCCAGGTGCTGCTCTGGTCCATCGGGTGTCTTCTGGCCCATAAAAATCCACAAAAAGTTTCACGATGTTTGGACTTTATTTGATATTGATTTCCTGCGAGGTAAAAATCAAGCAAAAAACAACAACTGGCACTGGGCACTGGGTCAATAGGTTAGTCCCAAAAAATGATATGAAGTTGCTATAAGATGATTGTAAAACATCCAAGAATGATAATATATTAGCATGAATACTTCATAAATTATAGATACGTTGGAGACGTATCAGCGACCACCTTCACCGCAGCAGGTTCTTTGGCCTTGGCAATGGCCGCCTGGACCAACTCATTGGACCGAATGATTGAGAGGATAGAAGAAGGCGAAGCAAAGCCAGGATCTAGGGTGACCCCCACATCGGATAGAACATGCAAAAGATGCTGATCGGAAAAAGAAGGCAGAACCAACCGAATCGGGGATGAGGGAGGAGGAGATGGGCTGGGCACATTACCTTAGGGATGCAGATCCTTTGTCGCTGCGTGGTGCTCCGCATGCACCAACACTGGCTCCCCAAAGTCCCAAACCCGACGCCCCTTGCAATCCGTAGAGGTAGGCAACCGAACCGGAGGAGAACGCGCCACAGGAGACGCCAACACAGGACCGGAGCCAGATGCCGAGCCCATGTTGGCGTCCAGGCGGCGACACAACCCCGCAATGGATTGCTTGGAGCCCGTCGATGCCCGGCTCTTGGCCAAGAACTTCTTGACTGATGTTTTGTTTTTCTTGCTAGTGGGCGCCGTCTCAGGACGCGAAGGAGGAAGGAGGTCTTTGATTCCCGTGTAGGTAGGCGACAGAGGGCGGGCCGGCATGTTGGAGCAGACTCCGGAGATTAGAGTACCCGCGACGATGGCCTTCCCCTAACCAGCACCATCAGCCACCTCCTTCTGAGCAGGACCCACCAGCGCATTTGACTTGAACAGCTCCCTGACCTCCGGCTCCATGCCATCCCATTCAGACTAAGTAAAATGCGCATTAGTGCCTCCACTAGGGTTTTGACCCCCCGCAGATCCATCACCCTTATCAGATCTTGAAGAGACAGGGGGAGGAGGAGGAGGAGGTGCCTGGTGCTCCACGGCACCTTCAACCCGCACCCGCAGGCGAACACCTTCACAGGAGGGGAACACGTCAACCACGCCACACAAGCAGACTGGATCAACACACCAAACTTTCACACGCGCCGGACCAAGCTTGTCCAGAGACTCACTATCCACCTCGGTCGGCTTGCCAAGAAGGACACCAAACGCCATCAGAAAGGGAACAAAGCGCAGACCGGCAGGCACATCATCAACCAAAACCCATACATCAGATAGCGGGCCCACCGCTTTGGTGCCACAAGCCGCGGCCTTGACCGAAACCACCAGCTAGTTATGTGGAAGGGTGAAGCTCGTGCAAGAAGAGATCATCCGTAAACAATCCTTGGAGGGGAAGACCACCGCAAACTCGAACTCAGACAGCTGATTCACTTGCCAGTCCCAACCACCCTCATCCAAGACCCAAAGGCCTTCTAACAAGACCTGAGGGAGATCTTTTGGCCCTGAACAGTGATGATGGCCGCGTTAGAGAGCGAGGGGGCTGCGGTGACCAAGGGGACCTCGCTGTCCAGGGCAAAGAAGGAGCACCCGGGGAGGCCAGTCCCGTACTGCATGAAAGCAGGAGGTTTGATTCGGTTCTGGCAATCCACCCTCAAATCTACAGATAAGGCAGAAGGGTGGGTTGAAGCATCTTGATTGGAAGTGGCCTGGTTGATGACAAGCGAAGCAAGTGAGTGAAGATGAGGGGTTGGGTGCAGGAGCGCTATGACGAGGTGGAGGGGCGGCGGGGGTGTGAGGATGCCATCTCCAAGCCCCGTCGAGGAGGAGCCAGGGTCAGAGGCAGGGGTTCGACGAGCTTTGAACTGCTGGGGGACCAGAGGAGTTGCGCGGAGGAGGATGAGGACGAAAACCTGAACCAGAAGAGCGGAGTGGTTGGCAAGGAGGGGCCACCGGGCCCCGGGGAGGAGGTAGACGCGGGCAAGATGAGGTCAAGCCAGCGCACCACCCAAAGCAGCAACCTCCCAGGGGTTCGGCGCCAGCGAGATCCCGCAACCAGATCCGGACGCCGGGGGGGCAGATCCGGCCAGAGACCACGCCCTTTCGTCGCGCTGGAGCCATTCCGGCCCTGCCGCCCAAGCCTCACGGTCCCGAGCCACCTGCTCACGGACCGCTTGGTCGGCCTCCAGCTTGGAGCGGAGGGAGGCCTCATACTCCAGATCCATGCCAGCCGACGGCGAATCCTCACGGCGGCGCTTGCTACTAGACATCTCCTCGCTCGAGGAGCCCCTGGACTTGTCCATGGCGAGGGCCTCCGCAAAGGAGAGAGAAAGTGGGGGAGGAGGAGCATCTTGATTGGAAGTGGCCTGGTTGATGACAAGCGAAGCAAGTGAGCATAGAAGAGGGGTTGGGTGCAGGAGCTCTATGATGAGGTGGAGGGGGCGGCGGGGGTGTGAGGATGCCATCTTTAAGCCCCATCAAGGAGGAGCCAGGGTCAGAGGCAGGGGTTCGACGAGCTTTGAACTGCTGGGGGGACCAGAGGAGTTGCGCGGAGGAGGATGAGGACGAAAACCCAAACCAGAAGAGCGGAGGGGTTGGTGAGGAGGGGCCACCGGGCCCCAGGGAGGAGGTGGACGCGGGCCAGATGAGGTCGAGCCAGCGCCACCACCGAAAGCAGCAACCTCCCAGGGGTTCAGCGCCGACGAGACCCCGCCACCAGATCCGGACGCCAGATCCGGCCAGAGACCGCGCCCTTTCGTCGCGCTGGAGCCATTCTGGCCCTGCCGCCCAAGCCTCACGGTCCCGAGCCACCTGCTCACGGACCGCTTGGTCGGCCTCCAGCTTGGAGTGGAGGGAGGCCTCATACTCCAAATCCACGCCAGTCGACGGCGAATCCTCATGGCGACGCTTGCTACTAGACATCTCCTCGCTCAAGGAGCCCCTGGACTTGTCCATGGCGAGGGCCTCCGCAAAGGAGAGAGAAAGTGGGGGAGGAGCATCTTGATTGGAAGTGGCCTGGTTGATGACAAGCGAAGCAAGTGAGCGTAAAAGAGGGGTTGGGTGCAGGAGCTCTATGATGAGGTGGAGGGGGCGGCGGGGGTGTGAGGATGCCATCTCCAAGCCCCATCGTGGAGGAGCCAGGGTCAGAGGCAGGGGTTCGACGAGCTTTGAACTGCTGGGGGACCAGAGGAGTTGCGCGGAGGAGGAGGAGGACAAAAACCCAAACCAGAAGAGCGGAGGGGTTGGCGAGGAGGGGCCACCAGGCCCCAGGGAGGAGGTGGACGCATGCCAGATGAGGTCGAGCCAGCGCCACCACCCAAAGCAGCAACCTCCCAGGGGTTCAGCGCCGGCGAGACCCCGCCACCAGATCCGGACGCCGGGGGGCCAGATCCGGCCAGAGATCGCGCCCTTTCGTCGCGCTGGAGCCATTCCGGCCCTGCCGCCCAAGCCTCGCGGTCCCGAGCCACCTGCTCACGAACCGCTTAGTCGGCCTCCAACTTGGAGCGGAGGGAGGCCTCATACTCCAAATCCACGCCAGTCGACGGCGAATCCTCACGGCGACGCTTGCTACTAGACATCTCCTCGCTCGAGGAGCCCCTGGACTTGTCCATTGCGAGGGCCTCCACAAAGGAGAGAGAAAGGGAGGGAGGAGGAGTAGATCTATGGAAGAAGCGGATGGGAGCGTGGCGCCTGAGGAGGTCAGCGGAGGAGGCAGGAAACCCTAGAAATGGGGGAGAGATCCTTTCCACACACATAAATACCCCGAGCGGGCGCAGCCCAAAGGGGCCGAGCAGGCCACGCGGGCCGAAGGGGTGGGGTGAGCAGAAGTGATCGGAACCAGCGGCTCAAGGCCCAAGGAGGGGAGGAATTTAGATAACAACGCAAGGGAAGGGGCCACAACCGGCCCACCCAGGACCGGGCCAGGGCCCACACCATCTGACCGCCCCCTCAGCCCACAAAGCCTCCAGGGGGATTGCCAGATCTAGGGTTTGCCTCGTCGTAGACCGCCCCACCCCCACCTCACGGCAAGCCAACGGCGACGCCACCAGAACCAGGGAGGGGGAGAAGGCAAGACGCCCGGCGATCCGGGCGGGAACAGAGCAGCAGAGTCTGCCGCACCAGCGCACGGCGATGAGCCGGAGACGGGAGGGAGAAGTTACCAGATTTCCGCCGCCGACGAGAAACCCGACACCAGCCGTGCTCGACCAACGGCGGAGCGGCCGCCTTACCTCTGTCCCCCGGGGCAAACTTCCTGGATCTAGGCGCTGCCGCCACCACCAACGGAGGAGCCGATGAGCCGGAGACAGAGCTAGAACCGGAATAGGAGGAGGAGCCATCGAGGTCGTCGAGCGCTCAAAACCGGGACCCGAAGGACACCGATGCCGCCACAGGCCCCCGCACCGGCCCAGGGGCATGGACGACCACGCGCGCCGCCGCGGAGGAGAGGGGTATGGGAGGAGAGAGAGGGGATCCAGCCGGCGAGGGGCCGTCGAGGGTCGAGGTTGCGCGGGGGGAGGAGGAGGGGGAGGGGAAAGGTAGGGGAGAGAGGAGAGCCATCCCGGCGGAGCACTTCTTGTCTAATCATGTGTTTGTATGACAATTATAGAGTTGATCTACCACGAGATCAGATGAACTAAACCCTAGGTGGGTATGATGATGATGGTTCTCCCTCTACGGACTAAACCCTCTAGTTTATATAGACACCAGGGGTACCTAGGGTTACATATATCGGTTACCATCAAGGGATAAACATGCCGATCATACTAAGCAAGACTTCGAGGATACGCCAAGGCTTCGGAGGTTTCCTTCCAGAACACGCAGCCGCCTATAGCTCGGCCTTCCAACGATGGATCAAGGGCGGCCCACTTGTCTGGCCCATGAGAGATAGGCCGGCAGCCCGGGGACCCCTTAGTCCGGGACACCCTCATCCACCACCGCGCGCGGAAAGGGAGGGGGGAGGTCGTTGCGTGCGGCACCGAGGAGGTGCGGTGTTGGGGACCGACCGGGGGATTTGCTTCAACCGGTGATGATGGTGGTGGGCGGCAACGGTAGTAGCCGCCACGGATTTTTCTGTTGCATCGTATTTTTTGCTGGAACCTTCTTTCATTTTTGCTGTAAATTGAGAGAGATGGTGGTGTGTTGCTGGAATGAATTTTTTGCTACATCAAATTTTTGCTGGAACCACTTTTGCTTTTTGCTGGAATCATCATTTGACTTTGCTGCAGTGGGCGAAGATGGTTGTGTGCAGTGATGCCGGTGCCCACCATGAATTTTTTACTGGAACCTCTTCAGATTTTGCTGGAACCCTTTTTTTATTTTGCTGCAATTCAAGAGGATGGTGGTGCCGTCGCCGTCATGATTTTTGCTACATTAAATTTTTGCTAGAACCTCTTTTCATTTTTGTTGGAACCAACATTGATTTTTTGCTACAGTAGGCGAAGATGGTGGTGGACGAGATAATGGGCGGCAGTGCCATGTTTTTCCTGCATTGGTTTTTTCCTGGAAGCAGCAATCATTTTTGCCACAACCAGCCGAAGCTGAGCTAGAAATATTACAGCGGCACTGCGTCCGGGCACGACAACGTCGACTGCGATGGGGGGTGTGCACCGGAGCTGAGGCGGATCGTGAAGTAAACGGAGGCGGAGGCGAAGTCAGGCGACGGGATGCACGGGGAGGTGGAGGCGGAGGCATAGTCAATCTCGTGCGAGGGGTAGGTGGACGAAACCGGGACGCAGATCCAACGACTGTCATCGCTGAAATCGGGCTGCTGCGTAGAGACCGGCACAAATTTATGCGGGTCGACCGGCGCCTAGTACTCACCTTAAGCTTAACACAAAAATCAAGGCCTCCTTGGAGGCGATCCATCCCTAGACTCTAGAAAGATCGGTTGAACACCCATAGGAACCGAAGTGGCCAAGGTACCGAACGGTGGGCAAAGAATCTCTCCTCCAAGGAAATACTTCCTCCGTCTCAAAATAAGCAACTCAACTTTGTTTTTTTAAGGAGGATGACCCTAGGCCTCTGCATCAGAGTGATGCATGCATCCATATTATTAAACAAAGTGCAAAAACAAGTCTAAAGTGCATGTCTAGCTCACAAACGGAGCACAACAAAAGGAAATAAAAGTTGTCACATCCGGAGAAAATAGTAACAGGCTACGATGCCTATACACCTAGCCTGTTAGTAGCTCGTCATTCAAATCGGTTGAAGATAACCCGTGCTACCGTCTTCCATCGATTGCACCCGGTAACTAAAACCTTCATGCCGTCCGCATGAGTGAGTAGCGAGCACATACGGATCCAAGCAGTGGCTCTGTAGATAACTTGCAAAAAAAAAAAGTTTTTTTATTAAATATCATGTCGTTCATGTTGTTCCATATAACCCACAGTAATGCGTATATTCCAATCCAAATATGTCTTGGTATGTTTGATTCCACTTCATTTAGTCACATCCCAAATAATGTGTCAATGCAAAGTACAAAGTTGAGTTGTTTATTGTGGAACCGAGGGAGTAGATCTAGTTTCTCTAGCTTGATCTATCAGACCAATAACGGTCTTCGCCCAAACAATCTGTTCCTTAACGTCACTAATTTTTTTGCCCTCCAGAGAGCTCTGGTCGTTGCTTTGAGTTTTTTCTAAAAAAACGAACAACTGGATTATGGATACAAGACAGCTCCCCTTTGTTCCAAGCACTGGCCACTGTGTCATGGAAGACCTCTGTAGTTAACCAGTATGGCTTGAACCTAAACCTATTGCATTCCCAAGGCTTAACGACCGTGGGCAAAAGCAATGGCGCATCTAAAATAGCTGAAGAGAGCCCCCGTAAGAAGCAACTCGCGAATGCTAATCCGGTGATCCAAGCACGCTATCAATTTTGCACAAGTGGCATTTTCTTTGTCCTTGGACCAAGCACGCCCATTTAGCATGATATCATTGAGCATTAGATCATCAAGGACGCGCCGGAAACGACCCATCATGCGGCGGTTAAGATTGCGATTGCTTTTGCCGGACACCTCAAGTATGAGGCTGAAATCGCCCATCCCCCGCACCAAAAAAAAAAAATCGCCCATTATGGCCCATCGGCCCTCAAACTGCTTGTAAATGGGATTAAGAACGAAAATTGTTGATTCTGGAGGTTTCAGCTGTTCCGGTGGAGCGTGTCTTGCATTGTATGCTTTGGATGTGTAAGTGCGCATGAAGAAATGAATCATCAACCAATGTAAGAATTTGGACTGAACTGTTTTATCTTCCGGCACAAAATGAATATCCTACTGAATTGACAGGTTTCTATTGTGCAGAAATAAAAAAGGAATGCCCCTGCTATGTTTTAATGATAATACCAAATCCTTGCAAATCCAAGTTGACACCTTATGCAACATGTCAATAATGCATAGAACTATGAATTAGAAGCTTTGCAACATTCTGAATAATGCTTGTTTTGTACCCCACAGACAAAGTGCTGTTGGAAATAATGCACCGGTTCAGAGAATTCCAAGTCTGATGCTTTGGGCATATCATGTCACGTAACAAACTGAAACTTCATGCACGCACGTTGCTGGCCGTTCGGCAAGCTGCAACTCCTTCCCGAGTCCTCTGCTAGGACGTGAGCATTATCCTGCTGTTCCTCCCGATTCTCCTGGTTCCACGAGTGCACCGCGCTTCGCTCGGCAAGACGTTTCATTGAAACAAGACGTTTCATTGAAACGTTGCTCGTTGGACTGCTTCCTTCACAATCTGTATAAATGGCAGAGAGCATCGGGAGAAAAATACAACACATCTCCATCTCCTTCCTCACATACCACAAGTGCTGAGCCGCCGTCTGAACGAAGCCGGCCGTGCTGTCCGTCGTGCAACGGCAGCCCGGCGAGCGGTGTCTCCGTGACTCCGGCCGCATCCTTCGACCCTGCACGGGGGCGGTCTAGAGTTTTCTGGGCAGCGTCCGCGCGACCGCTCCTTCGGCGTCCTCGACGTCATCATCTCCGGCGACGGCTGTTTCGTCGACGTCCTCGACAACATCGCCTCCGGCGACCGCTGCTTCCTCGACGTCCTCGTCGACATCGTCTCCGCCACCGCTGCTTCCTCTACGAGATCGTCTCCGACAAACTCCATCCACGAACACCAAGTGCACCGACGTCTAGACTGTTTTTTTTGTTCCATCCACGAACACAAGATAAATCTGTCCATGCTCTAGCCGATTCTCCATCAGGTTTATCTAGTGCTTTAGACTGTTTTTTTTGTTCCTGCTGCTAGTGGTTTCAGCCATGTCCTGTGTGTTCGGTAGATTCAGTATCTTTGTGTTAATCTGTCTGTACTGCTACTCTGCCGACACTAGTATGGTAGATAGTCCTAGCTGGTTACGTGATGTTTTCCTTTGCATGCTAATTATACAAGGATGGGTGCTATCAATCTGCTCCTTTGTGAATCTATACTGCATGCTTATGAAGAAAACCATTTGCCTGTTTAACCTGCTCTTGTACGTACTAGGTAAAGGAATTAAATTAATGACAAATTATGTATTGTTTGCAACAAGTGCTACACTTAAGAAATCTTTGTTCAAGCATTCATTGAACTTGTATTGGGCTACAGCTTTAAGACCGGCGATGGGCTAAGGTCTTAGTTCCAGACTGCCAAGCACTTGGGCGAGGTGGGCGAGCCATTGGCGCTGGCGCTTGCGCGCCCGGTGGGCCAGCCCTAGGCGCTGGCGCTTGCGGTCTGTGAACCAAAGGCACCTGCCAAGCGGATGGAGGCACTTGCGCAACGGGGGGCACTTGCACAGCGGGGGCCACTTGCGCAGCGGGTGCGCCACCAGTCGAAGTGCTACCTTTATCTTGCGAGCCCCAAATCCCATTCTTGAAAGTGGATATCACTGCAACAACAAAATAACATTAAAAACATACTACACAATATGTTGCAGTACAAATTAAGCCAGCACTGAGATATACCTAACAAAGGATCAGATATCATGCATTCCTCGCATCGGACAATAACATGGCTGAGTCTGCAAGTAAATCTAGCAGTTACTTACCACCTTATTTTAAAAGATATTTAGAAGAACCCAACAGAGATGTTTCAGGACATACTCTCTATAGATATCAACACCCTCAACTATAAGTGACTGGTGTAAGGTAGCAAGATATTGTGGCATGTGGGCTGCCAGCATCAGCTCCAGACCGCTGTCGTCTTCAAAACGTTCAACCGTAGTGGAAACTGAATTTTCTTTCTGCAAATAACAAATAACAGTTGAGACCAAATATAACATATCCAGTTATCACAATAATCTCCTTAAACCTCAAAGGAACAGAACAGGCTAACTTACAGTTGTAACGTTCTTATGGCTAAGGACATGTACTGGATAATCTTTAGAGAGACGAAATGCAGAAAATTTGGTCTTTGAATATTCCTCCTTCCGTTCCGCCGCCGCCTTAAAAACATCTTCAAACACAGGAACCTTATCCAAACTTGTTTCAAATTCAACAGGGACCATTGCCTGATGTATACATGTGTTCCACCTTTTCAATTCATTTCCAAGAAGTCCATCATGTTTTCTCTTAAGGAGAATAGCAAATATTATTCTGTCAAAGGACTCCATCAAACATACATGAGTCTCCAGAACTAACCGGTCATGCGGAAGTAAGACTGCTATTTGCAATGATTTTAATACCGTAAAAAGATGATCAAAGTAGGGAGGGTAAATTGACACAAGCTTAGCAGTCCTGTTGGAAAAATTCTTCTAGATGAATAGAATTAGCTCCTTCACATCCAGTTGCATGGATGGACCTTCCAAATTAAACACTGTGGCCTTTGAAATTCGCACCAGTCCATTGACTACTTTGAAATGTTCATCCCAGTTTATTTTACCATGCCAAGACTTGCGCTTGGCAAAGGTATACGTGAATGCACAAATTAAAGATCTAATAAACAAGCAACCCTCTCTTGCTAACTCCAAGGAATACTGGCCATCAGGCATTCTCACCACAACCATCATCTTATTTTTATTGTCAGCCACATACTTCGTAAATGGTCTGCAGTTTAAGTGAATTGGTACTAAGGAAATAAAATAGAGAAAGCACACTATTGAAAGTGTAACAGCAATGCCAAAATGGTAAACTAAATAAAGAAATAGAGATTAGTGGTACTTACAGTCCACCTCGGATCCTTCCTGAAAGCTTGATGGTGCAATTGTTTAACACACCATAAGATCTCAGTGTATGATCAGGGTGTATAACTTTCAGCCCATAACAGACATATATATCAGCAAAATAATTCCTTGTTCTAGTTCGAAGCGTGTTCATCATGAGCTTCGAGGGTTCATCCAACTTCACCTGCAGTGATAAGGTTGGGCCCCCATGCCTAATGAAAACCTGCAGGATGTCATCATGATTTTTGTTCTATTAGTAAGTTGACAAAAAAACATACTTTAGATCTCTACTGGGTTAATCTGGCTTTTTGGTGGCTTACATTTATTTCATCTAACAGGTTAATACCATTTGTCCCTGAACCAGACTCCACTTCATGCCCATCTCCATTTTTCGAGTTTGAGGAGCCACAATCATGTGAAAATGAACAAGAGTTGCCATTTTTACAACCCTGATCATAAGGAACAACACAACAGAAAGATGTTAATTCATGCCCATCTAGTTCTTAGATATACACATGCAGTTCAATAAAACACAGACAGCTCAATACAAACTTTTCTTAAAGAAGTACAAGCTGGCATACAGTGTTAATGGCATTTACTGTGTTCTAAGAAAATTCATTGGACTGGTTATATCAACACTGTTTTGTTCATAGTCTCACGAATGAGTTGCCGTGAATTAATTGATACAGTTATAATAAGTCAAAACATTAAACTCAAAGGAAAAACGCATGTGCACACTCACACATATGCTGCAATACCAATAACATAACCCTGCCAATTATGAGTTGTAATGCAAGTGACATCAGCAAACGAAATGAGAAGAAAAAAACTTCTGCAATATGGTACCTGTAATGTAAGGAAGAACTTGCATACTGGTTTGGGGACACGAGACGATTGAAAAGGACACGTAACATCATCATCTGTTGAAAAGAAATAGTTAACCAAAATCAGTATTGCTTAAATTATTTATTGGAAAGCATTTGCAGTATGCAATTTTAGTAGTAGTTTACCACACAAATTTTGTTTTTCAAAAAGAACTGCTTGGCTTACTAGGCTACTCATTCTACTATTTCAAAAAGAATATATGCATCTTACATGTATTCAAAGTAATATACGAGTATAAACTACAGTAAATAGTGCAGTAGCAAGAAATGCAATAATATATTTATACATAAGTACTCTACATCATTCCTCCATTCTATGTCGACTGATCATGAAGTCGGAAAAGACTCAAAAAGGGTAAACGGAAGTTGTTAAATGAAAACTAGACAAGGAAACTTCAGAAAAGAAGAGTCCCCAGAAGATTGACTATTAGAAAGTCTCAGCTTCTACCACAAACAAGGAGAAGGAAATACGTCAAAAAAGAGACATTAGAAAGTCTCAGCTTCTGACATTAGACGAATAGAGCAACTAGGCTGTTCTTATGTTTAATAGCTGCTTCATTATGCTCATTCATGAATATATACCTTTTGTTACAGTAATGGCAACTCGACCAAATAAACGGTGAAGGAGCTGGCGCGTACAAGCATTCTCATAATATTACAAAACAGAAACATTCTAATACCTTGCAGTGTAGTGCTACAAACAAAGAGGGAAAGATAACGGATTTCAGGAAGCCACACGCTTAATCAAGTGACAATTTCAAATAGAAACAGTAGTTCCCCTGACAAAATTCAGTTAGAATTTTGCATATATAGCGAAGCGGAGGAGAGTCCTTAGTAACATAAATGTAGTACTCCGTACTCCCCCCCCCCCCCCCCACAAATATCCTACTTTCTCAGCCCATTGCAAGTCTAGAAAACAAAAACAAAAATAGCAGGGGGTCACTATAATACCTAGTACTACATACAAGTAACAGAGAACGATGCTATTCAAAAAGTCAAACACAGAGTTTCTTCAGTCTTGAAGCTGAACCTTACCCAACTCCCTAGGAACCACAATAAACCCATGGATGGAATACCTGATGTAGTCTTTGCCTTTGCATAGTGCTTGGCGGAATAAAATTATTGGAATTTTTAAATCAGTACAGCTGTACTGGTATCTAAGTTAGAGTTCAATGGATGTGTCTAAACCATCTAACACCAGGCAATTAATTTTAGCAAAAAAAAAACATGTACTCCTATAAGAGGCATGTTATGACGAAGGAATAAAAAATCATTATAAATTTGGAATCCTTGGGCAATAGCAGCCGTTGATTCCAGCGGTACTAGCTGGAGTATAAGACTCAACAATTCTGTCGATGGCATACTGTTAGTGTATATGGGGCTACAGTGTTGATTACAATGTCTTGCATTTATTGAGAAAAAATATACTATGGCATGTAGTAAAGCTGTGTAAACATCACTTGCACCTCTTAGCAGGCACATGACAGAAAAAAAAAGTATGTGTAGCAGTTTACGATCTTACTCCATCCGTTCACAAATATAAGATGTTTTGGATATTTCATCAATACGGCTTGCATGTGGACTGAAATAAGTGAACACGCTAAAACATGTCTATATACATCCAATTCAGAAAAAAGTTAGAACATCGTATACGTATTTGTGAACGGAGGAAGTACTACTTCAAATGGAAGCCCAGAGCAAGCATATAGACCTATATGTCCAGTGCCTAAGATAATGAAGCTTAAAATGTAGTATATTGAAATGTTGGACATGTGCTAAGGCAAAATTGGCATTTTTAACTAGCATTAGCCATCGTTCAGCAATTGGTGACTCTGGTGAATCATAAAACCTCTCCACACAAGACCACTAGCACATTGAAACTCGAAGTGCTTTACTCTAAAATCCCCAATCTGAGAAGCCCATTACACTTATCAAACATAAGCCCTCCTGCAGCATTAACAAAAACAAGGTAAACTAACATATCCTGGAAGTTGGACGCTTGCATATGTTCTCTCCGACAAAAAACTGAGATGTTAGAAAATCAGACACCACGGCATACATCATACACCTCTGATCTCTCACAATGTTACACACCAAACACAACATTTCCGATCACTAACAAGAATGTACAATCAAAGAACGTAGACGGCAGAATTACCTGAGCAGAGAGCCTGTGGCAGCTGCCAAGCATGAACGAAACGGGTGCCCACGTGCTGGCTAGGTGGCGCAACCAGCTCGTAGACCTCACACTCCACAACCTTGCGAGCACGCACGTCCACGCCGAGCAGGTGCTCGTCCAGAAAGAAGTAGACCACGTCGGGGTTCGTAGGGTGGATGAGCGCAAGCACGGGGATCTTCCTGGGCAGACCAATCGCCTTGTAGCTTGCGTCGTCCCAGATCTCTGTAAAGGTGGCCTCATACTCCAGCGTCCACTCCGTGGAGTCCGGATCGGCGAGCGTCCAGACGCCGATCTGAGCAGAGCCGCCGCTGTTACGGTTCCTGTACATGTCCACGAACCGCAGCTTGCCGCCGCTGACAGCCACGCAGCGGTACTTGTCGAGCAGTCCCCAAGCTTCCCTGGACTTGAGCGCCTTGCCCTCCGGAAGCGGGACGACCCTCAGCACCGGCGCGTCGGCGAAGGGGTCGCACGTGAGGAGGCACCAGGAGAGGTCGACCCACCAAAGCCTCCCGGAGTGCGAGACGACGCCGTTGGGGCTGAAGGGGCGGGATGGAAGCGGGTAGCGGACGTCCTTGGTGACCCATTCCCCGGCTTCGGAGGAGAAGCAGAGGAGGTCGGCACGGTCGCCGCCGAGGATCATCTGGAGCTCAGCGACCATGTAGTGGCCGGCGTCGGCGGGGGAGGCGATGAGGCCGAGGTGGCCCGGGTGCATGATGTACTCGGGGTTGGGAAGCGGGAGGGCGGACGCGGATTTGGCGTCGAGGACGAAGTATCCCGCGACGTTTGGGCGCCAGCAGGACTCCCGGCGGCTGGGGAGGTCGATGACGGTGGGGCCCTTGGCGGGGCCTTGGTCGGCGTGGAGGAGGAGGAGGCCGGACGCGTCGACGGCGCGGACGGAAGGGAAGCTTCTGGAGGTGGTGCGGCCCGGGAAGATGCGCGGGGGGATGGTGAGGATCGCAACGCGCGGTGGCTCCGGCAGCGCGAGGGAGAGGTCGGCGCCCGGAGGGAGGTCGGCGTCGGCAGCCAGCACCCGCGGCACGCTGCCCAGGATGGCCCACGACGGCGAGGCGGAAGCCATCTCGGCACTCGGCTTGGAGCGGTGGCGGGTGGCGACGGAGGGAAGCAGTAGTGGGTAGGGAAGCCTGCTAGGGGACGGGGTGGTGGCAGGCTAGGGTTTTAGGAGTTGGGGTAGGGGGAGGGTGGATGGGATTTGGGTTGTTCGTACTACGAGTTTGAATGCTTTCGCATCGCGTAGACCGCGACGGTAATGGAGGATGGACAAAGCGGAGGACGAGTCGTTCGACCAACCGTCTTTCGCGGAAAACTTTTTGCTATGGGGATGGAAGGGGACGGAGCGGCGGATGAAACGGGAAGAGATAGGCAGTACTGCAGCGCAGCGCAGAGCAGAGCTGGCAGCCTTTGAACGGCGCGGCCGAGTGCTCGTAGCGTTCGCGTCCATGTAAAGCAACGTCCATCGATGCACTCAAACGGGCTAATTTTTTTTAAAATAATACATTTTTTATTAAATTATAGAAATATTACGCTGAAAATATAATTTTCAAAAATAATACGGCCCGCTGCAGGCCGACTGAGCCTAGTCAGCCCACAGCAGGCCGACTGGTGGCCCATCAGCTTGCTGCTGGCCGATTGGGCTGTAGGCCACCAGATCAAGTCCAGTCGGCCTGCAGTTGGCCGACAGGGTCCAGTCGGCCTGCAGTTGGCCGATAGGCCTGCAGTGGGCCGACAAGGACTAATTGGCCTGCTGTGGGCCGATTGGTGCATGCCGCCATTTTTTTCCCGAACGATCCTCGGTTTTTTTTTAAACTATGACGTATTCCGCACAACCCTTTCCCGCCATATGTTCCCGCAAACTCTTTCCCACCATATGTTCGCGCCAACTATTTCCCGCCACCCGTTTCCCGCCAACCCTTTCCCGCTATACCGCAGTCGTTCTTTCCCGCCATTTTCTCCTCTCTACCTATAAAACCCCCTTCAGACGGAGGTGGATAAGCATTCCAGTGTAGTGTAGTTGAGATGTCCCATTATCCTTTCGATCGTAGTTTTCACCCTGGGATGAGCAGGACTCTTCTGAGGCTAGCTACCGATTTCAGGATGGATAATAGGATAGTTCCATGGGACGAACTCACCGGTAGTGACACCATAATGAATGAGTTGGCTCACCAATTACGTAGGTCTGGGTGGCCTGAAAGGACCTATGAGGAGGTACGTAAAAACTTCTTAGGTTGCATGACAGGTGGAAGAAGGTAGTGGTGCCGAAGAGTGAAACTTTCAGAAGGATTGCAGCAAATAATCCATGTTTATGGACTGAGGAGAGCGAGGACGAAGATGATATCTTCATGCCGCCGCTTCCGGGTTCTGCATCGTCGAAGGGCAAGAGTTCTTCATCATCGAAGGGCAAGAGTTCTTCATCGTCGAAGGGCAAGAGTTCTTCATCGTCGAAGGGCAAGAGTTCTGCATCGATCGAGGATGACAATGATGACTTCATGTAGTTTTTATGCTGTATGTTGTGAGTTCAGTTACGTACCATTTAATTTAGAGGTAGTTCTATCTAGTTATTTGCAATGTCTCGTTGTATGAGTATTATGTTCTATCTAAATATGATCTTATAGTTCGGATAACAGAGTACTAAAATAGAGTAGGCATATGTCTCATACATAAGTACATAGTCATTTGTCTCATACATAGAGTAGACATAAGTCTCACACAGAAATAGATGGTAATGTCTCTACTGATAGATAGAAGCGTCAGTGACGACGTCTGGCCTGGCGGGGAGGCGGATCTGGAAGCGGCGACCATCCCAACCTGTCGGGTGCCCTAATGTGACGAGGAGGAATCTCAGACTCTCCCTGGTCATGCTGTGTATCCTGTGTGGGGCCTGGTGGAGGAGTTGAAAACATGTTCATCCACTAGGTGTGCTGCGACATCTGAGCCTGTATGTTCTCCTCGGGATGTTGATCACTCCCCCACGTATCATGTGATGCCGACATAGATGCCTGATATCCGTAGGCTCCTACGCGATGAAACGTTTCATCATGAAGAATGAGGTCGCGTCAATTAATATTGAAAACAATAAATATGAAGACACATACCTGCTGGCTGTGACGGCTGCTCTGGCTCAAACACGAAACTAGACGAGGGACCGTGCTGCTGTGGCTATGGAGATAACACGAAGCTCGACGAGGGACCGTGTTGCTGTGGCTGTGGAGAAAACACGAAGCTCGACGTGGGACCATAGTGCTGTGGGTGCCACGTAGAACTGCCAGGTTGGTCAGGACGGGGTGGCCTGGTTGTCGGCTGATGTGCTAGACGTGGACGTGGTTGATGTCGGTGCATGGAGTGACGCGGCTGCTCCTGCTGGTGCTGAACAACATCGGTTCTCCGGGTGCACGTGATAGCCTCGTACATAGTCCGTATCTTATTCTGAATTCTTTCCAAGAAGGGTTGTAGCACTGGACGATGCTGAAGAAGAGGTCCAGACGATAGTGATCGTCCAAAGGTGGTCACGTCGTCGTAGAGTTCGCGTGTCAAGGTAGCCTGCAAATTTCCATGACGATTAATAATGTCTGTCTCTTGCACGTCAAAGTATGTGACAACATTACGTAAAGAAAATATATCTTACCGCGTACTGCCTAGAGCCCGAAGTATCATAGCTCGGGTACATATCTGACGGAGTAGGATCCGGTATCTCCTCTGGGTGGGAGTACTCAACGATGCGTAACCGTGTTCCGGTCATGTAGCGCCGCAAATAGAGATTGAATTCATCGAGATCGAAATTGTGATTCTCGTGCCATAGATTTGTGTTTGCTGTCTCCCATTCTATAACATACGGCTCTAGTCTAACTAGCCAGTCAGCAGTTGTCCTGGTCATGCCCTTCCTTGTCGTCCTAAAATTGTGGTGTGTGTTCAACAATTACCTAAAGCTTCGAATGGAGTACTATGAAAGATAATGCAACATTGAAAAACTGGTTAATACCTGTGGATGTGTGCTGGCACCGGGTTCTCTATAGGGGGAGGTAGCTCCAACTGCAGAAGACCAAATTGCCTCATAACCCTCTGTTGTGCCATCTCCTCGACGAAGACATCGAAGATGATCTTAGATTTTGTCATCCAGTAATCTCGGTCCCTTGTGCATAGCACAGACATACCACCAGGGTATCTCGCTTGTATGGCTGCTTCCGTGTAGGGCTGCCAGATGACCCCGGTGTACGCATCGAACTGCTCGTTCAATGCTGTGTATGCCTTCCTGGTCTGATCACTAGCAAAGCGTCTCTGCAGAGAAGAAAAGTTAGTAGCCGCTAGCATCGAACTATCTCTTGTGCAGAAAAAAGTTGCATTAAACTACAACACGGTGCATACCTCGCGACGTGTCCAACACAGACCGAAAGTAGGCATGTCGATGCCGTCAACATCAAACATGGCGTCTATAGGCTCATGAACACGTACATCTGGTCGCCCTATAGAGAACCTCTCCCACGACCACAGCTGTAGGAATAGAGGGCATCCAAGAAGGGCTGGCTTTCTCGATGTAAGCTGGCAACCGTTGCACATACCTCGGTATGTAGCCGCTAAGACCGCCGAACCCCAACTCCTCTGTCTGATCTGATCCGCCGTCTGAGCGCTCGCTATCTCGAGTGCCATAGGGATGTAGAGCGCGCTAATAGTGGTGACATGGTTCTCCGTGAACATCACCTTGCCGAAAAGCCACATTAAGTAGGCCTCCAGGCTCCGAGTGATCTGTTCCGCAGTCAACGGCGCCCGGAAGTTCTGGATCTGCATTAAGCGAAGAGAAAGTTTTAGTAAGCCGCAATTATTTTCTGTAAAACTGTATGCACGATAACTTGAAGATAATAGGTAGGGGAAATTACCCGGAAATTTAGCAACCACTCATACTTAGGTCCGTGATGCTCCCATACCGGATCCGGAGCATCCGGAAAAACACCATGAAAACGTTGTGTAAGAGCTCGCTCCCAACCAGCCGGTGCGTCCAACGGTCCTACGGCATGACCTGCCAACGGTAGTCCGAGCAAAAGTGACACATCCTCCAGAGTAGGAGCCATCTCTCCCCATCTGAAGTGAAACGTGTGGGTCTCTGGCCTCCAACGGTCCACTAAGCAGCTCAGCAAGGACCCATCGATGGCGAGGCGTTTCTCACCCGGGATAGACTCAACCAGACGCGCGAAAGGTAAAAGGCCGGCCCATTTCAACCTTCATCAGAGAACATTTCAGTTAGTGTCTCCCATTCACCATTAATATGCATGTCAGTGTGCAAATTAATAAAGCACGTACCGCTGAAGCCATCCTGAGTGTATCATCCAGTTTTCCTTAGGAGTGCGAGTGACCAGAGGCTCAAGCTTGCGTTCATACCATATCGCAGCACGATGACCCCTATCAATGTCCCCATTCAGCAACCACAATCCCGACATTCCTGCACATACAAAATTCAGAACATAGTGCCACACTTAATACAAATCTCCTCTCAAGCGCCGCATGCATACAAATTCAGAACATAGTGTCACACTTAATAAAAATTCAGAACATAGTGTCACACTTATTACAAATTCAGAACATAGTGCCACACTTAATAAAAATTCAAAACATAGTGCCACACTTAATACAAATTCAGAACATAGTGCCACACTTAATACAAATTCAGAACATAGTGCCACACTTAATACAAATTCAGAACATAGTGCCACACCACACTTAATACAAATTCAGAACATACTACTGCTAGCTTAGCTTCTTCCTCTCGCCCTTACTCCTCTACTGCCTCTACCTCCTCTTCTTCCCCGGTTGCCTCGTCCACGCCTAGTGACGAAAGTGGGACAATTAGTGTCCCTATGGCCAAATTCATTGCATAGAATGCATTGCCTAGTCGGACCTCCTACTTCAGATTCATCCATATCATTCTGGATGCGCTGACACTGCCGTCTGCCTCTACTTGTACGCATATGCTCTGGGTTTGGAATGTAACGCCTTTCGGCGGGGTTGACGCTGTTGAAATTACCCATTGATCGAAAACCCATCAGCTCACCTGTCCAGGTATTGAGGACAGACTCTTTCAGAAAAAATGGAGACACAAACGATATTGCGTCCATTCCAAGCTGCCCGCAAGCAGCAAGTACATGTGAGCAAGGTAGGTGAAGCAATTTCGGTTTATTGCATGTGCACTCACACGTTGGCCAGGCTTCATTGCCAATTTTCACCTCATGCGTCCTCAACTCATTTGCACATCCGAATTTGTTGTTGGCTAAGCGGACCTCAAACCTTCTTTCTTGATTACCGATGGCGACTACAGTGTGTGACCTAGCTTTTTGCATCTTGTTGTCCATGTACTTCGTGACTCTTTCACAGTACCGTGTATTTGGGTTGTTCAAGATATGCTGCTCTGCTTTTTGACGTCTATCTCTGAAATACTTGACGGTGCCATAGAAAATACCCTCAACGATGGCTGTAAGTGGCAATGCCCGGTTTCCTCTGAGGACAAAGTTGTATGTTTCCGCGAGGTTCGTTGTCATGACACCGTACCTTGCTCCATGTGTGTCATGTAGCAAAGACCACCTCTCCAGAGGCTCATGCTCTATCCACTGCTCGAAGGTTTTAATCGACCTCCCGAGCCTTCTCCTAGTACCAGGTGGGTCAAAGCCTGGCAGGTCACATAGCCCAACAGGCTCCTCCTCCACGGCCGCTGTTCCTGTTGCCAACTGTGCAGCTACTGCTTCAACATGTGCCCTCACCGCTGCATCTCTTGCAGCTTTCCTGTCCCTCACGTGTCTCTGCGTGCACACATTAAGTCTGTCGCGTATCAAATTGTACTTCCATAACTGGTTCTGCTTGCAGAGTTTTTTGAACAGATTCATCAGGTTCTTATTTCTAAACTGCGAGAAGAAATTAGCCCCCAGATGGCGCATGCACCAACGGCTCTGCAAGTCCTGCCATGGAACTTGTTCCTCAGGGCCTGGGTTTGTCAGTGTCCTTATCGCACTGAGTATACCTACATGCCTGTCATGAAGGATGCACACATTGGGCTTCTCCTTCACAACTGATATTTTCAACTGCCTGAAGAACCATGTCCAACTTTCAATGTTCTCACTCTCCACAAAAGCAAATGCCAGTGGGACGACTTGATTTTGGCCGTCTTGACCTATGGCTGTCAGGATCTGACCCTTGTACTTGCCTGTGAGAAAAGTACCGTCAACACATATCACCGGTCGGCAATGCTTGAAAGCTTCGATGCATACACCGAAAGAGAAGAAGAGACGATGCAACACCCTCACAGTTGGGAACTCTGGCATGAACATGTCTTGGATATCGATATAGGTGCCTGGATTCCGCTGCTGCAGGGTGTGGAGGAGGTGGACAACAGAGTCATATGCATCAAAATAAGAACCAAATCTCCTCTCAAGCGCCGCATGCTTAGCCCTCCAAGCCTTGCCATAAGAAATTCTGTACTTGAACCTGGCGAAGACTTTTGTCTGGACTGCCTTCACTTCCATAGCTTTGCCCTGCACTATCTCATCGTAAAACAATCGAGCAATAAGCGTGGATGAAAGGTTGGCATGATCTTGAGGGATGCAGGGAATAAGACAAGTGTGATTAACTAAGTCACTTATCACCCAACTTGTGCCATACTTAGGGAGAAAGCCGTGCACCCTGGCGGGACAATCTGCGTTCTTGCATACCATTGTCAGGAATTTCTGACTGGACACCTGAGCTGTGAAAACCCTTTGCGTGGACATTGCCCAATTAATTATTGCATCCTTCAGGGCTTGCTTGTTCGGATACATAGCACCCGTCGCAATATTGTTCTGGTGATATTGCCAGGCTGAATCATGTCCATCATTCACGGTCATTGCAGATGAGAAGTCATGATTCCACCATGCAGGATTCGGGACCTCCTCTGCATTTTCTTCTTCATCTGACTCGTCAGAATCATCGGCATGACCCCTTTCAACATCGGTGTCTTCTTCTTCCATCTGGTTCTGCATGTGCCCATCTACCTCGTCAGCGTCCACCTCGCCATTGTAATCACCATCGGCATTTCCTCCTTCTACCTGACTACTCTGCCCTGGTTCATAACCATAAGCATTTCCTCCTTCTACCTGACTGCTCTGTCCTTGTTCGTAACCATAAGCATTTCCTCCTTCTACCTGACTGCTCTGTCCTTCGTAGCCACCCTCGCCTTCATGTGCAGTGACCTCCTTCACGACGGGAAGCACTAAAGCAACAGGATTGCATCCCCTTCGTTCACAACCTTGTAACCACCGCACCCAATCGGAGTCTCCCTCTATTGGCCTCAAATAAAAGTAAATTATTGAACTTGACCGTGTCCACAATGCATGAACACCGACGGTGTGTGTTTCAGTATCAAGACCTAAACTTGCCGCAATCCATTCTTTCAACTGACTGACAGACCATGTTTGTGGTGCGCTCATTGGCACCTCTATGTGAGTAAATTCACTCAGATCTGCTCCCATCTCAGTTGTTTGGACAGTACCAGGACCGTAGTAAAATCTGAACTTCACTACATCGGACATCTCGACTCACCTATTTTTTTTCAACAACGAAATACAAGTATTAAGCAACAACTTAATATCCCCACTAACAAATATTAGACATGTCTATATATTACCTAGCTATATATTACAGAATATTAACGGAGCAACTAATACAATTCACACACCTACAAGTATATTACGAATATTTGCCGTAGCAACTACAAATATTGACAGATTAATATATTTGACTGGACTGCCTATATTACGGACCTTTTTTCGGAACTACTACAAATACTGACACTCCTAAATACTTGACATCCACATATAGTACGGAATATTACCGGAGCAACTACACATTTTTACACAACTAATTAGTTGACATCTAAATATATTTACGTATACTACCGGGGCAAATAACAATAATCGCACACCTAATTTATTTCACATCGAAACATATTAACAAATACTACCGGAGCACCTACGAAAAATAAAATGTTTGCTGAAATATACCCTTGAAGCGTGCGTGCGAACGAAGAACGACGAACGGCGGCCACCAAACTACCGGTGCTCCGCCTCCAACGAAGAACGACGAACGACAGCTTCACCTCCACCACACTGCCCCAACTTCACCACCACCACACTGCCCCAACTTCACCACCACCACCTCCACCAAAATGCTCACCACGACCACCACGAGCTACCCCATCAGTAGATCGAGACCTCTTTTGGCTGCCCTAACTGAGTTGAATCCATTCACGATGCCAAAATCGTGAAAAACTTGCTCATTTAGGTGTATAAATTGGTGGCATTTTTGTGTAGAGAGAGGAGAAGGTAAGAACAGAAGAAGAACAGAAGAAGAAGGGAGGAAGGGGAGGATAAGGCCACAGGGAGCAGCCGGCCAGCCGCGCGCGAGGTGGGGCCGCACCCTGTCGGCCAGCAGCTGGCCGATCGGCCCGCGGTAGGCCGACAGGGGCACGCCCGTGCCGACAGCTCCCTCCCTCCCCCTCGCGACGTGGCCAGCTGTCAGGCGGGCCAGCAGTCGGCCAGCAGCAAGCCGATCGGCCTGCTGTGGGCCGATTAGGTCTAGTCGGCCGGCTGACGGCCGACGGTGTATTATTTGTGAAAAATATGTTTTCGGCGTAATATTTGTGTAATTTAATAAAAAATGTATTATTTAAAAAAAATTAGCCTCAAACGGCACTGCTCTAATGCTGTGATTTTCCTTGTTGGAGGTATCATCGAGGGGATCCAACGCCTCTCTCTCTCTCTCAACATCAAGCTCTTTGTCTCTCGATGAAAACCTTGTGTGTGATGATGTGCCTGGCCGTGGAGTCATTACTTCATTCATAGCATTGCCTTGGAGTCAAATCTTGTGATAGGAGCACCTTATCATCACGAGCGGGTAACAGCAAAATTTCGTGTTTTGACTCTTTTCAGATAGTTTAACCAGTTCTGACCCGGTTCGGAAAAAAAAAATCGTGTTTTGACCCTTTTTCTTACCGCCACACAGCTTGGCGGTAGGTATGCATAGGCTACCGCTAGGAACCACGGCGGTAGCTGACTAATCCACGTCAGTAGCCAACTAACGGCCGCCGGAGCTCCGCTTGACCTACTACCATAGGATCCGGTGGTAAGATGTGAGACCCTACCGCCGGACTGTCTGGCGATAGGGTCGGGGCACATATAAGGCCTGGTGCCGGTTCGCCCTCCCCCTCTCCATCTCTCCCCACCCTGCCGCCCTCTCTGTTCTTACTCTCTTTGGCCCCCTCCACTATTCCCCTCGGATCTCTTTCGTTTCTTCATCATTCTTGCGGATAGAGATGGCTCCGAAACAAGTAAAGTAAGCCCCTTCGATCCATCCAATTAGTTTTTCTCAAATAGCTTTCGATTTGATGCATTATTTGATTCAAGCCCACCCTAGTTCATGTTAAAAAAACTTGATATGATGCTTATTGAAGGAATGAACTTATAGGTTTGTTTTGATGTGATGAACTTTGTGATATGAATAAACCATATGAACTTTTGTGATGAATCTTGATATGAATTTACTTATTTTTGAACTACATGATGAACCCTAGTTCGTGTTAAAAAATCTTGAAATGCTTATTGAAGGGATGAACTCACAGGTTTGTTTTGATGTGATGAACCTTTGTGATATGAATCAACCATATGAACCTTTGTGATGAATCTTGATATGTATTTACTTATTTTTGAACTACATGATGAACCCTAGTTCATGTTAAAAAAATCTTGATATGCTTATTGAAGGAATGAACTCATGTGCTTATTGAAGGAACGAACTACATGATGTGATGAACCTGTGTGACCAACCATATGCATATAGTGGATGTTGGAGAAAGATTGTATGTATTTACTTATTTTTTACAAATTGAAGAAATGAATGAATAATGTTAAAACAATCTTACGCAAAATGAATGAATGAATGAATCATGCTTATGAGAATCATGTTTACAAATGAATGAATAAAAATTGTTACAAATGTGTGTTGAATTATGCTTATGCTATTTTAATTATGCTTATGCTTATATTTATGAAATTTTATTTAGGAGGCCACCTCTTATGGAAAGCATCGGCACTAAGTATACCATGCTTGACCCTGCGTTCGACAAGGGGCATCGTGTCCATTTCATTGAGAATGGAGTGGTAATTACCATTCTTGAACCAAATCTTTCGAATTGATGAAAACAAGTTGCTAATTATTTGGTTCTTCATTTTGACAGAGGCTCCCGCCACTGTGGATGAGGGGTCACAAGACGACCGTTAAGATGGAGTACGACGACCAGTACACATCGTTTTACAGGAGAGCCCGACTGTTGGGTTTCACCCTACAGTTCAAGCGTAAGCCGCCGCCGCTCGTCCACTCAACTCTCACAGCTTTGGTCGACTGGTGGCGGCCAGAGACGCACAGTTTCCATCTTCCATCTGGGGAGATGACGGTGACCCTCCAGGATTGGGGGGTGATTACGGCCCTACCGCTCAAGGGTCGTGCTCTCATTGGACGAGTGAAGAGGATGAACTGGCATGGTAGGGTTATCGGCCTCATCGGCTACTGCCCCCCCCCCCCCCGCGCTAAGGGTAACCGGACTTCCGGTGTACCGCTGCCCTGGCACCTGAAGCACCGGAGCAAGTGCCCGGAAGGTGCCGAACCCGGGGAGGTGGAGCAGTATGCCAGGGCCTGATACGTCTCCAACGTATCTATAATTTTTGATTGTTCCATGCTATTATATATTCTGTTTTGGATGTTTAATGGGATTTATTATACACTTTTATATTATTTTTGGGACTAACCTACTAACCCAAGGCCCAGTGCAAATTGCTGTTTTTTTGCCTATTTCAGTGTTTCGCAGAAAAGGAATATCAAATGAAATCCAAACGGAATGAAACCTTCGGGAGAGTGATTTTTGGAACAAACGTGATCCAGAGGACTTGGAGTGGACGTCAAGAAACAGACGAGGAGGCCACGAGGCAGGGAGGCGCGCCTGCCCCCTAGGCATGCCCCACCCTCGTGGGCCCCTCGTGGCTCCCCTGACCGACTTCCTTCGCCTATATATACTCATATACCCTGAAAACATCCGGGAGCACCACGAAACCCTATTTCCACTGCCGCAACCTTCTGTACCCGTGAGATCCCATCTTGGGGCCTTTTCCGGCGCTCCGCCGGAGGGGGAATCGATCACGGAGGGCTTCTACATCAACACCATAAGCTCTCTGATGATGTGTGAGTAGTTTACCTTAGACCTTCGGGTCCATAGTTATTAGCTAGATGGCTTCTTCTCTCTCTTTGGATCTCAATACAAAGTTCTCCTCGATCTTCTTGAAGATCTATTTGATGTAACTCTTTTTGCGGTGTGTTTGTCGAGATCCGATGAATTGTGGGTTTATGATCAAGATTATCTATGTACAATATTTGAAACTCCTCTGAATTCTTTTATGTATGATTTGATATCTTTGCAAGTCTCTTCGAATTATCAGTTTGGTTTGGCCTACTAGATTGATCTTTCTTGCAATGGGAGAAGTGCTTAGCTTTGGGTTCAATCATGCGGTGCTCGATCCCAGTGACAGAAGGGGAAACGACACGTATTGTATTGTTTCCATCGAGGATAAAAAGATGGGTTTATATCATATTGCTTGAGTTTATCCCTCTACATCATGTCATCTTGCCTAATGCGTTACTCTGTTCTTATGAACTTAATACTCTAGATGCATGCTGGATAGCGGTCGATGTGTGAAGTAATAGTAGTAGATGCAGAATCGTTTCAGTCTACTTGTCGCGGACGTGATGCCTATATACATGATCATGCCTAGATATTCTCATAACTATGCACAATTCTATCAATTGCTCGACAGTAATTTGTTCACCCACCGTAATACTTATGCTATCTTGAGAGAAGCCACTAGTGAAACCTATGGCCCCCGGGTCTATTCTCCATTATATTAATCTCCCATCAACGAGCTATCTCTGTCGCCGTTTATTTGCACTCTTTACTTTCAATCTTTATCATAAAAATACCAAAAATATTATCTTATCATCTCTATCAGATCTCACTTTTGCAAGTGGCCGTGAAGGGATTGACAACCCCTTTATCGCGTTGGTTGCAAGGTTCTTATTTGTTTGTGTAGGTACGAGGCGACTTGCGTGAGGTCTCCTACGGGATTGATACCTTGGTTCTCAAAAACTGAGGGAAATACTTACGCTACTTTGCTGCATCACCCTTTCCTCTTCAAGGTAAAAACCAACGCAGTCCTCAAGAGGTAGCAGGGCCTACCTGTGGTATCTTCTCACTGAGGTCGTGTTTCCAGACTACTCTAGGGACAATGCCCTATGGATGTATCTCGACTTCCTAAAGGCCTGGATGCAGGGTACAACTGGGGTCTGCCGGCCTCACCTACCTATACCGTTCGGTAAGAGAATAACACATTGTTTCAAATATCATGGACGTATGCTGCTTTATATTATGTCATCTTATCATCTATACTTGTTTTGTAGCTTGACGACGCAACCCAGAGGGCGGAAGATACGTCTGGTATGTGTGGATGTGTCTGGGGCCTCTCCATTTGGATGTGGGAGTGAATCCCAGTGGGGCTTTCGGAGAAGCTGTTCCAGCGTGAATGGACTGACTATGGCAAAGACGATGAAGACGATCGATACCCGACCGTCGCATACGCTTGGGACATGGTGGGTGTCTACACGGGCACATCTAATGCTTTGTACAAGGTCTTCACCAACGAGCTTAATGCTCTGACGGCTTTCTAGGTATAAGAACTAGATTTTGAATATTTTCGACGACACTTTCACGTGAGCTTACCATCTTTTGCTACTAGGTTTTGGAGGCCGTATGATGAATGAGCGTGGGGGTTCGAGTTGAACGTGATGTGCACGCAAGATCGGCTTTTCTGGCGGTGTATCGTGCCCATGATTTGTGCCTATGTTGTCCAGTACCACTTGCCACAGTGCATTGCCGCACAATTTGGTAGGGCGCAACGTACACCACCAGGCGGTCTCATCGATAGCGGTGGCTTAGACCTACACTTGTGAGTACATTCTCTCCATTTCCGTGTTTTTGTTTTGATGTTTTACATTCTTACTTATGGTGTTTTACATTCTTTCTTATGCCTTGGAGGATGAGCAGGCAGAAGAATCAGTCGATCATAGAATAGGGAGAGCAACATGCCAGATACGTGAAGGGATGGAACTGGTGGAAAACCCGCAAATATTGGAGAGGAAAGTGATCGACTGGGATGAGTACGAGGATCACATGCGGTGGTACGACGATGGCATCAAGCATCGTCTGCGCCTGAGGCCCCAGTGGGCGACAACATATGCCGAAGAACTATACGATGACGGCTCCGAGAATGAAGCCTACCATGACAGCATCAGAGAGCTAAAAGGCGGATTTAGGGAGTATGGACCCCTCATGAACAGAATGGTAATTTGTGTTTATCTGTTTTCAACCGGTGGTTGGATGAAATCTACTTTAGTGAGTGTGACTCATTTATTGTTTTGCAGTCTTCGGAGCTGAACAAAAGCATTTTTGAAGGCTTGGATGCGCTAAGTTCTATCCCCGGGACTCGAGATAGTGAGAAGAAGTTGAGGGGAATGGTGAAGGTAACATCGAGCCTCCTACAATTACATTCTCTCTTAAGTTCATCTTCGTTTGTAACCATAAACTTGATCCATATTATGTTCTTGTTTCGTTCTTATTGCAGAAGATCGTCAACAAATGTCGCAACCTTGTGGGCCTGCTTGGGTGCGCTAGCTCCTCTGCTGATGCTTATGCTCCTGCAGCCCCGATGCATAGCCTCGCTTCATCGAGCCAGGCTACCTCGTCGTCTAGGGTGGTTGAAGAGGACGAGGACGAGTACGAGGACGAAGAAGGTGAAGATGAAGAAGAGGACGAGGAGCGAGAAAAAAATGAACTAGAGGAAGAAGAGGAACAGAGCGATGAGGAGGAGGAGTACGACGACGACGGACCTCCACCAACTCAGACAACCTAGCTTGAGAAGAGGAATGTGCCGAAGAGGGATTGGGAAAGTCCATCCCCGTTTCAGAGAGCGTGTCCTCCTCAGCGCAAGAACAAGGCGGTTGAGACCCATTCAAAGAACAATGAGGACCGTACCTCAAAGAGGGGAAGGAGCAAGTGAAGTTGCTGCCGTTGAACTAGTTAAACCTTTTATGTTGGCTTCGTGAAACTATTTGGTATTTTTTGAACCATTAGTTATGTGAAACTATTTGCTATGTTTCTTAGTTGAACTATGATCAGACTTATTGTTTATAAGTCTATAACATTGCTACATGTGGGGATTTGTGGATGTGATACATACTTATTGTTTTTAAGTCTATAACATTGCTGTGGCAAAAAAATGAAGACAAAATACAAGATGTTTGCAAAAAATGCACTATGATCAGACCCTACCGCCAAGGACTCTAGCGGTAGGGGGCCTCACTCGTACTGGAACCAGAAGTGGCTGAATTTTTTTGGTAGGGTTGCACATCCTACCGCCAGGGAGCTCGGCGGTAGGGTTGCACATCCTACCGCCAAGGCCGTCGGTGGTAGGTCGTCTGCCAGGTCAGCGTCGGGACGTTAGGGAGACGGCGGGTACCGTTATTCTACCGCCAAAGATTCTGGTGGTAGGCTATGCAACCCTACTGCCGAGATCCCTGGCGGTAGGGAAAGGGTCAAATTTGAAAATAAAATCGAACTAGGGTCAGATCTGGTTAAACTATTTGAAAAAGGGTCAAAACATGAAATTTAGCCGCGAGTAACAATGTGGTGAGGCCGAAAGCACCATTCTGACCCTTTTTTGAAACTTCAGCATGATCTCACTCCTTTTTCAAAGAAAGAAAAACCGACCCTTTTTCCTACCACCAACCTAACCGACGGTTGGGTAACACACCCTAAAGCCAGCCACCCTAGCAGTAGGGTAACGGTGGAAGGCTAATGGCCCGTCGATGGCACTGGCGTGGAAAAGGGGCCTATCACTGAGGCCCCTAGTGGTAGGGTCCTGAAGTGGATAAGTGGTTGGGGGAGGAGGGCTTGGGTGGGCCCTATCGGTGCTAAAACCAGCGGATCTCGGGTAGGGGATCTCGAACTCGTGGTCTAGGAACAATGGTAACAGTGGGAAATAGGAGACGATGTTTATCCAGGTTTGGGCCCTCTCAAAAAGATAAAACCCTACCTCCTGCTTTGATTATATTGATGTGATGGAGTATTGAGTACAAGATGATCTACCTCAAGATCGTATGATTGTGTTCTAAACCCTAAGGCTGGTAATCGTGCCTTTAAAGACTAAACCCCACGGCTTATATACACACCAAGGGTTGATGACCCACAAGTATAGGGGATCTATCGTAGTCCTTTCGATCAGTAAGAGTGTCGAACCCAACGAGGAGCAGAAGGAAATGACAAGTGGTTTTCAGCAAGGTATTCTCTGCAAGCACTGAAATTATCGGTAACAGATAGTTTTGTGATAAGACAAATCGTAACAGGTAACAACTAATAAAAGTAAACAAGGTGCAGCAAAGGTGGCCCAATCCTTTTTGTAGCAAAGGACAAGCCTGGACGAACTCTTATATAATGCAAAGCGCTCCCGAGGACACATGGGAATTGTTGTCAAATTAGTTTTCATCATGCTCATATGATTCGCGTTCGTTACTTTGATAATTTGATATGTGGGTGGACCGGTGCTTCGGTGCTGCCCTTCCTTGGAAAAGCCTCCCACTTATGATTAACCCCTCTCGCAAGCATCCGCAACTACGAAAGAAGAATTAAGGTTAACCTAACCATAGGATGAAACATATGGATCCAAATCAGCCCCTTACGAAGCAACGCATAAACTAGGGTTTAAGCTTCTGTCACTCTAGCAACCCATCATCTACTTATTACTTCCCAATGCCTTCCCCTAGGCCCAAATAATGGTGAAGTGTCATGTAGTCGACGTTCACATAACACCACTAGAGGAAAGACAACATACATCTCATCAAAATATCAAACGAATACCAAATTCACATGATTACTTATAACAAGACTTCTCCCATGTCCTCAGGAACAAACGTAACTACTAATAAAGCATATTCATGTTCATAATCAGAGGAGTATTAATTATCATTAAGGATCTGAACATATGATCTTCCACCGAATAAACCAACTAGCATCAACTACAAGGAGTAATCAACACTACTAGCAACCCACAGGTACCAATCTGAGGTTTTGGGACCAAGATCGAATACAAGAGATGAACTAGGCTTTGAGAGGAGATGGTGCTAGTGAAGATGTTGATGGAGATTGACCCCCTCTCGATGAGAGGATCGTTGGTGATGACGATGGCTTCGAATTCCCCATCCCGGAGGGATGTTTCCCCGGCAGAATAGCTCCGCCGGATCCCTAGATTGGTTTTGCCCAGGTTCCGCCTCGAGACGGCGGCGCTTCGTCCTGAAAGTTTCCTTCTGATTTTTTCTAGGTCAAAACACACCATATAGCAGAAGATGGGCACCGGAGGCCTGACAGGGGGCCCATAAGGACGGGGGGCGTGCCCAGGGAGTAGGGCGCGCCCCCAACCTTGTGGCTGGCTGGTGGCCCCCCTCTGGTTCTTTCTTCGCCCAATATTTTTTATATATTCCAAAAACATGCTCCGTGAAGTTTCAGGACTTTTGGAGTTGTGCAGAATAGGTCTCTAATATTTGCTCCTTTTCCAGTCCAGAATTCCAGCTGCCGGCATTCTCCCTCTTCATGTAAACCTTATAAAATAAGATAGAAAAGGCATAAGTATTGTGATATAATGTGTAATAACAGCCCATAATGCAATAAATATCAATATAAAAGCATGATGCAAAATGGACGTATCAACTCCCCCAAGCTTAGACCTCGCTTGTCCTCAAGCGAAAGCCGATATCGATAAATATGTCCACATGTTTAGAGATAGAGGTGTCGATAAAATAAAATACGGACATGAGGGCATCATGATCATCTTTAGAACAGCAACATATATTGTCATATAATTTCTTATGCTAAAGTAACAATTCATTCACAAGATAAAATATAAATCGGAAACTTTATTGAAAACTAACAAACTATGATCTCAGTCATTGAAGCAATTGCAATTTATCATAACATCGGAAAGAGTCAATTCAAGAGCTTTTCAGCAAGTCCACATACTCAACTATCATTTAATCTTTCACAATCGCTAACACTCACGCGATACTTATGGGTACAAAGTTTCAATCGTACACAGAGAAAGATAGGGGCTTATTATTTTGCCTCCTAACCTCTTACCTCAAGGGTAATGTCAACAATAATACTTTATGAAAACCTACATCCGAGTGGATATATATATCTGGATCTCTCCAACATATAGTGCTTGCCAAAGGAAAAAGTGTAAAAAGGAAAGGTGATGATCACCATGACTCTTGTATAAGGGTAGGAGATATAAGTAAAAGATAGGCCCTTCGCAGAGGGAAGCAGAGGTTGTCATGCGCTTTTATGGTTGGATGCACGAAATCTTAATGCAAAAGAACATCACTTTATATAGCCGCTTGTGATAATGAACTTTATTATGCAGTCTGTCGCTTTTATTTCTTCCATATCACAAGTTCGTATAAAGCTTATTTTCTTCACATTAATAGATCATACATATTTAGAGAACAATTTTTATTGCTTGCACCGATGACAACTTACTTGAAGGATCTTACTCAATCCATAGGTAGGTATGGTGGACACTCATGGCAAAACTGGGTTAAGGGATGTTTGGAAGGACAAGTAGTATCTCTACTTGGTGCAAAGAATTTGGCTAGCATGAGAGGGAAAGGCAAGCTCAACATGTTGGATGATCCATTACAATATAACTTCTATTCAGATATAAGAAAACATAACCCATTATGTTGTCTTCCTTGTCCAACATCAACCTTTTAGCATGTCATATTTTAGTGAGTGCTCACAATTACAAAAGATGTCCCAAGTAGTATATTTATATGTGAAGCCTCTCTTTCTTTATTACTTCCTATTAATTGCAACAATGACCAAAACTATGTTTGTCAACTCTCAACAACTTTTATTCATCATACTCTTTATATGTGAAATTATTACTCTCCATAAGATCACTATATGGTCTTTTTATTTATTTTTACTCTTTGTTTTATTTAACCCCCTCAAGATCATAGCAAGAAAGCAAAGCCCTCAACTCAAAACTACTCTTTATTATACATCTCACAAACTCAATTACATAGATAGAGATCGAAGCAAAACTCAAAGCCAGATCATATTAAAACTTTATTCTACTAGATCAAGATATAATCAAAAGGATCGTACTAAGAAAAATGATAAAGATAAAGGCGTGATGGTGATACGATACCGGGGCACCTCCCCCAAGCTTGGCAATTGCCAAGGGGAGTGCCCATACCCATGTATTTATGTCTCTTTCTTCGGAGGTGATGATGATGGAGTTATTGATGAAGTAGGTCTGTCGTCCATCTTCCAAGGCATAGGCTCACCATCATAGAAAGATGAGCGGGTCTCCGGGATCCTCGAATCTGCAGCCAACCTCATCCTCTTGAATCTATATTCATACTCACAGTTTTCGTTTTGCAGGTCATAGATCTAGGCTTGGAGATGCTCGATTTTCTCATGAAGCCTGAAGATGGCCTCCTCAATGCTCTTGGGATCCAGCTTGTGCTTGTTGGTGAACTCCGCGATCATCATGTGATTGGTGTTGAGTCCACTTTCCACCATCCTTTGGCACTTGAAAACTTGCTGCTCCATTGCTTCGAGTCTTGTCTCCATGCTTCCGGTCTTCTTCGCCCCCTCAACATCGCGGATGTGCAGCACCCCCTCTCACAGCTCAATGGCTTGAGGGTGACGCAACACCTCCGCGAGGTAGGGGGTTGATGACCTTCTCGAAAAACTTGTCCTTGGGGGCGCTTGGAGACGTCATGGTGATCTAGATCTGTCAGAAAAACAGCTCGAAAGAAAAACAAGAGATATTGTCGTGGTACTATGGTCAAAACCTTTGGGAAATTATATAATGAATTTTTACCGACCAAAAGATGTATCGTGCAAGAAAACGGAGTCCGGAGGGCACACGAGGTGGCCACAAGGACGGGGGCGCGCCCAGGGGGGTAGGGTGCGCCCTCCACCCTTGTGGTGGCCTCGTGTCTCTTTCGGACTACTTTTAATTTTCCTATTTTTTAAATATTCCAAAACGGAGAAAAATTGATAATGGAAACGTTTTGGAGTCGGTTTACTTACTGTACCACATACCTATTCCTTTTCGGAGTATGAAACGTTCTGGAAAGTGTCCCTTATGTACTCCTCTTGTGTTACGGTGTCAATTATATTGGTCTCAACATTTATGGGAGTACCTGAGATATAATGTTTGATTCTTTGACCGTTTACCACCTTCAGATTTGTGCCTTCGACGTTGTTAATTTTTATGGCACCGGAACGATAGACCTCCTCGATGATGTAAGGGCCTTCCCATTTAGAGAGAAGCTTTCCTGCAAAAAATCTTAAAAAAGAGTTGTGTAGCAAAACATGATCACCAACATTAAACTCACGCTTTTGTATCCTTCTATCATGCCATATTTTAACTTTTTTCTTTAAACAACTTGGCATTCTCATAGGCTTGGGTTCTCCATTCATCAAGTGACCTAACGTCAAATAAGCTCTTCTCACCGGCAAGTTTGAAATCATAGTTGAGCTCTTTAATAGCCCAATATGCCTTATGTTAAAGTTCAAGAGGTAAGTGACATGATTTTCCATAAACCATTTTATATGGAGACATACCCATAGGATTCTTATAAGCAGTTCTATAAGACCATAATGCATCATCAAGTTTCTTAGACCAATTCTTTCTAGATCTATTAACAGTATTTTGCAAAATTAATTTAATCTCTCTATTACTCAATTCTACTTGACCACTGGACTGAGGATGATATGGGGATGCAATTCTATGGTTAACATCATATTTAGCAAGCATTTTATGGAAAGCACCATGAATAAAATGTGAACCACCATCAGTCATTAAATATCTAGGGACTCCAAACCTCGGAAAAATAACTTCTTTAAGCATCTTAATAGAAGTGTTATGATCAACACTACTAGTTGGAATAGCTTCTACCCACTTAGTAACATAATCAACAGCAACTAAAATATGTGTATACCCATTAGAGGAAGGAAAAGGTCCCATATAATCAAAGCCCCAAACATCAAATGGTTCAATAACAACTGAATAATTCATAGGAATTTCCTGACGTCTACTAATATTACCAATCCTTTGGCATTCATCATAAGACAAGACAAACTTACAAGCATCCTTGAAGAGAGTGGGCCAATAGAAACCGGATTGCAATACCTTGTGTGTAGTTCTATCTCCAGCATGGTGTCCTCCGTAAGCTTCGGAGTGGCACTTGCGTATGATCTGTTCCTATTCATGCTCAGGTACACAACGTCTAATAACACAATCTACTCCTTCTTTATAAAGGTGTAGATCATCCCAAAAGTAATGTCATAAATCATAGAAAAACTTTTTCTTTTGCTGGTATGGGAAACTAGGTGGTATAAATTTAGCAATAATGCAATTAGCATAATCAGCATACCATGGAGTATTACGAGAAGCACTTATGACATTTAATTGTTCATCAGGAAAGCTATCATCGGTAGGTAGTGGGTCATCAAGAACATTAACATTTTCTAACCTAGACAAGTTGTTTGCAACGGGGTTCTCGGCTCCCTTCCTATCAATAATATGCAAATCAAATTCTTGTAGCAAGAGAACCCATCTAATAAGTCTAGGTTTAGCATCTTTCTTTTCCATGAGGTATTTAATAGCAGCATGATCAGTGTGAACAGTTACTTTAGAATCAACAATATAAGGTCCGTACTTGTCACAAGCAAATACAACTGCTAAGAATTGTTTTTCAGTAGTAGCATAATTTCTCTGGGCACTGTCTAGAGTTTTACTAGCATACTGAATAACATTCAATTTCTTATCAACTCTTCATCCTAGAACATCACCAATAGCATAATCACTAGCATCACACATAATTTCAAAGGGTAAGTTCCAATCAGGTGGTTGAACAATAGGAGCAAAAATCAAGGCTTTCTTAAGTATTTCAAATGCTTCTACACAATCTCCATAAAAAGGAACATCTTTTTGTAAGAGATTGGTGAGAGGCCTAGAAATTTTAGAGAAGTCTTTAATAAACCTCCCATAGAAGCCAACATGACCAAGGAAACTTCTTATACCTTTGATATTGATACGTCTCCAACATATCTATAATTTTTGATTGTTCCATGCTGTTATATTATCAATCTTGGATGTTTTATAATCATTTTATAGTCAATTTATATCATTTTTTGGTACTAACCTATTGACATAGTGCCAAGTGCCAGTTGCTGTTTTTTCCATGTTTTTTACATCGCAGGAAATCAATATCAGACGGAGTCCAAATGCCACGAAACCCCACGATGATTTTTTATGGGCCAGAAGGAACACAACGGGCCCTGGCTGCGCCTTGGGGGTGCCCCAAGGGGGGCACAATCCACCAGGGCGCGCCAGGAGGCCCAGGCGCGCCCTGGTGGGTTGTGCCCACCCGGGTGCCCCCTAGACCGCCTCTTTGCTCTATAAATACCCCAATATTCTAGAAACCCTAAAGGCATCGATAAAATATTCATCCAGCCGCCGTAGAGTCTAGAACCACCAGATTCAATCTAGACACCATCTCGGATGGGGTTCACCACCTCCATTGGTGCCTCTCCGGTGATGCGTGAGTAGTTCTTTGTAGACCTTCGGGTACGTAGTTAGTAGCTAGATGGCTTCCTCTCTCTCGCTAAATTCTCAATACAATGGTCTCTTGGAGATCCATATGATGTAACTCTTTTGCGGTGTGTTTGTTGGGATCTGATGAACTTCGAGTTTATGATCAGTTATATCTTTTTATATCCATGAAAGTTATTTGAGTTTCTTTGATCTCTTATATGCATGATCTCTTATAGCCCGTATTTCTTCTCCGATATTTGGGTTTTGTTCGGCCAACTTGATCTATTTATCTTGCAATGGGAAGAGGTGCTTTGTAGTGGGCTCGAACTTATGGTGCTTGATCCCAGGGACAGAAAGGGAAACGTAACGTATGTATCGTTGCTACTAAGGATAAAACAATGGGGTCTATCTCTACATAGATAGATCTTGTCTACATCATGTCATCGTTCTTATTGCATTACTCCATTTTTCCATGAACTTAATACACTAGATGCATGCTGGATAGCGGTCGATGTGTGGAGTAATAGTAGTAGATGCAGGCAGGAGTCAGTCTACTAATCTTGGACATGATGCCTATATAATGATCATTGCCTGGATAACATCATGATTATTTGAAGTTCAACCAATTGCCCAACAGTAATTTGTTTACCCACCATTGCTATTTTTTTTGAGAGAAGCCACTAGTGAAACCTACAGCTCTCGGGTCTTCTTTCTCATATATTTTCCTTTGCGATCTACTTTTTCCTTTGCATTTATTTTCAGATCTATTAAACCAAAAATACAAAAATACCTTGCTGCATTTTATTTCTTTTTATTTTATTTGGCATTCGATCTATCAATCTACTACAAATTTACCTCACGTCCTTTGCCTATCTTGAGGCGCCGTACCCCGGAAGGGATTGACAACCCCTTTAACATGTCGGGTTGCGAGTGGTTGTTATTTGTGTGCAAGGGATGTTTACGTTGTGTTGCTTGGTTCTCCTACTAGTTCGATAACCTTGGTTTCATATCTGAGGGAAATACCTACCGCCACTATGCTGCATCATCCCTTCCTCTTTGGGGAAATACCGATGTAGCTTCAAGCGACAGCAGAAGGAATTTCTGGCGCCGTTGCCGGGGAGGATCAAGTCAAGATAGTCTCCGGCCATGCACCAATTTCTGACGCCGTTGCCGGGGAGGATCTTCAACATATACCAGGTTCCTAATCAAAAATCTCATCTCCTTGCAATTTACATTATTTGCCATTTGCCTCTCGTTTTCCTCTCCCCACTTCACAAAAAATTGCCGTTTTATTCGCCTCTCGTTTTCCGTTCGCCGTTTTCTTGCCGGATCTGCTTTTGTGTGCAACCTTGTTTGCCATTACTATGGATAGTTCTTCCTCTATCGCTTGCACTACCAAGAACGAGGTTCTCAACTTTAAACAAAGGGGAGGAGAAAATTTAAAAGATGCTTGGTATAGAATTTGCAATGCTCATAATAGATCTATCCGTAAGCAATCTACCGTTGTTCTTCTTCGCGGTTTTTATGTTGGCATCACCACTTGGTATAGATTCGTCCTTGATACGATTACCGGTGGAAATTTCTTGATGTGTCCCTCTATTGATGCTTTTAATGCTATGGGAAATTTAGTGGGATCACCACCTCTTATGATTAATGAAACAACTTTGACTCTTGAGCATGTTATGGAAAGGTTAGATGCTATTGAGAAGAAAATGCTCACCGAAGATCATATGGAAATTATAGATAAAAATATGCATAATTTTGCCACTAATATTGGGTCAAAAGCAGGAGATATTTTTAAGTTGTTAAAAGAGAAGGGTACCATAATCCATGAAAGAATATAAGAAAGTCTGTCTCGGATTGATAAATTATAAGAAATTTTAGTAATATAAGCACGGATTTTGCATCCGCTAAGATTATCGAGAAAACTCCCGTAAAGAGTGGTAGATCCAAGAACAAGGGTGCAACTTCTAGTAATAGTAACAAAGGAGATCTTAAGATGATCAATATTCACCCAGATTTTGTTGAAGTGATAAGAGATCCTTTTTACAAGAATGAAATCTTTAAATTTAATCCTAGGAGTATTGCTATTGAAAGTCTTTATGTTAAATCTCTGAAGGATTCTAAGTGTTTTATTGAAGAGTTGGACAAGGATGACAAAACTTAGATCCTTGCTTTATGCCTAGCTAAGGGCGTAAAACTATAGCGCTTGTTGGGAGGCAACCCAATGAATAAATTTTATTTTTTCTTTTTTCTTTCGGTTCTTGAGTGTTAGCACAATTATGCTACTGTTATGATTGTGTTTTTTGTGTTTTAATTAGTGTTTGTGCCAAGTAGAACCAACAGGATCTTCTTGGGTGATAGTTGTTTGATCTTGCTGAAAAAGACAGAAACTTTGTGCTCACGAAAATAATTGTTAAAAATCACCAGAACGTGATAAAATTCCAATTATTTTTGCAGAAGATTAATATACAAATTACCCAGGCCTTCCTAGTTTTTCAGAATTTTTGGAGTTCCATAAGTATTCGAACAAATCAGATTTCTACAGACTGTTCTGTTTTGACAGATTCTGTTTTCTTTGTGTTGTGTGCTTATTTTGATGGCTCTATGGTTTCCTTTGATGAGTTTTTGCCATAGAAAAGTTGGAATACAGTAGAAATAATACAAAAACAAAATAAGAATTGGTTTGATACAGCACTTATAGTAGTGATATATTTTTCTTACACTAACGGATCTCACGAAGGTTTTGTTGAGTTTTGTGTGATTGAAGTTTTCAAGTTTTGGGTTATCTTATGATGGATGAAGGAAGGATAGAAGAGCCTAAGCTTGGGAATGCCCTAGCATCCCAAGCTATTATCCAAAAATGAGCAACCAACTAAGCTTGGGGATGCCCCCGAGTGGCATCCCCGCTTTCTTCCAACAACTATCGGTATTTTACTTGAAGCTATATTTTTATTCGTCACATGATATGTGTTTTGCTTGGAGCGTCTTGTATGATATGAGTCTTTGCTTGTTTTATTTTGTGTTTTAAGTCATCAATCCTTGCTGGACACACTTATTTGAGAGAGCCAAAATTATGTCATGACTTGTTAGAATTGCTCTCTATGCTTCACTTAAATCTTTTATGAGCTATGAACTTGCTCTAGTGTTTCACTTATATCTTTTTGAGCACGGTGTGCTTAGTATTTTTGAAGAAATGCTCTCTTGCTTCACTTAGATTTATTTGAGAGTTAGTAAAATTTTCAAGAAATTCTCTCTTGCTTCACTTAAATTATTTTGAGAGAAAGAAGAAAAATTATGCTCATGATCTTCACTTATATTTGTTTGAGCTTATGAAAAGCAACACATGAAAATTAGTCCCAAAGTGATAGATATCCAAGAAGGATATAATAAAAACTTTCATGAAGATCATTGGACAAAATAAACTTGATTCTTAGTAATAGTTTTGAGATATGATGATGTGATATGTGAGTTATGTTGATGAGTAATTATGCTTTAGTAAGAATATTGGTGTTAAGGTTTGTGATTCCCTATGCAAGTACGAAAGTCAATAGTCATGCAATGAAATTATATCCTACTTGTGGTGCATTATTCGGTGTTATTTATGCTTAATGCTTGCTTATGAGATTATACATTTCTTGGTTGGTCGCTTCTCAATCATTTGCTAGCCTTCATTTGCACCAAGTATGATCTCTACTTGTGCATCCAAAATCCTTTAAACTAGTTTTGCCATATGAGTCCACTATATCTACCTATATGCGGTATTCGTTTGCCGTTCTAAGCAAATTTGCATGTGCCATCTCTAATTTTCAAAATAAACTTCTCTTTTGTGTGTTTGTTTCGCTCGCGGAGCGGTGAGGGGTGGCTAATATTTTCCATGCTGGATGTGTTATTCTCACGATGAGTGTTTATTCACTTGTCATTTCACGAGAGTAAGGCAATGGTTTTAGGGATGCCCAGTCCCGAAATGCAAAAATGAATTTACTTTATGTTGTCAAATAATAAATTCCTTGAGAAGTGTTGGTATGGAGGGCAACCGTGGATACGGCTAGCCATGGAAAGTTAAAGTATGGTGGAAAAAGGAATAAACTTTATTTTCTGTTTGGGAACCGCCTATGGCATATCTAGCATGGAAAGTGTTGGTAACTCTAAGTCGTTTTCATTAGTGGGATGGATACACCTCCCAAAATGTTTTTATCTCTAATTTTTCGCTTTGAGCTCTGGCACCTCTACAAATCGCTACTTCCCTATGCGAAGGGCCTTTCTTTTACTTTATGCAATTTTTATTTTTGAATTTGAGTTTCCATCTTCTCTCATAAAAAGCACCAACTAGGAGGCAATATGATCGTACTTAAGTATTGGGTGTAGCTAATATTCGAGTGTGTTTCATGAATGGATCAATGTTTGAGCATGATGGGCTAGGGATAACTTATTTTAGCGTTGATATTTTGAAAGACATGGTTGCTTGTTGATATGCTTGAGTATCTAAATTATTATGTCAAAACTAGACTATTGCTTTGAATCACATAAAAGTCTAATTGTCCATGCTATAAAGAAAAGAATATGATATGACATGATAAGCAGCATTCCACATCAAAAATTCTGTTTTTATCACTTACCTACTCGAGGACGAGTAGGAGTTAAGCTTGGGGATGTTGATACGTCTCCAACGTATCCATAATTTTTTATTGTTCCATACTGTTATATTATCAATCTTGGATGCTTTATAATCATTTTATAGTCATTTTATATTATTTTTTGGTACTAACCTATTGACATAGTGCCAAGTGCCACTTGCTGTTTTTCCATGTCTTTTTCATCGCAGGAAATCAATACCAGACAGAGTCCAAATGCCACGAAATTCCATGATGATTTTTTATGGGCCAGAAGGAACACAACGGGCCCTGGCCGCACCTGGGGGGGTGCCCTGAGGGGGGCACAACCCACCAGGGCGCGCCAGGAGGCCCAGGCGCGCCCTGGTGGGTTGTGCCCACCTTGGGTGCCCCCCGGACCGCCTCTTTGCTCTATAAATACCCCAATATTCCAGAAACCCTAAAGGCATCCACGAAATATTCATCCAGACACCGCAGAGTCCAGAACCACCAGATCCAATCCAGACACCATCTCGGATGGGGTTCACCACCTCCATTGGTGCCTCTCCGATGATGTGTGAGTAGTTCTTTGTAGACCTTCGGGTCCGTATTTATTAGCTAGATGGCTTCCTCTCTCTCGCTAAATTCTCAATACAATGGTCTCTTGGAGATCCATATGATGTAACTCTTTTGCGGTGTGTTTGTTGCGATCTGATGAACTTCGAGTTTATGATCAGTTATATTTTTTTATATCCATGAAAGTTATTTTAGCTTCTTTGATCTCTTATAGCCTCGTATTTCTTCTCCGATATTTGGGTTTTGTTCGGCCAACTTGATCTATTTATCTTGCAATGGGATGAGGTTCTTCGTAGTGGGTTCGATCTTACGGTGCTTGATCCCAGTGACAGAAAGGGAAACGACACGTATGTATCGTTGCTACTAAGTATAAAACGATGGGGTATATCTCTACATAGATAGATCTTGTCTACATCATGTCATCTTTCTTATTGCATTACTCCATTTTTCCATGAACTTAATACACTAGATGCATGCTGGATAGCGGTCGATGTGTGGAGTAATAGTAGTAGATGCAGGAAGGAGTCGGTCTACCAATCTTGGACGGGATGCCTATATAATGATCATTGCCTGGATATCGTCATGATTATTTGAAGTTCTATCAATTACCCAACAGTAATTTGTTTACCCACCGTTGCTATTTTTCCCGAGAGAAGCCACTAGTGAAACCTACGGCCCCCGGGTCTTCTTTCTCATATATTTGCCTTTGCGATCTACTTTTTCCTTTGCATTTATTTTCAAATCTATTAAACCAAAAATACCTTGCTGAATTTTATTTCTTTTTATTTTATTTGGCATTCGATCTATCAATCTACTACAAATTTACCTCACGTCCTTTGCCTATCTTGAGGCACCGTACCCCGGAAGGGATTGACAACCCCTTTAACACGTCGGGTTGCGAATGGTTGTTATTTGTGTGCAGGGGTTGTTTACGTTGTGTTGCTTGGTTCTCCTACTGGTTTGATAACCTTGGTTTCATATCTGAGGGAAATACCTACCGCCGATGTGCTGCATCATCCCTTCCTCTTTGGGGAAATACCAATGTAGCTTCAAGTGACATCAGATATCTTTAGGACATGGCATCTTTTCAATAGCATCTACCTTAGCTTTATAAACTTCAATACCTCTTTCAGAAATTTTATACCCCAGGACAATACCTTCATTAACCATGAAGTGACACTTTTCCCTATTCAAGACAAGATTGGTTTCTTCACATCGCTGCAAACTCGATCAAGGTTGCTTAAGCAATCATCAAAAGAAGTTCCGTAAACAGAGAAATCATCCATGAAAACCTCAACATTCTTTTCACAAAAATCAGAGAATATAGCATTCATACATCTTTGAAAGGTAGCAGGTGCATTACATAAACCAAAAGGCATACGTCTATAAGCAAAGGTACCTAGTAAAAGTGGTTTTCTCTTGATCATCCTTTGACACAGGTATTTGAGAGAAACCAGAATAACCATCTAGAAAGCAAAAATGAGTATGTTTGGATACTCTTTCTAGCATTTGATCAATAAAAGGTAGATGGTAATGATCTTTTCTAGTGGCTTTATTCAATTTGCGAAAATCAATTACCATTCTATAACCTGTAACAATTCTTTGTGGAATCAATTCATTCTTATCATTAGGAACCACAGTAATACCTCCCTTCTTAGGGACACAATGAACATGGCTTACCCATTGACTATCAGCAATATGATAGATTATACCTGCCTCCATAAGCTTTAGTATTTCATTTCTTACCACTTCTTTCATCTTAGGATTCAACCGTCGCTGATGATCAACAACAGTTTTAGCATCTTTCTCCAATTTTTTTGTGCTGACATAGAGTGGGACTAATGCCCTTAAGATCATCAAGAGTATATCCAATAGCGGCATGGTGCTTCTTCAGAGTTTTCAATAATTTCTTTTCTTCATGCTCTGAAAGGTTAGCACTAATAATAACAGGATATATCTTCTTTTCATCAAGATAAGCATATTTTAGAGTATCAGGTAATTGTTTAAGCTCAAACACGAGATCACCCTTGGGTGGAGGAGGATCCCCGAGGATTTCATCGGGCAAAATGTGTTTCAAAATAGGCCCTTGATTAAAGAATACTTCATCTATTTCCCTTCTTTCATTCATAAACATATCATTCTCATGGTCTAGCAAATATTGTTCTAAAGGATCAGCAGGAGGCACAACAATAGAAGCAAGACCAATAATTTCATCCTTACTAGGCAATTCCTTATCATGGGGTTATCTACGAAATTTAGAGAAATTAAAATCATGAGACATATCTCCTAAACCAACAGTAACAATCTCTTTCTCGCAGTCTATCTTAGCATTAACAGTATTCAAGAAAGGTCTACCAAATATAATGGAACAAAAATTATCTTGTGGGGAACCAAGAACAAGAAAATCAGTAGGGTATTTAATTTTTCCACAGAAGACTTCAACATTTCTAGCAATCCCAATTGGTGATATAGTATCTCTATTGGCAAGCTTAATAGTAACATCAATATCTTCTATCTCAATAGGTGCAATATCATTCATAATTTCTTCATACAAGGTATAGGAATTGCACTCACACTAGCACCCACATCACATAAGCCATGATAACAATGATCTCATATTTAATACAAACAACAGGCATGCCAACAACAGGTCTATGTTTATCTTTCATATCGGGTTTAGCAATTCTAGCAGCTTCATCACAGAAATAGATAACAAGCCCATCAATATTATCGACCAAGAGATCTTTAACCATAGCAACACTAGGTTCAACTTTAATTTGCTCAGGGGGTGTAGGTGTTCTAGTATAACTCTTACAAACCACAGTTGAAGCTTTAGCATGATCCTTTATTCTAACAGGGAAATGTGGTTTCTCAATATAAGCAGTAGGAACAATAGGATCAACATTATAAGTAATCGTTTCTTATTCAACTTTAATAGGTTCAACTACTTTAACTTCAATGGGAGGATGATATTTAAACTACTTCTCCTTAGGTAGATCAACATGAGTAGCAAAAGATTCATAGAAAGAAGCTAACGTCTCAGAGTCAAGTCCATATTTAGTGCTAAAATCACGAAAAGCATCGGTATCCATAAAAGATTTAACACAATCAAAATTAAGGTTTATACCTGACTCTTTACCTTCGCCGAGTTCCCAATCTTCAGAGTTGTGTTTAATTCTTTCCAATAAAGCCCATTTGAATTCAATATCCTTCTTCATATAGGAATCGGTACAAGAAGTATCGAGCATGGATCGATCATTATGACAAAGCCGAGCATAAATTTTTTGAATAATAATTTCTCTTGAGAGCTCATGATTGGGGCATGAATATAACATTTAATTAAGCCTCCCACAAGCTTGAGCGATACTTTCTCCGTCACGAGGCCAAAAATTATATATATAATTCCGATCACGATGAACCAGATGCATAGGATAAAACTTCTGATGAAATTCCAATTTCAATCGGTTGTAGTTCCATGATCCAATATCATCCAATAGCCGATACCATGTCAATGCCTTTCCCTACAAAGATAAAGGGAAGACCTTCTTCTTGACAACATCCTCGGGCATACCTACAAGCTTAAATAATCCACAAACTTCATCCACATAGATTAGGTGCATATCGGGATGTAATGTTCCATCTCCTGCATAAGGATTAGCTAGCAGTTTCTCTATCATAGTCGAAGGAATTTCATAATAAATATTTTCAGTAGGTGCAGTAGGTTGAGGAGCAACTCTTTGCTCTTCCGGTTGAGGTGAAGATACCCTGAACAAGTCCCTCAAAGGATTATTTTCCATAGTAACAAGTGACAGTAAATTTCAGCACACTATATAAATGTTTCCTTACCATATTCAACTTACCAAAGGCGCTTCACTCCCCGGCAACGGCGCCAGAAAAGAGTCTTGATGACCCGCAAGTATAGGTGATCTATCGTAGTCCTTTCGATAAGTAAGCACTACAAAAAAATACACTTCTGTGATGATACGTGTTTGTCACAGTAGGTCACGTTTTCTGTCATGCATGTACATCCATGACAATTTTATGACAGAATCAAGATAGTCATACCTGTGCTGTCATAGAAGTGTTCCATGACATTGCCAAAATTATCATCACGAAAGTGTCCACTTCCATGACGATAAATCGCGCGTCGCAGAAGTGCTTTTGTCAAGGGTGACAGACACGTGGCATCCACCGTAACGGGTCGCCGTTAAGCTGTCGGGTCCGGTTTTGGATCCGATAACCCGTTAACAGCCCGGACCAATGGTAAATTTCCACGTGTAAAATTCTGATTGGCCGGAGGAAACACGTGTCAGCTCGTCAGTGGGTCAGATAGGCGCCTATGATATGTCGACACGTGCGACGGCCCACCACCGGCCCATTTAGCGTACAAAGGCCGACCCGTTTGACTTGGTCAAAAGTTAGCAGGCTGGCCCATGAAAAGCATGTTAACGGTCTCTTCGCAAATAGCCCATTTTATGACCCGGTAACTCACGGCCCGTTAGGGCCTACCCGAAATCGGCCCAACAACGTCATGTGGTCCGTCGAATATAACACCAGCCCGTTTCACTTTCGGGCCATGTATGGCCCATGACGTCTTTTGGCCCATATGAGGCCGTCGTATCTTTAGGTCCTTTAAAGGCCCATGGTGACTCTAGCCCAGAATGAACAGTAAATTTCTTTGTACCCGTTAACGACCCATGATTCACATGGGCTGTTTCCAGCCCGTGTTAGCTTTCGGCCTACTGACGGCCCATACATTCTTGGGCTCCTTTCCGGCCCTCGATTACTTTCGGCCCGTTACTAGCCTATTCCCCTAATGGGCCAAATTTGGCCCGTGGCAAGAGTCGGCCCGTTCCTGGCTTGTTAACCCGTTGCGCCGTTTCCAGCCCATCCTATATTCTGGCCCATTAATGACCCGTTATGCCTGTGACAGAATTAAGCCTTTGTTGTCCTCCGGCCTGTTAACGACATGTTACCATGTTGGGCTGATACCAATTACGCCCGTTTACGGCCCAAATAGACCCATTTATCCGACGGCCCGAGGCCCACCGATTCTACGGCCGTGTTGGAGGCCCATGGATCCTACGGCCCGTAGCAGGGTCATGGTTACCACGGTCCGTATATGGCCCATGGTTGTTGCGGCCACTAGCAAACTAGGGAAAAAGAAGACTAGGAAATAAATAAACCCGAAACTAACGCTAGGCTATTAAGGCGATTGCACAGATTACATCCACTGGGCATCAAAGATCGCCACCAGTGCAAATATAGGGAACGCCCTACACTATACAAAAATGGCTTGCTGTTCCTTCAGCCGGTGGCTGCACGTTAAGAACAAATTTTGTATCGCAACAAAACAAATTACAACTATATAACAAAAGGAAGGTTGGCATAAAACTTAACAGTCTAGCAGATAAATGCACCACCAGAAGTTCAGAAGCTCAGTTCATTTGACCTGACTGTTACGTTTTCATGCTGTATTGTCCGATGGAGCACCATAACCCTCGCCTTCATTTCTCCTAGGCTCCTGAACAACATAGCAAATGTCTGATAGTCTGGTTTCAAAACCATGCATATCTTGACGACATCGAACAATGTTCTCCTTGTTTCACAAAGGGTCTCTGTTAGGGAATGGACTTGTGTCTGGAGCGCAGATACAACATTGCTTTGAGCTTGCATATCTTGATCATGAGGCAGTTTGGACGAGATTGCCTTAACAACCAACCCAGTATTACGCAGGAACGTGCTTTTGGCACTGTTAGTGGACAGGTACTGACCCACTGCAGCAAGAGCTGACATTGCGGTTATAGTTGCCTCGCCACCTTCAGAAGGTGGCGGTTCCACCATTTTTTCCATAGCTTGCTGAAAAGTTGAGTTTTACATTAGTAGTACCAGAACAGAAGATATTAAGGAGGCAGCAAAACCAAACAAAATAGCTTTGGTCTATATACAGAACTTATTCTGGTGAACCCATGTAAAATATTAGTTGTATTTTATTGCAAAGTACATAATAAAACCAGGTTCCAAACATATGACCATGTACCATCGCTAATGTATTGTCTATTTCTTCACATTGTATTGAGGGCTAAGGATAAAGAGACGAAGTTTATAATACGGTAAGCATAGTATGACATCATTCATATCACAAAACAACTGAGAACAGACAAACAGGCAATTGTAACGTTGTGTGGGCAAGTCCAGCACGGAACTAGATTACAGGTCAAGATCAAAGGAACATCACTCCTCTCTTTTAAACCTTGTAAGGTGCAATGATACGCTAAGACAATTGTGTATAAAATTGAAAAGAGTAATAGACATTGGCTGCAAACCATGCAGTTCAAGGCACAAGTCAGAGTAAGTAGTAGTTAAAAGGCATGAGGATTAAGGACTTACAACAGCGGCTTTGACTGGTGTAGTCATGCCCTTCTTCTTGCTGGTGTGACAGTCCTTGAAGATTTCCACATCATTTGGTTCAGGTACTTTTTGGTCCTTGCGGGCTTTCCTCTGCATTTGGAACAAGTCAATATAGATCTGATAATATGGTACAGCGAAAAGAGTGAAACAGCAGCTAATTACAAGAGCCTCGCAGTGTGCAATATAGCTACGAGATCCTGTCGTCTGTTGGAATTTCACTTTCGTACGGTTGGCCTTGTTCTTTGAACAGTTCACCTACAAGAAGATAGATTTGTGTGGCACATGCGTAAATAGGACTTCAACATGTGATCTGATCACATATATATAATGTACCTGATACTTCGGATCAGACCAGTGTTTAACGAGGCCCTCTCCAGTCTTCATCCGATATATTTTCCACTGGAGATGTTTGGGCAAGTTCACTGTTAGCCTTGCCTTCAAAGTGAGTTTTCCTCAAGTTATACCGATACTGTCGCAGAGCAGACTTGAAAACATGGGTGCAAGCTTGTCTGGTTGCATCATCTTGGCTATCCAACTTGAACCTCATCTGTTGAAAATTATGGGAGTCTCATTATGAGCAACCTAGAAAGTATTGGACAAAGCAAGACGATATTACTAGTTTCCATACATAACCATACTTACAGATAAATGGTCGAGGAAGGTGTTGAACTGGGTTTCGTCTTTGTCATTCCTGTACTGAATCCATGTTGGGAGGATACGTACATGACACCTAACAGCAACCGCCGCCTCTGATACTAACTTGGCTGACTCTGTAGCATCACGTGGCCTTTTTAAACCTGCCTCAAAATGAATCTCCATTCTTCCTCCTCTAGATTTAGTTAACCTATGGAGCATTATCCCTAATGTTTGTTTCCTCTTGCGCCTAGGTGCTAGTCCAACAGCAAACATAGGAAGTGTTAGTGTACATCAAACTGTGAGACTACATATAAAGAAGCATGCAACTGTAACTTGACTCCAGCAATTACCTTCTTGCTGTTGAAGCTCACAAAGTTCATCTGATCTTGCCAACTCATCTTGTGTCAAGAGTGCTTTGGAAGTAGTGTCAGGTGGCAAGGGAGCTTGGGAACGTGCTGCTAGCTGAGTTGATCAATGAGTAAATCGTGCAGCTGGTGGTACTGTGGAAGGTGTTGCAACAACTAGGGATGTCTCTGCTTGTTTGGTGGCAGCTATTTGTTTCTGTTTGGCTTGTTCTGCAGCTCGTGTAGCACGGGATACCCTGTCGGTACAATTTTCCGCTGGACTTTGACCTTCTATTGCACCATCAGTACCAGCAGAATCTGCAGGATTCTTCCGCTTCCCTTTCCCTGCCGTTCTATGTTGCTTCCTCTTTCTCTGTACCATGTTAAGTCAAGCAGACAAGAAAAAGGAATAACAATTTAGTTCTTCAGAACAAATTGATGCGTGATACAGACGAACTGAACTTTGATGTTAGACAACCACATGATAGGAGGATGTAATATGTACGAAAAACAGGACAGCATGAGATAACCAGAACTATGATGTGTAAACTAAGCATAAGACATTTCACTAAATTAGAAGCAATGCAATGGAAGGTAGACACCATATGAAAGATGCTACAAATATCGCTCCGCCAAGTTAACAGTGTCTCATCATAAATACCGTTTAAACAAATGTGAAGCAGTACAAGAAATAAATCATATGCAAGATGGAAACAACATCACACTACCAAGTTAAAGGTCTCTCGTCATTAGTGTCGCTGCATATTCACAGCTTATGATGTGTAAACTAAGGAGAAGGCATTTCTACAAATTAGAAGCAATGAAAGCTAGATACCATATGAAAGATGCAACGAATATCACTCTACCAAGTTAAAACTGTCTTGTCATAAGTGCCATTTCAACAAATTAGAAGTAGTACAAGCTAGAAAAGAATGCGAGATGTAACCTATATCACACTGCCAAGTCAAACGTGTCTTATGATAAGTGATTGTTGCAGGTTACACAATAGTAGTACTTTGATGTAAGAACATGGTGTGATAGACAGATATTGTATGTTCTAGAAACAGGAACACGTGTCTTATTCACAAGTATAATGTGTAAAGTAAGCAGATGAAATTCAACAAAATTAGAAGCAATTCAAGCTAGACATCATACATAACATGCAACCACATATAACAGTGCCAAGTTAGAGGGAGCACCTGTGATGGTGCACTAGGGGAGACGTGCTCATCATCAACATAGCTACGTTGGGTGTCTATGCATGTGTTGTCTTGGAAATCATCTTGGGGGGATGGAGGAGTAGAATCTGTAGAGGCCCTCCGTTTGGAAGGAGCACCATCATCCGCTGCCTTGCTAACTTCCTTTCGCTTTATTGATTTTGAATTGTCAAGTAAAACCGACAAGAAAAAGCAATAAAATTCACTCTTCAGAACTCATTCGTGCATGATACTGACAATCACTACTTTGATGTAAGGCAAACACATGATTCCAGGATGGAATAATACAATCAGAACATATTCACAACTGTTTGTGTAAACTAAGCAGAAACCATTTCCACAAATAAGAAGCAATGCAAGCTAGACACCACATGAAAGATGCAACCAATATGACTCTGCCAAGTTAAAAGCGTCCCATCATAAATGACATTTCAACAAATTAGAAGCAACACATGCTATAAATCATATGAAAGATGCAACTAATATCACACTGCATATACTAAAGGTGTCTCGTCATATTGATTTATGCGGGATACAAAAAAACAATAGTTTTATGTAAGGACATGCTTAATAGACATATGTACTATGTACTAAAAATAGGAAGGCATGTCACATTAACAGGTATAATGTATAAACAAAGCAGAATATCACATGCAATATAACCAGATTGGAAGAATTACAATCTAGACACCATATGCAACATGCAACCACATATCACGCTGCCAAGTTAGAGCAAGCATCTGCGATGCTAGTGTAGGGGAAATGCGGTAATCAACTATAGAGCTACGTTCACTATCTTCATCTAGCCTTGCTATTTCTTGAGAATCATGTGGGGAGGCTGACGCTGCAATCTTTAAATGAGGATATTTTCTCACAATAGTCCACTTGTCTGACTGCCTCATCATAAGTGATTGATGAGGGATACACAAGAACATTAGTTTGATGTAAGAACATGGTTAATAGACAGATGTACTAGTATCTACCAAAAACAGGAAGGCATGTCATATTCAAAGGTACAGTGTGTAATCTAAGCAGATGCAATTTAACCAAATTGGAAGCAATACAAGCTAGACATCCGGCTGGAGTGGTGAGCATGATCATCTAGGACCTGAGAGCCTGGTGGGAGGCGGGCTGCTTCGCCACCATCGTGGCTTCCAGGTGATGCCTGTCTGTGCTGGGCTTGTCACTGGCTCGGCCAGTGCCCTGACTAGCCATTTGACTTCTGGTGCTCCCGGGATGGTGGTTCATGTAAAAAATATCTTTCCTTACCTTAGTAAAGACCGACTTCGGCCTTTTGAATACAAGCTAGACACCATATGCAACATGCAACCACATATGACACTGCGAAGTTAAAGCAGGCACATGAGATGGTGGTTCATTGGGAGCAAGGTCATCAACTCCAGAGCTACGTTTACCATCTCCATCTGCTGACACTGCAGCCTTTAAATGGCTGAAACATGTCTGGCCTAGCCGCGTACCACGCTGGAGCAACTTCTCTCTTTTATTTTCTGCTTATGTGAAGGCAGCCGAGTCTGAAATACCCTTGCATAAAAACACAATAGTGAGAGTATGGGTGAAGTGTGTGCAGAACTAGTGCACTGTAAAAGTAGCAGATAGCAGGTGGCTGAAAAATAAATGACAGGAGACATATGATAGCTCTACAACATTGCATGGCAAACAAAATTAGATTCTACTCCGTATGATTTTGTAATATATGAGCACAAGAAATGCAGGTACTCCTCCAGCACACCACCACATGTGGTCCTATCAAGATAACAGTCGACTGAAAATAAATAGGTCAGTCGATTTTTTTATGAACCGTCTGATATATAAGGAACGGGCAGATGGCCTTCGTCTACCTCCCGCCAGTCACTGTTGACGATCTTTCTCGAACCGCCAGCGACCACCAGCCCAGACCCCTGCCTCCGCCGCCCCGCCCTCCCCTCGACCTCACACCACCACCGTGCTTGGCAGCGCCCCCAGGCCATCCCTTTAATCCTGGTCGACCTCCAGATCGGGCGCCAGCAGCTCTAGGCCCCACACGCCCCTAAGATAAACACCGAGGCGCTGCTTCCCCGGCGTAATAGGCGGACTAGCGCCTGTTACGCCGGGGAATGCTTCCGTTAATCGGGAATCAACCGACCAGGAATTGAAATCCAGGGGGGCGACGAACCTCTAGCTAAGGTGAAATAGTATATGAGGAGAAACCTTGTGCATCGCGAGTAACTAGGAACATCTATTATCAAGAAGAAGCAGTCAACTAGTGTCTTCTGTGGGATGAATACCGTGCAAGCAGACACGTAAGATTTGCATGAATAAGGGAAGAGGAGTACCATTTCCGGTTGCCAGTGTGGTCGCCTCCACATGTCGCATCGATCTTCTTCTTTTTGCCGGGGACACCGATGTTTTGGAGGAGGGTGCAGGCTTGGATGAACCCATGGCCAAATTGTTGACTGTGTTACCGTGGCCGTATGTCGGCGGAGGGGAAGCAGATCTGAGGCGGCGAAGGATGGCGTAGCAGGAACAACTCCGGTGCGGTGGACGGTGGCGAAGTTGGAGCGGTAGCAGTGAGGCGCAGGACGGCGTGGTTGAACTAGCTCGGGTACGGACGGCTCGGCCTCGGCTTCAACTACTAGCCTTGGAGGGCGTTGCGGTTGAGGTTGCGGTGGACGACAACGTCGGGGTATTGGCTCCGGCGTGATGGTGGAGGGCGGCGGTTGATGGGTGGGATGTGGTGGCGGACGGAGGACGTCAGGGTTTCGCGGCTGGTGAAGAGGTAGTTTTGGCGCCCACGGAGTACGAATGGGGAATCGGACGCGGGGGGGGGGGGAGCTAAGGGAGAACCATGTTTTGGTCTGGGACGTGCTTGTTTTTGGCTTTTTTGAACAGATGGGATGCACTTGTTTGAAATTTGGGGAAAGTACAAACTTTGCCCCCTCTTAAATTTTGGACCTACTGCGGGTCGAGGGTAGGATGGTAATCCGAGGTGTCCCAAATAGTGGGCGGGAGCGATTTCGGCCGCGCGCATGTGTGCTTAGGCGGCCATTGTGTATGAATGTTTTTCAGAGGCGGTTGCGTGGCGTCTAGATGAAGCTACAAACCTACCCCGGTTTAGACCTTTGGACGTCGGGCCGTTAGGTTTCACGGGTCGGAGTTAGAAAAGTAATTTCCTTCTACTACCAAACATTGGTCTCACGCGGTTTCGGGCGAGTAGAGGCTCTTTTGGCGCTTCGTTCGAAATTTTGAAACAGAAGCATTCACGTTTAGAGTACTCTTGAACTTTGAGGATTGACCTAAATAGACAACGTTAAATTTGACCTTGTATGTTTGGAAACCTCATTAAATTATCCGCATCTTTTTGAAATTTTTACACTTGATAATCCTATAACTACGATTATTTTGGAATAGAGGAGCTAAATTTGAATCTATTTTGTACACGACTATATATGCTATTATGTACAAAATCAGAGCAAGATTGGTGCCCCCATAATTTAGGTATGATTTACAAATGCCATGACATCGAATTCAAATAATTGAATGGACTTCATGTTGAATTCGATTTTTAAACCACCTTAAGTTGAATTCAAATGTATACTAGTTCATAGCTAGCTATTTATAATGTTCATTGTGTAACTTCCGTATGTATAATGTGCTTTACACACACAACATGAACTATACTCACGTTTATATTCGATTGCTAAAGCGATGCATTGTCTGGAGTTCAAAATACTAACTATGTGGATCAATTATGTCGAATAATAACATAGAGATGCTCAAATTCGATAGAATCTAGATGTCTGATGGATCAATGACCGTTCCTTACGTGAATTGCAAATATCATGATCCCATCCTAATATTTGGATACAATTTATATCTTTAATCAATGTGTACATCAGTCTTTTACGTGTAGTTTCACTCTCCATCTGTGGTCTCTCAGACATGCTCACACACTCTCTCCCGAGGTGTCTTTCTCGCATACATGCTCTCGATATAACCCTCCCTCCCTCTCGTAACCATTTACGACTATTTTCACTAACCTTTATCACAAGCACTCTTCCTCTCACAAGCATACACACTCACAATCCCCATCGACCCTTTCTATATACATAGACCCGCCTACGTGTCTCCTGTACGCGCATTATCTTTAGGTCTATCTCTCACGCATAGTCTCGCACCTCTCTTCCTAATCGACGAGTATGATTCTAGCAGAGCATTCTGTAGGATGCCCTTAAAGTTAGGTTGGATGAATAGTAATATCAGAGATAAGGGGTTACCTTAGTCCGAGAATCCAGGGTGACAAATCCTAGCCGGCTTTGTCAGTGGGCACAGAGTCCTTCACAATTCTGCTATCGTTGTCTTGTACGACAAGTCATCCATGGGTCTCCCTAAATGCGTCACGAGCCGACCAATGTGGCGCAGGAACCGAACCAAGGGCCTCACCTCGACCCACCGGACCTCACGCGGTGACACACCCTCTGCCCCCATGTCTCGTTATCTTCTCACACCCACACATACCAACACAGACACCACACAAAAAAAATCTCCTCGTGCCTCTATCCCCTCCCCCCTTGCATATACACACTCAAGGGAATCTATCGCCGTGACATCATATTAGTCTCTCTCTCTCTAGACCTCTCTCATTTCTCGTGCTATCTCTCCCACGCCCCCTCCCCCCGCCGGCCCCTCTATCCATGCCTCTCTCGAATACGTAATAACACACATACCTCTCTAGGCCCTGCCAAATACATCAACTACACATTCACACATGTTACATCACGTATCCCATTGATCTAAAAAGCCCTCTCTTCACGTTTATTTCGCATACAACATTCCTTTTGAATAAAGTGTGGCCAAAAAATTATTTTAGAATTTCTACATTACAACATTACAAACTTATATGGAGGAGTATGAACGTTAATTTGTTGCATGGTGCCCACAATGATATTTATTCCGCACTGTGAATTTTTATATTTTTATACTATATATAAAGTTAATCATAATAAAGAGAAACAAAGAGCATCTCTCTCCCCTTCTATGCCCCTTTCACGTACGCTCACAAACTATCTCTAGGTCCTCTAAAATTAAGCCCCTAGCACATTCACACATGTTTCATCTTTCTCTCGCGATATATACAGTGACGATCATTGTATTTGGAGCGAAAGCACAATACGTACATTGGACTTCAAAATCCACTCATTACGGTCACCATTTATGTTTTGTGGTTATTATACAGTCACGGGCTCACCGTACAGCTCTGTATTTGCTCAAGACACGACTAGTTGACTAGTTAAACGCTCCACATGGCACCTCTAGTGTTGCATCACATTATCTCACTACCATTGGGCCCACCTGTCGGCTTGTATCTACTCTTCTACACTCTTATAAAAACAGAGTTGGTGATGATGGTGTGCCTGCCATCCTGCAATATAGGCCGTCCGTTTTATATCTGACGGACAGGAAGGAAACTATGGAAATTTTGCAAAAAGGTACCCACACACCTCTCCACATTTGCAAATAAGGCCTTCCCTTGTTCATCCTTTTCTATCACAAGATAAACTAGTCATACAAATGCATCTTGATGTTACGTGCAACGCACGGGCATCTTGCTAGTAAGAATGAAAACAAACGACAAAAAAATATTGGACGGTGGTTCGAAGTCATGACCGTGGGCATAGTGGACAAGGTGGCCTTGTATTGCTATGCTGAGTCGTCTGTTTTAACACACAGGAGCTGGTGTGGTGATTATACACACACGCACGCATGCACACGAACTGCATGCATGCAACACTCACACGAACACATGCAGCCATGCACGCACGCAACACTCACACATACACACGCAGCCACACACGCACGCAACACTCACACGCACACATGCACGCATGCATGCACACACCACACGACCAACACACACTCTCACGCTCAAGTGCTCAACCTACACGTGCATGCGCACACATCAGGCCCTGGCAGACACATACACAACCAGGTGATTCCTGCGCACGGGTTGGAGTCTTGTCGCGCCTGCGTAAATTTGTGTTTATCTGACCTTTTTCCTATGCGAACTGACAGGTGGGACCCACAAGGAACGTGGTCAATTTAACTAGTCAACATGGTGCCACACAGACTATTTGGCCGGTCAACAGAGTGCAATCCGATGCTGAACGATGAGCAAGTGACCGTATAATCACCGCAAAACGTATATAGTGACCGTAATGAGCGTATTCTAAAGTTCGGTGACCGTATTATGCTTTCTCTTTGTAGGCCCTCCAAAACTACATCTCTACACGTTCTCGCATGTTATATCTAACAACTATGCAATACAGCACTACTACTACACTCTAACACAATAAATCATATGTGTTTTTAGTTTTACTAGATATCATATTGTTACTTAATTATTCAATTTGCATACATTAAAATTGCCTTTGAAATGTATGGCCAGTATCATCTACCACTCGGGAAAAATCCCGCCCTTTCCTGTTTAATCGGGTTTGTATCGATGGATCATGCGAAACAACAAAACTATAGTACTAATATACAGTACAACTGACAGTTCATTGGGCCGCCGTGTCGTGTACTCCTTCGTCGTAAGAGTGGAGCGCTCTGGCGCCGTTGCCGGGGAGGTGAGTGCTTGAAGGTATATCTTTAGATCTTGTAATCGAATCTTTTAGTTTCTTGTTTTATCACTAGTTTAGTTTATAAAAGAAAACTAGAAAAAAATGGAATTAAGGTTGCCTCATATGCTTCATCTTTTTAATGTCTTTCATGAAAATAAGGATTCCGATAATTGTGCTCAATTGCTAGAGGAAGAATGCATTAAAATGTTTGGCACTAAATATTTGAATGATGAGCATGATTGCAATGTTGTTAGTATGAATTCTTTGAATACCCATGATGCTAATGATATGCAAAGCCACAAGCTTGGGGATGCTATGTTTGATGAAGATGATATGTTTAGTCCCCCAAGTTTTGATGAGCAAATTTATTATGATAAAAGCATGCCTCCTATTTATGATGATTATTGTGATGACACGTATGCTATAAAGAATAAAGACAACCATGAAACTTGTCATCATGATTTTAATTTTCAATTGGATTATGCTTCACATGATAGTTATTTTGTTGAGTTTGCTCCCACTACTATTGATGAGAATAAATTTGCTTATGTGGAGAGTAGTAAAATTTCTATGCAAGTAGATCATGAAAAATGCTTTATGTGCTGGTTATATGGTTGAATTCATTCATGATGCTACTGAAAATTATTATGAGAGAGGATCATATGCTTCTACATATTGCAATAATATCAAGTTTCCTCTCTATGTGCTTAAAGTTTTAAAGTTATGCTTGTTTTGTCTTCCTATGCTAGTTGATTATTGTTCCCATAAGTTGTTTGCTCACAAAATCCCTATGCATAGGAAGTGGGTTAGACTTAAATGTGCTAGTCATATTCTTCATGATTATCTCTTTATGTTTCAATTCTTATCTTTTATGCGAGCATCGTTGAAATCATCATGCCTAGCTAGGGGCGTTAAACGTAAGCGCTTGTTGGGAGGCAACCCAATTTTATTTTTGTTCCTTGCTTTTTGTTCCTGTTTAGTAATAAATAAATCATCTATCCTCTGGTTAGATGTGGTTTTATGTTTTAATTAGTGTTTGTGCCAAGTAATACCTATAGGATCTTCTTGGATGATAATTATTTGATCTTGCTGAAAAAGACAGAAACTTTCCGTTCACGAAAACAATTGTTAAAAATCACCAGAAAGTGATAAAATGCTGATTCCAATTGCAGTAGATCAATAATCAAATTATCTAGGTCTTCCTATTTTGTCAGATTTTTCTGAGTTCCAGAAGTTTACGTTTGATACAGATTACTACAGACTGTTCTGTTTTTGACAGATTCTGTTTTCTATGTGTTGTTTGCTTATTTTGATGAATCTATGAGTAGTATCGGAGGATATGAACCATAAAGAAGTTGGAATAAAGTATATATTACACCAATATGAATTTAGAATGAGTTCACAACAGTACCTAAGTGGTGATTTATTTTCTTATACTAACGGAGCTTACGAGTTTTCTGTTGAGTTTTGTGTTGTGAAGTTTTCAAGTTTTGGGTAAAGATTTGATGGACTATGGAATAAGGAGTGGCAAGAGCCTAAGCTTGGGGATGCCCAAGGCACCCCAAGGTAATATTCAAGGACAACCAAGAGCCTTAGCTTGGGGATGCCCCGGATGGCATCCCCTCTTTCGTCTTCGTTCATCGGTAACTTTACTTGGAGCTATATTTTTATTCACCACATGATATGTGTTTTGCTTGGAGCTTCATTTTATTTTGTTAGTATTTGCTTGCTGTTATTTAGAATAATGTTTTGCATCTCTATTTTCAATAAAAATGTCAAGGATAGCCTTTACCATGCTTATTTTGCAAGTATACATGTTGCTGTTTCAAAACAGAAAGTTTACCGCTGTTGCAAAAATTCCCTAGAAAAGTCAGAATATGATAAAATGTTGAAACTTTTTGCATATTGAGCTCTGATAAATTTTCTACAGTGTGGTATAATTTCATAATGTTTGGAGTTAGGTAAGTATGATGAATCTTGCATTCTTTACAGGCTGTACTGTTTTGGCAGATTGCTATTATGTTTGCATTGTTTGCATATGTTTGCTTGTTTAATGATTCTATTTGAGGATAGGAGTATTAAATATGCAGAGGCATTTAGTACGCAATGTTGAATAATAATTTTAGTTATTTGTTACATTAGAAAATGATAAGGTTTTTGCATTGGTTTATACTAACTTATCTCACGAGTTCTTGTTGAGTTTGGTGTGGATGAAGCTTTCGAGATTTAGGAAACCGTGATATGAGAGGAATTAAGGAGACACAAAAGCTCAAGCTTGGGGAGGCCCAAGGCACCCCAAGATAATATTTCAAGAAGTCTCAAGCATCTAAGCTTGTGGATGCCCCGATAGGCATCCCACCTTTCTTCTTCAACAATTATCGGTTAGTATCGGTTGAGCCTAAGTTTTTGCTTCTTCACATGATGAGTGCTATCCTTAAAGTGTCGTTTTTTTTGTTTTGCTTGCTGTTTGATTAATATCCCAAGATCTGAAATTCTTAAATGAGAGAGAGTCTTCACATAGCCACATAATTATGTAACTACTCATTGATCTTCACTTATATCTTTTTGGAGTAGTTTGTCATTTACTCGTGTGCTTCACTTATATCCTATGAGTAAATGGTTGAATGATTTGAATATCATAAATCTGAAATTATATATATGTTTCATATGCTTATCCCTTGGGGAGTAATGACTTCACATATAAGAAGTAGAGGTGGTAAATTTATTGAGGGTTAGCAAACATTGTATTGGTCACTTGAACAATTCATGAAAGAATATTGAGGAAAGGGAGATTTCACATATAAATATACTATCTTGGACATCTTTTGTAATTGTGAGCACTCATTAAAATATGACATACTAAAAGGTTGATGTTGGACAAGGAAGACAACGTAATGGGTTATGTTTTCTTATATCCGAAATAAAGTATATTGTCATGGATCATCCAACATGTTGAGCTTGCCTTTCCCCCTCATGCTAGCCAAATTCTTTGCACCAAGTAGAGATACTACTTGTGCTTCCAAACATCCCTTAAACTAGTATTGCCATGAGAGTCCGCCATACCTACCTATGGATTGAGTAAGATCCTTCAAGTAAGTTGTCATCGGTGCATGCAATAAAAATTGCTCTCTAAATATGTATGATCTTTTAGTGTGGAGAAAATAAGCTTTATACGATCTTTTGATATGGAAGCAATAAAAGCGACAGACTGCATAATAAAGGTCCCTATCACAAGTGGCAATATAATGTGACGTTCCCTCACATTAAGATTTTGTGCATCTAACTATGAAAGCGCATGGAAACCTCTGCTTCCCTCTGCGAAGGGCCTATCTTTTATTCTTGTCTTTTACCTTATGCAAGAGTCTTGGTGATCTTCACCTTTCCTTTTTACATTTTATCCTTTTGCAAGCACATTGTATTGGAAAGATTCTGATATATATATCCAATTGGATGTAAGGCATCATGTGCTATTATTGTTGACATTACCCTTGAGGTAAAATGTTGGGAGGCGAATCTATAAGCCCCTATCTTTCTCTGTGTCTGATTAAAACTTTGAACCCATAAATATCGCGTGAGTGTTAGCAATTGTGAAAGACTAAATGATAGTTGAGTATGTGGAGTTTGCTAAATCAAAGCTCTGACATAGACTCTTCCTGAAAATAAGATGAATTGTAATTGTTTGATGACTAATAACATGGTTTGTTAGTTTTCAAGAAAGTTTATGATCTATACTTTAGCATGTGAATAGCTTGTTACTTGATCATGAAAAGTTTTATGAGTTGAGCTACTGTTATGACATATAATGATGCTAGAAAAGGTGATTGAATTTATCATTGATCAAACTTGTGCACCTGCTAGCATTCACACTTCATAAATTATTTCTTTTATCATTTACCTACTCGAGGACGAGCAGGAATTAAGCTTGGGGATGCTGATACGTCTCCAACGTATCTATAATTTATGAAGTATTCATGCTATTATATTATCTGTTTTGGATGTTTATGGGCTTTATTAAACACTTCTATATTATTTTTGGGACTAACCTATTAACCCAGAGCCCAGTGCCAGTTTCTGTTTTCCCCTTGTTTCAGTGTTTCGCAGAAAAGGAATATCAAACGGAGTCCAAACGGAATGAAACCTTCAGGAGCGTGATTTTTGGAACGAACATGATCTAGGAGACTTGGAGTTGAAGTCAAGGAAGCTTCGAGGTGGCCACGAGGTAGGGAGGCGCGCCCCCACCCTCGTGGACCCCTCGTGGCTCCCCTGACCGACTTCTTTCGCCTATATATATCCATATACCCTAAAAACTTCGGGGAACAGAATAGATTGGGAGTTCCGCCGCCGCAAGCCTCTGTAGCCACCTAAAACCAATAGGGACCTTGTTCCGGCACCCTGCCGGAGGGGGGGATCCCTCACCGGTGGCCATCTTCATCATCCCGGCGCTCTCCATGTCGAGGAGGGAGTAGTTCACCCTCGGGGCTGAGGGTATGTACCAGTAGCTATGTGTTTGATCTCTCTCTCTCTCTCTCTCTCTCTCTCTCGTGTTCTTGAGGTGGTACCATCTTGATGTATTGCGCGCTTTGCTCCTATAGTTGGATCTTATGATGTTTCTCCCCCTCTTCTCTCTTGTAATGGATTGAGTTTTCCCTTTGAAGTTATCTTATCGGATTGAGTCTTTAAGGATTTGAGAACATTTTATGTTTGTCTTGCATGTGCTTATCTGTGGTGACAATGGGATATCACGTGATCTACTTGATGTATGTTTTGGTGATCAACTTGCAGGTTCCGTTTGTGAACTTATGCATAGGGGTTGGCACACGTTTTCGTCTTTACTCTCCGATAGAAACTTTGGGACACTCTTTGAAGTTCTTTGTGTTGGTTGAATAGATGAATCTGAGATTGTGTGATGCATATCGTATAATCATACCGACGGATACTTGAGGTGACCTTGGAGTATCTAGGTGACATTAGGGTTTTGGTTGATATGTGTCTTAAGGTGTTATTCTAGTAAGAACTCTTGAATAGATCGATCCGAAAGAATAACTTTGAGGTGGTTTTGTACCCTACAATAATCTCTTCGTTTGTTCTCCGCTATTAGTGACTTTGGAGTGACTCTTTGTTGCATGTTGAGGGATAGTTATATGAACCAATTATGTTATTATTGTTGAGAGAACTTGCACTAGTGAAAGTATGAGCCCCAGGCCTTGTTTCAACGCATTGCAGTACCGTTTGTGCTCACTTTTATCATTAGTTACCTTGCTCTTTTTATATTTTCAGATTACAAATACCCATATCTACCATCCATATTGCACTTGTATCACCATCTCTTCGCCGAACTAGTGCACCTATACAATTTACCATTGTATTGGGTGTGTTGGGGACACAAGAGACTCTTTGTTATTTGGTTGCAGGGTTATTTTAGAGAGACCATCTTCATCCTACGCCTCCCACGGATTGATAAACCTTAGGTCATCCACTTGAGGGAAATTTGCTACTGTCCTACAAACCTCTGCACTTGGAGGCCCAACAACGTTTACAAGGAGAAGGTTGCATAGTAGACATCACGCTCGCTTTCATAAATGTTCTAGTCCCTTTCGCCGACATGTGGGACATCAAGCTACCGGGTCCACGTGCCATACCGAAATACAGTGCAGAGCAGCAGGGGTGAAGCACCCCAGTCATGGCGCCGGTGTAGTAATGAGCAATGAGGCGTCAAATCAGAAAGTTGCACCTTTCCCGTAGTTAAGTTGGAGGGACGAAGTAATAATAATGCTAGTAAAAAAAGAAGTTGGAGGGACGAAGCAACCATCATTTCACTCGTTGCTGAACCGCTTCTCCCTCGTCTTCTTCAAGTTAACCACGTGTTGCTTCTGCCGTTGTTCTGCCTCATGTGGGACGCGGATCGGCTTGGTAAAGCACTGACACGTGGGACCGCATGTTAGCAAACCGCCAAGCCAACATCCTCTAAAAATAAGAAACCTCCTCCGCCATCCGCGCGGCAAAATCACCTCCTTTTTACTAATCTTGATTCTATAATTTTTTAGATCAATATAATTGATATTTGTATAGATAGCACACAGGAGCAAAACCAAGTGTTACGGTTAAGGGCATCCACAATGTGTAGCCAAATGTGAAAATAGCTTTTGTCATCGATGGGAACCATTTGTGGACGGTGCTGCCAAAGCCAAAAAGATGGAACCGAAGCTCTCTGATTGATTGATTGAAGGAATAGAAAAATGCAATGTCTCTCCTCTTTCTCCCTTGTTTGGACGCATGTACAGTATAGAGCATAGATTCTACTCCCCTGTCCCTTCTATCACAAATCACAAAGCAGTGAGGCGTCAAATCACAAAGCACGGACGAAGAACCATCATTTCAGTCTTTGCTGACTCCGCTTCTTCATCGTCTTCTTCAAGAAACCACCTCACCGCACTAAGCTGGATGGACGACGCTATTGTGTACTAGTAGTACTAGTACATTTACGCGTCCTTTGGTTCAACGGACTTCCTGGATGCAAATAAGGCGGTTGTCTCGGCTTGCAGGCGGCACTTGCGAATGACTTACCGTGGTCTCCCTCAATGGTGTTCTCTGCCGAACGCACTTCGCCAAACCACAACGTTCAAGATATCGTCGACGTCACCGCAATGGGGAAGGAAGTCAAATAGTTACTACCTCCTTTTTATTGTACACCAGTCTAGTATATCAAAAATTACAATTTGCAAAAGGCCACTAACGCTAATCGAGGCAAAATTGATGGGGTTTGCCTCGTACTAGCAACCAAGGACATTGATATACCCTTGCATGCACGTGGAAGTGAGAAGGTTTGTTTGCATGGCGCTACATTAATCAAGCGATGAGGAGTGAGATGGTTAGCACTTTGGGCTTTGGAGAAAAAAATACGCATTAAATGACACATCAAACGATGATTTGTATCGAATCGCACCCTCACATGGTCGCTCCTGCACGCCACGGTCGCACCACACCCTCACACAGTCGCTCCTGTATGCCGCAAACCCAACCAAGGGAACGCACCCTCACTGATATGTGCTACCGCTGACAGATAATTTTCGTTCATACATTATGTTTATCCAACCGCATGTTGGGGTGGATCCGTACGGTCCGTGCGGTGGTCTGTTGGGGAAGAAGAAGAGGTGAGGAAGAAGGGTTAGGAGACGTAGGATATTCATCCAACCGCCTGAAATGGTAGACTGACCCAAATGATGGAAGTCAGGCGACTTGCATAACAATATATGTTTTTACACAGCAAAAGATCCCTAAAAACAACAACATAAAGAAAAACTATCACTGCTCACGGAACGAGATGGCCTCGTCGTCTTTGACTGCCGGCGCAAACCAGCCGTAGCTGCCGATGTGTGTCTGCGCACCGTGGTTGTCCTCGGCCTCCAGCTACTCATTCACGCGGAGCGTGTGGGCGCTCTGCACGGACGAGAGCACCGCCCGGTTCAAGTCGAGGACGTTCGGTTCCGCCTGCAGGAGGGCCTCGATGGCAGCGGCATCCGCGCGCTCCGCGTCGAGTTGAGCCTCCGCCGCCCGGTTCAAGTCCAGGACGTCCGGTTCTGTCTGCAGGAGGGCCTCGATGGCAGTGGCATCCGCGCGCTCCGCGTCGAGTTGAGCCTCCGCCGCCCGGTTCACATCCACGACATCCGGTTCCGCCTGCAGGAGAGCCTCGATGGCAGCGGCATGCGCGTGCTCCACGTCGAGTTGAGCCTCTGCCTCCCGGTCCTCCTTTAGTATCGCCAGGTTGAACCGCTGGTCCGCCTGCACCATGGGGGACCCGGACGCCGGCACGAAGTCGACGTCCATCGTCTCATAACCATCGGGGGCCTTCTGCGTCGCGGCCTCCGCCATGAACATCAGATCGGCTTCCTCCTCCTCGTAGCTTGGCTCCAGAGAACTCGGGGATTGGCCCGCCGCAAAGCGAGCTTGGGAACGGAGGTCTGTGGCGCCAACCACCACCGCGATTTCTGCGCGGCGCTCCGGTGTCAGCATCTTGTAGTACATGATCTTGCGGTGCACCATGGCTTTCCGGCAAACTAGGGGACGCTTGATGCAGGCTAGGGGATCGAAAGGTGGGGGAATGGGCTGGAGAGGAGGTGTGGTTTTGGGGCAGTAGCTGGCGTAGGCCGAGCAGCGAAGGTTCTGGTGTGAATAGTGGTTACGGCCGAGCAGCGAAGGTCAATCGGTTTTGACTGTACATCGCTCTTGTCGCGTTCCGGTTGCACCTCGGCACGCTGGACCCTCCATGTCGTTCACCAAATGGAACGCGGTTCGTCTTGCATTTTCGCTCGCTTGTGGGACCGCAGTTGAGAGCAAACCGACGTCCTTCCCCCTCCCCCACCCGCGTCATTTATACTACCACTCCCTCCGTGTTATGTGGAGTAAATAAAAACAGAGGGAGTATACTACGGATGAGGATCCCCTGACGTGGCCGAACCCATTGAGTAACTGACATGCGGGGCCTAGCAAGCATGGGTCCGCCAGTAAGTGACCGAAAGGGAGGGTAAGGCAGGGATCCTACGTCAGAGGATCCACTTCCACTACTACTCCCTCCTTCCTCTACAGGGCCTAATGCGTTTTTCGAGGCTAACTTTGAGCAAATGTTAGAGTAATAATATATGACATGCAACTTACACAAAGCATACGGTCAAATTCATATGTGAAAGGAGCTTCCAATGATATAATTTTCACATTATACATCTCATGTACTATTAATCTTGTCAATAGTCAAAGGCGATTTTGAAAAACACATTAGAGCATGGTTAATAATATGGCCAGCCGTTGGCTAGAAGGAACTGCCATGTCATCTATAGCCATCATCTATATGCACTCACACAATAGTGTGGGCCATAAGGTTGGCTATTACCCGCAAAAAAATAATATAAAAGGTTGGCTATTGTATTAGTACTTTTTCCCATCTCCTCTCTACTATCTCTTTCTTCATATTTATTGTATTTACCTAGGAATGCGTATATAGCTAGGCTCTTGCATGAGAGCTCACTCCCCTTACTTTTTCACATCTCTCTCCTTCACATCGGCAAAAGTGCCATGTAAGTTGTCTCTTAATGGCTATTAGGTTGGCTCTAAGCATTTAATATTTGCACGAACAAGGTATATGATTGGAAGAGAGTTGCATGCATACTTTTTTTCTTGATCTATGTGTTATTTTGATAAAGCGCGTGGCTATTAATAGTAGAAGAAAGATTAAGCACGTTACAGAAATTTGCATCTAAGCTAGCCTTCATTGGTAGGAGAGCAAAAGAGATGTAGATTCAACTTTCTCATTCATGGGGTGCCCAAATATGGTTTTCAACTTTTCATAAGTATCTATGGCATCCCCTTCAAGAAATCCTTCTTCAAATATAGAATCTAAGACATGCTTAAACGAAGAAGGTAGGGCAACATAAAAGCTCTTCAAGTAAACTTCAATTTGGTATTGGGGTATATAGTTAGCCCGGATCCTTAACAGTCTATCCCAAGCATCTTTCAAAGATTCATCGAGTAAATAACGAAAAATTCCGGAATCATCTTCATCAAAATTATTAGGACTCTCATTGACAACCCTGGCAGGTTTTTCCATAGCATTATTTATGAGTTTAGATAGAATAGAAGGATTGTCCAAAGTACTAAAGCTCGGGAGAGAACCCCCAACTCTTTTTGGTTCCGACATGGCGAAGGAAAGGCGAGCAGAAAAGAGAGGGCGAATAAAACGGCAAGGGTGAAGTGGGGGAGAGGAAAACGAGAGGCAAATGGCAAATAATGTAATGCGACGGAGATGAATTTGTGACGGGTACTTGGTATGTTGACTTTTGCGTAGACTCCCCGGCAACGGCGCCAGAAATCCTTCTTGCTACCTCTTGAGCACTGCGTTAGTTTTCCCTTGAAGAGGAAAGGGTGATGCAGTAAAGTAGCGTAAGTATTTCCCTCAGTTTTTGAGAACCAAGGTATCAATCCAGTAGGAGACCACGCACGAGTCCCTCGCACCTACACAAACAAATAAGAACCTCGCAACCAACGCGATAAAGGGGTTGTCAATCCCTCAACGGTCACTTACGAGAGTGAGATCTGATAGAAATGATAAGATAATATTTTTGGTATTTTTATGATAAAGATGCAAAGTAAAATAAAAGGCAATGAAAATAGCTAAGTGTTGGAAGATTAATATGATGGAAAATAGACCTGGGGGCCATAGGCTTCACTAGTGGCTTCTCTCAAGAGCATAAGTATTATGGTGGGTGAACAAATTACTGTTGAGCAATTGATAGAATTGAGCATAGTTATGAGAATATCTAGGTATGATCATGTATATAGGCATCACGTCCGAGACAAGTAGACCGACTCCTGCCTGCATCTACTACTATTACTCCACACATCGACCGCTATACAACATGCATCTAGAGTATTAAGTCCATAAGAACGGAGTAACGCTTTAAGCAAGATGACATGATGTAGAGGGATAAACTCATGCAATATGATATAAACCCCATCTTTTTATCCTCGATGGCAACAATACAATACGTGCCTTGCTGCCCCTGCTGTCACTGGGAAAGGACACCGCAAGATTGAACCCAAAGCTAAGCACTTCTCCCATTGCAAGAAAGATCAATCTAGTAGGCCAAACCAAACTGATAATTCGAAGAGACTTGCAAAGATAACCAATCATACATAAAAGAATTCAGAGGAGATTCAAATATTGTTCATAGATAAACTTGATCATAAACCCACAATTCATCAGTCTCAACAAACACACCGCAAAAGAACATTACATCGAATATATCTCCACAAGAATCGTGGAGAACTTTGTATTGAGATCCAAAGAGAGAGAAGAAGCCATCTAGCTAATAACTATGGACCCAAAGGTCTGAGGTAAACTACTCACACATCATCGGAGAGGCTATGGTGTTGATGTAGAAGCCCTCCGTGATCAATGCCCCCTCCGGCAGGACGCCGGAAAAGGCCCCAAGATGGGATCTCACGGGTACAGAAGGTTGCGGTGGTGGAATTAGGTTTTCGTGGATGCCTCTGTTGGTTTGGGGGTACGTAGGTATATATATGAGGAAGAAGTACGTCGGTGGAGCAACATGGGCCCCACGAGGGTGGAGGGCGCGCCCGGGGGGGGGGGGGGGGGGGTAGGCGCGCCCCCTGCCTCGTCCTCTCCTGGTTGCTTTCTTGACGTAGGGTCCAAGTCCTCTGGATCACGTTCGTTCCGAAAATCACGTTCCCGAAGGTTTCATTCCGTTTGGACTCCGTTTGATATTCTTTTTCTGCAAATCACTGAAATAGGAAAAAAAACAGCAATTTGGGCTGGGCCTCCGGTTAATAGGTTAGTCCCAAAAATAATATAAAAGTGTATAATAAAGCCCATTAAACATCCAAAACAGAATATAATATAGCATGAAGCAATAAAAAATTATAGATACGTTGGAGACGTATCAAGCATCCCCAAGCTTAATTCCTGCTCGTCCTCGAGTAGGTAAATGATAAAAACAGAATTTTTGATGCGGAATGCTACTTGGCATAATTTTTAATGTAACCCTCTTAATTGTGGTATGAATATTCAGATCCGAAAGATTCAAGACAAAAGTTTAATATTGACATAAAAGTAATAATACTTCAAGCATACTAATTAAGCAATTATGTCTTCTCAAAATAACATGGCCAAAGAAAGTTCGTCCCTACAAAATCATATAGTTTAGTCATGCTCCATTTTCATCACACAAAAATGCTCTCATCATGCACAACCCCGATGACAAGCCAAGCAATTGTTTCATACTTTAGTAATCACAAACTTTTCAACCTTCACGCAATACATGAGCGTGAGCCATGGATATAGCACTATGGGTGGAATAGAATATAATGATGGGGGTTATGTGGAAAAGACAAAAAAGGAGAAAGTCTCACATCAACGCGGCTAATCAACGGGCTATGGAGATGCCCAACGATTGATGTTAATGCAAGGAGTAGGGATTGCCATGCAATGGATGCACTAGAGCTATAAATGCATGAAAGCTCAACAAAAGAAACTAAGTGGGTGTGCATCCAACTTGCTTGCTCATGAAGACCTAGGGCATTTGAGGAAGCCCATTGTTGGAATATACAAGCCAAGTTCTATAATGAAAAATTCCCACTAGTATATGAAAGTGACAAAACAAGAGACTCTCTATCATGAAGATCATGGTGCTACTTTGAAGCAGAAGTGTGGAAAAAAAGAATAGTAGCATTGTCCCTTTTTTTTGGCCTTCTTTTTTTGGCCTTTCTCTTTTTTTATTAGGACAATGCTCTATGAATGATGATCATCACACTTCTATTTATTTACAACTCAATGATTACAACTCGATACTAGAACAAGGTATGACTCTATATGAATGCCTCCGGCGGTATACCGGGATAGGCGATGAATCAAGAGTGACATGTATGAAAAATTATGAACGGTGGCTTTGTCACAAATACAATGTCAACTACATGATCATGCAAAGCAATATGACAATGATGAACGTGTCATGATAACGGAACGGTGGAAAGTTGCATGGCAATATATCTCGGAATGGCTATGGAAATGCCATAATAGGTAGGTATGGTGGCTGTTTTGAGGAAGATATAAGGAGGTTTATGTGTGACAGAGCGTATCATATCACGGGGTTTGGATGCACCGGCGAAGTTTGCACCAACTCTCAATGTGAGGAAGGGCAATGCATGGTACCGAAGAGGCTAGCAATGATGGAAGGGTAAGAGTGCGTATAATCCATGGACTCAACATTAGTCATAAAGAACTCACAGACTTATTGCAAAAATCTACAAGTCATCAAAAACCAAGCATTACACGCATGCTCCTAGGGGGATAGATTGGTAGGAAAAGACCATCGCTCGTCCCCGACCGCCACTCATAAGGAAGACAATCAAAGAACACATCATGTTTCAAATTTGTTACATAACGTTTACCATACGTGCATGCTACGGGACTTGCAAACTTCAACACAAGTATTTCTCAATTTCACAACTACTCAACTAGCACAACTTTAATATCACTACCTCCATATCTCAAAACAATCATCAAGCATCAAACTTCTCTTAGTATTCAGCACACTCATAAGAAAGTTTTTATTAGTCTTGAGTACCTAGCATATTAGGATTAATTTCCCAACTAAGCAAATTACCATGATGTTTAAGACTCTCAAAATAATATAAGTGAAGCATGAGAGAATGATAGTTTCTATAAAACAAAACACCGCCGTGCTCTAAAAGATATAAGTGAAGCACTAGAGCAAAAACTATATAGCTCAAAAGATATAAGCGAAGCGCATAGAGTATTCTAATAAATTCCGAATCATGTGTGTCTCTCTCAAAAGGTCTGTACAGCAAATATGATTGTGGCAAACTAACAAATAAAGACTCAAATCATACAAGACGCTCCAAGCAAAACACATATCATGTGGTGAATAAAAATATAGCTCCAAGTAAAGTTACTGATGGAAGTAGACAAAAGAGGGGATGCCTTCCGGGGCATCCCCAAGCTTTGGCTTTTTGGTGTCCTTATATTATATTGGGGTGCCATGGGCATCCCCAAGCTTAGGCTCTTGCCACTCCTTGTTCCATAATCCATCAAATCTTTTACCCAAAACTTGAAAACTTCACAACACAAAACTTAACAGAAAATCTCGTGAGCTCCATTAGCGAAAGAAAACAAAACACCGGTTCAAGGTACTGTAATGAACTCATTATTTATTTATATTGGTGTTAAACCTACTGTATTCCAACTTCTCTATAGTTTACAAACTATTTTACTAGCCATAGATTCATCAAAATAAGCAAACAACACACGAAAAGCAGAATCTGTCAAAAACAGAACAGTCTGTAGTAATCTGTAACTAACGCAAACTTCAGGAACTCAAAAAATTCAGACAAAATAGGAAGACCTAGGAAATTTGTTTATTGATCAGAAGCAATTTTAATCAATATTTTATCACGTTCTGGTGATTTTTAACAATTGTTTTCGTGAACAGAAAGTTTCTGGAATTTTCAGCAAGATCAAATAACTATCATCCAAAAAGATCCTATAGGTTTAACTTGGCACAAACACTAATTAAAACATAAAAACAAATCTAACCAGAGGCTAGATCAAATATTTATTCCTAAACAGAAGCAAAAAGCAGAAAACTAAAATAAAATTGAGTTGCCTCCCAACAAGCGCTATCGTTTAACGCCCCTAGCTAGGCATAAAAGTAAGGATATATCTAGGTATTGCCATCTTTGGTTTTAGGGAAGAAAAGAGCAAACTTATTATCTATGGAATTAATATTTCTATTTTGATAAAGCGCGTGGCTATTAATGGTACAAGAAAGATTAAGCACGTTACAGAAATTTGCATCTAAGCTACCCTTCATTGGTAGGAGAGCAAAAGAGATGTAGATTCAACTTTCTCATTCATGGGGTGCCCAAATATGGTTTTCATCTTTACATAAGTATCTACGGCATCCCCTTCAAGAAAGCCTTCTTCAAATATAGAATCTAAGACATGCTTAAACGAAGAAGGCAGGGCAACATAAAAGCTCTTCAAGTAAACTTCAATTTGGTATTGGGGTATATAGTTAGCCCGGATCCTTAACAGTCTATCCCAAGCATCTTTCAAAGATTCATCGAGTAAATAACGAAAAATTCCAGAATCATATTCATCAAAATTATTAGGACTCTCATTGACAACTCTGGCAGGCTTTTCCATAGCATTATTTATGAGTTTAGATAGAATAGAAGGATTGTCCAAAGTACTAAAGCTCAGGAGAGAACCCCAACTCTTTTTGGTTCCGACATGGCGAAGGAAAGGCGAGTGGAAAAGAGAGGGCGAATAAAACGGTAAGGGTGAAGTGGGGGAGAGGAAAACGAGAGGCAAATGGCAAATAATATAATGCGAGGGAGATGAGTTTGTGACGGGTACTTGGTATGTTGACTTTTGCGTAGACTCCTCGGCAACGGCGCCAGAAATCCTTCTTGCTACCTCTTGAGCACTGCGTTGGTTTTCTCTTGAAGAGGAAAGGGTGATGCAGTAAAGTAGCGTAAGTATTTCCCTCAGTTTTTGAGAACCAAGGTATCAATCCAGTAGGAGACCATGCACGAGTCCCTCGCACCTACACAAACAAATAAGAACCTCGCAACCAACGCGATAAAGGGGTTGTCAATCCCTCAACGGTCACTTACGAGAGTGAGATCTGATAGATATGATAAGATAATATTTTTGGTATTTTTATGATAAAGATGCAAAGTAAAATAAAAGGCAATGAAAATAGCTAAGTGTTGGAAGATTAATATGATGGAAAATAGACCCGGGGGCCATAGGTTTCACTAGTGGCTTCTCTCAAGAGCATAAGTATTACGGTGGGTGAACAAATTACTGTTGAGCAATTGGTAGAATTGAGCATAGTTATGAGAATATCTAGGTATGATCATGTATATAGGCATCACGTCCGAGACAAGTAGACCGACTCCTGCCTTCATCTACTACTATTACTCCACACATTGACCGCTATCCAGCATGCATCTAGAGTATTAAGTTCATAAGAACGGAGTAACGCTTTAAGCAAGATGACATGATGTAGAGGGATAAACTCATGCAATATGATATAAACCCCATCTTGTTATCCTCGATGGCAACAATACAATACGTGCCTTGCTGCCCCTGCTGTCACTGGGAAAGGACACCGCAAGATTGAACCCAAAGCTAAGCACTTCTCCCATTGCAAGAAAGATCAATCTAGTAGGACAAACCAAACTGATAATTCGAAGAGACTTGCAAAGATAACCAATCATACATAAAATAATTCAGAGGAGATTCAAATATTGTTCATAGATAAACTTGATCATAAACCCACAATTCATCAGTCTCAACAAACACACCGCAAAAGAAGATTACATCGAATAGATCTCCACGAGAATCGTGGAGAACTTTGTATTGAGATCCAAAGAGAGAGAAGAAGCCATCTAGCTAATAACTATGGACCTGAAGGTCTGAGGTAAACTACTCACACATCATCGGAGAGGCTATGGTGTTGATGTAGAAGCCCTCCGTGATCAATGCCCCCTCCGGCAGGACGCCGGAAAAGGCCCCAAGATGGGATCTCACGAGTACAGAAGGTTGCGGTGGTGGAATTAGGTTTTCGTGGATGCCTCTGTTGGTTTGGGGGTACGTAGGTATATATAGGAGGAGGAAGTACGTTGGTGGAGCAACGTGGGCCCCGCGAGGGTGGAGGGCGCGCCCCCCTGCCTCGTGCTCTCCTGGTTGCTTTCTTGACATAGGGTCCAAGTCCTCTGGATCACGTTCGTTCCGAAAATCACGTTCCCGAAGGTTTCATTCCATTTGGACTCCGTTTGATATTCTTTTTCTGCGAATCACTGAAGTAGGCAAAAAACCAGCAATTTGGGCTGGGCCTCCGGTTAATAGGTTAGTCCCAAAATTAATATAAAAGTGTATAATAAAGCCCATTAAACATCCAAAACAGAATATAATATAGCATGAAGCAATAAAAAATTATAGATACGTTGGAGATGTATCAGCTATACGTGGCGAAATCCTAGTAGGAAGAGCATGCGCGAGAACAAGCACATTCACGTGGTTGAAAACAAATTGGAAACCATCTCTGTTTGAATACAAATCTAGGAGTACGTACGAATCTAACAATATTGATTGGGCGTTGTTGAATGTTGATACTTTTTTCTATTAGTTGATCAAAGTAGAGATACTTTGACTACACATAAAACTTATATGTAAACTAGAAAGGATCGGAGGGAGTATATTGTACGTTCAAAAGCGAAACGAACATTGAATACCCTTTATATATGATTTGCGGATGCTATGATCACCGGTTCCAAATTTTGAATCCGCCTTAGGTATCACACATGCACCCACTCATTTTCTCTTGATTTCATCTCGGGGTCTGAAGATCGATTGAAAGAGGACTAGGGTGGGTACAATACGTTCGTTTTGCTTATGAACATACAATATACTCCCTCTGATCCCCACAGACCCCCCGTGGGTCATTTCTATCATTCTATCATAGAAACAGACCAAACCTTTATCTCCTTGCATGACACACAATTGATCTCTCAAACATCAATCGATCTCGTCAAGATGTGTCGGGGCATGAACCGAATGGGATGTCAAAACTAAGATGGGAAGTGACACGTAGTGGAGGAAAAGTGAAACTTTAAACGAACTATTTGTTTGTATGCATGTCGTACAAATAACAACATTGGAAATACAAGCGAATGATACTCGGCGGAATGTTCAAATGACGCATGCAGGAGGATGGACTCGACTGGAGGGTGGCATGATCGATGGAGAAGAGGGTTGGAGAGGAATGAAAAATAAGCAACGCCACATGATTATACTTGAACGGCTCAAATAAACAATAAGTTGTCTCGTTTTCCCTTCTGTCTTGGTCACGGAGTAAGATACTCCCTCTATTTTTATTTACTCTGCATATTAGGCTTCATAAAATTTGACAAAGTTTATAGAAAACTAGCAAGATGCCCGTGCCTTGCACGGAACATCAAGATTTTGTGGGAGGAAAGGATGAACGAGGGAAGGCCTTATCTGCAAATGTGGAGAGGAGTGCGGGTAAATTGTCATAGTTTCCATCCTATCTGTTAGATATAGATCGGACAACCTATATTGCAGGATGGCAGGCACACCATCATCACCAACTCTGCTTTTTACGTACACTAGCAAGATGCCCGTGCGTTGCACGGAACATCAAGATGCATTTGTATGAGTAGTTTATCTTGTGGGAGAAAAGGATGAATGAGGAAAGGCCTTATTTGCAAATGTGGAGAGGGGTATCTTTTTGCAAAATTGCCATAGTTTCCTTCCTATCCGTCAGATATAAATCGGATGGACTCTTATAAAAAACAGAGTTGGTGATGGTGCTGTGCCTGCAATCCTGCAATATAGGCCGTCCAATTTATATCTGACGCATAGGAAGATAACTATGGCAATTTTGCAAAAAGGTACCCACACACCTCTCCACAATTGCAAATAAGGCCTTCCCTCATTCATCCTTTTCTCTCACAAGATAAACTAGTCATACAAATGCATCTTGATGTTACGTGCAACGCACAGGCATCTTGCTAGTAAGAGTAGAAATATGAACATTTACAATAGCAAGTATATATGATGTGAAAGTATATTCAATAATGAATCTAATGGTATTGACTTGTTATTGTATATGTTATTACTTCTGTCTATGAACTTTGTCAAAGTTTATAAAGTTTGACTTTGAGCAAAGCTAAAATGCAGAGTAAATAAAAACAGAGGGAGTACGCAAGGACTAGTATAGTTACTACTGCCGGAACATGGTAAGTTGGACCCCTAAATGCAAGCACGGACCGGGCACACCTCAATTATTCTTTCAAACAATCAGACACCTACATTTAGAACACCATCTGGCTACTTAATCAAGTGTTACGCTTCACTACTTCAAAAGGAAAAGGGTGGCACCGTACCCAAAACTACCACACTTGGGGCTAGGGTAACAACTTGGTACTGTACAACATTTGAACCAGGGCACAAAAACCACCTGTTCTGCGCCTAATGTGCTCGAATATGGCTGGGAAAACAGGGAAACCAACATGTGGGGCACACCTGTCGGACGACGTGGCGCAGACTAGTCCAATGGAGGAGCTGGCCCACGACCTCCTCGCCACCGGCAACCATTCATGTGGGTCGTGGGGGCCAGCAACGTGGTGCAGCTCCAGCATCGCCTCTGGACAGGGCGACCGCGGTGAGCGACACGCTCATCGTCGCTGGACACGGTCGGTTTCAGTGTGCCGAGAGTGGCATTAGCGCCGTGGCCCGACCAGCAGATCAACACCCGGCCCGTCGAGGATGCATGGGGCGTCGAAGTGCGTGTGCGCCGCGACGCGTCCGCGGAGTGGTGTAGCGCGGCCAACTACATCCCCAGGACCCGAGACCATGCCGGGTCGTCTTGCTTTTTCAATGACATGTGGGGTCACATGTGAGCAAAGGGCATCTCCAATGTTGCCACGACCGCAGCTGACTACCCTGGCACACCAAAAACCCTCGCCCCTCGCACCGTCGCGCGGTGCATTCCCAGCCGGCGCCAGTGATACGTCTCCATCGTATCTACTTCTCCAAACACTTTTGCCCTTGTTTTGGACTCTAACTTGCATGATTTGAATGGAACTAACCCGGACTGACGCTGTTTTTAGCAGAATTACCATGGTGTTATTTTTGTGCAGAAATAAAAGTTCTCGGAATGACCTGAAACTTCACGAAGAATATTTTTGGAATTTATAAAAAATACTGGCGAAAGAATCAAGACCGGGGGCCCACACCCTGTCCACGAGGGTGGGGGCGCACCCCTGCCTCCTGGGACCCCTGGTGCTCCACCGACCTAAACTCCAACTCTATATATTCATGTTCGGGGAGAAAAAAATCAGAGAGAAGGATTCATCGCGTTTTACGATACGGAGTCGCCGCCAAGCCCTAAACTCTCTCGGGAGGGCTGATCTGGAGTCCGTTCGGGGCTCCAGAGAGGGGAATCCGTCGCCGTCGTCATCATCCACCTTCCTGCATCACCAATTTCATGATGCTCACCGCCGCGTGTGAGTAATTCCATCGTATGCTTGCTGGACGGTGATGGGCTGGATGAGATATCATGTAATCGAGTTAGTTTTGTTAGGGTTTGATCCCTAGTATCCACTATGTTCAGAGATTGATGTTATTATGACTTTGCTATGCTTAATGCTTGTCACTAGGGCCCAAGTGCCATGATTTCAGATCTGAATCTATTATGTTTTCATGAATATATGTGATATCTTGATCCTATCTTGCAGGTCATTAGTCACCTACTATGTGTTATGATCCGTCAACCCTGAAGTGACAATAATCGGGACCACTCCCGGTGATGAGCGTAGTTTGAGGAGTTCATGTATTCACTATGTGTTAATGCTTTGGTCCGGTACTCTACTAAAAGGAGGCCTTAATATCCCTTAGTTTCCAATAGGACCCCGCTGCCACGGGAGGGTAGGACAAAAGATGTCATGCAAGTTATTTTCCATAAGCACGTATGACTATATTCGGAATACATGCCTACATTACAAGGATGAACTGGAGCTAGTTCTGTGTCACCCTATGTTATAACTATTGCATGAGGAATCGCATCCGACATAATTATCCATCACTGATCCATTGCCTACGAGCTTTTCACATATTGATCTTTGCTTAGTTACTTTTATGTTGCCACTGTTACAATTACTACAAAACTACTACTGTTACCTTTGCCACCGTTATCGTTACTTCCAAACTACTTTGCTAATAAATACTTTGGTGCAGATATTAAGTTATCCAGGTGTGGTTGAATTGACAACTCAACTGCTAATACTTGAGAATATTCTTTGGCTCCCCTTGTGTCGAATCAATAAATTTGGGTTGAATACTCTACCCTCGAAAACTGTTGCGATCCCCTATACTTGTGGGTTATCAAGACTATTTTCTGGCACCGTTGCCGGGGAGCATAGCTCTATTCTTTGAGTCACTTGGGATTTATATCTGCTGGTCACTATGAGGAACTTGAAAGACGAGAAAACTAAAATTTATCCCTCAACTACGAGGGGAGGTAAGGAACTGCCATCTAGCTCTGCACTTGATTAACCTTCTGTTTTGAGTAAGCTTGCGATACCTAAACCTGCTTCTGCTATTAATTCTGATATGTCGCATGTTATTGATGATGCCACTTCTGCTTTGCATGATACTTATGATGAAACTACTTCTATGCTTGATAATACTGTGCCACTAGGTGAATTTCTTGATGAACAACTTGCTAGGGCTAGAGAGAATGAAATTATTGAAACTGATAAAATTGATGAAAGTGATGATGAAGATTCCCCTAGATATGAATTGCCTGTTGTGCCTGAGGGTTATGTTATGGATGAAGAAACTGCTAGAGGTTTTCTTGCTTGCAATGATAGATATGATCTTAAGAAATTATTAGCTAAGCTGAAAGAAAAATCTTTGAATGCTAGAATGAAATATGACCCTGCTTTTGCACTACAAAAAAAAGACACATCCGTGACATTTTGGGCCAAACGAATTTTTTTTCTGTCATACTTATGACACTTCTATGACGATAATTGTGACAAAACCCGGTATCATCATAGATGTGGTGGGGTCCTACTTCCATGACAAAAAATCATGACAAAAAATGGGCTTTTCGTCCTGGGCGGGCCGGAGACGCAGCTGCATCACATTCTTTGGGCCGTCCATGACGGAAAAAACCGTGGTAGAAGCGAGGGCGAGGAAAATATCGATTTGTTCCCGGTTATGGTGGGTGGTCGGGGCCGAGCGATGCACGTTTCTCTCATACACGCAAGCGCGTGGGTGTGAGGCGTTGGGCTCTAACTGAACCCGAGCGAGGCGTTGGGCTCTAACTGAACCCGAGCGATTGCACTGCAGGCTATGCGTTACTGAACCCGAGCGATCGATCGATGGCTGTTAACTGAACCCGATCGAGCGATTCCTTCGCTACTGCTGCTAACTGAAGCCGATCGATGCTGCCTCTAGATGAACAGTGAGTGTTGCTGGGGGGTTTGGATGAACAGTTCCCGGTGGGGGTGGATGAACAGGACCCCGTGGTGTTGCCTCTGGATGAACAGGACCCCGATCGATCGAGCCGGTTGGGGCTGGATGAACAGGACCACCCCGTGGAGGGCTGGATGAACAGTAGACGGTGGAGGGCTGGATGAACAGTAGCCCGTGGAGGGGTGGTTGAATAGGGGCCCGTGGAGAGGGCTGGTTGAATAGTAGCCGGTGGAGTAGCGCGCGGTGGAGGCTGGATGAACAGGAGCCCATGGATGAACAGTCACAGGTGGAGGCTGGAGGAGGTCGACGGTGGATGAATAGTATCCCGTGGAGGCTGGAGGGGGTCAACGGTGGAGATGAACAGTATCCCGTGGAGTCCCGTTTTGCGGTACGCCACACCCCTCCCGATGAACAGGACCCCCGTTTCAACCGTAGCGCTCCAACGCAAGTCCATTTCCTCCGTTTTAGGGTACGCCAGACCCCTCCCGATCATCAGGACCCCCATTTCGACCATAGGAGGTCCGTTTCCTCCGTTTTGCGGTACGCCAGACCCCTCCCGATGAACAGGATCCCGTTTCGTCCATGGCCGGTTGAACACAAGGCCGTTTCCTCCATTCCGCGGTACGCCAGGCCTCGTTTCCATCGCCTGTTCCGATGAACACGACGACACATTCCGTTCCGACCCAGCCGGTTGGCTCCCCAGGAACACGACGACGATGCAGTTTCTCCATTCTGACCCAGCCTTGTACACGAGCCCTGGCCGAACGTATGCACGAGTAGGCGTTCGAGACCCTGCCCGTATGTACGTACGTGGCCATATTTTCTTTCTTGCACACTTGCCGCTGTACGTACGTGTACATGCTACGTGCGCGCCTCTACTACGATATGTGCCCACCTCTACATCGACCAGTATGTACGTACACGTTCGCGACCAGAATGACAACGCTACGTACGCTTCGACCAGGTGGGTCCCGACTGTCAGGCACTTCCTTGTGTGCGAAGATGTAGCTGGTGGGTCCCAGCAGTCAGGGGGGCGAATCATTTTTTTGCCCGGACGCACTTCCTTGCGTGCGAAGATGTAGCTGGTGTGTCCGAGCAGTCAGGGGGAAACGTTTTTTCGTGAAATACGGTGGCCCGTCCGGCGGGTCCCCGCTATCAGGTGAAGGAATAATTATTTTGCGCGTAATAAGGAGGCACTTCCTTATTGCGGCCGTGGACCCAGCTGTCAGCCTCTCCATGTACAGTACCCTTTCGATGGAAGTCGGTCGTTGACCACATTGACCACGCCGCTCCGAGAGCACCAAGGCGATGCACGATGGCGAGGCCTAGGAAGGGGACGACACGGAGCCAGGGAAGACGCAGCAGTGGATGCCCACGCAGAGAGGAGTACGAGGGTTCACTGGTTCGGCTGCGGTGTGAGGTTGCCGTCGCCGCAGAATAACAGGGGGTGTGGGTGAGTAGAGGGATGGCCTGGCCAGCGGTGGGAGTAGTAGGGGGCAGTGAGGCCTCCGCGGCATCGCAGCCGGCCATGGGAGGCAGGAGCACGAGGCACGACCGGCACTGGTTTGGGCGGCTGGAGCAAGAAGACCAGAGGTTGAAGAAGCACTACGGCCGTTGGATGGACATCATACGGTCAATGGAGCTAGAATCGTGCATATTGACTAAGTTGACAAAGCCCTCCGTCCCCGAAAACTTAGTAGGCCCACAAGTCAGCCTCCTACTATACTGGGTCCCAGCTAGCAGGGTGAGTATTCAATTTTTTGTGCGTAATAAGGAGGCATTTCCTTGCGTACGAAGATATAGCTGGTGGGTCCGAGCTGTCAGCGGCGGTAACATTTTTTTTCATGAAATATAGAGGCCCTTTCGGTGGGTCCCAGATGTCAGGTGGAGGAATCATTATTTTGCGCGTAATAAGGAGGCATTTCCTTGTGTGCGGCCATGGACCTAGCTGTCAGCCTCTCCACGCACAGTCCACTTTAGATGCATGTCGGTCGTTAACCTTGTTGACCAGGCCGCGCCGAGAGCACCGGGGCGGTGGACAACGGCAAGGCCTAGGAAGGGAACGATACGGAGCCAGGGAAGACTCAGTAGTTGTTTCCCACGCGGAGGGGAGTACGACTGCACGAGGGTTTACTGGTCGTCTGCCGTCACCGGAGAATAACAGTAGGTGTGGGTGAGTAGAGGGATGGCTAGGCCAGCGATGGGAGTACGATGGGGCGGTGAGGCCTGCGCGGCAGCACAGCCGGCCGCGTGTAGGAGGGAGCAGGCAGTCCCGCCGGCGCTTGTTTGAGCGGCTGGAGCAGGAAGAGCAGAGATTGAAGAAGCACGACGGCCGTTGGATGGACATCTAACAGTCACTGCTTGTGCGTCAACCTTTTTTCGGAAAGCCTCAAATCTGTGGAAAACAGCATACAGCTCATCTGCCATTATTTCTAATAATTTACAGCCCATTTGCTAATTCTTAAGGTTTTTTTGGAGCCCATATTCTTTTTGTTAGCATTACAGCCCATATTGTGGCCACGATTAAAAAATTATACGAAATTTTGCATATTTCGGTGCGGTCCGAACTGTTTTTAATCCCGAAATTTTGAGTCACATTCATACTGATTTTAAAAATAAATAAATATCAATTTAAAATCCAACAAATTGTCCACGCATAAAAATCAATGCAATTTAAATTCTCGAAATGAAAAAAAGAAATTTGAAACTAATTGCCGGTTTGATGTGTTTTAAAAATGTACATCCCATTTCTCATTACTGATAGGCCATTTTCTCGGCCAGCCGAATGAAGCTCTCCTCGTCTTGAAAGATTTGAAGCCCAACAGGCCTGACAAAGTGACTTACTTGGCAAATCACAAAAAAACTGGGCCATGGCCGTGGACCCAGCTGCGGCCGTGGACCCAGCTGTCAGCCTCTCCACGTATAGTACTCTTCCGATGGAAGTCGGTCGTTGACCACATTGACCACGCCGCGCTGAGAGCACCAAGGCGGTGGACGACGGTGAGGCCTAGGAAGGGGACGACGTGGAGCCAGGGAAGACGCGGAAGTGGATGCCCATGCGGAGAGGAGTACGAGGGTTCACTGGTTCGGCTGCGGTGTGAGGCTGCCATCGCCGCAGAATAACAGGGGGTGTGGGTGAGTAGAGGGATGACCTGGCCAGCGGTGGGAGTAGTAGGGGGTGGTGAGGCCTCCGCGGCATCGCAGCCGGCCACGGGAGGCAGGAGCACGAGGCACGACCGACGCTGGTTTGGGCGGCTGGAGCAAGAAGACCAGAGGTTGAAGAAGCACTACAACCGTTGGATGGACATCGTACGGTCAATGGAGCTAGAATCATGCATATTGACTAAGTTGACAAAGCCCTCCGTCCCCGTCAACTTAGTAGGCCACAAGTTAGCCTCCCACTATATTGGGTCCCAGCTAGCAGGGTGAGTATTCATTTTTTTGTGCGTAATAAGGAGGAACTTCCTTGCGTGCGAGGATATAGCTGGTGGGTCCGAGCTGTCAGCGGCGGTAACATTTTTTTCCTGAAATACAGAGGCCCTTTCGGTGGGTCCCAGATGTCAGGTGGAGGAATCATTATTTTGCGCGTAATAAGGAGGCATTTCCTTGTGTGCGGCCATGGACCCAGTTGTTAGCCTCTCCACGCACAGTCCACTTCAGATGCATGTCAGTCGTTAACCTCGTTGACTAGGCCGCGCCGAGAGCACCATGGCGGTGGACGATGGCGAGGCCTAGGAAGGGAACGACACGGAGCCAGGGAATACTCGACAGTTGTTTCCCACGCGGAGGGGAGTACGCCTGTACGAGGGTTTACTGGTTCGTCTGCCGTCGCCGGAGAATAACAGCAGGTGTGGGTGAGTAGAGGGATGGCTAGGCCAGCGATGGGAGTATGATGGGGCGGTGAGGCCTGCACGGCAGCACAGCCGGCCGCAGGGAGGTGGGAGCAGGCAGTCCCGCCATCGCTTGTTTGAGCGGCTGGAGCACGAAGAGCAGAGATTGAAGAAGCACAACGGCCGTTGGATGGACATCTAACAGTCACTGCTTGTGCGTCAACCTTTTTTTAGGAAAGCCTCAAATCTGTGGAAAACATCATACAACCCATCTGCCATTATTTCTAATAATTTACAGCCCATTTGCTAATTCATAAGGTTTTTTGGAGCCCATATTTTTTTGTTAGGATTACAGCCCATATTGTGGCCACGGTTAAAAATTATACGAAATTTTGCATATTTCGGTGCGGTCCGAACTGTTTTTAATGCCGAAATTTCGAGTCACGTTCAAACTGATTTAAAAAATAAATATATATCAATATAAAATCCAACAAAATTTCCACGCATAAAAATCATTGCAATTTAAAATCTCAAAATGAAAAAAAGAAATTTGAAACTAATTGCCGGTTTGATGTGTTTTAAAAATGTACATCCCATTTCTCATTACTGATAGGCCATTTTCTCAGCCAGCCGAATGTAGCTCTCCTCGTCTTGAAAGATTTGTAGCCCAACAGGCCTGACAAAGCGACTTACTTGGCAAATCACAAAAAACTGGGCTGTGGCCGTGGAACCAGCTGCGGCCGTGGACCCAGCTGTCAGCCTCTCCACATACAGTACTCTTCCGATGGAAGTCGGTCGTTGACCACATTGACCACGCCGTGCCGAGAGCACCAAGGCGGTGGACGACGGCGAGGCCTAGGAAGGGGACGACACGGAGCCGGGGAAGATGCGGCACTGGATGCCCACGTGGAGAGGAGTACGAGGGTTCCTGGTTCGGCTGCGGTGTGAGGCTGCCGTCGCCACAGGGCCTGGCTAGCGGTGGGAGTAGTAGGGGGCGGTGAGGTCTCAATTACAGCACAGCTGGCCACTGGAGGCAGGAGCAGGCGGTCTCGCCGGCGCTGGTTTGGGCGGCTGGTGCAAGAAGAGGAGCGATTGAAGAAGCAGCAGGACCGTTCGATTCAAATCCAACGGTTACTGCTGCTAGAATCGTTTGTTGACTAAGTTGACAAGCGCTACGTATGCGTCAACTTAGTAGGCCCACAGGTCAGCCTCCCAACCAGTGCGCCCCAGATGTCAGTGGGAGGAATCATATTTTTCGCATAATAAGGAGGCAGTTGATTGCGTGCGACCAGCCCAGCGGAGGGAGTAGGGTGGGCCGGGGAAGCCTGTGCGGCATCACAGCGGGCCACAAGAGGAGGGAGCAGGCAATACCGCCGGCGCTAGTTTAGGCGGCTGGAGCAGGAAGATCAGAGATTGAAGAAGCACGTCGGCCATTGGATGGACATCCAACAGTCACTGCTACTAGAATCGTGTGTTGACTGACAAAGCCTTGCGTAAACAAGTCAGCCTCGAAATCTGTGGCGTGTACAGCCCATTTGCTATTATTTTTATAATTTTTTCTCATTTTCTAATTCATAAGGAATTTATTGTAGTCCGTTTTCCATTTAGAATTGCTGCCCATTTTCTGGTCAGTACCAGGGTTAAAAAAATTAACTAAATATGTGGGAAATTTTGAAAATTCACAAATTTTCGCTAGGAAAAAATATTTTTAATCCAAAAATTAGTAGCCATACTAAAACAAATTTAGAAATAAATTAGTACTATGTCATGTTAAATCCAATGAAATACTCCCTCCGTCCCAAAATTCTTGTCTTAGATTTGTCTAAATACGGATGTATCAAGTCACGTTTTGGTATTAGATACATCTGTATCTAGACTAATCTAAGACAAGAATTTTGGGACGGAGGGAGTATAAGATATCAGTGAAGAATAAAAACAAAAAAAGAAACTAATATCCCATTTGCTATTATTTTTTTTGGAATTTTCAACCCCTTTTGATATTACTTTTAACAGACACTGACCATACTCTTTGGCCAGGCCGGAATGCATCCCTCCTCGTCTTGAAAGATTTGCAGCCCAGTAAGTCAGAGAAAACAAATAGGCCTAGCTTGGGTATTCTTCAAAAAGAAACACTAGGCTACTTATCTTCCCAAAGAAAAAACTGCTGGGCTGGTCATGTTGTTAGACGGGCCACAGAGACCGCACAACCCATTTTATAGCCTGCTCCTCCGAATTACTACTAAAAAAGTTGTGCAATTCTGTCGTTAATTGACTATACATTGAAAATGATGTGGGTCCCAGATATCAGCAGGGTGTATTAGAGTAAAAAAACTAGGGGTTCATCTGAGTAGTAAAAGAGGCGCTTGCTTATGTTCGGGAGTGGACCTGGTGGGTCCGTACTGTCATACTCACAACTACAGTCCTCTCCCGATTCACTATGTTGAGAGGGACCATTTCGAAAAAAAATATGTTGACAGGGCCGGACGGCGGCGCCGCGGCGAGCGCACCAAGGCGGAGGATAAATTGCTGTCGCCAATGTGCTGGGCTGGGTTGGACATTCTTATTGAAAAATAAAAATGGACCGGATCTATTTACGACGTTGACTACGATTTGCATGGGTCCCCTGGTTGCAGGAAGAAAATGCTGGGAGAAAGAAGACTGGTCGCTATCTTTGCCGAAGAATAATATCGAATGAATGTAACGACACTATCATAGGAAATAATATCCTCCTGTTAAATCGTGAATTTAAAGAACTGGTGCATGAGCATTTAGCTTTATTTATTTATTTACTTATTTATGTTTAGGGGACCAAGAGCATGTACCTGGGCCGGATTCATGTGAGAGCCTCCCTTCCAGTTAATTATGGGCTTCTCTATTCGGCCGTCATTAGTGGGCTGCATGTTATCAACAGGTGGAAAATGTGTTCCGTACGAAAAATAGTATGCGCTACGTATGGTACGGGGCACTAAAGGATCGAACCGTGCAACGACTTCCAAAACATTGTGTTTGTCGTTCTAACAACACATTTATTCAACCAACAGACAAAATATACTACTAATTGTACATTGAAAATAGCAACAACAACCAGGGATGGGGGTGCAACAGAAGCAGTAAGCAGGCCAGAAGAGTGAAGACGCAGCTCTCTCTTCCAAACCAAACATCAGCCATCATTACAAAAGGGCTACCAAAAAAGAACAAGTGTATGCATCAAACTAAATAAAGATCCTACTACACCAAGTGTACGCATCTAACTAACTGGCCCAGTTAGACGTTACTATTTATTAAGCTGTGGAGATTGGCTGACGGCTTGAACCAGATGGGTGCCTGACGGGGGAAACTCTAGCAATCAGGTCGAAGTCTGATACTTGCGACCCTCTCTCCTACTTTGGGCTGCAAAGCGTGGCGGCACATATCAGGGTATGGTGCATGCAGAGACGCATGGTATGCTGTGTACACAGAGTTTTTCCTGATGAACGAAACCGCGCTGCCATCATGATCCCTGCTGTCGGTTATCTCCTGGTTAATCGGATAATTCAGTCCGACAAACAGAGAGCGTGTACTAAGGCTACTTACCAACCTCCAGTCAAAAATTCCTGAAGGCCCAGAGAAGCTGGGATCCTGCTCAAAGACCTTGCAGTGACTGTGATTGTATTCCGCGAAACAACACGTCCGGTACGTGCGAACGATCATCAATCGTTCGTCGTCGTCTGATCGAGCCAGGAACCACCTGCAACTGCCATGCCGCTTTTTTTTGAAAGATTCTGGGATTAGGAAGGGTAGGGACACCAGGCGGCCTACAACATCATATCAAGTTGGAGTCAAATAACCCTCAAAAAAAAGTTGGAGTCAAATAAAAAAGGGCTCTTGTTCTAGTCAATCTTAAGAACAACATGTTATGAGCATGAATATTTTTTCAGTAAATGTTGATAGTAATATAAGCAAGCCATCATGATATCATAGGAAAGTAACATACTACTGTAACAGCCGTTTGTAGCGATGACTGGAGTAGGCCAGCAATACGTCCAGCCGTAGAAGGAGTCGACAGCGTAAATGAAGCCCTTGTGTTCAATGGCATCAGAGAACCATGGAGGATAGGAAGATAACTATGGCAATTTTGCAAAAAGGTACCCACACACCTCTCCATAATTGCAAATAAGGCGTTCCCTCGTTCATCCTTTCTCTCACAAGATAAACTAGTCATACAAATGCATCTTGATGTTACGTGCAACGCACAAGCATCTTGCTAGTAAGAGTAGAAATATGAACATTTACAATAGCAAATATATATGAATCTAATGGTATTGATTTTTATTGTATATGTTATTATTTCTGTCTATGAACTTTGTCAAAGTTTACAAAGTTTGACTTTGAGCAAAGCTAAAATGCAGAGTAAATAAAAACAGAGGGAGTACGCAGGGACTAGTATAGTTACTACTGCCGGAACATGGTAAGTTGGACCCCTAAATGCGGGCACGGACCGGGCACACCTCAATTATTCTTTCAAACAATCAGACACCTACATTTAGAATACCATCCGGCTACTTAATCAAGTGTTACGCTTCACTACTTGAAAAGGAAAAGGGTGGCACCGTACCCAAAATTACCACACTTGGGGCTAGGGTAACAACTTGGTACTGTACAACATTTGAACCAGGGCACAAAAACCACCTGTTCTGTGCCTAATGCGCAACGCGGAGCACTGACGCTCGAATATGGCCGGGAAAACAGGGAAACCGACATGTGGGGCACACCTGTCGGGACGACGTGGCGCAGACTAGTCCAATGGAGGAGCTGGCCCACGACCTCCTCGCCACCGGCAACCGTTCATGTGGGTCGTGGGGGCCAGCAATGTGGTGCAGCTCTAGCATCGCCTCTGGACAGGGCGACCGCGGTGAGCGATACGCTCATCATCGCTGGACATGGTCGGTTTCAGTGTGCCGAGAGTGGCATTAGCGCCGTGGCACGACCAGTAGATCAACACCCGGCTCGTCGAGGATGCACGGGGCGCCGAAGTGCGTGCGTGCCACGACGCGTCCGCGGAGTGGTGTAGCGCGGCCAACTACATCCCCAGGACCCGAGACCATGCCGGTCGTCTTGCTTTTTCAATGAAATGTGGGGTCGCATGTGAGCAAAGGGCATCTCCAACGTTGCCACGACTGCAGCTGACTACCCTGGCACACCAAAAACCCTCGTCCCTCGCATCGTCGTGCGGTGCGTTCCCAGCCGGCGCCAGTGATATGTCTCCATCGTATCTACTTTTCCAAACACTTTTGCCCTTGTTTTGGACTCTAACTTGCATGATTTGAATGGAACTAACCCGGACTGACGCTGTTTTCAGCAGAATTGCCATGGTGTTATTTTTGTGTAGAAATAAAAGTTCTCGGAATGACCTGAAACTTCACGGAGAATATTTTTGGAATTTATAAAAAATACTGGCGA